>NW_026606100.1:47265000-47865000 GCF_029834395.1 Sorex fumeus | reverse complement strand
GTTTCGATTATACAATGATCAAGTACCCATCCCTCCACCAGTGCCCATTCCCCACCACCACGGATCCCAGTATCCCTCCCACCCACCATCCCCCCCATCCCACCCTGCCTCTGTGGCAGGGCATTCCACCTTGTTCTCTCTCTCCTTTTGGGTGTTGTGGTTTGCAAAAGAGGCAATGGGTGGCAATCATGTTCGGTCTATAGTCTACTTTCAGCATGCATCTCCCATCCTGGGCGGATCTTCCCAACACCCTTTATTTGGTGCTCCCTTCTCTATCTGAGCTCCCTTTACCCCCTAGGGTGTGCGGCTGCCCTCCAAGCCATGGAGTAGGAAAAGACTCTTGACTTGAGGTCTGCCAAAAAAAAAATGAGTTGGGGGGGCTGGAAGGGGGTGCGTTACCACATCTACAGAGTCAAAGGTGGCTTCCCTTCGACGGGAAGTTCCTTGTGCAGTGCACAACCTATACCACCAAACCCAGCGGCTCCTTGCAGTTACATCCAGCCTCTATGACCCGGGCTGCCCGCTTCTCCCTCTGTAGGGGTGGCCAATTCCCCACTATGCGAATCGTCCCGTAGTGGAGCGCCCACCCGGGCTGAAGCACCCGCATGTGGCTCGGATGGGCCTCACAAGTGATGAGAGGACCCTGTGCTCCTCACGGCAGGCAACGAAAAAGAAGATGGAGGAGGAGGGAAAGTGTCCCCATTTCCCTCGAGTCTGTGGATGCATCTGCAAAGCCTGTGCAGGGACCCACTGGGGCCTCAAGGCTCTGCCCCCAGACATTCAGCTTGGACCATGTCCTGCCTCCTCACCCCATGGCGGCTTCCAGCAACCTCTCTTGCTCATTGTCACCCCTGCAGAGGGAGAAGCGGAAAGCCGGGGTCGTGGAGGCTGGATGTAACTGCAAGGAGCCATTGGGTTTGGTGGTATAGGTTGTGCACTGCACAAGGAACTTCCCGTCGAAGGGAAGCCACCTTTGACTCTGTAGATATGGTAATGCCCCCCACTCCCCACCCTCCCCGAGTCATTTTTTTTGGCAGACCTAGAGTCAAGAGTCTTTTCCTGAGGGAATTGGCATATCTTGACAATTTTCTGACAGCCTCAGCAAATAGAGGCTTCATGGAAAAAAATGCCCTTTCCTGGTTTGCTCAAAGATCTGGCCCTGACCAGAGGCAGGAAATGCCAAACAAACCTCTTGTTTGATGCTAGCGAGGTACGCCTGGGCCCTGCCTGCTCTCAGGCACCTGGGCTGGTCAGGCACGTGTGCGGGCACACCAGGGCACAGGTGGTCAGTGGCCTGCTGGGAGTAGCTGTTTGTTGTTTTGGGTTTGTTTGGGGGCCACACCTGGTGATGCTTAGGGGCTCACTGAGCCTGGGCCTCCTGCGTGTAGAGTGTGTGCTCGGGCCCCTTGAGCTGTCTCTCCAGCCCGGGATTAGTGTTTTTGTTTGGGGCCATACTCAGCAGTGTTCAGGGTTTAGTCCTGGCTCTCTGTTCAGGGAGCCGGATGTTGGGGGCTGGTGACTGAACCCAGGTGGGCCGCCTTCGCCTTTGGACCCTCTCTCTGGCCCAGGGGCATTTTTTATTCATTAATTTTTTGTTTGTTGGTGGCGTCACACCTGGTGCTGCTTGGGGCTTACTCCTGGCTCTGCATTCAGGAATTTCTCTGGCTGAGCTCCGGGGGACCATATGCGATGGGGATCTAACCCGGATTGGCCGCGTGCAAGGCAAACGCCCTCCCCGCTCCAGCCCACTTGTCAGGGACCTCTTTGTCCTGTCCTGGGGGTTCAGTGTCATTGCTGGTGCAAGGGAAGTTGCCCTGAGTCCCTTCCTTCTCTGCACCACTGTTTTCTCCCTGGAAATGCTGGGGCCGCCCCCTCCCAGGGAACAGGTCTGTTGACTCCCCTCCCAGCCGAGCATCTGAGTCCGAGTACCCAAGCTCGAAAGGGCAGCAGAAGAAGCAAATTGGGGACAGTGGAAGGCTCATTGGTGCCTGTTTCTGCTGCCACCAACACAGACTGGCGCCCCTTCGGAGGGCCAGTGAGTTTGCGTGCGGAGGTTTCGAAGTGTGGGTGGGTTTCTTGAAGTCAAGGTGTGGTGGGTGGCCTGCGTTCCTTTCTATTATTTTTAAATTTTATTTTAATATGTTTTTGAAGCACTGTGAGATACAGTTACAGACTTACAAACTTTTGTCATTACGTTTCAGTTATACAATGATTGAGTACCCATCCCTCCACCAGGGCCCACTCTCCACCACCAATATCCCAGTATCCCTCCCGCCACCCCCATCCCATTCTCCCCCACCACCCCCACCTCTGTGGCAGGCACATTCCCTCTTTCTCTCTCCTTTTGGGTTTGCAAGACAGGTAGTAAGTGGCCATCACATTTGGTCCATAGTTTATTTTCAGCCTGCATCTCCCATCCCCAGTGAGACCTCCAAGCATCATTCACTTAGTGTATGGCCTGAATTCCTTTCTGGAGGGTCAGCGGATCTCTTTCTGGCCTTGTCCCCACACCTCGGACTGGCGGGCTCTCCCCTGGCGTCACTGTCCATATCTTCAGTGATGCTCCTGCCTCTGGGTATCTCCTCTGTCCTCCCCTTTCACACTCAAGGGTGCTTCCGCTCGGTGGATGAAGGCTCTGGACATTCCCTGTTGTGTTATTTTTATCTGGGGGTTTAGGGCCATGCCCTTTGGGGCTGAGATCTTCATGTTAGTGTTCAGGGGTTATTCCCGGCTGTGACTGGGGGCCCTTGTGGTGCAGGGGCTCCAACCCGGGCTGTAGCTCTTTGAGTCTCCTCCCCACACTCCACTGTTCCTGCTCTCCTGTCTTCTATTTAGTATTCTGTGTTTGTGGTTTTTTTTTTTTTTTTTTTTTTTTTTTTGCTTTTTTGGGTCACACCTGGCAATGCACAGGGGTCACTTCTGGCTCTGCACTCAGGAGTTACTCCTGGCGGTGTTCAGGGGACCATATGGGATGCTGGGAATCGAACCTGGGTTGGCCACGTGCAAGACAAATGCCCTACCCGCTGTGCTATCTCTCCAGCCCCCTGTGTTTGTGTTTTGGGGGCTACACCTAGCTCTGCCCAGGGCTTACTCATGGCAGGCATGGGGGACCATATCGGTTGCCAGGGATTGAACCGGATTGGCTGTGTGCAAGGAAAGTCCCTTCCCCGCTGTTGGCCCCCGTCAGCAATCTTTATCCTATTGGGAACTTTCATTCCTTTTCCCCAGGAGTATGGGGGGTCAGCATGCGGGCATCTTTGGGGACCATTTATTCTATCTCCCTTAGGAAGGGTTTAGAGGACTGTTAGGAACGCACACCCAGAATTCTGGAGCAAAGTATTAGAAACCCATCCCTGAAGTGGAGAAAACAAAAGGATGATTTATCAGGGCCAGGATGAGTTTACTTCAGAATGGAACATTTGCCTCGTATTGGACGTCAGTGTAATGGGCCACGCTAGTTTCAAGAAAAAAGATGCCAACCTCGACAGATACTATCAAGGCATTTGGCAAAAGCCTTTAGGACAGGAATGTTTAAGGCTACAAGTCACTGTAACTCGCTCCATTAATTATTATTTTTTTCTTTTTGGGTCACACCAGCGATGCACAGGGGTTACTCCTGGCTCTGCACTCAGGCGTTACTCCTGGCAGTGCTCAGGGGACCATATGGGATACTGGGAATCGAACCCGGGTTGGCCTTGTGCAAGGCAAATGCCCTACCCGTTGTGCTATCTCTCCAGCCCCACTCCATTAATTTAAAGAACAATTGTGATAACCTCAGTCATCCAGGCATTCAACGGAACTCAGCCTCTGGTATTACCATGGAACAGAGACCCTGAGGGGGATGCAGCCATTCAGCGCGGATGAGGACACATTCCTGTCTCCAGAGCAGCAGTCAGAGCCGATGGTGGCCATCTCTGTGGCCACACATCTCCCTCCCTCTGAAAGCAAAGCCTTCAAAGCACTGTTCCTGCCACGGGGTGATGCCAGACGGTCACTTTTTTTTTTCTTAAATATATTTTATTTTCGGGGCCGGAGCGATAGCATAGCGGGTAGGGTGTTTGCCTTACACACGGCCGAACTGGGTTCGGTCCCTGGCATCCCATATGGTCCCCCAAGCACTGCCAGGAGTAATTCCTGAGTGCAGAGCCAGGAATAACCCCTGAGCATCGCTGGGTGTGACCCCAAAAGCAAAAAATATATATATATTATTTTCATAAAAGTAGTTCACAATAGTTCATCACAAATAATATCCAAACACCAATCCCACCACAGATGGTCACTTTTCTAGGGTCTGACGCTCTGCCCCACCTCGGACCTGGTGGGCAGCGAAGGGCCGATGTCTCTTGCTTGGGCTCCCATGGAGCACTGTGCTGACCGAGGCTCACGGCACCTGTGGACTGACTTTGCCTGCATCCCGACAGGCAGCTCCCCCGGTTTCAAAGCTGAGAGGGGCCATGGGAACCCGGTCACCTTGCAGGGGAGGGGGCACGCTGACCCTCTGTCCCAGACCCCCACTTCCAGCAGACTCTGCTCATCGAGACCACGCTACCCTACCCCTAGTGGGCAGGAGGTGAGAGCTGGCCGCAGGTGGGAGAGCGATGACATTCCGGACCTCTCCGCTGGTCTGTGAAGAAGGCAGGAAGGTCCAGAGCCTTCAGGCAGCGGAGAGCAGCGCTGGGTCTCACGCCCCCCCCCCCCCCCCCCCACGCTGCGCCCCTCGGCGGAATTCCCACTGGGACAGTATGTGCCAAACTGCAATTTCACAATAGCCCATAGCCAGTCAAGCTAGAGGGCTGGGTTTTGCCCCTCCCCCCCAGCCTAGACCGCCCCGCCCCTCCAGCCCAGACTCCAGACTCCAGGGACCCCTGGCTGGACATCGGCCTCCCTCCACCTCAGTTGAAACTGTAGGCGGGTGCTGATAAGCCTCAGAGGTGGATTTCTCCTGGTTCTGGGGATGATGGGAAGAGCCACACCGGGTGGGTTTGGTACCTCTGTGGGGTTTGCCTCCTGTCGCAGATGCTCTTGCTGCATCTCTGTGGGGCGCTCACGCTCACCCTTCCGGAGTCCCAGCTCCGGACACTCTACACTGGGAGTGAGGTGTCGGGGCGGGGGTGTGGACAGATGTGTAGACTAGAGCAGGTCCCCTTAAGCTTTCTCCACGCAGAACCCCTTTGTGCACAAGCAACGTCTCGCAGGAAACACTTCAGACCCACCGCACGGCTGCTTTTGACTGTTTTGAATTATTATGGTGCTTGTGTGTCCAGAAACTATTTACTGTTGCCAGATTTTTCTTTTTCTTCTCGTGTCTGTGGGGGCCACATCCGGAGGTGCTCTGAATTTACTCCTGACGACTCAGGAAATCACTCCTGGCAGGGCTTGGGGACCATATGGGTGCTGGGCGTTGAACATGATCGGCTGTGTGCAGGACAAGTGTCCTACCCACTGTACTATACTCCGGTCAGTGTTGCCAGATTTTTCATGAGTTCCTACCACCCGTTGGGTGATGTCACCCCTAGTAGTTGCGACCCACAGTGTAATAAGTTCGGGTCCCTGGCACCCCTCCTGCTGCTCCCTGGGGCCTCGCCTGCCTCACCCCTGTCTTCCCGCTGCTGCCTGAGCACAGCAGTTGGCTGGAGCATGAGTTTGCGTTTGAGCAGCCCGGATTACATTCCTTCCCGTGGCTTCCTCCAGAGAGCCAGGTAGGGCTGTCAATCACAGCTCAGGCCCTGCCGGTGGCCATGTGACACAGACTGGCCAATCAGAGACCCGGCTCTCTGGCACTTGCCCCAAACAGATCAGATCAGACTCTCCCTGAGAAGAGTGTGGAATGTGGCCAGAGACGTGTCGTGTCCTTTCATGCATTTGGTTTTGGGGCCACACTCAGTGGTGCTGGGGCAACAATGGGGTGCCAGGGATCAAGCTCAGGCCTCCTGCACACCTGCACCCAGCCTGTGCTGATGAAGAGTCGCAGTCCCACCTGGACCCGGAGAAATGGGCTTTCTGCTGCTGCTCTTCTTGGGGGTGACACAGAGAGGTGCTCAGGGATCACTCCTGGTGGTGCTCGGGGGACCATATGGGATGCCGGTGATGGAACCCCGGTCGGCCGCGTGAAGACAAGCCCCCGTCCCGCTGTACTGTCCCTCCAGCCCCAGGTCTGCATGGCTTCTGCCTCTGGATCCGGCTGCGCCTTAAGGAGAGGACCCCTGGACTTTCCCATAGGGCAGCGAGTACGTTTCATTGCTTGTGGTCAGGTGGAGGGGTTCTGCCTCTGTATTTATTTATTTATGTTTGCTTTTTGGGTCACATCCGGTGATGCACTCAGGAGTTACTCCTGGCGGTGCTCAGGGGACCATATGGGATGCTGGGAATTGAACCCGGGTCGGCCGCGTGCAAGGCAAAGGCCCTACCCACTGTGCTATCTCTCCAGCCCCAGCCTCTGTTTAAAGGAGCCCTCGCCAGCACAGCATCCACAAAACCCCGAGTTTCCCAACGTGCTCATTGTTGGTTGTTAGTGCTTCAGATTTTGATTTTTTTCTTTCTTTCCTTTTTTTTTTTTTGCCATAGCAGTAACCAGGGGTTACTCCTGGCTCCGAGCTCAGGGATCACTCCTGGGGGCTCGGGATCATATGTGGTGTTGGGGATCCAACCGGGGTCGGCTCTGTGCAAGGCAAGCACCCTACTGATACTCTCTCTCCTCCCCTAGATGACATTGTTGTCACTCACCACGGTCCATCAGTGGACCTGGTCAGCCCACAGCTGGAGAGGGCAGTTGGCGGGCAGGGAAGTGGGTGGACAGGGGTGTCCCCCCCCACCCCGAGAACCTTTCTGCAGCTGCCAGCACTTCCCCGGTGCAAGTTGGTCCTGAACTTACCTCGCAGAGAGACATTTTAAGAAAACAAACAGATCCAGCCCCACCAGCCAACATTCCTCCTTCAGGAATGAGGTTGGGCTTGGGCAGTGCCTCGGCGGTTGGGTTCTGACCTGCCGCAGACCGAGAGAACACGCAGAACCGTTCCTGGAGGAACAAGAGGGCCCGGAGTCTCCCCGCGGACACCTGCCAGGGTCAGCGCTGACCTCGGCGCACGACCCCCGGGCCACCCACAGCACCAGGACACAGGCAGGTCCCCTTGTGGCGGTGGGGTCCCCACCCAGACAGGCTCCCCGGGAAAGGATGGAAACAGACTTCCTGTCAGGAATCTTGGCCGTGCTCAGACCTCGGGTCCCGGAGCAAAGTCCAGCTGTATTTCATGTGATGTAACGCTCGGACACACGCAGTGTTTTCAGCGTGGCTGCAGGAACAGTTAGGATGGACTGAGAAAGGGGAAAATAAAAAAGGAATCAAATGACCCACATGTTTCCAGGCCTGCAACTTGTAGAGAGTCTGGCGGGCAGTGGGAGAAATGTCTCCCTATAATAAATTAGAAAGCGTGTTGTTTTTCCTCCGGCAAATCTTTCACAATAAATTCGATTGTGGTTTTGTGGGGCAGGGCTTTTCAAAGGAATTCTGCCCTTCAACAGAACTTGGGTTGGCCTCAGCTGGCCGGAGGAGGCGGCTGGTAATCCTGCAGTTGACGGGGAGGGAACATCCGCTTGCTCTGTGCCCACGTTCTGCTGTCAGGGCCGGGTGGACCTCACCCTGTGCTCGCACGGGTTGCTAAGTCAGTGTCCTGGCTTAAGTCTTAAGCCTTCAAGAATCCCTGGAGGATATTGTTGGCTTGGAGTTTGGGTCTGTGCTCAGGGGCTCTGAGGTTTGTGACTGGCACCTCAATGCACCCCCAACCCCAGAATTCTGGGGATGACCTTGGTGATCCCCGACACTGCAGTCAGAAGCCATAGCAGCAAAACCCAACCAGGCCCCAGCGTCGAGCTTCGATTCCAGTGGGAAAACGAGAGATTTCCCATGAGGTTTGAGATTCCAGGGGGTGAAACGTGCCAACCCTTTCTCTAGCGTGGGAGCGATCCAGTGTGATCCTTGAGTTGGGGACAGGGTCCCCTGGGAGAGCTGAGACACGTGAATCTGCCTCTCACGGAGCAGAAACGCATGTGACCGGGTCTGGGGCTTGCCTCAGCCGTTGGAGCGATCCCGCCATGCGGTTTGGGGCAGGTTCAGAACCTGCAGACACTCCCTCCCAGTCCAGCGCCCCCTTCTCTGAGAACTCTGCCGGAGGGGTTGGGGCTGAGGGGTGGCATGGGAGCCACAGTCCCTCATTCAAGCTTCCCAAGCACAGAATGTGCCGCCTGCCGCCTCTTCCAACAGGCTCCTTGTGTGTCCAGCGAGCTGATGGGCTGGGGGGAAGCTCCCCCTCACATACGATGTGCTTCCTGCGGCCTCAGCTCCTGACCGCCCCCGCCCATGTCTGGGCTCAGTTTAGAACAGAACAGGAAGGGGGCTAGAGTGATAGCACAGCGGGGAGGGCGTTTGCCTTGCACGCGGCCAATGCGGGTTCGATTCCCAGCATCCCATATGGTCCCCTGAACACCGCCAGGAGTAATTCCTGAGTGTAGAGTCAGGAGTAGCCCCTGTGCATCGCCGAGTATGATTCCCCCCCCCCCCAAAAAAAAAAGCAGAAAAAATAAAAAAGCAGAACAGAACAGGACTGTGGTCAGTTTGCTACATCCACATGACTGGGCGAGGCGCTGCCCTGACAGCTGGGAAGAGGCCCCAGGGAGTGTCTGAGGCGGCTCTGGGAGAGAGGAGCACAGACTTGGCAGGCCGCGTCCGGCAGATGGGCTCCCCGCACGCTGGTGGGCACTGTCCAGCCCGGGGGTTCGTCTCCCGCCCTCCCACACAGGCCTGACCCCCGTCACCTCGGCCTGGGCGACACGCCTGGCTCCCCTGACTTTCCGCTCCCAGACGGCAGATGGTGGGATTTCTTGGCCTTCCTCCTGCGTGAGTCAAAGCCCATAATACATTTCCTGTTCCATCCATCGTGCCGTTGGTTCCGGTTCTCTGGAGAGCCCTGACTCACTCAAAGGCGGTGGTGATGCGCGGGGCCTGTGGCCTGGGCTGTGAGGGGTGACCCAGGGCCTGCACGGCACAGTGTCCGTCCCTCTCTCCCTGTGCACCTTGGGGGTCTAAGTCAGCATCCTGGAGGTCTGGAGAGGCCACAGGTGAAGCCACACAGAGGCCGCAGGGGCTGGTGGGTCCAGCCCCGGCCACTTGGAATCCTCCAAGCTGTGGCCACTAGCCGCCAGCCTGAGCCTTCGGATGTGTCCACTGCAGCATTTGAGTTGCCCGGCCCCTTCCAGGTCCAGCAGAGATGAGCCCTGCCTGCGAACACATCAGGAACAGAAGGGACGAGGTGTCACTCATGGGAGTGCCGGGCCTGCAGGCCACAGGGATGAGAGGGTGGGGGCTTGGTTGTCCTCTGAGTCTGCCTGTCCACGTGCATGGTCCTAGCTGCAGGGGCCGCGGGTGCTGTGTCTGTCCCCTGTGTCTCCTGACTGCACGCCAGCGTCTGCTCTGAGGTCGCCTGTCCCATGGGGTCACTCCCAGCTTGCTGCCATGTTGCTTCCGGTCGACAACAGACCTTCAGGGAGGCTGTGGACCCAACCCCCACCCCCGCACCAGAGTGTTTCTCAGGGTTCTTGGGGTCCTCCCTGGGTGCAGGGGAGCCCCGGGGGTGAAGGTCTGGCGTGGTGGTGTCCAGACTTGCTGGAATCTCCCTGAGTCTTTGGCCTCTTCCCTCTGTATCGCTTCAGAGTGATCCTGGACCTTCTCATTCTACACAGATCAGGGGGGTCTCATTCTGCAGAGACCTGGGGGGTCTAGGCTTCAGTTCACCAAGCATGTCATTGACAAATGGGAGCTTCGAGCCTTAAACCCGTTTTATTTACTTTTATTTATTTATTTGATTTGCCACACCTGGCGGTGCTCAGGGCTTACTCCTGGCTCTGTTCTCAGGGGTTACTCCTGGCATGGTCACTCCAGGGACATCATAGGAGGTGCCAGGGATGGAATCTGGGTTGGCTGCATGCCAGGCAAGCACCTTACCCAGTGTTCTCTCTCCAGCCCCCGGGCATTGGAGATCTTTTAGGGTAGAGTCTGAATTAAGGAGTTTTTGTTGAGGTCACACTCAGCTGTGCTCAGGGTTTATGCAGTGCTTGGGGACCATATGCCATGCCAGGGATTGAACCCATGTTGGCCATGTGCAAGGCAAGTGCCTTACCTGCTGTACTATCACTCCGGTCCTTAAGTCTGAATGGAAATGGTAGCATTCGAAGCCAAATATTAATGTAAGAAATACTCCTTCGATTCCTCCGCCCCTCTCGGAGAGCCTGGCAAGCTACCAAGAGTATCTCGCTTGCACGGCAAAGCCTGACAAGCTACTCGTGACGTATTCGATATGCCAAACACAGTAACAAGTGTCACAATGGAGATGTTACTGGGCCATCGAACAAATCGATGAACAAAGGTAGGATAGTGACAGTGACTCCTTCGGGGAAACCTTGCAGAAGTACACATAAGACTTCCAACAGAAATTCTTTCCTAGTTGAGGGCTCAGAGGACTGTTGATGGCAAACTTAGAATCAGGTTCTCAAAGGATGCAGAGAATCGCCGTGAAGAAGGGTCAGCATGCTGAATGCCCATCTTAAGCACTGTGGCACTGTCCTCCCGTTGTTCATCGATTTGCTCGAGCGGGCCCAGTGATGTCTCCATCATGAGGCTTGTTGTTACTGTGTTTGGCATATTGAATATGTCACGGGTAGCTTGCCAGGTTTTGCCGTGTGGGCGAGATACTCTCAGCTTGCCGGGCTCTCCGAGAGGGGCGGAGGAATCGAACCCGGCTTGTCCAGGCCACCTGCGCGCAAGGCAAATGCTCTCCCGCTGTGCTATCACTCCAGCTTGCCCATCTTAAGAGCCTATGAAAATCTGAGCAGAGAGCAGAAACGATGAGAAGAAGTGAAAAGGGAAGAATAGGGGACACTGGTATGTGGTAAAGCAGATTTGAAAAAGAACCATGAGACCCGCTGGAGCGCAGGAACCCCACGCCCCCGCCCCGCCCTCCCCCCCCCCCCCCATGCACAGCCGGGAGAGACCCCTGCATGCCACCAGGTAAACTCCTATGCCAAATAAATAGTGCAACAAATCCTGATATGGAGGCTGGGGAGAGGGTTCAGGGCTGAGCACTTACCCAGCATATGGAAGCCCTGGGTTCAGCACGCCCTGGCCCCTGAGCACCCCTGGGTGCGGGCCTCAGTACTAATGGGCCAAGAAACACCAAAGAATTTGCCCAAGCACTGACCTATCTATCAGGCTCTGCACAGCCTGGCGGAGGATCTCTGGGAATGACCCTTGCAGGCTTCCTGACCTACCCTATAGGCTTCCTTATCCATGCAGTCCTCCTGACCCTTGCAGGCCTCTGACCCATACAGGCTTCCTGAACTGTGCTTGGGGGCTCCCTCTGCCCCAAATAAAAACAAAAAACTCACTACAAATCCCCCTGGCTTGGGACCAGACACCCCCAGGAGGCTGAGCACGTCGTTAGTGTGCAGGAGGCCTGGATTCGATCCCCGGCACCTTCTGGTGCCCTGAACAATGCCAGGACCATTCTGAGCACAACGACAACAAAACAAAAACTGGAGAGGTGGTACAATGGGGAGGACTCTTATCTCGCATGTGGCCAACCTGCATTGGGTCCCCAGCACCCATATGGTTCTCCAAGCCCCACTAGGTGTGATTCCTGAGAGCACGACCAGATGTGACATATCCCCCCCAAAAAAACCCCAAAAACCCAATAAAAAAACAACTCCTCCCCAAACCTCTAAACATCCAAATAAAAAAAAAAAACCCAAACATTCAAATAAAAAAAAATCCAAAAACCTAAAACCGAAACCAAAACAAACCCCTGATCCACTCAAGTAAAAGCTGGGAAGTAGACCAAAGAAACAACAAAAATGCAGAATGAATTGGAGAAGAGGATAAGAGAAGGGAAAAGGAATACTCCAGTCATCCCGTACAGCTACGTGCAATGCACTCGCCATCTCTGAGACAGAAATGCTCCAGCTGCCTTAGAAAACAAAGCAGCCCTCAGAGCACGCCCAGGTAAGGACGCAAAAACAGCCCTTAGCAACTTAAATCACTGTGTGCATTAAGCAGTAAGAGCCGGACACGTCCTCTGGAAGTTTCAAAGGGACGGAAAAAGACATAATGATCGCTTCCAGCTGCAAGCGAGCCAGAATAGCAACATTCTATCAGCCGAGGTCAGCGAGAGACGCTGGCACGTCGGCTGGAAGGAACAAGTTACCCCAGAAGATGCACCTGGACGCGTGTCCACACCCGGCAGTATTTCACATTTCTACGGAAAGTCAGTTATGAGAACAAATGGAACAAAGATTTACTCTCTTTAGTGGGGGAGGTTATTTATTTATTTATTTATTTTTGTGAAGCAAGAAACTTTTTATTGAAACAGATTTAAAGATATGTGGGGGGAGGGAACGGGAGAGATACACATTCAAGAGAGATCACGGTTCTCTCCAGCGTGAAAATAAGCAAAGAAACACAGAGACAAGCAAGATACGTGTTTAAAGGAGAACACGGGCTTGAAGAACAGCGAGCATTAGTCAGTTTAAAAACAGCCTTCAGGGTGGGATGTGGGGGGGATAGGGGGGTGGGAGGGATACTGGGATTATTGGTGGTGGCGAATGGGCACTGGTGGAGGGATGGGTACTCGATCATTGTATAACTGAAACCCAAGCACAAAAATTTGTAAGTCTACAACTGTACCTCATGGTGTTTAATAATAAATAAATAAATAAATAAAAACAGCCTTCAGGAAGCAGTTCTAGCAGACAAAAGAGAAAACAAAAAAGTGGGCTGGAAAGTTAGTATAGGGGTAAGGCACTTGCCTTACACACTGCTGGCCCTGGTGTGATCCCCGGGACTCCGTAGAGTCCCTTGACTATCTGGTACCTCTAAGAGTGATTCCTGAGAAAAGGCCTCAAAAAATAAAGGAACTGAGAAGTTTTGAACGTTTTTTTTCCGTCTTGATGGCAGGGATACATAGCCCTATAGTTAGCATTTAAATGCCAGGTTTTCAGGCCGATGGAGAACACAATCGATCATTTGCTAGCCCAAAGCAAGTCCCAACAGTTGCCAAAGAAGTACGGCCACCTGGAGAACGTTGTCCAAGTGATAGGAGAGAATGACGAATCCGCAGCCACGTTAGCCAAAAGGAGAGGAACCGTGCCAGGATTTCCCAACCTCTTGCAAACGCGAAGGCAGATACATTCATTCATTCACGGGGCTGACGGATGACTCAGCGCCCTGAGAACATGCTTTGCATGCAGGAACCCCAGGTTTGATCCCTGGTATCCCTGAGCAGAAAGCTGGGTGCGACCCCCCACCCGCCCCCGACCAGCCAGACCAAACACATTCACAACACCACAGCCTGTGAGCCAGGGAAGCCTTCCCTCCCCCCAGGGGCTGGGTGGGTCCCTCCTGGGCGCGGAGGCACTGCCAGTGTCACGGGGTAGCTGGCACCAATCTTTGCGGCTGAGTCCGGGTCAGTAGCCAAGCTAGACCCCGCAGGAGATGCAGCTCGGGGTCCTCATCCTACCGTCCTCCAGGCACTTGGTTCTCTTTGGGAACGACACACCTACCTTCCTGCTCAGTGGCTTCAGCTCTGTGTCCCCTGGGCCATGGGGCCTGCGGTGTGGTGGGTGTTGCTGGAGGAACATCTCCGGCCTGCCTCCTGTTGACGGGAGGGCAGCTTTGGGACTGGGTTTCAGACTTGGCCTGGGAAAGGAACCCTGAGACCCCCACCCCGGAGTCTGCCAGGCCTTGGGGCTGCTCACTAAATGGCTGCAGCCCCAGAGTAGCCCTGTCGAGCTTTTGGGATTAGGATGCGGCCAGGGACAGCGCAGGTGTTAGGGTGCATGCCCAGCACACACTGAACCCGGGTGAGATTCCTGGCATCTCCTAGTCATGGAGAATCCCTGGGTGCAGCCTGAGGTGTTTTTGTTTGTGTATTTGGGTCATACTCAGTGGTTCTCAGGGCTGAATCATCGTTCTCTGCTCCAGGATGACTCCAGATGAGGCTTGGAGTACCCTATGGGAGGCGGGAAAGGAACTCAGGTTGCAAGCAAACTCCATACCCGCTGTACTACTGAGTTACAATTCTCTCTCTCTCTCTCTCTTTCTCTCTCTCTCTCTCTCTCTCTCTCTCTCTCTCTCTCTCCCCCCCTCTCCTTTCCCCTCCCCCCCTCTCTCCCTCCCTCCCTTCTTCTCTCTGTCTCTCTACCTCTCTTCCCTCCCCATTTGAGTTTTGGGGAAACTTTGTGACGTTCAGGTTTATTCCTGAGTCTGAACCGAGGGACCATTACTCAAACCGTTTGTGGTAATCATGGTGGATGCCAGGGATGAAACCTCAATTAGCTGCATGCAAGGAAAGCATCTTACCTCCTGTACAATCTTTCCAGTCCATAACTGAGCTTTTAACAACAGTCAGAAAGCTCATGGTGAGCTAACCATAACTCTAAACTTAGCCATAACTCTAGTATAACTCTAACCCTAACCCTAGCGCAACCCTAGCCCTAACCCTAGCCCTAACCCTAGCCCTAACCCTAACCATAATCCTAACCCTAAATCTAACTCTAGCCCTAACACTAATATTAATCCTAACCCTAACACTAACCCTACCACTAAACCTATCCATAGTGCTAACCCTAACCCTAACCATAACGACACCCACACCATAACCATAAGCCTAGCCATAAACCAGGCCTAAACGCAATCCTAATACTAGTCCTAACACTAGACATAACCTAAACTAGGCCTACTCCTAGCTTTAACCCTAACCTGATCCCTAAATATAACCCAATCCTAACCCTAATCCTAACCCTAGCCCTAACTTTAACCCTAACCTTAAACCTAGTTCTAAACCTAACCTTAACTCTAAATCTAGTCCTAGCCCAAGCCTAACCCTACCTCTAAACGTAACTCTAACCCAAGCCCTAACCCTACCCTACCATAACCCTAGCCCTAACTGTAACCCTAACCCTAGCCCTAACCCTAGGCCTAGCCCAAACCCTAGCCCTAACCCTAACCCTAACCCTAGCCTTAACCCTAGCCCTAGCCCTAACCCTAAACCTAACCTTAGCCCTAGCCTAAACCCTAAGCTAAACCCTAAATATAACCCTAGCCCTACCCCTAACCCTAGCCCTAACCATAACCCTAACCCTAACCCTAGCCCTACCCCTACCCCAGCCCTAACCATAACCCTAACCCTAACCCTAGCCCTACCCCTACCCCTACCCCTAGCCCTAACCATAACCCTAACCCTAACCCTAGCCCTACCCCTACCCCTAGCCCTAACCATAACCCTAGCCCTAACCCTACCCCTAGCCCTAACCCTACCCCTAGCCCTAACCCTAACCCTAGCCCTAACCCTAACCCTAGCCTTAACCCTAGCCCTAGCCCTAACCCTAAACCTAACCTTAGCCCTAGCCTAAACCCTAAGCTAAACCCTAAATATAACCCTAGCCCTACCCCTACCCCTACCCCTAGCCCTAACCATAACCCTAACCATAACCCTAGCCCTACCCCTACCCCTAGCCCTAACCATAACCCTAACCCTAACCCTAGCCCTACCCCTACCCCTAGCCCTAACCATAACCCTAGCCCTAACCCTACCCCTAGCCCTAACCCTACCCCTAGCCCTAACCCTAACCCTAACCCTAGCCCTAACCCTAACCCTAGCCCTAAACCTAAGCTTAAGCCTAGCCCTAGCCCTAACCCTACCCCTAGCCCAGTGGAGTATGGAGCTGCCAAGGTTCCAGGCACAGCAGTTGTGGGAGGGAACATGGGGGTGCCGCTGGCTGTCCCGGATCCCCCAGAGAAAGCCCCTGAGCCCAAGACTTCACAGTGCCAAGGAACAGCCGGAGTGAGAGGGCGGGGACGTGTGCAGCTCCTAGCAAGAAGGTCTGACACCGTCCCCATAGCTGCCCCAGCTCCTGGCCCAGATCTCCAGGACGGACGAGCGCGGGCAGAACCTGAGAACCCAGGCTCCCGGCCCAGTCCTGCCCCTTTCTTGGGGGGCTTGGAGCCATGCCCGGCGGTGCTCAGGGCGAGTCCTGGCTCTATGCTTGGGGGGCACAGGCAGTGCAGGGGATGTGCCCGGAGCTGGCGGGATGCGAGGGGAACCCTGAAGTCCTGTGGGTCTCCGGGGCTCCCACAGCCGGATGCTCTTCCAGGCACGCTGGCCACTGGTCAGGTCCTGGTGCTCGAGAGGGAGGAGAACCGAGGGAGGAGAACCCGTTTGGGGGCCCAGAGCCGGAAGGGGGTGCCCGGGGTTCAGACATGAGCCTTAGCTCTTTGCCTGTCTCTCCCTCGCGGGGCCCCAGGGCCCTCACAGCCCTCCGAACTGCCCCCACCCTGGACACAGCTCACTGCCCCTCTCAGGCACGTGCTCCCCACCCCTGCAGCAGGTCCTGGATCCTGGCGCCCACCCAGTGGAAAGCAGTGGCCCAGGGAAGACACAGCTCTACCCCCACTCGTCTTGGAGTGTCTCGGGTCCGACTTGGTTCACTGCAGGACCGTTACATCCTCCACTGTCCAGCACCTGCTCCCCAGCTCATGGAGAGGAACAGTGCCCGGGGGTGGCGGTGGAAGGAGGGACCCCCAGAGATGGCCGGGGCAGTCACTCTCCATCTCTGCACCTGGTGCCCGCATGGTTGGCACAAGCTCAGGCATGATTTTTTTTCTTTTTGGGTGACACCTGGCGATGCACAGGGGTTACTCCTGGCTCTGCACTCAGGAATTACTCCTGGCAGTGCTCGGGGGACCCTCTGGGATGCTGGGAATTGAACCCTGGTCTGCAGCCTACAAGGCAAATGCCCTCCAGTCCCTCAGGCATGCATGACCTTGACTCTGAAATTGCTCCTACTCTGGTGACGGCACATGACCACGTGCATGGCCTCCTATCAGGCAGGTCATTTCCAGGGCTGAAAAAGCAGCTCACACTGAGTGCTGGCCCAGTTCCATAGGGAAGCAGTCGTAGTCCCTGGCCTGGAGGACTTCTTGGAGGAGGTGACAGCCTATCTCGCTTGCTGCCCTCTTTCTATTCCAAACGTTCACAGCTGACACCTGCATGGCACCTCCAGAGGTTACCGGGCATCTTCTCATTTGGGAGCAGCTGAGGATCAGAGAAGAGAGGCAGCTTGATGTGGTACAAGGCTCAGAACTTGGCCAGGTCCCGGGCCTGTACCTCCCAGCAGCTGTTTCCAGCCCTGGGCAGGCCTAGGAGGGCCCCCTAAGGACGAAGCTTCTCTAGGCGAGTCCCTGTATCCGCTCAAATCACCTCAGGGGCAGGAAGACCCACGCAACAGCTGCTTCCTCGACTGAGCCTGGCTCGGATCCCGATCCCTGGTTCCTGCAGTAGTGGCACCAGTGTGGGTGCCTTCCCCCAGCTCGGGGCTCCCAGGGGCGACAGGGCAGATGGGACTGTGGTCGGGATCCATCCCCCAGCCTGGTCTCCCCTGCGGGGCCCTGGGTTTCCATTCAGCCCTGGCACCAAACTGATTACAATGAAGCAGCAACTTTGGTGGGAGGTGAGTCCCCTAGGCTCCTGGGGTTCTTGCCTGGCCGGTGACCCCCAAGTACCCATCGCTCCAGACCCTCCCCTTGCCAGGGTGTCCCGCATGTGAAGCACGTGCTCAGCTTACCAAGCTCACTCTCTCTCCTGTCCAATATGTTTTATTATTTTTTTTCTTTTTGGGTCACACGCAACGATGCACAGGGTTTACTCCTAGCTTTGCACTCAGGAATTACTCCTGGCCGTGCTCGGGGGACCATATGGGATGGTCCATATCGGAATCAAACCTGGGTCGGCCACGTGCAAGGCAAACAAACGCCCTACCCACTGTACTATCACTCCAGCCCCCAGCCCCAATATGTTTTAAGACACCAAATGCATGCAGCCAGTAGCAGCAACAGAGAATGGATGCAGTCAATCTCCCTCTCCCGCTGATCTATTTGCAACTTTAAACCAGATCCCAGTGCCTCCATTAACAGGGAGAACAAATATTGTTCCCAGCTGGCCCAGGCAGGGTATTATAATTACTTTTTTTTCTCACACCATTTTTTTTTTGGTTCTTAGAATTAATAATAGCTTCTTTTGTTTGCTTAATTTTCTAGATGATTATGAATTCAGCCCTAAGTAAGTTACAGTCCATGTAGTAGGTGTTTAGGTGTGGGAAGCAATGCCTTGGAGCTAGAACGAATATCAATTCCAGGGTGCTAGTCAGGTCCACAGTCTCCAGGTAAAGGAAGGAGGGTCAGGCTAGGGGCTGAGATGGCGGGACCCGAGTGAGCGCTGGACAGCTGCAGGCCACTCTGCCTTCTGGAAGGCACACCAGGTATGTGGGATTTGTGACCGATATCTCAAGCTCTCATGGAGTTGGGAATGGGTAACCTCCCCCCATCTCCCTGTTCTTCTGAGAGTCTGGCAGACACACCCATGAACTGCTTCTGGCGCCATATATGCTCATTCAAGGCCATGACCCAGAAAGTCACAAATCTTGAAACAGAGCCACAAGCTGCAGGGACGCCTCCAGACGCCCAAAGTCACCATCCAGTTGAAAATTTAACTCCACCCTATTTAAAATTTTAGAATTTCTGGACTGAGTGAAGTCTCTCTGAAGTTTGATATCCCAGGCACTCACACTAGCTTCCTTTCACCCATTATCCAGTACGGCTCTTTAGTAAAACTTTTCAGTCTGGAAACTCCAAGGGTTTGTCTTGAACTTATCCTGAATGACTTCTTGGAAGTCTGGGGGCCTCTGTTCTCTGGTTTTATTGTTTTGTTTTCAGGGGTGCCCGTTTTTTTCCTAAATTTTAAAATTTTATAAAGTAGTTCACGGTATTTGATTACATTTAATATTCAAACATCAATCCCACTACCATTATACCTTCCCTTCATGATATTTGGGATGTTTCCATTCCCAACCCTGATCCCTGCCCCAACGCAGAATGAAATAATATATTTTGTATTGTTTGCTGTGAAAAACTGCTGAAAATGCTACAAAAATGTATCCTTAGAGGAAAGAGTGTGAAGATTGTATTTCACCCAGGGGCCATTAAACCCTTCTATAAGTCTGTAAAAAAATTCCTTCTAAGATTGGTTGCCTCCTACTTTGAACCCCATCAAATGTGGTGTGGTACTCTTGGAGTATGGGTAGGGTGTGTCCTATGAGGTGTCGGGCAGCCGCATTTGTGGAGTGTCACTGTGAGCATGGCAGTGGTTGAGTTCTGGAGGTTTTTGGCTGCCGGGGCTCGGTCCTTTGGGGTGGCAAGGAGTCTCACCCATCTCCCCTCCTGGTCACCCCAAATGAAACAGTCTGGCATGGGGTCCTGCATGCCTGGTTTTTTTTTTGCTTTTTGGGTCACACCCAACCCATGCTCAGGGGTTACTCCTGACTCTGCACTCAGGAATCACTCCTGCTGGTGCTTGGGGGACCATGTGGGGTGCTGGGAATCGAACCTGGGTCGGCTGCGTGCAAGGCAAATGCCCTACCCGCTATGCTATTGCTCCAGCCCCATGCCTGTTGTTTTGATGCTGAATTTCTTGAATTCATTCCCTAACCTTCTTGAAATGTCTCTTTGCTCTCCTTTGAGAAAGGTTTCCTCCTCTGTAACTTCCAAACCTTTTGGAGGATTTTATTTGTTAAGATTATTTCTGTTCTTTTTTTAAAAATAAAACAAAACCCTGTTCTGATGTCACAAATTCCACATATTTTGTACATTTCTTTGTGAATCAAATATTTTATTTTATTTTTTAATTTTTGGTCTCTTAGGGTCCCACCCAGCGATGCTCAGGGGTTACTCCTGGCTCTGCACTCAGGAATTACTCCTGGTGGTGCTCGGGGGGACCATATTTGATGCCGGGAACCAAACCCAGGTCGACCACGTGCAAGAGAAATACCCTCCCCGCTGTATTATCGCTCCGGCCTGTGTATCAAATATTTCAGTGAGAAATGAATGACTCCCTCTTTCCCCAAAGATTTTTTCTTCCTGCATAAATTGTTTTTTTTCCCCCCTAAATTGATTGTTTTGATCTTTCACATTAGTGGTTTCTCTCACAGAGCTGCTACTCCTGACCCGGTCTGTCTGGTTGAGATTAGCTACTGCTGTGCTGATTGAATGTTCTGCTCACAGGCGTGGGTTTGTCAAAGGCAAGCTTTCCTTTTCCAGCACTTTTTTTTCCCTTTCTTTGGTTTTTGCTTTTGCAAAACCATGCCCTGGTGGTGCTAAGGGGACTGTATGTGGTGCCAGGGATTGACTTGAAATTGGTTGCATGCAAGGCAACCTTAACCCCTTGACTACTCTCTGGCTTCTTTTTTTCAGTGTTTTTTTTAAAAAAAGTTTTACTGCTTATTGGACTCACCTGGGAAGGTTTTTTTCTTTGTTTGTTTTTTGGGTTACACCCAGCAATGCTCAGGGGTTACTCCTGGCTCTGCACTCAGGAATTACTCCTGGCAATGCTCGGGGGACCATATGGGATGCCGGGGATCGAACCCAGGTTGGCTGCGTGAGAGGCAAACGCCCTACCCGCTGTGCTATTGCTCCGGCCCCCTCATCTGGGAAGTTTTAACCCACAGGTTGCTGGCCCCTTTCCCGGGAATGAACTCAGATCCCTAGATGGTGAGGCTCTAGCAGGGATACCCATCTGAAGTGCCCAGGGACCCTGGAGAACCCAGCTACGAGGCTGATTGAATTCTGCTGCCTTGAGAAACAAAACAGAACCGTGTGTAGAGTCCATAAACCTGTACTCATACATACCCAGACAGTATCCCTACCGTCTTCTAAATAGCACTGATGGGGGAATCAGAGAGAGAAGATGCAGGAAATGGTGTTTCCTCTGGCAGAAGCTAATTCTAAATTAAGGATGCCCCGAGAGAAAAGGAAGGAAGAACTTTTTTATGTGTCTGTCATTATTTTTGCACCTGTCATCTGTCTTAGAGGATGCCAAGCAAACAGGTCCGTATCAGAGCTCAACCTGGGGAGAAGCCGGTGCCATCCTGCTCTTGGCCCTGCTGGAGAGGAACAGGGTGTGTGTGTCTCCTGGTTGGGGTGCAGGTTATTCCTTCTGCTGGGGCCCTGATGTCTCTGGATTGCATTTTCTCTGGGGAACGAATGGGCTTCTAGTCTTCTGCCAGGCGCGAGGGTTGCTGGGGGCCAGAAATGTGGCCCCAAGGCAGGGCTCAGGCCTCGCATGCACGACAGCCTGATTTTCATACTCAGTGCTGCCAAAAAAGGAAAGAGAAGAGCAACCAAGGCTGCATCTTTGGGCAGGGGGTGTGGCTCCGTGAAACTCTAGGTTCCAGATGTAGCATCACCACAAAAAGGGGAGAAGGTATTTGACTAAGCCTGAGGAGGGGGAGGGCTAACCTCGCAGATTCCTCAGCAGCTTCTGGCTAATGGGGTCTGTTGCTGGTGGGGGTTGAGGTTCTCGCTGCGGTCAAGTCTCAGATTTCTCAATACCCCTATGGTGTGTCCAGAACTTTTGGGCTTTTTTGGGGTGGGGGGCACACACTCCTGGTAGTCCTCAGGGGTTCCTCCTGACTCTGAACTCAGGAATTACTTCTGGTGGTGCTCAGGGGACCATCTGGGATGCCGAGGATCAAACCCGGATCCGTCACATGCAAGGCAAGTGCCCTCCCTGCTGCTGGACTATCACTCCAGCCCCTCATCGGCTTTTGATTTTTGCTGGGACACTCATGCCTCCCTGGGTTGCCAAGTGAGAAAAGTCAAACTTTGAGCTGTCAGATAGAGAAGGGAGCACCAAATAAAGGGTGTTGGGAGGATCCTCCCAGGATGGGAGAAGCATGCTGAAAGTAGACTATAGACCAAACATGATTGCCACCCATTGCCTCTCTTGCAAGCCACAGGACCCAAAAGGAGAGAGAGAGAGAGAACAAGGGGGAATGCCCTGCCACAGAGGCAGGATGGGACGGGGGGGGGGGGGGAATGGGGGGTGGGAGGGATGCTGGGACCTGTGTTGGTGGAAAATGGGCACTGGTGGAGGGATGGGTATTTGATCATTGTATAATGAAACCCAAGCACAGAAATTTGTAAGTCTACAACTGTACCTCATAGTGTTTCACTAATAAAAATTAAAAAAAAAACAACTTTGAGCTGTGGCCTGAGAGACATATGGGCAGGAAATTAAGGAAGTCAGTTTCAGGGTGTGGGATTTCCAGGGAGGTATTGTGGGTTCAGGATCCACTCATTCGGGTTGGAGCTGAGCGCTTTGGGCCGGAGTTGGGGGTGAGGGCAGGTCTGAGGAGTCCCTAGGAGCTGTGTGAATGAGTGTAGTCGGCCTGGCGTGGACACTGGCCCTTGGCTCTTGAGTCAGTTCAGACAGCAGGTGGGAAGGCGGCGTGGAAATCCAGACTGGCCGCGGGCCGGGTGCCAAGTCCTGTGAACTTCTGACAAACCGTCTCCACATCTCATCCTCCCTAAGGTGGGAGCAGCTCTGGGGGAGGGTTAAGAACTTATAAAGTGGCCGGCCAAGAGCCCAGGGAGCCTCCTCCGGCTTGGGTCAGGGTCCGAAGTGGCCATTCTCACTTTCTGCCCTTTGGGCCCTGTGTAGAGCCACGTGCGTTGCTTTATCTGGGGGGTTAGTCCTGCTTTGGTCCCAGCAGTGCTCTGGGGACCATGTGGCACTCCCTCAGTCATCTGAGCCACTCCCAGCCCTTCTTGTTTTTTACAGCCTTTAATGATGAATCCCCCCACCCCCCTTGATCCCCATCCACCCCCTACCCGCCCTCCGCCTCCATCTCTGTTGTTTGGCACAGAGGCTGAGGGGGAATTTGGCCCTATAGAGTAGGATCCAGGATTATTACTTCTGGCACAATAAACCTCTCTGATCTTGGATATCTAGAAATCTCAAGCCTTTGGTTAATACTGTCTGTATCACCACTTTACTACAAACCACTGAGGCTGGCAAACTGGCATGCTGTCTTCTTCTGGGATGGTTTAGGTGAACTGTGGCTTGTGTTAGAGTCCTCCTGCAGTGAACTGTGTGGTGGATAGAGTCCTCCTGCTGTGAACTGTGTGGTGGAAAGAGTCCTCCTGCAGTGAACTCTGTGGTGGGTAGAGTCTTTCTGCAGTGAACTGTGTGGTGGATAGAGTCCTCCTGCAGTGAACTGTGTGGTGGATAGTGTCCTCCTGCAGTGAACTGTGTGGTGGATAGTGTCCTCCTGCAGTGAACTATGTGGTGGTTATAGACCTCCTGGAGCGAATTATGTGTGCTAGTTAGGGAGCTCTGCAGTGGCCTGTGGTGGTTAGGGACCTCCTTCCGTGTGCTGTATACAGGTTAGAGATTTTGGCCCCTGGACATCTTTGCAGGGGTCACTATGGTCCCCTTGAGATCCCTTCTGGTGATGAAGTATCAAACCTTAGGACTGAAGGGTTGGGTCATCAAATCTGGTACTTCACCTGCTGATCGGATCCTCCCTCACTTTTTTTTTTTTTTTGTGAGAAGGGGGTTTGGGTTGCAGCCAGGTTATCCCTGGCTCTGCACTCAGGGATCACTCCTGGGGTGCTCAGGGGACTATATGTGGTGCGGGGGATGGAACCAGGGTCAGCCGCGTCTTTAGCCCTGTCCAGTATCCCATGGTGTCTGCTGAGGGAGGATGTCTCTCTCCTGCGCAGAGAGGAAAAATGTGCACAAACAGGGGGAAACTGAGGCAGGGCCGGCCAGAGGGAGGCGGGAGCAGCCTGGACTCTCACGCCAACTTTGCTTCCTTTGCCCCTTTGCTCCCGGTGACAGTTGTGACCACAGCAGCTTGAGGAAGGGGCCGGGGTGGTGCTGCGAGACCACCTGGAGACAGAAGGGGACGCTGCAGGTCTGGGGGGCGGGGCAGAGGGGCTCAGCAGCTCAGGGGAGTGTGAGAGGAATTCTCTGGGACTGGGGGCCATGTCTGCATCTGTAGCCAGTGCTGAGGGCTCAGTGCCCCTTGCTTCTCGCCTCCCATCTCCTTCTGGAACCTTCCACAGGATGGGCCCAGTGGAGGCTGAGCTGAAGGCTGCAGGGGCGGTTGGAAGGCCGTGCATGCAGCCCGTGTGTTCAGAGTAGCCGAGGCTGGGGACTGCGTGCTCTCTCCCCCCCCGACTGCTCTCGGGTCCTGTGGGGCTCCCCGCCCGGCCCCCATCCCTGCTCTCGTGCGGGGACAGCCTGCCCCGGCCTACGGTCCCTCCCTCCCGCCTCTTCGTGGGCCGCCTGACCTTGAGAGCCAGAATGTCACTAAAGGGCCTTTACACAATGACAATCCCACAGCTGGGGCTCCGGAGAGCGGGCGCAGGCTCGCTGCTCCCTCAGCGTCTCTTCTGGAATGGCTGGTTGGGGGGCTCCCCCAGCCTCGGCCAGCTCCCCACGGTGGGGTCCCTCCTGCTGGAAATGCCGCCCGCTGGCTCCAAACCCTTTGCCGTCGTCGGGCCCAACCCACCTTGCTTCCCCTTGGAGAAGGCGTTGGCCAGCGGTAGAGCCGCCGTTTCCCACTGGCACAGCCAAGCCGGCACAAATGCCTCGGCTTGGGCAGAGCGGCCTGGCGTCCATGTATGGAATTGGGGTGGGGGTCCCCTGTTGACTATTCAGGAGCTGACGGAAGCACGAGGCAGGAGGGTTGGTCTCATCCTCCTTCCTTCCCCCCCCCACAGCGTGTCTGTACTGAGTCAAGGGTGACAGGGCGTGGGGGGGGGGGCTGACTCTGCTTTCACTTTCTGACACCCCTGGCTGCCCCCAGGAAGTCTGAGGGAGAACCCCTGCCCCGTTTTATCTTGCACGAGGACTCCCTCTGGCTATAGCCACAGCAGGGTGGGGCCCCGAGCAGTTCCCAAGAGTTATCTAGGCAACACACAGCTACACTGAACCTATGGGAATGTTTCACTCTTTTTGCTTTTGGGCCGCATGTGGCGATGCTCAGGGCTTGCCCAACTCTGAGCTTGGGGATCACTCCTGTTGGTGTTTGGGGGACCACATGGGACTCCGTCGGGGATCGAACCTGGGTCGGCTGCGTGTCAGGCAGCCCCCTACCGGCCATACTATTTCTCTGCCCCCCACCCCGGGAACGTTTGTCATCTCACATTCATAGCGGATGCTAACATATGGAATGATGAATCCATTTTACACGTTCCATGTAGGCATCACTGATTATTCCCGTGACCCCCTCCGTTCTGCTCAAGCTTCCTTCCTCGAACTTGCTCTGTCTGGTCGTACCTCTGTGGTTCATGACCTGCTTATCTCTGCCTGGTCCCTAGCCTGGGTCACTCCAAAGACCTACCTCTGTTTACCCACAGCTGTCTCTGATTTTCCTGTTTCAGTGGGGCTCAAACACCGGGAACTGCATTTATGGCCGTGGTGCTCAGAGCATCAGGACGAGCCAGCACCGGGCCTGGCTGGGGGTGTTCAGACATGGCCTACTTACTTTGTGGTGGTGTGGGGGTGTCTTCTGAGCAGAGCCACAGGGGCTCTTTGATATTTTGATGTCTTCTGGGATCGAACTTTTGCACTCACGTGTGCCCGATGGGCACTTTATTTAATTTTTTTTTTTTTTTTTGCTTTTTGGGTCATGCCCGGCGATGCGCAGGGGTTACTCCTGGCTCTGCACTCAGGAATTACTCCTGGCGGTGCTCAGCGGACCACATGGGATGCTGGGATTCAAACCTGGGTTGGCTGCGTGCAAGGCAAACGCCCTACCCGCTGTGCTATCTCTCCAGCCCCTGGGCACTTTAGTCCCTGGAGCTTTGCTGGCCCTCTGCCTCGTTTCAAAGCCTGGAAATCAGAAGCCGCAGAGCATTTGATAAGCAGGAAAGCCGCTGTGCAGCCGGCTGGTACCCGCCTCCACCAGGCTCCCGGATTCCAAGAGACCCAGAAGTCACTGAGGTCAAGGACCAAGGTCATGTCTAGTTAAAACCATCAAGTGGTTTTTGGAGCTGGTGACCTTCCTCACCTAGGGGTGTGTGTTCGGGGGGCGACACTTAGCTTGGGGGGTTTATTTGCAAGTCGTAGGCACATGAGGGGATAGTCGAATGTCCACTAAGAAGTTTCTGCAGAAGATTCTTGAGAATCCTCATGGGGGTTCTGCCAGAGTGGGCATCCCCCTCAGTTCTTGTTGGGCCATGAAAAATGTATTTATTTTGTTGGGTGGGGAGTTTGAGTCACATCCAGCAGTGCTCAAGGCTGACTCCTGGCTCTGTGCTCAGTGATCACTCCTGATTGCTTGGGGGACCATGTGGGATGCTGGGGATTGAACCTGGGTCAGCTGCGTTCTCTCCATGCTGTACTATTGCTCAAGTCCCAGCCATGCCTATTTATTTATTTATTTATTTATTTATTTATTTTTTGCTTTTTGGGTCACACCCGGAGATGCATAGGGGTTACTCCTGGCTCCGTGCTCAGGAATTACCCCTGGTGGTGCTTAGGGGACCATATGGGATGCTGGGAATTGAACTTGCGTGCAAGGCAAATGCCCTACCCGCTGTGCTATTGCTCCAGCCCCAACCTATTTATTTTTTGATTACCAGGTTGATTGCCAGACCGTGCAAGGCAAGTGTCTTAATTCTTGTACTGTCTGGCCATGACTGCTTTAAAAAAAAATGTTGGAAACTTTTTTCAACATAGTGATTAACAAAGTTGTTCATAAGCCAGTCGTTTCAGTATTCAAAATTTCAACACCAATCACAGTGTGCCCGTCCCAAGTCACACCTCCCACCCCCAGGGTGTAACGGCCCCCTTAGCAGGTGCGATACTCTATATTACTTGTCACAACATATATCTCATGATGGGGCTGGGAAAGTTTGAGGATTTGCTGAGTTGTTTGATGCTAGCTGAAGATGCTGTTCTTGTTTCCGCTCACTGAGCTTAGGGGCTTCTGTGAAACTTCCCCGTCTAATTCACTGTGTTCCTCTTGCACTGTCTGTGCTGGGAATTTTGGGAGCTGTCTGGCTGTGCCCTCCAGGGGCTGAGCTGAAATGGTCCGGCAGCAGGGCACCAAGCTGGGCCATTTATATGCCTGTGGGAGTGGGTGTATGGGGGGCGCTGGCCTTCCCACAGGGCAGGACTCTGCCCTCCCCATCTGAGAAGGTTCCAGAGATCAGGCCGCCAGAGGTCCAACCCACCTGGTTTGACCAGGCTGAAGCATCACCTGGAGAGTCTCTCTGGCCTTGGGTATTTTTTTTTTTGTTTGTTTGGGTGTGGATGTTTGGGCTATACTGACGATGCTCTGGGCTGATTCCTGGCTCTGCTCTCAGGAATTACTTCGGCAGTGCTCAGGGGACCATGTGGGATGCCGGGGATTGAACCTGGGTTGGCCGTATACAAGGCAAGCGGCCTCCCCGCTGTGCTATTGCTTTGGCTCCAGCCTTGGCTATTTTCACTGGACAGAACCAGCTGTCACTCTTCCAAAATCCTCAGGCTGGGGCACAGGAGACCCCTTGTCCTAACTCCCTCTATAGGACGGTGTCACCAGGGCCGGGGATCTGTGTTCAATTCCTGCTTGGGTGCCCGGGAGGCCTGGCGAGGAGGTGGCCGACAGGGGCTGTGCATGCCAGCTCTCATCTTCCCCGGGGCGGCGGCTTCTGTCTGGCAGGGGGAGGCAGAGGCCTGGGTGGGAGAGGGGGACTGCAGACAGGGCTGGGGCAGGGGGTATTTGGGGCCTGAGGATCCCATCTCTTCCCTTGCTACCCCCATACCTTTGGACGAAGGCTCTGGGGCTCAGCGTCTGCTCCCGGCTGACTCTGGGTGACAGTGCCCGCACTCCATCCTGGGGGATGCCCTGGGGACCAAAAATGAATTTCACACTCCCCACCCCCATGCCCTCCTGTTCCGGTTCTGGTTTAATGGCGGGGGTGGGGGGGTTACACAGCTGGAGCTGAGCAGGGCTAGGCTGGCAGCCACATGTTGCTGCCCAGAGGGCAGCTGCTGGCTTAGAGCTTCCTGGGCTGTGGGGGAGGCTTCTGTGTCCTGGGACCGCTCCTCCTCCCCATGTTCCCACAGAGGCCCCGTCTGCCTGCAGCCTCCAACCCGTCCCACTCCGGGCACTGTCTGGGGCTGAAAGGTCCTTTCTAAGCCTCTGGCTCAGAGACCTCTTCCTCCAGGCAGCCCCCCCTGGGCTATACTCACCCTTGCTGCTCCCATGGCTTCTTGGGAGGGCCCCCCAACATCCTGCTGACTCCTCACCCCTCTGACCAGGGCTCCCCGTGTCCCACCTCACCCAGGCCAGCATCTGGAGGACAGGCTCCCTCTACGTTCAGTGAATGAATGAATGAATGAATAAATGAGCCTCTTTTGTACTCTGCTGCAGTGTCTGGGACCATCAGCCCATGGATCCTGGGTGCTGGGGCTCTGCTCCTCCTCTCTGTTAGGTGCCTCAGTTCCCCACCTGAAATATGGAGAGAATGTCTCTCCTACAGAATGGTTGTGAGGCTTTGATGAATGGCGGCCCGGCCATGAGCACTTCTGTGGAGCTCTCCTGTGGTGCTCACCTATGGTGCTCTTTTGCACTGCTCTTCTGCAGTGCTCTCTCGGGGCTGGGCCACGAGGCTTCTTCTGTTTTTTGTTCAGTGTCTTTTTGGTGGGGCCACTTCTGGTGGTGCTCCTCTTGTTCCTGTGCTTGGGGTGCTCAGGGTACTGGGAGTTTCTGTGATTGAAAGGGCCCCTCCCACCCCTGTATGTACCGGCTCCAGTACTCAACTTTTTTTGGTTTTGGGTGTCCCAAGTGGTACTCAGGGACCCCCAGGGGTCTAGCAGTGACCCTCAGTCAGATGGGCGACCTGACGGTGTGGTGGTGCATGGTTGGTCCCAGCCCAGTGCCTCCAGGCACATACCCTAATGGCCGAGCAAGCTCCCAGACCCTCCCGGGTTCATTTGCAAGATCTGAACCATCCTCCTTCAAACCAAAGATGCTAAACCAGAGGCTGAAGGGACAGTACAGCAGTGAGGGCCTTGTCTGGCATGGCTGATGGCGGGTGGGGGCAGAGAGCCGGAACATTGGTGCAGAGAGGAAACAAGAGGCCAGGTTTGGGGTGTGGAGGGCAGTTAAGATAGAGTAGGGTCCATTATGACAGCGTTAGTTGGAAATGATCACTCTGGACAAGAACTGAGTGATGAAAGCAGATAAAGGTTTTGAACTAACTCATCTCATTTTCGTCATTTTTTTTCTTTTTGGGTCACACTCAGCGATGCTCAGGGGATACTCCTGGCTCATGGACTCAGGAATTACTCCTGGCGGTGCTCGGGTGACCATATGGGATACTGGGAATCGAACCTGTGTCGGCCATGTTGGATGCGTGCAAGGCAAACGCCCTACCCACTGTGCTATCGCTCCAGCCCCATTTTCGTCATTTTTTTTTTTAAGAAGCAAAATAAATTATTCAGTGTCCCAGTATTCCAACAAACCACTGACTTCATTGGTACATGTTCCCTCCCAGTTCTTAATTTTATAAATTATTTTCATGATCAACTTAATAAAGTTAGAGGATTTAAGATACCCAGAAATAGTGACAATACAGAAAATTGTAAATAAATGTATCAAGCTTTCAAAAAAAAAAAAGAGAAAGGAAGTAGGTAAAGGGATATACAAGAAAGATAGCCTTCCAGCATTTGTATTGCAAACCACAATGCCCAAAATGAGAGAGAGAGAAGAAAGATTCCTGCCATAGAAGCAGGCTGGGGTGGGGGGTGTTTTGGAGGTGGGTGGGAGGGACGCTGGGACATTGGTGCTGGGAAATTACACTGGTGGAGGGAGGGTGTTGGAACACGGTATGACTGAAACCCAGTCATGAGCAGCTTTGTTATGCTCTATCTCACAGTGATTCAATAAAATAAAAAATGAATATTAAAAAAAAAGGACAGTATACCACACACAAAAAACCCGAAAAAACAAACAAACAAGCAAAAAACAAAAACAAACCAAAACAAACAACTAGAGACCATTTTTGCCTTCGGGTAAAAGGTTTGTGTGTGGGGGTGAGGAGGAGGGTGGCGGCCAAAGGTGCCGGGTTTGGGGCTCAAAGGAGAGTGGAGGCAGTGATCAGTGGATGCAGTGATCAGTGGACGCAGTGCTCAATGAACACAGTGCTCAGTGGATGCAGTGCTTCAGGACCCTGAGCCTATCCTCTACCTTGACGCTCTCCTGGAGTTTTCCAGGCCTCGCTCTGCATCAGGGAGTCCCAGTGGGCTTTCTGAAGTCACCTCTGTGGGACTGTCCACTACCAAGTCCCCTCGTGACCACACCCAGAGCAGCCTGGGGCCCGAATTGGTCCTGCAACAAAGCCCTGGCGACTTCCTTTCTAACAGTGTTCATCTATGTATTTATCTACTTTGTCATTTGGGATTTTTGGGTCACACCCGGCAGCGCTCACGGGCTCTTCTGGCAGTGCTCAGGGGACCGTTTTGTGGTGTGTGGGATTCAAAGCAGGGTCAGCCACATGCACAGCAAGGGCCGTAACCCTTGTACTGTCTCTCTGGGCCCTGACATTTATTTTTCATATTTTGTCTTTATAAAGGAAAGTTTGAATGTTTTGAGCGTTCAAAAATCACTAGGAGCCCCTCTGATGGGGGAAAATAGACCCGGGGCGCCTTCCCAGCAGGCTGACTTCCAGGCTGACAGCCGAGGGCCGAGCTCCGAGCGCCAGCTGAGCCCGGTGACACGGCACAACCGTGGAATGCATTCAGGATGTCCTTGAGATGGTCTGAGCCTCACTCTGTAACCTTGGTAACCTGGGAATGTGCTCCAGTGTGCTCGTGTCCTTGAGGTGGTCCAGACCCTGCTCAGCAAAATAACATACTTCGAATGTCTGCTTCTGTCTCCCGGCCAGCGGCCTGCAAATGCTGCAGCCCTGTCAGATGTTTGTTTATGAAACAGAGCTCTTTGATTTTGTTTTTGTCTTTGTTTAGGGCCTACCTCTGGGCCCCCGGTGTCATTAAAAGTGTTTTCCTGCTTTTCAAGGCAGCCTGCTTGGGGGTTTTGCTGGCTTTTGGTTGGAGTTTCTGCAATAGTTCTAGGTAAATTTTTTTTTTTTTTTGCTTTTTGGATCACACCCGGCTATGCACAGGGGTTACTCCTGGCTCATGCACTCAGAAATTACTCCTGGCGGTGCTCTGGGGACCATATGGAATGCTGGGAATTGAACCTGGGTCGGCTGCGTGCAAGGTGAATACCCTACCCACTGTGCTATCGCTCCAGCCCCAGTTCTAGGTGATTATTGACCAACCAGGCTGGTGGATCAATACAAGCACCCAAGAATGGGGCCAGCTGCACGCAGGCACGGGCACTAACCTTCACACTCTCCCTCCAGCCCCTAAAGCAAAAGGTTTTCTTTAAAAAGAGGCTTCATGTGCAAATATTTTAGCACGTTCAGTGGGGTATCTTATTTTTCTTTTTGAGTCACACCTGGAAATACTCAGGGGTTACTCCTGACTCTGCACTCAGGAATTACTCCTGGCAGTGCTCAGGGGACCATATGGGATGCTGGGGATCGAACCCAGGTTGGCCACATGCAAGGTAAATGCCCTACCTGCAGTACTATCAATCCTGCCCATGGGGTAGCACTGTAGCACTGTCCTCCCATTGTTCATCGATTTGCTCGAGCGGGCCCAGTAACGTCTCCATTGTGAGACTTGTTGTTACTGTGTTTGGCATATCGAGTACGTCACAGGTAGCTTGCCAGGCTTTGCCGTGCGGGTGAGATACTCTCGGAAGCTTGCCGAGCTCTCCGAGAGGGGCAGAGGAATCAAACCTGGGTTGGCCATGTGCAAGGCAAATGCCCTACGTGCTGTGCTATCGCTTCAGCACATGAGGTATCTTTTTAATAAGATATTCTTTTTTGGCTGGAGCGATAGCACAGCGGGTAGGGCGTTTGCCTTGCAAGCGGCCAACATGGCCGACCCGAGTTCGATTCCTCCGCCCCTCTCGGAGAGCCCAGCAAGCTACCAAGAGTATCTCGCCCGCACGGCAGAGCCTGGCAAGCTCCCCGTGACGTATTCGATATGCCAAACACAGTAACAACAAAGTCTCCAATGGAGACGTTACTGGGCCCGCTCGAGCAAATCGACGATCAACGGGAGGGCCATTCTTTTTTTTTAAATCTTTCTTTTCTTTCTTTTTTTGTTTTTTTTATAAGATCCATCTTTTTATGGCCTGAATTTCTTTTGCCAACTTTCACTTTTACTGTCCCATTTGTTTACTTTGGGTTTTGTTTCTTGCCAATGGAGTCAAATGAGTGGAAATACTTCTGCAGGCTGCAGCCTCTCAGTGTATTTTATGGCTTCTGGGCTAATCTTGAGCACTGTAATCCTCTTCGAATTAACGTTTCTATGGGATGTGAGATGTAGACCAAGTTTCTTCCTCTATTTGCAGGTGGCTGTCCAGTTTCCTCTTGCAGTTTGCCGCGCCCAGGATGGGACCGAAGGGCATCCCGGGAGGTGGAACAAGTTTCGGGAGGTGGAACAGACCTTGGATGAGGCCACTCATCTGGCATAGAGGGCAACAAAACGGGGGGACTAGACCGTACCGACAGTGACAAAAACTGGCCTGAGATCACAGAACTGAGATGACCAGGCTGGGCAGGGGATGAGAATGAAGAAGGGCCCTGAGGTGACATGAGGACAGCAGTGGAGGGTGACGGCCACTTGGGTGGTGGTGAAGGGGCCGTTAATGCCATAGAAGCTTTGGATGTTTGTGGGGCCCATGTTGCATAAGCTTCAATACGTAGTAAAATAAGGAAAAATGAACAGAATGCGCCTAGCATGGGAATCGCCAGCAACAAACACAAAAGCAGATTAGATTTTTCTAATCTGGGGGTCGGTGGGGTGGGGAGATTTATTTTAGTGCTTTCTATTTTGACTTTTTTTTTTTGGTCACACCCAGCCGTGCTTCGGGGTTACTCCTCCTGGCTCTGCGCTCAAGAATTACTCCTGGTGGTGCTTGGAGGACCATATGGGATGCTAGGAATTGAACCCGGGTCGCCCACGTGCAAGGAAAACGCCCTACCCGCTATGCTATTGCTCCAGTTCCTATTCTGACATGGTTTTAGATTTGGCCAAGCCTTTCTCATCTGATCCTTTCCCACCCAAGGGCTGTTCACCCCCAGTAAGGCACGAGCGTCTCAGGTCACTGTTTACTTAGCCACTGTGCAGTCCCATTTCCCAGATCTCTCTCTTTGGGGTCGGCATTTCTCCTTCCAGAGTGCCAGGGATGGAACACAAGTCTCAGGCATGTAAGGCTGAGTCTCAGCTCCCCTGAGCATACCGGGGTCCTCTCAGGTCAGATGGAGGTGGTGGGACTGTGTGCGTTTCCAAAGAAAGCACGGGCGCTGGGGGGGGGGGGGGTGGGGACGAGAGCATCCAGTGGCCGAGAACACTTCCCCTGACTGGCCCACGGCAATGGACAGACGGACCAAGGACTGGGGGAATGGAGGAGTGGAGGAACAGAGCCCCAAGTTGATCAGTAGTCAGTTTATTTCTCTCTCCTTCCTAGCATAGTCCCATCTCTCCCTTTACAGCACAGTCATAGTCATAGTTTTGGTGGTGGTCTGAGTCATCATAGTTGCCTCCTCCTCGTCCTCATTGTAGTCCTCATCTTCCCCATAGTCCTTATCTGCCTAGTTCTCTCTAGTCCTTATCTTCGTCATAGCCCGCACTCTCCCCTTACAGCCCAGTTGTATAGAAATCGTGAAGGGTGGGGGACACAGAGGTGAGGTTGAACATTGTCATAACAAACAGAGGCAACCCACTCCTTCGGGGAAGTTTTAGGGGATTAACTCAAGGAGAAAATCTCATCTGAGGGTCCAGCACTCCAGATTACTAGGAGATCCGCTCAAGGGCGGGATTCCATCCAGGGTGTATTGCTTTCTCCTTTCCTCAGCTAGTAATCCATTTAAACAATCATAGTGAATTTACTTCTTATAATATTTCTAGTCATTTTGTATGAACACAGTAAGATTTTTTACTTCTTTAGTCAGCTTAAAGATTGACTCTTCTGGGGACATCTCACCATATGTTCCAGACCACAGTCCGCAGGCCAGGTTAGTCTTTCCTAACCCCAGGAGGGTTAGGAAATTGAATACAATTGAATACAAAGTAATTGAATACAATTACTTATTTTTGGGTCATGACAGAGTTTGTTCCATGACCATGATCTTAACTTATTATACTTATGGCGTTTAACTTGTCCCCTTTTGATGCCAGGGAAGCTTACAGCTTGCACTGGGTCCATCAAGTTCCTTTGTCAGGACCCTCCTTTTGGAGGTGTTTGGAAGGAAGGGCAACTGAGGTTTAAGTCAGGTATATATGATGGGTTGGAGAGATAGCACAGCAGGTAGGGCATTTGCCTTGCACGCGGCCAACCTGGCCGACCCAGGTTCGATTCTTCCGCCCCTCTCGGAGAACCCAGCAAGCTACCTAGAGTATCTCGCCCACATGGCAAAGCCTGGCAAGCTCCCCGTGACGTATCCGATATGCCAAACACAGTTACAAGTGTCACAATGGAGATGTTACTGGGCCTGCTCGAGCAAATCGATGAACAACGGGAGGACAGTGACAGTGACAGTGAAATATGAGGGGTGCCCAGGAGTCAATATTATTTCGGAGTCAACTCCCATGTTATAAAAGCATAGCATCAACTGTCTTTCTGTGTCTATATAAAAGGACATTGCTGAATAAACCATGCAGGTGATATAAAGGAAAGAGAAAAGCAATATAGGATTATTAGTGCTTGATGGAATTGGGTGCGCCTCAGGAGCACTGCTGTGGGAGTAACTCAATAAGCCTAAGCTCCCTGCCGGAGAAGCAAGGACAGCCCAATGTTATCCAACGGAACTGGGGGAGAAGAGCCTGCTGCGACATATCTGCCTGTCAGAGGGAGGGACCAGGGTTGTTGTGCCAGGTCGTGGCCACGTCATGGCATTTGCCACCTCGCCACCTCGGTGAACTGTCAGCCCCTGGTTACAAAGCTGCGAAGTTGCTATTGCCCAGGGGAGGGACCGCAAACAGACGGCCTGCCTGCCGCATTCTGGAGCCTGCTGCACAGGTGGGTGTGATGCTGTTCCTGCAGTCACTCGCTTCCCGTGAAGGCTGGCGTGTGTGTGTGTGTGTGTGTGTGTGTGTGTGTGTGTGTGTGTGTGTGTGTGTGTATGTGCCTGTGTGTCTGTGTGCCTGTGTGTCTGTCTTCTCCAGTATCTGGACCTCACAGCTGCCTTGGCTGTGGGGTTGTACTTGCACACATCTGGATTCTGACCTTGAGCCCTGGACCACTGCCCAGGGCTGTCAACCTAATTATCTACTCCAAGCTGGGGGCTGTCAGGGGTAAAGGGATTGGGGAGACCCTAGTCCTGGGGCATGGGCCTCCCCCATCAGGGGTAAGGGAGTCAGGAAGACCCTGAGTCCTGGGGCAAGGGGCCTCTCACTTGCTCTGGGGGGGCATGTTGATTGATTTCAGGGGGAGGGGGGGGGGGTGGGGCACACACAGGTTGAGTGGGGGTCTAGGTTCAATGAAGAAGCCATCATGACACCTGCTTACAGGGGGCTCTGAGACTGTGTCCCCCTGCCCCCATGGGGTCTGTTTGGGGTAAGGTTCCCCAGCATACACAGAGCCCAGGAGAGTGATGGGAAAATGAGAGGCTTGTGGGCCACGTGCTATAGATTAATCCAGCACCTTAGCCCTTCTGCACCGCGGTGGGCTCGGTGCTGCAGAGATGCGTGAAGGCGCTTGTCTTGCCTGTGGCTGACACAGGTTCAATCCCCAGAACCCTGTGTGGTTACCAGAGCACTGCCAGGAGAAAGCCATGAGCCCTGCTGGGTATAGTCCTACCCCCAAATACAGATCCAAGATGGAGTGTGGACTCAGGTCAGCTGTGTGGGGGTCTGGCCTCACCAGCACCCTGCATGGGGGTCTCCGCGGGGGCGGTAAGTCTCAGGCGCAGGGGCTGTTGGGAGCTGAGACATCAGACAGGGAAAGAGAAGGCAGGGCCACAGGGCGGGGGTGTTCTGGGGGCTGCCTGGGGAGGGAGTTGGATGCCCGTGTCCCCCACCGTTCACTCCCCCCCACCCCCCGGCAGGAAACAAAAGTTGCTGCTTGGGCAGCCAGGGATAGAGCTGGGATGAAGATGCAAAAGGGCAGGAGGTAGGACCATTAGGCAGGGGGTCCGCAGTGGTGCCCTGCTGCCAGGGGGAGAGGGGTGAGGACACCTGGTCATCAGGGGCCTGGCAGGAGCCTCTGGGATCAGGGATGCTGAGCACTCTGAGCGAGCCCCCGCGGCCACCTCCTCATGGAAGGACTCAGTCTCCACCTCCATGCAATGGGCACGGGGAGCACAATGAACACAGGGCCAGCTCTGCACTCGCCAGGGGCTTCAGCCTGACCACTCCAGTCGGGCTTCGCAGAAACAGGGATAAAGCCCTGAAGGTCGTTGCCTTAGAGACCTGGTGCCAGGGGAAAGGCAGTTTTCTCTGAGCACGGGTCCTGTCGGGTGCCAGGGAGGTCCCAAAGGCACCCCAACTCACTAATCGTGCCTTGGGATAGTTGTCATTGTTGTCTGTTCCTTGGGCCTCATTCGCGATGCTCAGGGCTCACTCCTGCTCTCCTGGCTCAGTGCTCAGGGGGCCGTATGGTGTTGTAGTGGGGCGCTGGGGGTCGAACTGTCGGCAAGGCAAGCGCCTGACCCTCTCTCCAGTCTCTCCGACCCTGAGGACACACTGCCTTACTCCTCACACCGACCCTAGGAAGCGGAGCCCATTCTAATTCCCACAGGAAGCATCACAGCGTTGAGGGAAGGCACCGCTCAGAGGGCTGGGGTCTGTCTGCAGGATTGGAGACACGGCTGAGCTCACGGTCTGGGCACCACCAGGTGCGGCCGCAGAACCAAACCAGGGTCCAGAGATACAGGACAGAGGGGAAGTCACTTGCAGGCAGCTGACCCGGGTTTCATCCCCAGCACCCCATTTGGCCCCCTGAGCCTGCTCCTCGCCAGGAATGAGCCCTGAGTGCTGAGCCAGGAATAAGCCCTGAGCACCGCCAGGTGTGGCCCCCAAACCAAAAACCAGAAAGCAAACCTAGTCTTGGAGGACATGGGAACCTGCCCAAGGTCACCAGGCCGTCATCGGCAAAGAGACTCTAGCTCCCTGAGCACAGAGCCAGGAGTCAGCCCTGAGCATCGCTGGGTGTGGCCCCTAATCCCCTCCCCCACCGACCTCCACCCCCTCCCCTGCAAAGCAAAGACCAAACTCTTCCCAGCTGGGGAGAGTCCCAGTTATGCTGGTGGGCCTAGGGCCTGTCCCCCAGGAAGCAGACCAGTGAGGGGCTTGCAGGTGGCTTCTGCGGGCCAGGGACCCCGGCTCCCTCCAGGAGTGTAGGTTGGGATCAGGAAGGCTGGAGCGCCTCCAGATAGCAGTCGGAGCCAACAATTGTAATTTTTTTTTTTTTTGGTACAACGGGTAAAATCTCCCTTTCCGTTCTTAGTCCCCTGCTAAAAAGACTCAATTGAATAAGTAAGAGAAACAGCAGCTTGTGTTATTTGAAAACTGTTTAGTGCAATTACCGCGGCAGACTTTGCCGAATTTGAAAATGATAGATGGCAAATCTTCATTTCTCGAGCTTGCCTGCCCGGCGAGCAGTGTGGGAGAGGCGCGTGCGGCTAATCACAGGCGCAGAATGCCCGCGAACGCACGCTCTTCCTTTTTATATAACACATTATGCTAATCACCCTGTATTGCATTTTTCAATAAAAGGTCAGCGGAGCACTGTTTGTTCAGAATGTGCAATTTAAACTTCATGTCTGTCATTAGAGATAATCTAGGTTTGCTGTATCAAGTGGGGTTGTCATAGAAACCAGACCCGCAAGCTCTGTTTACGGCCTTTGGAGAATAAACACTTTGCATTTATTTCTCTGGAAAGGAGAGAGAGAGAGAGAGAGGGAGAGAGAAAGAGAGAGAGAGAGAGCTAGAGAGAGAGAGAAAGAGATAGAGATAGAGATAGAGAGGAGAGAGAAAGAGGAGAGAGAGAAACACCCCACAACCACCCCACATCAGAAATCATCGAACAATTAAGGAAGGTTTGGAGACAAAGCGGTAGCAGCCCAGAAGAGAGCGGCATGTCATCCATCCAAAATCAATGATGGTCACACAGTTGGTGAACCTGCAGCCGTGGTCAAATGTGTCCCCTGGGCTGGAGCAGAAGGAAGGGAGTGGATGCGTCCTCGTGCCAAGTACAGAACTCACGGATGCGCGCTAATGGGTCCTAACCACGCCGTTACACCTTTGAGAAATGTTTTGCGTAAATTATCTTGAGCGTTGGATCAGGCTTTTTATGCCACTGCTTTTGGGTATTTGTCTCATCTCCAGAGAGCCCAGTCGATTCCGTGTGGCAGTTTCCCTCGTTTTCTTCCTGTTATTGGTGAATAAATAACAAAAACAACCATCCTGGAGTGTTTGCAGATCCTCCCCGAGTCCCAGCAGTACAGACATCAAATGCAACCGCCCTCTTCGTTCCACCTGAACACTTAAGACCACCAGCCCGAGCCAAATAGTGCACGGAATATGCTTTGGCCAGTATGACTTCCTGTTCGTCCCAAATCCACATTTAACCAGGTGCCTGCATTCTGCCTGCTACCCTGGGGCTGAGGGGGCTGAGGCGGCAGCAGGCCCATCGCCAACCTTGGCGGCTCTTCGGAGGAGGAGACGCAACTACACAGCGGAGGTGTGTGTGACCGAGGCTGTTACATTACAATGGAATCGTGACAACGATTCATTCATCTGCGACATCAGCAAAGTCAAGTTCCCCACGGTCACTCACGCAGCAGAAACCGACGGTCCCCCTTCCCGCCCCCCAGCCAGGGCTGATGACTGGGGAAGCTTCCTGTGCTTTTCTACTGAAAGCCGATGGGCAAGCTCCTTGCCTAGGGAGGAGCAAACCAGCCCCAGGTGTTTTCTTTCTTTCTTTCTTTCTTTCTTTCTTTCTTTTTTTTTTTGGCTTTTTGGGTCTCACCCAGCCGATGCACAGGGGTTACTCCTGGCTCTGCACTCAGGAATCACTCCTGGTGGTGCTGGGGGGACCATATGGGATGCTGGGAATTGAACCCGGGTCGGCCACGTGCAAGGCAAACACCCTACCTGCTGTGCTATTGCTCCAGCCCCCGAAGGTGTTTTTTTTGGTTTGTTTTATTTTGTTTTATTTTTTGGGGGGACCACACCCTGTCTCTGCACTCAGGAATCTCTCCTGGTGGAACTCGGGGGAGGGGGGCATGGTATGGGTGCCGGGGAAGGGATCAAACCCAGGTCGGCCACATGCAAGGCAAACACCCCACCCACGGTACTATCATTCCGTCCCCTGAAAATAATGAAATATTAGAGCGTAGGGAATATAGTTTCAATGTTGTTGAAGTTTCCAGTATTGCTGTTCAGCACCGTGTGCGTGACCTTCCAGGTCCACACCTGTCCCCGTGCCGTCTCTGGTCTCTTGAGTGACAGTGGTGGTTTGGGCGCACACAGTGACCTCACGTCACCACCACCCGAGACTCTCCCCATGCTCCTGTATTATCGTGGTCTGCCTCACTGTCTCCCTCCTGGTGTCCTCCGTCTGATCTAGTGGCTAGGGTTGGTCACCAACGACTATTGTCCACCCTCTTGATCTGTTTCTCTGCATGCCATATACACGGGAGAGGGGGTTTTGTCTCTCTGTCTCTGTCTTATTTCGCTCAGCATGCTACCCTCTAATTCCATCTGAGTTGTTGAAAACAGCATGATTTCATTTTTTTCCTTGCAACTGCATAGTATAGTATCATGTATTCCAGTTATTTTTCTCTTCATTTGTTGTTGGACATTTGGGATGTTTTCATATCCTGGCTATTAAGGTCTGCAATAAGTGTGTGTAGAGGTTTTTGAATTCGGTTTTTTTTTTTTTGCTTTTTGGGTCATACTCAGCGATGCGCAGGGGTTACTCCTGGCTCTGCACTCAGGAGTTACTCCTGGCAGTGCTTGGGGGACCATATGGGATGCTGGGAATCGAACCCGGTTCGGCCACATGCAAGGCAAACGCCCTACCCGCTGTGCTTTCTCTCCAGCCCCAGTTTTTGAATTCGTGTTTTTGTGTTTTGGGGGGAAGATGCCTGCAAGTGGGATTGTTGGGCGTTGTATTATTTCTGTTAATTTTTTTTTGGGGGGGTCACCCTGGAGGTTCTTAGGGCTTACTCTTGGCTCTGTGCTCAGGGATCATTCCTGCTGGTGCTCAGGGGACCAAATGGGATGCTGGGGATGGATCGAACCTAGGTGAACCACATGCAAGGCAAGTGCCCTATCCGCTGTACTACCTCCCTGGTCCCGTTGTTCTCACTGTTTTGAGGAATCTCCGTCTTGTTTCTACAGAGGTGAGACATCTCTGCCACAGTGAGTGAGACTTCCTTCTCCTGACACCCCAGATGTTTTTTTTTTTTTTTTGGTCACACCTGGCAATGCTCAGGGATTACTCCTGGCTCTGCAATTACTCCTGGCAGTGTTCGGGGGACCATATGGGATGCTGGGAATCGAACCCGGGTTGGCCGCAAGCAAGGCAAATGCCCTACCTGCTGTGCTATTGCTCCAGGCCCTACCCAGTTGTTTCTAAACTGGGCCCGAGTAAGGCCCTGAGGCTTCCCTGTGGGACTCTATGTTTCATCGGAGACCAAAAGGGTCTGTGATGGTTGTGATAACCGCTGCCTTCAAAGCACAATCTAAGGAAGTCTGGAAACTGGCAGGAGACACATTTACTAGTCTGGTTCTCGGTCAGGCTGCTTGAGTAAAGTCCAGCCCAGTATGCACCCAGTTGAACAGGCCCAGCCCTGGGTGTCCTGGGCACAGAGCTGAGTACTGGGCACCTCTGGAACCTGGGGACACAGAGACAAATTTCACTTAAAAGTCCAGGGTATATTTAAAACTTCAGAATTCCAGAGTGACATCTCATACTCCACACCGCTGATGTACCAGAAGTAGCACATCACTTTGGATGGGCTGTAAGCTAGAAGCAACCGATCTTGATCAAAAAGAAAAACATATTAGTACACAGGCTCAAACTGTAACAACATTTTAGTAAACTCTTTCCAAGGGCTTAATGACTCCTAGGTGAGATACAACAATCTTCACACACTTTCTTCTAAGGAAACGTTTTTGGACCATTTTGAGTGGATTATTCATAATAAGAAATACAAAATAAACTATTTAGGGCCTGCTATTGGAGCAGGCTTGGGTGGTGATTGAGAAACTTCAAAATAATGGTGGAAGGTGTAATGGTGGTGGGATTGGTGTTGGGCAATTGAACGTAACATGGAGTATAGGTGCTTCCCAAATTCATTTGACCAAAAACTCCCCTTCTCCCCCACAATTCCCATATGCTTGAATTGCATAGAGCACAGTGCTGGGAAAACATACCATATTATTTATCTATTCATCTGTTGTTGAATGGTCTGGTGTGAACACAGTCCCCCTTCAGATGCCAGGCATTCTTGTAGGATTCAGACGGTGCCCAATCCCCGGTAAAACTCAATGCTTGCCGTCCTCTGAGGTTGGTTTGTAATGGCAGCCTGAAGGAAGGGATGTTTTGGTCTAAAAGCAAAGAGATCAGGCGTTGGCCCTGTCTGAGAGATGTCACGTTTAGGGGGTCGGAGGGATAGTCCAGTGGGTAGGGCATTCGCCTCACACCTGGTCAACTGGGGGTTCAGTTCCTGTCATTCCATAAGGTCCCCAGACCACTGCCAGGAGTGATCCCCGAGCACAGAGCCAGGAGTAGCCCCTGAGCATCGCTGAGCGTGGCCCCCAGACAGAACTAAGAAATGTCATCTTTCTGCCTCTGGTGAGATTCCTGAAGGAGACCCACGGGCGTGGGGATGGGCTGAAGGGTGGAGTAGAGGGTGGGGCTGCTCTGAGTGGGTGTTTCGGTGGCTTCCTGATCCTCCAGTCTGAAAGTGCTTCCTGGAGAGCCTGAGCGCAGGGCCGGGAGATGGCGCACGGGGCTGGAACACATCTCTGACTCCAGGTTTCCATCCCTGGCACCTCACGCCCCCACAGACCTGAGCTGGCCCCCTGAATGCTGTCGGCTGTGGTCCAAAAGCCAAAGTGAAAAGAACCTGAGCATAGACAGGGCTCCCTGGCGCCCCCTGGAGGGGGTCCACGCTCCTGCAGCTGTCACCCTCTGCATCGGCCTGGCCCTCTCCGCCACCCAACCCCCACCAGCTGATGCTGCCAGCACCAGCCCACCCTCAGACTCGGGATCCAGGCAGAAGTGAATCCCTGTTACTAGGCATCACCCTTTCCCCTCGCATCTCAGCAAGTCAGTCACCTGGCTCCTAGCTGCAAGGGAGATGGCACATGAAGCATCCTCTAGGGTGTCTTTGTTCCCTCTGAAAAGTTAGTACTTTTTTTTTTCTTTTTCTTTTTTCTTTTTTTTTTTTTTTTTGGCGGCACACCGGGCGATGCTAAGGGGTTACTCCTGGCTCTGCACTTAGGAATAACTCCTGGCGGTGCTGAGGGACCATGAGATAATGGGAATCGAACTGGGTCAGCCACATGCAAGGCAAACGCCCTCCCTGTTGTGCAATTGCTTCAGCCCCAAGTCAGTACATCTTACAATGCAGCATCTCACCCTTTTCTTCTGGTCCTTCACAATCCACTTGATAAATCTGCTGTGAATCAGTACTTTCTAAGCAGAAAGCAGGGCCTCTTGGCAGACACTGAGCTGCCACGGGCCGTCTGCCACAAGATCCCTGATTTGACTGGGGACAAGATGCTCCTCCCTCATCCCAGCAGAGCACAGCCCATTCAGGCCAGTGGACCTTGGGGGGCCACAAGGACCATTTCTTGCGGTGTTGAGAGGGGTGCATGTGGTGTCAGGATTATATTTAGGGCCTAAAATATGCTAGGATGTGCTTCACTGCTTGAACTATCTACCTAACCTTGTTTTATTTTTTAAATTATGTTTTTTTTTTTTTTGCATCATACCCGGCAATGCACAGGGGTTACTCCTGACTCATGCACTCAGGAATTACTTCTGGCGGTGCTCAGGGGAGCATATGGGGTGCTGGGAATCGAACCTGGGTCGACTGTGTGCAAGGCAAACGCCCTACCCGCTGTGCTATTGCCCCAGCCCCCTTATTTTTTTAAATTATGAATTTAATTTAAAAATTATGTACATGTTCATTGATGGAAATCTGGAAAAATTATATTTGAAAAAGAGACATGGTCAATGATTATGATCCACTCTCCAGAGAAGACCATTATTCGAGGTAATCGTTTTTGGGAGCATATAAATGTCTCCATGGCCCAAATTTGAGGTTATATCTTTTTTTCTAATAAATTAAAAAATTTTTGGGGGGCCACACTCAGATGCTCAGGGCTCACTCCTGGCTTTGCACTTAGGGCTCACTCCTGGTAGGGCTTGGGGACCATATTGGGCGCTGGGATAGAATCCGGGTTGGCAGCAAGCAAGGCACACATCCTGTCTGCTATACCCTCTTTAGACCCCTTTAATAGAAGAATTTTTGGGATGCCAAGTTTTTGTTTACATGAAAATTTACCTTACCCGACATCCCGTCAATCAGAAGTCACATTTTCCTGCAAATCTTCTGCCAGGTGGCAATTCAAATATTTATCAAATGAAGCACTTATAGCTAATTTAAAGCTCAGAGTATAGAATCTACCTTTGTTTAAGCAATTTGTTTTTCCTTTGTTTCTTCCCCAAATATTTTTTACAGTAGTATCAACATTTATGCTTTTCATCGGCAAAGTTATGCATTGAGGTCCCATCTTAAATTTGATTTTCTATCTTGCTTTCCACGATATTTTTCACATATCATCAAAACCCCTTCAACATTCTACATGATGATACGAGGATCTGTCAGATGGCTGTAATCATATGTACCCTAATTTTCTAAGTCATTCCCCTAATGGATATTGAAATTGTTAGCAATTTTTCATTATTAACAATACAGAACATTTCCCGGGCTCTGACCTCGTTTTGGCTTATTTCCTCAGGTTTGATTCCTAGAAGTGAAGCCACTGCTTCACGCGCCTGACATTTCAGACTTTCTTCATCTCTAACGCCAAATGACTTTTCTGAACGCTGACTCACCTCACTCCAGGACTAAGATCCAATACAGGTCTTAAAAAAGCATCTTGGGGTCCGGGGAGATGACTCAGAGGGCTGAGTGCCTGCTTTGTATACAGGAGCCGCAGGTTAGAACCCAGCGCTTCATACGGTCCTCTGAGGACCACCGGGAACAACTCCCAAACCCTGAGCCCAGAGTAGCTTCTCAGTGAGGACACTATTGGGGGGTAACCCAAAGACCTCCCCCTCCTCGGAAAGAAACAGTTGAAGATCTCTAACAAATTGTAAAGGCAGTAAAGCGTTACCACCGCCCCCCACCACACACACACCTGTTTCCCCGTTATTAACATCTCACATTTGTGCAGTCCATTTGTCACAATTAATGGACAAACATTGATGCATCATTAGCTGCCATTTCTCCTCTTCTCAGAGTCACAGTTTTCCCCGATTCCCCTTTGCATCCCAGGAGCTCCCAGAGGACTCTGCTGCTTGTCACAGGCTTGTCCTGGCTTCGAGTATCTCAGATCTTTCGTGGTTTTCATGTTTTGGAGAAGTATTGATCAAGTACCTAGTAGGGTAGTTCCCAATGGAGATTTGTTGGTTGTTTTCCTTGCCTGCGTGTTGGGGGGACAAAAGTCACAGTTCACTGCTGTTCTCTGGGAGGGATATGACTGATCGGTGTGTAAACACACAAAAAATAAAACGGCCAGCGGTCTTGCCGTTTCCCCACTCCAGGGAGGTCGATGGCGATGGTCAGGTGAAGGAAGGAAACGAGGCCAAGCTGGTTGGTCTTAGCAGCCGTTTATTACATGGAAGAGCTGTATGTCATGGAGGCCTCAGGAATCCTCGAGCACGTGCGCCTTTGTTCTCTCCGCTTCTGTCCTCAGCCCCATCTTCCCAGGTTCTCTGATGCACGTGTCCCCCCAGAGAGCCCTGAAATCTCCCTTATATAGATCATAGTACCTCTAAAGGGCGCAATATAATGATGTCATCAAAAGGAGTTATCGAAAGAACACTGAGGCGGCAAACATACATTGTTTCCTTACATCCGCAGGCCAGTAATCCTGGCCTCACCTTTTCACAAGCTACAAGCACTTAGATTAGCACAACAAAGACCAGTCTGCTAGAGCTTGGAATTTACATCTCCAAAAAAGCAGTCTCATCCAAGCTAGTCAGGACACACAGGAAACTGCTTCTAGGACGTGTTTCTCCTCTCCTTGTCCAAACAACATATAAGCATACATAATATTAATCATTTCGTATGGACACAGTAAGAAATACTTTGAGCTTATAGAATTGCTCTCCTAGGGCCATCTCGATCTCAGACTGCAGTGCTCAGGCCAGATATCTTTCCTATTCTTAGCAGCAGGGCCCTAGTCTCGTCGTTACTTTTGGATCATGACATCATTTGCCTATGATCAAACTCTTAACTTATAGTTAAGAATCGTGGCACCTTGGCCTGGCCCATCGCGATGCCAGGGTAGCACATAACTTACCGGCTTGCCCTGGTTCCATCCAGTCCCACGTCGGGACCCTGCCCTTGGAATGCTAGGAAGTGAGGGCAACTGAGGCTTAAGTTGAGAAGGCAGATGCCCAGGAGTGAATAATAGTCAAAGCCAATCAATTCCTAAGTTATAAAGCATAATATTAATTAATTGTCTTCCTGTATCTATACAAAAGGACATTGCATTAAAGTAAACTGCTCAAAGACATAAGGAGAGGAGAAAGGCAATATTGACTTACAGTATAGCTTCAGTGTCTAAGAAGGATGAGACCTTACAAATTGGTTGGAGAAGAGAGCATAGAAGAGGTTACAGACAGACAAAGTAATGGGAGTGACTCGGGAGCACTGTGATGGGTACAATCTGATAAACCTAAACTCCGTGTACTCCAACAGATCGGTGCTGACTAGGGAGTGTCAGCTGGCCTGCCTGGTGCTGGACACTCTCTCCCCTGGACAGTAACCATCTCCCCTCCTCTCCACACCGTGTGCCTTGTGGAAATCACTAAAGTGTACTCCAGTTAAGGACTGGGGGGCATTTTCCACCTTCTTGTGGGTAGAGTTTTTGCATAAATTACATACAATTTTTTTTTGTACTGAGGATCTATTCCTTCCTGTCATATATTTATTTGGATGATATCAGGATGGACTTATGAACTCATTTTATGCAAATGATACACATTTATATGAATTTCATCATTTAAATAGATGCTTAGCACACAATGCATTTAGTTAAATGATATAACTCAGTGGTTTTAGTATAACCACTGAATTATGTCAACAGGTGAATTCTTTTCGCTGCTCTCTGAAAGAGGTTCCTATCTGGTATGATTTGGTAGGTCATTTCTTGACTCTTTGCTCTAACATTTTAAAAACCTAAGTGAAAGACAAGCTTTTAAAACATTAATTAAAGGGAGCCAGAGTGTTATTATAGTGAGTGGGTCCCTTGCTTTGTATGTGCCTGACTGGGATTGATCTCTGGCATTCCAAATGGTCCCCTGAGAACTGCCAGGAGTAATTCCTGAGCACAGAGCCAGAAATGACCCCTGAGCATCACTGTGTGTGATCTCCAAACAAACAGACAAAAAAGCCCCCCATTTATTAACCAAGAATATAAAGGTCTGTTTCTCAATTCGAATATCTATCCCACTGATCCCTGTGCAGTCTTGAATACTGTAAATTTGTCGTAAGTCCTGAAACCAGCAAGGGTTCATTAAAGTAAAAGTAAAGTAAAGGCCCTCCTGTTGATCATCGATTTGCTCGAGCGGGCCCAGTAACGTCTCCATTGGAGACTTTGTTGTTACTGTGTCTGGCATATCGAATACGTCACGGGGAGCTTGCCGGGCTCTGCCGTGCGGGCGAGATACTCTCGGTAGCTTGCCGGGCTCTCCGAGAGGGGCGGAGGAATCGAACTCGGGTCGGCCATGTTGGCTGCGGGCAAGGCAAACGCCCTACCACTGTGCTATTGCTCCAGCCCCAAGGGTTCATTATCCAATGTTTTATTTTTTTTTAAGATTGTTTTGGCTATTATTAAGTTTCTGTTTGAATTTTAGAATAAGTTTGTCAATTTCTGCAAAGTCATCTGAGATTTTGATAGTGATTGTGTTGAATCTTCAGATAATTTGGGGTAATAGTGTCATCTTGCCAATAAACACATTGTCCCTGAAGTGGGAGATCTCTCCCTACAAATTGTAATTTTGCTGTTATCGTAGTTTTTGGATCAACCCAGGTGTACTCTGACTGACCCCTGAGTCTGTGCTCAGGGTTCACTCCTGGCAGGGCCCAGGAGGACCAAATGGTGTTGGCTGGGGACAGAACCCGGGTTGGCTGCATGCAGAGCAAGGGCTTTGCCTGTTGCACTATCTCTCTGGCCCTTATTTCAGTTTTTGTATTTTCCAGTTCTAAAATTTCTGGGTAATCTTTATATATTTATTTGTGGAGGATTTCTAATTGTTCATTTCCTGCAGGTGCATCTTTAATTGCTCACAGAAACATCTTTATTAGAATTGCTTTCATTCTTTGTCAAATAACTAGTGTCTGTATCACCTTGGCATCGGTCTCTATTCTCCTCTTTTATATTTAGTTTGAGCTCTTGCTGATTCTGGACTAATGAGTGAGTTTTGACTGATCACGATCATGATCATCCTGTTGTCCATCGATTGCCTCAAGCAGGCACCAGTAGCGTCTCCTTCGTCCTAGCCCTGAGAAATGCTCTTTCAGGGTTAGGAGAATGAGACCCATCATTGTTACTGGTATTTGGCATATTGAGTATGCCATGGGGAGTTTGCCAGACTCTGCCGTGCGGGCAGGATACATTCGGTAGCCTGCCGGGTTGTCCAAAGTAAGAACGAGATAATAAGATGTCGGGAGCTGGGTTTTATAGCCTCTGGTCTTGACCGTTGATGGGATTACCTGGTGCCGGGGGCAGTTGGTGGGTGTGACGCCTGCCTACTGGAAGATGGGGGATCTGGGTGGAGGATGCTTAGCCCCGAGCAGGCTTGGAGATCTCAGCCCCGGGACCTGCATGCCTGGGTTCCTCTGCTGGTTCCTTCATGCATGAGGCTTGTCCGGACGTGTGGAGAGTGATCTCAGCATGGCTGTGGCTGGTTCTGGAGGTCTTCAGCTGCCGGGGCTCTGCTCGGGGTGGGGAGGGAAACTCAACTCTCCCCTTCCAAGGTGCCCCGGTGAGGACAGCCAGGTGCGAGGGCAGGAGACTCTGCGTTGTTCTCTTCTGGGAGCTGGGTTTTATAGTCTCTGGTCTTTTGACTGAATAAGGATGTTTTTATGAGACCATCACTTGTTTAAGCCTTTGGGCGAGCTGAGTTTTTTTTTTCTTTCTTCTCTTTTCCCTTTTTTAAAAAATATTTTTTGGGGGCCACACCTGGTGATTCTCAGGGGTTACTCCTCGTTCTGTGCTCAGGTTTCACTCTTGGTGGTGCTTGGGGGACCCTATGGGATGCTGGGGGTGGAACCCAGGTTAGACACATGTAGAATAAACACCCTCCATGCTCTAGTGTCACTCTGGTTCCTGAGCTCATTTTCTCTGACCCCTGACCCCAGGAAGTTGTAACATGGCCTGTGATTGCCAAGTGGAGTGAGAATTCTAGGTTTTCAACTTGCATTTGTGGGGGCATCTGAGTTGGGGGCGTCATTGCTCTGATTAGGAGTTCTGGCTTCTCATGTGGTCTTCAGTGACATGGGAGAGGGGCTTGTTATCCCACTCACTGAGCTGCAGGGGGTGACATGAAAGTCCTGTTTGGTCTTCTCAGTCACTGGAGCCCCTTAAAGTGGGCTTGAATGTCATGGTCACGGTGATGCCAGCGATGATTTCCACTGTGGTGGTTGTGTGGAGTGTTTGTTGGCCGATGGTGTTCCGTCTTGGGCTGGTCCTTTCTGGGCCTTTGGCTTGAGGGAGAGAATTATGTTGAGGCTTCCCCCTCCCTCTGTTGACTTCTTCCATCCTGTGGATGGAATTTATGAAATAAAAAGAAAATGCACTGGGGCTGGAGAGATAGCACAGTGGGTAGGGTGTTTGCCTTGCATGTGGCCAACCCGGGTTCGATTCCCAGCATCCCATATGGTCCCCTGAGCACCGCCAGGAATGACTCCTGAGTGCAGAGCCAGGAGTAACCGCTGTGCATGGCTGGGTATGACCCCAAAAACAAAAACAAAAAAACAAAAAAGAAAATGCACTTAGAGTATTACTTCCCAGAACCAAGGTTCCTTGCCAGTCTACTTCATTCTCTCCACTTTTTTTTTGGTGCTGGTGGGGGGCACACCTGGCTGTGCTCAGGGCTCACCCCTACTCTTGCTCAGGGATCACTTCTGGCAAGGCTCGGAGGACCATGTGTGGTGCTGGGGATGGAACTCGGGTCGGCCATGTGAAGGCAGGTGCCCTCTGCCGTCCCCTCGCTCCGGCCTCTCCACTTTTCAGTCCTCTTGTGCGTGTTTTGTAATATGATGTTTAATATTATTTTTTATGAAATGGGAAAAATATTGAGCAGTCTATCTAGTTCATGGCCTTCTTAGAAGTGAACTTAGAGGTGTTTATTTTGTGCTTTGGGTTCTAATTCAGTGCCATCCTGGCTGCCCCTCCTTCCCTTCCTTTGCTGTTGGTTTTGCACTGTCTGGGGCTTTCACACCTGGTGGCTGGACACCAGAGGTCCTGCTTGCTTTGGTGCCGAGGTCACACCAGCAATGCAGGAGAATGCGCTCGTCCGTGTGCAGCGGTGCCTGACCTTAAGTGGGGGCGTCCTACCCTTAAGCCCCTCCCTTGGCCCATCGCCTCTATTCCTCTGGCTCAGAATTTCTAGCAATAGTTGGGGGCGTCTTTTCGGCAGAAGGATCCACTTGAGGACCCGGGATGTGCCTCAAGTAGAGCTCTTGCCATGTCCACATGAGGCCCTGGGTTCAGGTTCCGGCAACACACAGACCCTGCGGAGACTGTGCCTGGATATCCGCTAGATGCACGCATGTGCACAAACACACACATGCACGCACAGGCACACAAACGCACATGTACACCACACGCACATACATGTACACACATAAACACACGCGCACACAGACACTCAAAGACACATACACACATGTGCACACACACACACACATGCGAGGACACATACACATGCACACACACATACGCTTATGTGCCCATGCACACACACGCACACACACATGCACACACAGGCACATACACACGCACACACACGTGCATGTGCACACATGCACACAGGCACACACACATACACAAGTGTGTGCACACACACAAGCACACACATATATACATGCATGTGCACACATAGCGGCACACACACATAGACACAAGTGTGCGTGCACATGCACACACACACACACACACACACACACACACACACACACACACCCCTGCATCAGCTGCTTCAGTGGTGCGACCTAAGCTATACCCCGGAAGGCCAGGTCTCCTATTCAGCGTGGAAGGACAGGTGAGGTGCCAACCCCTTCCGGGGCTCTCAAACCCTCCTGCCACTTGTCACTGCAGTAGAATTGACTTCATGCTCTTTCTGCAGTTTCCCCAACAACTGCCCTTTCCAGATTGGTGGTGGGCTAACGGCCTGCGGGCCCAAGGCCTCCGCCTCCTGCTTCTCTCCTGTCCTTGATTTTGGTCCAGGGGATTGTAACAGTATCTCCTCCCAGCTTAGCTCGGGAACAAACGGATACAGCCAAGGTGATCACTTACCTGGCTGACAGTAAGTAAACATGAAAAATGTGCCGGGCACTGCAGAGGGACAGTGATCAGAAAGACTTTTTCTTTCAACCTAAATCATGATGTTTGGGGCGTCGGCTAGAGTTTCCCAAGTTATTTGTAACTGTCCATCCCTGTTACTGGATATATGTTTTATCTAAAAATAGGTAATCTTTCATAATCAAATGATAAATGTGTGTGTCTGAATGGGAGCCCCAGGGTTAGCCACCTTGTTACAAAAGTTCAGGTGAATAATGGGAAAATTACCAGCCTAACGCTGGATCAGCTGCATCGGGGTCCCCATGGGCTGGATATTAGGGTTTTGGGAGTGTTTGGGTGACTGCCCTCCCTGTTAGCAGAGGGTGTGCTCACAAGCTAATGCTTTGGGGTTTTTGTCTTTGGGTTATACCTGGTGGTGCTCAGGGCTTAAAAGCTGGCTCTGCACTCAAGGATCGCTGCTGGCATGGGCTCAGAGCGGCAGGGATTGAATCTGGGTCAGTCATGTGCAGGACATGCCCTGCCTGCTGGACCATCTCTCTGGTCCCTGGAGGAAGCAGGCTGGAGGAAGGTGAGTGTATCGATGGACTCTTTAATCTATCTATTGATTTGTTGAATCACAGTGAGATACCCAGTACCAAAGTTGTTCATGATTGGGTTTCAGTCATATAATGTTCCAACACCCATCCCTTCACCAGTGTCCAGTTCCCACCACCGATGTCCCCAGTTTCAGTTTCCCTCCTGCCCACACCTCCACCCCAGCCTGCTTCTATGGCAGGCTCCCCGCCCCTCCATCTCTCCTTTTAGCATTATGGTTTACGTTATAGGTACTGAGAGGCTCTCATGCTTGTCCCCTTACCTCCTTTCAGCATGCAGTTCTCATCCAGAGATCATCTTTAGCATCTTCGGATGACTCACAGGGCCACCCGGGGTTGAACACTTGAGTGCAAGCACACGCGGGCCTCCTCCTCCTCCTTGCCAGGGATGGACTCCAAAGTGCTGAGTCAGAGCTAAGTTCCAGTAGCCCCAGATGCCCTCAGGTGCCGCCCAATTTCCGACACTGAAGGGGCATTTGATGAACAAGGCTTTTATCTCATTCATCCATTGAGGTTTGTCCGATATTTATCTTTGTGCTGGAGATCAAACCAGAGTCTGTGAAGATGCTCTCTGCTGTGAGCCTGGTCCCTGGGCTCTGTTACTTAAAAATATTTTTTAACTGGGGGCTGGAGCAATAGCACAGCAGGTAGGGCATTTGCCTTGCATGCGGCCGACCCGGGTTTGATTCCCAGCATCAAATATGATCCCCTGAGCACTGCTAGAAGTAATTCCTGAGTGCAGAGCCAGGAGTAACCCCTGAGCATCGCCGGGTGTGACCCAAAAGACAAAAAAAATTGTCAGAGTCTGGGGTAACATTGGACTGGAGCCCAGTGGAAGGGGCTTCAGTTCCTCTTCTAACCAGATTCTCCCTGGCTTCCTGCATCCCTTGTTGGGCTTCACAGGCATGAAGACCAGGGGTAGGGGTAGGGTGGATTCTGATCACCATCATTCATTCTTTGTGGAATTTTGTCCCCCTAACAAAACTCCCAAGGATATGCCCTGAGGCTAGATAGCTTAGATATTAGAATCTAAGGGTTTGTGAAAAAAATGCCTCCAGAAAAAAATAGAATAGATAACAAAATATCTGCGGGCTGCAAAAATGCGCCAGGCAAATATAGAATAAGACTCTTTAGGGTCTTTTAGAGGTAGGAACAACACGGGCAAAAATAGAATAGGAAATTGTCACGGCTTCCTACTTTAAAGGGTGCCTGCTGGCTAGCTCTGTGGAATAATCCAGCCTCTGATCTTTACGTCCCTATTGTATGTTAGTGTCTCTGTCAGCTTAATGTCAGCCCAGTGGGGGTGCCATATGGTATTGAACAAATGGCCAGCCTGTGAGGCCACGCACAGCTGCCCGGGTGACCCGGAGCTTGGACAGTCCATGTGCCTGTCTTTCGATATGTTGGTCTGTCTCATTCTCTGTGATCGACTCCCGCTTGACTGGCATCAAAGGTGCCAATCTGATTGGCTTTAGGAAGTTCTCCCCTTCCTGTCCCACGACATCCATCAGAGGGTTGGGTGTAGTTGTCCTGGTTGTACTTCTAGATGGCAAATATCTTATGGTGTTTTCAACCTGTGGTGACTCTGGCCTTCTTGACATATCTGATGCCATGTCTGAAGAACACCCTGGAGTGCTTCTCATGGGTGGAGGTCAGAGAGGCTGCTCAATATTCTATAACACACGGGAAAGTCACAACAGTGGTGTGTGTGTGTGTGTGTGTGTGTGTGTGTGTGTGTTAGAACTGAGATGGAGAGATACCATTCTAAGGTGTGTCTGTGTTTCTTGCCCAGTTCTGAAATCCCCCAGGCCCTGCAGTGTGGCTGGTGGCACATAGTAGCTGTTCAATTCAGTGTCAGCTGGTGGGGGACCAATGTCAGACTGTGTTGGCTTCCCCTGGCTCCCCCCAACCCCTTCCCCGCCAGGTTTCTGCCAAACACATGGTTGCTTTGCTCTGTGTGCACCATATGGCATCACAATAAATGATCGTGTCAATAAACAGCCTGCCATATGCGAAGTAAGTGATCTTATGAATGAAATCCAGCGCAGGGACACAATGATCTCGGAGGAGAGAGACTAATTAAGCCCAAGATTGCAGTAAGGGCATTTGTCAGGAGAACCAAGAGCGCCCGGCCGCAGGGAGACCCATTGCTCATTCCCCGAGGAGGGTAATGGGGAGGAAGTCTTAATCACACTTTTAATGATCAAAGGTGTCCTCAAAAATCAATCCCTTCATTACCCGGGTGAAGAACGAGCCTGACCTAGCGGGGCGTTTCAGCTGGCATAAATTAATTATAAATTGCTGCAAATGAACTGGGAACAGGCTTCTACGCTTTTGCAGGAAGCTTCAGAGTGAATTTAGTTAATTCCCAGAGGGAGTTGATGTGGAACCATCCAAGCCGGGGTGCACTGAGCCGAGGGTCCCTGCCAAGGCTTTTGGGGGGCGATTGACAGTGGGGACCAGACAGTGTGTTGGACTAAGTCTGACCTTGAAGTTATGTTCCCGTGACAGCGACAGGGCACCAGCCACCTGGCTTGGCTTGGCTGGGCTGGGTCTGTCCTGGGTTTAGTCCCGAAGTCCTCTGTTTTGGAAAGTCCTTGTCCAGACTGTAGAAGGTTCTGATTTGGGAGCCAGGAGATAGTAAAGACCTTTAAGTCACCGACCTGGATTCAGTTCCCAGCACTGTGTGGTCCCCTGAGCATCGCTGGGTGTGGCCCTGGGGGCCGATAGCACGGCAGGGTTTGAGCCGCACCACATTCCCGGGCCCTGGCATTGGAGCCTCTTCTCCCACAAGAACAAGGGAAGGAGGAAGGAGGAGTCCTGGTTTTCAGTGCCAAATGTAGAAGATTGTGAAAAGGGTCTAACCAGGCTCTGGCCCAAGGTACAGAGCCAAAAGCACGTTCATGTTCAACAGACGTAGGCGAGCACCTTTGCCTGCTGTGGCTGCTTTGGCCCCTGGCAGTGGGTGTTGGCACCCAGGATCCCCTTGTGTTGACCCTATGTCCAGCCTTGCAGTAGACTCAGTTGGGAATGAATGACCTAAGAGTGGCCCGTGGTCAGGTGTCTGTGTGATGTGTCATGTGACCTCCCCAAAGCCTTGCATGTGACTGTGGAAATACCCTCAAACCTCTCCAAGACTGTTCCCACCTCCCTTTGACAGGGATATTAAGAGAATCCCCAGAAATCTCAAAAACACACAGCAGAAATGACATCTGTCCATGCATGTTCATTGCAGCACTGTTCACAGTAGCCAGAATCTGGAAACCACCTGAAGTGCCCAAGAATAGATGATTGGTTAAAGAAACAATGGTGCATCTACACAAAAGGATACTGTAAAGCTATTAGATTCTGCTTTATCTCCTGTTAGATTCTACAGAATCTCCCAACCCCGCACCAGGCTGTCTTCACTAGGGGTCCCTCGGAGCAGGGCAGGTGGAGCGTCCCTCTCTGCCCCAAGCAGAGCCCCGGCAGCCAAAAACCTCCAGAACCCAGCCACAGCCATGCTCAAAGCCACTGTCCACACACTTGGATGAGCCTCACCCATGAGGGAACCAACAGAAGTACCCAGGTATGCAGGACCCATGGCTGAGATCTCCAAGCCTGCTCAGATCAGGACTGGGCCTCCTCCACCCAGATCCCCAGCTTTCCAGTAACTTGGCAGTCACACCCACAAACTGCCCCCAGAGCCATGTAATCTCATCAACGCCCAAGATCCAGAGACTACAGAACAAAGCTCCCAGAAAAGAGCGTCCCCCTCTGAGAGCCCGGCAAGTCACAAGGGTATCCTGCCTGTACAGCAGAGCCTGGCAAGCTACTATGACGTAGTCGATATGCCCAAAACGGTAACAATAATGGGCCTTATTCCCTGAAAGAGCCCCCAGTATGGCAACATTGGGAAGGACGAGTAAGGAGAGGCTGCTAAGATCATGCTCTTTGTGTTCCTGGAGTGAGCAGATACCATTAGGCTACACTAGCACGTGACAGGAATGAACAGAGACGTTACTGGTGCCCGCTCGAGCAAATCGATGAACAATGGGATGACAAGTGGCAAGTGACAAAGCTGTTAGAAAAAAATGAAGTTATGAAATTCACTTATTAATGGATGGACATGAAGAGTATCCTGTTGAGTGAAATGAGTCAAAAGGAGAGGGGCAGACATAGAATGACTGCACTTATTTGTGGGATCTAAGGAAAAGCATGGTATGAGACTAACACCTGAAGACAGTAGAAACACGGGCCAGGAGGACTGGTCCACGGTAGGAAGCTTGCCTCAAGGGCAGGAGGACAGGGCAGTTGGGATAGAGAAGGGAAGACGATGACAGTGATGGTTGGAAGGATTGCTCTGGATGGGAGATGTGTGCTGAAACGAACTGAAGGACCAAAGATGATGCCCTCTCAGTATTTCAAACTATAATGCCCCAAGGCAGAGAGAGACAAAGAAGAAAAGTGTCTGTCATAGAGGCAGGTTGGGGTCGGGGGGTTGTGGTGGGAGGGATATTGGGGATATTGGTGGTGGGAAATGTACCCTGGTGGAGGGTTGGGTGTTGGAACATTGAATGACTGAAACCTGGCCATGAAAGCTTTGTTGCTGTATCTCACAGTGATTCAAATAAAAACAAAAAAGATAAGAAATTATGTTGGGCATCAAATGAGCCAATGCTATATAAAATGCCTATGGAAGGGTTCAGATCAGAGCAAATATGAACACAGACTAACTGCTATTCATAAAGAACATTCTGGCAACACTTCCTCTTAATGTGGATGATGCTGTTTCTTTTTGTCTTGTATTTGGTTCATACTTGGTGGTGCTCAGGGCTTACTCCTGACTCTGGGCTCAGAACTCACTCCTGGTAGGGCTCAGGGGACCATATGGGATGCCGGGGATCGAACCTGGGACAGCCATGTGCAAGGCAAGCACCCTGTGTATAGCGCCTTATTGCCCTGGGTAGCTGGTGGGTGTGATCACACAGCAGGGACCCTCCCCAGGCTGTGCTGGGATCGTCTTTCCCACAAGCTGTAGCTCTTCTGTGAAGAATAGAGGATCTCTGTGGTGGGAAGATTTGGGGATAATTCCTTAGACCCTTCTCTCTGGTAGGAATCCCAGGGACCAGGTGGGGTCCCCAGAGATCCAAGTTCACACACATGGTGGAGCCACGGATGTGTCTCCATAGAGAACCCGACTTCCAGGCAGGAGGGCATCGTGTGAGATGGAGGGCGCAACTCAGAGCCCCCCAAATGTGAATCTTTTCAACATCTTAGCCTGACCACAATGAATGAAACAACCACCAGGCCTGCAGGACTCAAGGGTGCCAGTGACACATGTCCAGAGCTTGTCTGCTTCCCTCTGTCCTAGTGCTTGGGGACCTACCTTGAGTGTGGAACCAGCCTGCACCCCCTTCCCTTTGACCATTTCAAAAGATTGCGTGCGTTTTTCCCACTAAAAAATGGTTAACATAGAGAAAGTGCCGTAGGGAAGTTTAGTTTCAGCCGAACCTTTTATTAAAAAGTAGTCAAGTCATACTGAGGCAAAATGATCAATAAGTGTAATAAATCACTTATTTAAAGGATACATTTAAAATATGCACACTGTTAAGGTTTGGTCTTCCTGGGCCTGGAAAGAGAGCTCAAAGGACTAGAAACCTAGTCTGATCTCCAAGCAGCAAGCTGAGAGTACCTCAGAGCGCTACTAGGTATGGCCCCAAAGCTCTGTAGCACTGTAGCACTGTCCTCCCCGTTGTTCATCGATTTGCTTGAGCGGGCCCAGTAATGTCTCCGTTGTGAGACTTGTTGTTACTGTGTTTGGCATATCCAATACATCACAGATAGCTTTCTGGGCTCTCCGAGAGGGGTGGAGGAATCGAACCTGGCTCGGGTGGGCTGGCTGCGTGCAAGGCAAACGCCCTACCGCTGTGCTATCGCTCTTACAACTTGGTAATTCTTTGTCTTTTGGTTTTGGGGTCACATACAACTATACCAGGGCTTACTCTTGACTCTCTGCTCGAGGTTCACTCCTGGCAGTGCTGGGATAGAACCTGGGTTGGCCACCAACACCACAATCAAAGTGAATGCACATTCCACTCCTCAAAGTTCTCGATCCTTCCTTCCCATTACTTCCAGGGTCCTGCTCCCTGTATTATTACTCAGGCCTAAGAAAGCGTCAGACTTTTACCCCAAATATTTTCATACCCACCAGTACTATGATTTCTATCAATTTATAACCTGCTGTTCCTCCCATCCCACCAGTCCCAGGAAATCAGTGCTTGATTTTGTGATCCTATAGAATTATTTGCATTTTAAAATAATTTTATATGAAGGGGATCATAGTGGGGAAAGGAAAAAAAAAGAAATAAAAAAGGGAATCATAGTATGTCCTCTTGCCTGGATTCTTTCCCTCAGTGTGATTATTTGAGATGTATCCATATAGCTTTGTGTATACTAAGGATTTGTTGCTTTTTTATTGCTCACTGTAACTCCGATGTATGGAGATACATCAAATTTATTGATGGACATTCAGATGGATTTCATTTTTTTCTTTGCTTTTTGGGTCATACCCGGCGATGCACAGGGGTTACTCCTGGCTCTGTACTCAGGAATTACTCCTGGTGGTGCTCAGGTGACCAGATGGGGTGCTGGGAATCAAACCCGGGTTGGCCACATGCAAGACAAACGCCCTACCAGCTGTGCTATCACTCCAGCCCCAATGGATTTCATTTGGGAGATATTATATGTAAAGCTGATGCAACAGTTTTGTATAAATTTTTATAAGAATGTGTTCAGTTCTCATAGGTAAGTGTGGAGTGGAAAGGCTAGCTTATATTAACAAATAGAAGTTTAATAAGTTAAGAACTTGTTAAACCTTTTTTCTTTTCCTTTTAGAGGCACCTGGTGGTGCTCAAAGCTGACTCCTGGCTCTGTGCTCAGGGCTGACTCCTGGCGGGGCTAGGGGATTATTTGCGGTTCTGGGGATGGAATCCCAACCAGCAGCATGAAAGGCAAGTGTCCTGTTCCCTGTATTACTGCGTAGGCCTGAGAAAGTGAGACTTTTACCCCAGATCTTTTAATACCCACCAGTACTAAGACTCCTATCAATTTACATCCTGGCCTGTAGTTGCTAAGTTCTGTTAAAAGACTTAAACCTTTTTTTCACCATTGTAGGGGTTGGAGAGATAGCTCAGTGGGGTGAGTGATGCTTTGCATGTGGGGTGTCTGGGTTCAATCCCCGGCACTGTGTGATCCCCTGAGTACCACTGGGAGTGATTCCCGAGTGCAAAGCCAAGAGTAGCCCCCATGCACCACTAATGATGGCCCCCAAACAAAACAAACCCAAGGAAATTTAACCACTTTAATAGGTATGTAGTGGGATCTCACTGTGGTTTAATTGCACTTCCCTAACAACTGAGATGTTGAACATCTTTTTAAGTGCTCATTTGCCATCTGTGTGGCTTCCTTGGGAGGTGTCTGTTCAGATTTATTTTCAATTAAAAAATAGGTTGTTTTCTTTCTTTACTTTTTTGTTTTGTTTTGGGGTCACACCAGGCAGTGCTCAGGGCATACTCCTGGCTCTGCACTCAGAGATCACTTCTGGTGGGCTCGTGGACCATATGGGATGCCAGGGATAGAACCCAGGGCCACCACATGCAAGGCAAATGCCCTACCCACTGTACTATTGCTTCAGTCCCTAAGTTGTTTTCTTTCTTACTGATGAGTTTAGAAAGTTCTTTATATTTTTTTGGCAGTTGAATCACTGTAAGATATACAGTTACAACGCTGTTCATGGTTGGGTTTCAGTTATACAATGTTCCAACACCAGTCCCTCAACCAATGTACACCTCCCACCACTAATGTCTCCAGTTTCCCTCCACCCCAGCTTGATTCTATAGTAGGCACCTCTCTCTTCTCTCTCTCTCTCTCTCTCTGCACTGTGATTTGCAATATAGATATTGAATTATCCTGTTTGTTCCTTAACCTACTTTGAGCACTCAGTTCTTATCCTGAGTAATCATTTCCAACCATCATTGCCATAGTGGTCCCTTGTCTAACCCAACTGCCTTCTCCACCAGCACTTGAAGCAAACTTCGAACCGTGGGAGTTTAGAAAGTTCATTATATCTCCTGAACACAGGTTTTTCTTTTTTCTTTTTGAAATATTTGTATGTGTGCGTGCTTTTCTAGGTATATATATGCTTTTCAAATCTGTCCTCATAGTCTGTGCATTTTCCATTTTCTGGAGGGGTGTCTTGCAAAGAGCAGAGGATTTTCGTCTAAAAAGTCCAGTTCACCAGCCCATCTTTTTATCTTTTTTTTTGCGGGGGGGGGGTAGGGGAGGGGGTGGAGGTGGTGGTTGGGGACAGCCGGTGCTGTAATGAGTACAGACCCTACTCAGAGCGAGGGGTAAGTTGCTTATAGATCAATGCTGGTAGATCACCAGCATCACTAGGAGTAACCCTGAGCACAGAGCCAGGTGAAACACCTGAGTACCATTGGGTGTGGCCCCCAAATAAAAGCAACCCAGTCATCCATACACAAAGTTTTTTTTATTTTATAAAGTAGTTCTTACATTTAATATTCAAACAGCAACCCCACCGCCATTACACTTTCTCACTACCATATTTCAGGTGTTTCCATCCCAAAACCCCAATCCCTGCCCCAAAACAGAACCGAAATAATATATTTTGTATTGTTTGTTGTGAAAAACTGCTGAAAATGCGACAAAAATGTATCCTTCGAGGAAAGAGTGTGAAGATTGTATTTCACCCAGGGGCCATTAAGCCCTTCTATAAGAGATCATGTTGTTAAAGGTTGAGCCTTGTGTGCTTTTCATATATATATCTGTAAAAAAAAATGTATATTTTCCCTCTAAGATTGGTTGCCTCCTATTTTGAATCCTATCAAATGTGGTGCAGTAATCTTGGAGTACGAATAGGATGTGTGCTTTGAAGTACCACTCAGCCGCATTCACAGTCCAGGAATAGATTCACTCGTGGGTGATGCTCTGGCCGAGTGTGTGGAGAGCGGCTGTGGGCATGGCGGTGGCTGGGTTCTGGGGGTTGTTGGCTGCCTGAGCTGGGTCCCTTGGGGCAGGGAGGGTCTCACCTGCCCCCCACCCCCCAGTCTGGGGCGCCCCAGCCTGTCAGTGGGCCCAGTGGCATGGTTATCCACACGGTTTCTTTTACTCCCCCTCAATTCCCAATTCTATTCCTTTCCTCTATTTGTCTGAGTTGACGCCAGAATTCACCCTCTTGACTGCTCTAGCCTTAAAATCAGCCTTCAGACAATCCTTCCTCTCTCTGTTGTGGGTCCAACATCACACAGATGTGGAATCTTCCTCTGGCTCCTTTAGGAAAAAGGCTTTCCACTATTGATTTCAGTTGTCCAATTTATTGCCATAAAGTTGATCAAAATATCTCCTTTATTATCATTTTATTATCTGTAGATGCTGAACAATATCTTCATTTTTTTAAAGTTTTCAACTTTATTTTTCATAAAGTTGTTCAGAATAATCGATTACATTCAATATTTCAACATCAATTTCACCACCATTACACCTTCCCACCACTGTTATTTTGAATTTTTCCCACCACCACCACCACCACCACTCACGACTGCTCCACAGGCAAATGCTGAGTAATTTATTTTGTATTGCTTGTTATGAAAAGTACGAGATGTTGTGCGGCTGCTTTTGCTCCTGGAATTCTAAAATTTTGAATAGTTGGGGTCTGGAGACCTCTCTGAACCATGCTGCTCTCTTCTGGATCGTGGCCGTTAATGCGCTTAAAATGGTGCCCGGAGGCAGTTCCTGGGCGTGACTGCCAGGATCAGAAAGGGCCAGGAGATGGGAGGAGGTAGCCCGTTCCCAACTCCATGAGGCCTGGAGTTTTCAGTCACTGGTCCTGAATACTGGGTTTTCCGACTGGGTTCTGGAAGTGTGCAGCTGCCAGGGCTCGTTTGAGCAGGCAGAGGGACTATACCTGCTCCCCTCTGAGGTGCCCTGGTGAAATCAGCCCTGTGCAGGGTCTGGAGACATCTCTCGATATCTTCATTTCTGATAACGGTAGTTTGAGTCTGCTTTTTTCCCCTCATCAGTTAGGTTCAGACCAATCACTGTTATTAACATTCTGAAAGAATCAACTTCAGGTTTAATTGGTTTTCTTTATTGTTTTAGTTTTCTCTTTCATCAATTTCTGCTTATTTCCTTTCTATTTATTTTAAGTTTCGTTTAGCCCTGCTTTCTGTAATTTCTTACAGTGAAAGGTGAGATCATTGATTTGAGACCTTCCTTCTTTTCTAATATATTAATACTAAAAATACCTCTTTCCGTGTGACTTAAGTAGCAGTTAGCAATTTTTTTTTTACGTTTTGCATTTCATTTGAATTCACTTAAAAATATTTTCTGCTTCCCTTATGATATTTCCTTTAACCTCGAGTTATTTGGAAATATGCCATTTACTCTCCAGTCATTTGAATGAAGAATTTTCTAGAGACTTTCACTTATTGATTTATAACTACCTCTTTTTGTGGAAGGAGAATTTATGTACTCTGCTGGACGACTTGAAATTTAAATTGATTATGGGCTCGGGATGCGGCCCTGTTGAAGAGCAATTGCCTTGCATGTGTGAGGCCTTGGCTTCTGTCTCGACATGTCAAAAACAAAAACAAAAACAGAATCAAAACTGGGGCCAGAGAGATAGTTCAGTGGGTAGAGCACAGGTGACCAGCCTGGCTTTAATCTCTAGCACCCCATGTGTTCCCCTGAGCACTTTCAGGAGTGATCCCTGAGTGCTGAGGCAGGAAAAACTCCTGAGCACAGCTGGGTGTGCCCCTCCCAAACAAAGCAAAACACAAACCAACAAAAACAAGAAAACCAAACTTGAGACCTTTTTGTTTGGTTTTGGGCCACACCTGGCTGTGCTCAGGGCTCACTCCTGGCTCTGCACTCAGGGATCGCTCCTGGCTGGGCTCGGGGAACCATATAGGGTGCTGGAATGAAATTGAACCTGGCTCAGCCATTTGCCGGGCAAGCACCTTACCTGCTCTGTGATCTCTCTGGCCCCCAGACTTGAGAATTTTTTTTTTATGAACTGGAATCTTGGATAAATGTTCTGTTTGCTCATAAAAAGAAGATATGTTCTATCATTGTGAAATCTAGAAATGTCAAGACAATTCGATGATTATTGGTCTTCTACATCCTGAATGATTTTTTTTTCTTTTTGGGTCACACCTGGCGATGCACAGAGATTACTCCTGGCTCTGCACTCAGGAATTATCCCTGGCGATACTCAGGGGACCGTAGGGGATGCTGGGAATCGAACCCGGGTCGGCCATGTGCAAGGCAAACGCCCTACCCACTGGGCTATCTCTCCAGCCCCCTGAATGATTTTCTACCCACTTCAATTTTACTTTTGGTTCACTTGGCTTCTCTTTTCAGTTGTTTTTTCGGTGCATATACTTGAGATTCTGTTATTAGGATCTTAAGCATTTAGGATCGTTATGTCATCCTGATAAATTGTCTCACTTACCATTAAGACATTATGTTCCTCATTACTGGTTATATTCATTGCTCGTCAATGTACTTAGTATCCAGTGAATACAGTCAACCTGATTCATGCAAACTGTAAGATAGTACATTTGTTTTCTCATAAGCCTCCAAGTGGTGGTAATTAATTATACGCAGAGAGAAAAATCATTCTGAAAAACCTGGATTTCCAGTTTGAAGATTTATTTTTTTTTCTTACTGTGTTTTAAGCCTGTTGCTCACTGATTTCTCACTTGCATTGTACTATTTTTTGTTTTGTTTTGTTTTGTGGATATACTTGGTGCTCCTCAGGGCTTACTCTGAGGCTCTGCACTCAGGGATCACTCCTAGTGGAACACGTGGAACCGTATTGAGCCCCGGTTGGCTGCATGCAAGGCAAGAGCTTTACCTACTGTACCATTGTTCCAGTCCCTTCATTTGCATTATCTTGAGGAGAAATCTGCCGTCTTCCTTTTTTTTATATGAATGCAATTTTTATTTTTGGATACACCTAGTGGAGCTCAAGGCTGACTTTAGGCTCTGTCTGCCAGGGTGCTGGGGATTGAATCCAGGTCGGCCACATGCAAAGCAAGTGCCCTACTTGCTGTACTAGCTCTCTGGCCCCTTTGAATGCAACTTTTAAAACTCTGGTTCTTTTAAAATATTTTAATTTAAAATAGATTTTGAAAAAAATCTGTCTCAATGCCTTTCTTGTATTTAGGAGCATTGAGTTTCTTTCTGTGGGTTTATTGTTTTTGTTGTTCTCCCCCTCACCCTCTCCTCCTCCCCTCCCCCCTCCTCCTCCCTCTCCCCTCCTCCTCCTCCTCCTCCTCCTCCTTCTCCCCTCCCCTCTCCCTCCCCTCTCTCTCTAGTTCCTTTTGGGCATTATGGTTTGCAGTATAGGTATTGGGAGGTTATCATGTTTTACCTTTACCTACTTTCAGCACACGGTTCTTATCTAGAATGATCATTTTCAACCACCTTTGTCGTAATGGTCCCTTCTCTACCCCAACTGCCCTCCTCCAGCCCTTGAGGCAGGCTTCCAACCATGGACCAATCCTCCTGGCCCTTGGTTCTACTGTCCCTGGGTATTAGTCTCATATTATGGTGTTTTTTTATATATCCTACAAATGATTGGAGACATGTTTGGGGGGCGACACCCAGTGGTGCTCAGGACTTACTCATGGCTCTGCACTCAAGGATCACTCCTCCTGGTGGTACTCAGGGCACCATATGGAGTGCCGAGAATCAAACTGTGATGTTTAGTTGGCTACACCTTCTATTAAGAGTAGTTCCAAACTTAGACATTATCATTGTAGTCTCTTTATTTGGTTCTTATTTTTTTCATATCTTTTATCTCTGGCTAATTTTTTCAAATTTATAGAATACAGTTTAATATTGTTTTAATGTTATTGTCCGATAAATCTTACATTTTGTTGAAGTTATGAGCAATGATTTTCATTCATCCAAATGACAACCTCCCCCTTCTAGTGGTTATTATTTTCTCCCTCTTTGCATGTCTGGTAATTTATTGGATTTCAGATTTTGGATTTTACCCTCTGTATATTGGATATTTTTTACTTTTGTTGGGCATTGTTCTGGAATACGAATTATATACTCGGGAACATTTGATCCTTTGGCACCTTGTTTTTGAGATTTGCTAAGGAGTACTGGTGCTGAGTTTAATTTGCAAGATAATTATTCCCTCTACTGAGGCAGGACCCCTGTCCTGGCAACTCTGAGGTTTTTGAGTTGGGCTGGTGGGCTGGGCACTGTCCCTATCCCATAAAGCCCCAGGTACTCTGCTGTCACCTCTGTTGCTCATTACCAGTGTTGGGCATTTTCTTCATGCTGTGCTGCTCGTTGGGGGGCTTTCTGCGGGGGTCTGGAGTTTTCTCTGCTGCTCTGTACTGTGACCTCAGCTGCTCCGTCTTCCTGCGGTCTCGGTTCTTCAACTCAGAAGTCTTTGCTTTAGTGCAACGACTGGACAGTGTCCTTAGGCACAAGCAGTGGCCCCTTTCCGGGTCTCAGAGATCACCAGCTTTCACCGCCTCATATTTGATCTCTTGAAAACTTGTTTCAAATATTTTTTCCATGTAAGAAAGTTGTTTCTGGTATGGGGAGATGAATTTGGTCCTTCTGTTCCACTTTAGGGCTGGAGCGATAGCACAATGGTAGGGCATTTGCCATGAGCACAGCCAGCCCGGCCGAACCGGGTTCTATTCCTTCGCCCCTCTCAGAGAGCCCAGCAAGCTACCGAGAGTATCTCGCCCGCATGGCAAAGCCTAGCAAGCTACCCGTGACGTATTCGATATGCCAAACACAGTAACAACAAGTCTCACGATGGAGATGTTACTGGGCCCACTCGAGCAAGTCTATGAACATTGGGAGGACAGTGCTACAGTGCTACCGTGTTCTACTTTGGCTGGAAGCTGAGGTTGATACTGTCTCACATGCTCAGAACCCTGACAGCCGGATTTAAATTCATTCCTGTAATCAGAAGAATTAGAACATTTTGTTATCTCCTTGTCTAATCTGCTTTCCCTCTGTGTTTTGATGACTTCCACACTTTTCCCTGAGTGATGTGACTTATTCTATTTTTACTCACTAATCTTGGTGGACTTTCATTCTCCCATGCAAGTACATCTCCGCATGAAGACTATTTAACACACATGTTTCTTCTTCCCTCTCCCATTCAGCAGCAAGAAACGAGGCAGTGACCCCTGCCCAGCTGTTGTGGGCTGAACTGTGTCTCTTATTCATGTGTTGAATTCTTTCCCTCCACTCCGGTGCATTCAGAGATCAGGCCCTTAGGAAGTGATCAGGATTACAAGAGGGCTGAGGGTCTCCATGAGGGGATTAGGTCCTTATTAGATAAAGACTCTCCCCCTCCTCCCTCCTCTCTCCTTCCCCCACCTCCCTTCTCATACCCCCAAAATAAAATTCCGATGCATCTTTTAACATTTTAATTTATTTTTTAGTTTTAGGGTCATACTTGATGATGCTCAGCGGTTACTCCTGGCTCTGCACACAGCAATCACTCCTGGAGGACCTGGAGGATCATATGGGGTGCCGGGAATCGAACCTGGGTTTGATCACGTGCAAGACAAATGCCCTAACCTGCTGTGCTATGACCCCAGACCACAACTTCTTGATCCACTCTTAGTAGTTGGGTATTTGAAACTCTCTTGCACCTTGACCTTTTACTTTCCAGGCCGCAGAACTGTTTGAAAGTTCATTTGTGCTGTTTGAGTTCCCTAGTTTGTGGTCTGGGCAGTAACAGACCCATCCTGTACTCTCAAGGTACACATTAGTTCTCTCTTGCTGGCTTCCTGGGCAGGCTTTGGGCTTTTGTTTTTCCATAGGAGCTAGACCCTGCAGTCCAGTGTTCTCTTCTTTTCTATACCCCTGCGCTGTCTCGGATGGAAACCTTTCTCATCTCAGGTCTACACTAGTCTTTCTCTTCCCAGACCTTCTATTTTACACTCAGGGCTGTGGGACTTCTACAAGGCACAGATCTGACCCCAGCACACCTCAGCCGTCCCCACTGACTCTCACTGAACCCAAGATCAGTGCTCAAAGGTTCTGAGTAGCTTCCCTGGTTCCCAGACTGCCAACTGGGCTCCTTGCATGCTTCCTCTCAGGGGATCTGTTTGCACTATGAATCACTCCCCATGTCACTTTCTTCCTGGCCACTAGCTGCGCGTCGCCATTTCTTGTGGGCCTGCAGATTTCTAGAAAGTGCTCCAGGACGGTAGAGCCTCACAGAGCCTGGCACTTCCAGCTGCTCACCAGATGCCTGCATCACAACTGCCAAGTATCATTTTGTTTGTTAATTTTTGGGCCCCACCCAGTGGTACTCAGGGCTCACTCTCTCTCTCTCTTTTTTAAGTTGTTCACAATGATTTATTACATCCAATATTCCAACACCAGCCCTACCACCATTACATCTTCCTATCATCATTATTTCTAATTTTCCCAACCACCACCCTGGTCTGCCCCAGTAACAGGCCCTCAGTGATTTATTTTGTATTTTCTGTTATGATTAATTCACTAAAAATGATCAACATAGATATCCTTAGAAGAAAGTGCATGAAGATTGTTACATCTCACCGCAGAGCTATTAAGTTGCATAAGAGATGACTAATAGGTCGTTATAGGTTAAGCCTTGTGTGTTAATATTTTCTTAATTGAAATTGGTTGTCTTCTACTTAACATCCCATCCAAAGTGGTGTGCTACTCCTGGTGTATCAGTGGTATCGAGTATGAGATGTTGTTCCCAGAATTCTCAAAATTTGAATGGAGTGAAATTAAATTTTTATTTAATTTTGAACTGGAGTTAATTTTTTTAACTGGATGGTAACTTTGGGGTCTGGAAACATCTTTGCAGCTTGATGATTTCTTTTGAGATTTATTTATGAGTCTCTGGATCATAGCTGGGGAGGTCGCCCATATCTGACTCTGTGAGATCCTGAGGATTTCGGTCACAAAACCCTCATACCTGAGTTTTTCAACAGATTCATTCCTGGATGAGGATCATCCCGAACCTGTGGAGTCTGGTGTGAGCCGCAATTGGGTTATGGAGTTTTTTGGCTGCTGGGGCTCTGTTTGGGTGGGTGGAGGGCTCACCTGCCCCTCTCTGGGTGTCAGGGCTTATTATTGACTTATTATTGACATTCAGGGATGACTCCTGGTGGTACTCGGAGACCATATAGGATGCCAGGGAACGTACGCAGGTTGGTCGTACGCCAGGCAAATGCCTTTCCCTGTGTTATTGCTCCAGCCCAAACTCCTAATATCTTTTGTTGGTCTGGATTCTAAAACATTGAAAGAAAAGATCAGAAAATCACCCTTCTAGCCCTGCTCCAGTATAACCCTTCTCTCTGCATGTCCCCTTCTGTGTCTGCGTTTTCAGAGCTTTCATTATAAAGACCGTATCTTTTGTGTGTGTGTTTTAAAAATGTACTACTTCAAATATTTCCCACTGTATTTAGTGTTATAATTTTAGGTAGCTGTAGCAGTCCATTAAGTAGAAGTGCTATGACTTCCAAGGCCGCTTCAGAGTTCTTGGATTCTATCCTGTGGAACCATCTCCCCCAGCCAGCCTTCCCTTGCCCTGGAGAATTGACTCCATTCTAGGCCCAGCCTAGGGTTCATCGGTTTCCATGAGAAAATATAAACAAAGCGATCACTTTCTGGCTTTCTCCCCACCTTTGGGTTTTTGGTTCACACCTGCCAGTGCTTAGGGCTTACTCCTGGCTCTGTGTTCAGGGATCATGCCTGGCGGTGCTTAGGGACCATGTGGGGTGTTGGGTTTGAACCCGGGTTGGCCACGTGCAAGTGCCTTAACTAACCCCTGTTCTTTTTCTCCAGCCCTTCTGACGTTTTAACTGAAGATCTCTGTCAGGAGGAATCGATGACATTGCCCGATGGGGAACCCTTTACCCAAAAGCTCCTCATTACCCACAATCTCTGTACAGAGTGCCCCCCGCCCCGCACCCCACACCCCACCCAGCTCTGCCCCTTTGCACTCCTGGGCTCTAGTCTTCCCTCTCATTGCTCTGAAAAGTAGCTACAGAACAATAGGAACTGATTTCTCTCTCTTAAAAAGATTTTTTTTTGTTTTAAATTGAATCACAGTGAGATACACAATTGTTCATGATTGGGTTTCAGTCATACAATGTTCCAACACTCATCTCTCCACCAGGATACATTTACCACCACCAATGTCCCCAGTTTCCCTCCCACCCCCTTCCAAACCTGCCTTTATGGCAGTTACTTTCCGTCTGTCTGTCTGTCTGTCTGTCTCTGTCTCTGTCTCTCTTTCTCAGCTGGTTTCTAGACGTTCTGGAGACCGACAGGGCCAAGAGCAAGATCCCCACAAGTTCGGTGTCTGGTGGTGGCTCACTCCCTGGTCCATGAATAACCATTTCTCACTGCAGCCTGACTGTAGCTAGGCAGGGAAGCTTGGGGGTTCTCAGGCTGTTGGCTCTGTGTAGGACCCACACCTAGTGACTCTCAGGGGCTATTCCCAGCTGGATGCTTGGGGGGCTTTGTGGTGGGAGAATCAAACCCAGGGCTCCAGTTTGCAAGCTTGCAGCCCAGCTCTCTGAGCATCTCCCTGCCCCCTCGGCAATTCTTTGAATTCTTTGTAAGGACATTGATGATGGTTTCCTCTCTGCTGACCTTCTGTGTACCACTTTCGCAACTGTCAGGGTCTGGCTATGGGGCTTGGAAGTTCCTTTAGTCTGAACTAGCCCATGGTCTTCAGAGCCATTTCAAAATGGCCGAGAAGGGGCCAGAGCGATAGTACAGTGGGTAGAGCATTTGCCTTGCTTACAGCTGACCCTGGCACCTCATATGGTCCTCCGAGCACCGCCAGGAGTAATTTCTGAGTGTAGAGCCAGGAGTAACCCCTGAGTATCACCGGGTGTGACCCCAAAAGCCGCCCCCCCAAAAGAAAAGTCACTGACAAGGAGCGGAGAAAATCAAGGAGTTCTTGGGGAAGATTTCATTTGGGATTTGATGCCTATTTTCCTGAAAGGACAAGAAACCTTTAGACTCGTTGTCCATGTCTGCACCCTTCTCTTGGACCTTGCGTGTCTTCACTCAAGAGAAAGGGACTGGGGCTGGAGAGATAGCACAGTGGGTAGGGCATTTGCCTTGCTCACGGCCAACCAGGGTTCGATCCCTAGCATCCCATATGGTCCCCGAGTACCACCAGGAGTAATTCCTGAGTGCAGAGCCAGGAGTATCCCCTGTGATTGCTGGGTGTGACCCAGAGAGAGAGAGAGAGAGAGGCTTCTCCCTCTTTATATCAGAGTCTTGTTAGTGTCTTAGAACCTCCAGGGAAATTCCCTTCTTCCTCCTACAGTAGCCTCGCACAGCAGAACAGGGCCAGCGCAGGGAGATCAGAAAACCTTGTGTCTTTAAGCCAGACAAAATATGCAAAGAAAATAAGATGTTGGGGCACAGTGCAACACAGGCCCTGAATGATCTCATGGTAGAAATTTAATTTTGTTTCTAGTTATTCGGAGTTATAGACAGGATTATATCTCTCAGGCAGAGAAAGTCATTAATCAAGAAAGGGGCCTCTTAATCCTTTTCCCGATTTGAACGAGAGATGCCGTGAACTGCCTTTCGGGGCTCGGCTGGGGGAGGTGAACAGGCTTCTGCAGCTCTGCACGCTGCCGTGGAGTCACCAGCGCTTCCACTAGGCACCAGTGGGCAGGGGAGGCTGCCACATGGCGTGCAGACAAGTGAGGGCCCAGGCACATGGTCTGGTCTTGGACACCCGCCCCAAACCTTACAGGCCTTCAGCTGAATTTCCAACGTCTGCATGAAGTGGCAGAAACTACCCAAATCTCAGCGCATGATGCCTCTGTCCTTTGTTCAGGTCACAGCTGCTTTAAATTTCTTTTTTTTAATTTTGTTTTTTGAGCTACACCGGTGATGCTCGGGGGTTACTTCTACCTCTGCAATCAGCAATTACTTCTGGCAAGCTCAGAGGACCATATGGAGTGCTGGGGATTGAACCTGGGTCAGCCACCTGCAAGACAAATGCCCTACGCACTGTACTATCGCTCTGACCCCTGAGGTCACAGTTTCTAACCTGGTAGAGAGAACCAGCATCCCCCCTTCCCATTCTCTTCTTCCCTCCCTCACTTCATTTCTGACTCTCATCTATCCCTTCATCCCTTCCTTCTCCTCCTCCTCTCTCTCCATCCTTCCTCTCATGGCTTCACGCCTCCCTCTGGGTGCCAGGGCTTTGCTGGCCTCTGGGGAGAGTGCAAGTCTAAAATGCAGTTCTTGTCTAAAAGAAGTTGGTTTAGAGTGACAAAATTTTGCTCTGGTCAGCATTAATCTCAGGATCTCAGATCAAGAGCAAGGTCTTATCTAGCTCAGGCATTTGTGGGTTAGCTAGAGATTGTCTGATCTGGGCTGGGAAGACCTTTTGTTAGCTGCTAGGATCTGCAGAACAGCCTGGGCATGGTCTCCTCATCCTGCAGGGAGAAGTTCACCAGCTGGGCATATGCCAGGCTTATGAAGGTCCAGGCTTTGACTGGACATGGTGTCACTTTAACCTCATACTTTTGGTCAAAGCAAGTCACATGGCTGACTTAAAAAAAAAAAACAGGGGCCAGAGCAATAGTACAGCAGGTAGGGCATTTGCCTTGCACGTGGCAGACCCAGGTTCAATCCCGAGCATCCCATATGACCCCCTAAGAACTGTCAGGAATAATTCCTGAGTGCAGAGCCAGGAGTAACCACTGAACATTACTGGGTATGACTCAAAAAGCAAAAATAAAATAAAATCAAAAGAAAAAAATCAAAGCATGGAGAAGAAATATATTTTGTTTGAGTTTGGAGGATTCCAGAGTCCTAAAATAAAGACTGTGGACACCTACCCGGTTATTGAATTAGGCGCATGTGCAATCGATCATGCTGCCGTGTGTTAATCGATCAGAGCAATAAAGCAGGCCGAACAGCACATTTTCTACTGAAGTCTCTGAAATATTCCTCAAACAAGGCCCAGCTCACAGAGCTGCAAGTTTTTCGATCTGCTAGACTTGTGCATGACCGGGCTCCAGGGCTCAGGGGTAGTTGGAGCTCTGTCTCTCACTCTTGTCTGATATCTGGCCCATGGGCCTCCTTCCGCAGTTTCTTGATAGCAGTTTCTCTAATGCACTCGGATAAGAGGACTCTGGCTGGTCCAGCCTTTTGGTCTTCCTTGCAGCTGTTGGCACAAAGGAGATCCCGCCTACGTCTCTTCACCCGATACTTTGATTGGCCCAGATTGGGTCATGTGCTCACCTCGGAGCCAATCACTGAGCAAGAGAGAGGGAGGGTCCTTCTAACTGGCTGTTTGTGGCACAGGGTCCTCCCTGAGTTGCAGAACCTGGAGGCCCTGGGATAGGCCTGGCCGGTACAAAGAAAATCGGAGAGAAGTAGTTCTCCCAAAGGATTGGGCTGTTTGCTACCAGAGGGCAGAGATCCTTGCTGGGAACACAAGAGCCCCCAGCAAGCCCCCGTGGGGCCCCCAGAGGGCGCTGTGGAAAGGCCAACAGTGTTAGTGCCCCCCACACACATCCCAGATCACTGGAGGGGATGGGAGGGACCTCCCAGGTGCAATGGGCACAGGGTACACAGTGCACATGCCACGAGGTGAGGGCAGAGGGAAAACTTCTGACCCAGGACCACTACCCACACCAGGGCCAGCGAGTGCCCAGGACCATCACCCACAACGGGGCAGTGACTGTCCAGGACCGTTACCCACATCAGGGCAGTGAGTTCCCAGGTCCACAGCAAGCTCCTGTGCCACCGGGGCTGGAGCCGTAGTAGGCGGATAGGACATTTGACCCCAGAACCCCAGATGCCCCCCCACCCCAATCCCTGCCAGGAGTGCAGAGTCAGAAGAAAGCCCTGAGCACCGTGGGGTGTGCCCCCCGCAAACAGACAGGCTCCAAAGCAGGTGCTCTGTGCATTGTGACTCAGTCCTGGCCTCGCTAGCATGAGTCAGGACCGTGCTGGTGCCGGTCTGCCTTCACCAGCTGTTTCTCCACGTAAGGGGCTGAGGAAGGCAGAGGTGCCCTTGGCTTGGTGGGCAGTGTGTCTGTGTTTTCACCCCGGGTGGTGAGGCTGGGTGGCCTCGGGCATGACGGCTCTACTCTCCTGGGCTTCCGGCTGGTCTCAGGTCAGATTTGAGGGAAGCTCGGGTTTGCCCTTGACTTGAGAAGACCCCCGACCAGTGAAGGGCTGGTGGTCTCGGGGGAGTGCGGTGGTCATGTGGGTTCTCAGGGCAGGCTTGGGATACCCAGAAGGCGTGAGGTCTGGGGGTTCCCTGGCATGCCCGAGAGAGCATGTATGATTGCAGGTCTCTGAGCCTTGCCCATAACCTCTGAGGGGCAGTCTTGGGTCTGGGGGTAGTCGAGACCCCCCAGGGGCATGAGGAGCCATTTCTGAGGGAATCACCCACCATACCCTGCCCACCACCCACTGTGGGAAGCATGAGGAAGCAACGAGGTCGCACCACGATGGTGCCACCCCTGGGGCCTCCTGCCAGTCCTGCTCCCCACGGCTCCTCTGCCGGCCCCCGTTTCCTCGGCTGGGAGGAAGGGGTTCGCGTTGGTCCTGATGGGGCACGGGTGTCACAAGGGACGACCCCAGCCCTGGGCGGACAGCAGGCTCATCAGAACGCTGGTTTCCTTGAGCAGTGGTCATGGCTGGGTGGGCACAGGAGGGGGCTTCCGCCTGGGCTCTGAGAATTGGAGAGAAGGCCACCGGTGCGGGCAGCGTTGATGGGGACCAACTATTTGTGGCTTCTCACTGAGGGGCCTCTTCTGCCCGCTGGGTTTCATGGTGTATGTGTGGTTGTGTGTGTGTGATGTGCGGTATGTGTGTGTGTTTGTGTGCATGCTTCTGTGTTGTATGTGATTGCATGTGCTGTTGTATGGAGGGAGTGCCTGTGGTGTGTGTATGTGTATATGTGTGCTTGTGTGTAGTATATGGCACACCAGGTGTGTGTCTGGTGTATCTGGTACGTGTGTCTATGTGGATGGTATGTGTGTGTCTGTGTGTTTGGTATGGGGTGTGTCCTGTGTGTGGTGTAGGTGCTCGGTGTCACTAGGTGTTTTGTGGTGTTTATACAGGTGTGTGTGCCTGTGTGTGCTATATATGCTGTGTATATTGTGTATTGTGTGGTGTGTAATATGTATAAGGGTGTATGTGCTGTATGTGTAAGTTGTGTGTGTGCCTGTGTATGGTGTGTGTGCTGTGTATATTGTGCACCTCTGTGGTGTGCATGCCTGTGTGTGGTTGCTGTGTATATTGTGTGCCTTTTTGTAGTGTGTGTGCTGTGTGTATTGTGTGCCTGTGTGTGATGTGTATGCAGTGTATATTGTGTATTGGTGTGCTGTATATATTGTGTGGCTGTGTGTGGTGTGTGCTGTGTGTATTGTGTGCCTGTGTGTGGTGTGTATGCTGTGTATATTGTGTGTCGATGTGTGCTGTGCATATTGTGTGCCTGTGTGTGGTGTGTGCTGTGTGTATTGTGTGCCTGTGTGTGGTGTGTATGCTGTGTATATTGTGTGTCGATGTGTGCTGTACATATTGTGTGCCTGTGTGTGGTGTGCCTATGTGTGGTGTGTGTGCCTGTGTGTGCCTGTGTGTTGTGTATATTGTGTGTCAGTGTGTGCTGTATATATTGTGTGCCTGTGTGTGGCGTGTTTACTGTGTATATTGTGTACCTGTGTGTGGTGTGTGTGCTGTGTATAATGTGTGTCGGTGTGTGCTGTGTATATTGTGTGCCTGTGTGTGGTCTATGTGCTGTGTATATTGTATACCTGTGTGTGTGGTGCATGTGCTGTGTGTTTTGTGTGCCCGTGTGTGCATCACCATGGTCCAAAGCAGGAGACTCTTCAAAGGTTGTTTAGGAGAAAGGGGCAGTCTGGGGGAGCTTCTGGGGTGTCATTGGAGGAACGAGGACCCATCGGACTCCCAGGCCGGCCCTCTCCTGTCCCCTGCTCTGTCCTGCTCCGGCTCTGCTAATTAAAATTGGTGGCCGTGCGCTGCCCGCCACACTCCTGCCCGGGCCTCCCGGGCCTCAGACTGTCATTCCATTAGCTGTGAAGATTTTCTGTGCGGCCGAGGAGGCAATGACAGGGGGACGTGGCCGGACTCAGGATCTGTCATTTGCTCTTCCTGCCGGCTCCGAGCCACTGCCCTGAGTGCCTGGAGACGCGGTAATTCAATTGGGGTGCCCTGCCCCCCCTCCCCCCCAGCTGGGCCGGGCCCAGACGCACAGTCCAGCCGCCCAGCAGCCAGACAGATTTGCGAAATGGAACAATTAAACCGAAAGCGAGCTGTCTGAACTGATTTTCCCCTTCATCCTCGGCCAGGCCTGCGATCCCTCTTCCCGGCATTGTCTTCATTAACGGCCGAGACAGCCTGGACAGGCCTCAAATGCTGGCTCGGGTGCGGCTGCGGACGCCAGCTCCTCCGACGCCCACCACCTGCCCGCGCTGCCGGCCAGTCCCCTCCCGGCTGGTCCCCACTTCCAAATGAGGGCCCTGCGCCGTGAAGCTTTCTGGGGCCTGAGCGGGCCTGGGTGGCCTTCTCCTGGGGCCCACCGTGAGCCCTTGGGCAGTGGGGCCTGGGGGTCCCCATCTGGCCAGAGGGAAGGACGCGTGTGTGGGGTCGTTCATCTCTTTGGTCCTTGGCTTCTGGTTCCTGGTGGCCGAGGGCGTTCCCCCACACCCACTGGGTGACAAAGCTGGTTTTGTGCCTCTCTTCTCTCTGACCGCCCCCCCCCCCGCCCCCCCACGGGCTCTGGGCTCAGCAGGCTGGACGCTCAGGCCCACAAGGGGAGTCTGGAGGTGAGCCTGGCAGCGTTCTGACGTGTCTTCTCAGAAGGAGCAAGTGGGGAAATGGAGGCTCAGAGAGGGGTGGAGAGGAGGGGACTCAGACCTCCACCTGGGCTGTTTCCAGCCTCTGACTCGTAGCTCAGTGCTCAGTGCTGGAATGCCTGGAAGACCCAGATACTCACCCTCTCCTCAGAGACTGGACCCTGGCATTGCCACATCCGCAGGGCTGGGCATGGGGCCTGGCGCACTGTCAGGGTTCAGCACAGGCGCCTTAACTGAGCCAGGGGCACAGGGAGCCGAGGGGGCCGTGAGCGCGTCTGCCCTGCCCCCACTGACTGGTCACTTGGGGGAACCAGAGGGGAATCCCTGCCAGGACTGTGGGCGTGAGGAAGAGCCTCCACTCTGCTTGGCATTGACTGCCAGGCCCCCTGTGGGCTGGCGGTGTGGCTTTTCCTCTCTCTGAACCTCAGTCACCTCTTGGGGAAAAGAAGGTGATTGGAGCCAGGTGGGTTCAGCATCTTGAGAGAGTCTGGGGCGCTCGGGAATCCCAGCGCCTGGTGCTCTGGGGAAGGTGGGCTGTGGCCCCCCAAGTCTCCTGGCGGGGGAGGAGGTTACGCAGAGACAAAGTGAAGGAGGCCCTGGGCAGGGGGGATCCCCCCTACGCCTGGGAGGAAGGGGCCGGAAACAGATGTCAAGTGACTCCTGCCTGCGACAGGCCGTGCTCTGGCCGCTGATCTCAAACCCTTCACTTCTGGTCCTGAGATGTGCCCCGTCTTTTCTGTATTGCTCGGGGTGGAGCCCAAGTTCACAGCTGAGGCATCTGAACCCCAGTTCGGGCCTCCCTGGGAGCTCCCCTATCTTTTTAAATCGAATCACCATGAGATACACAGTCCCAAAGTTGTGCATGATTGGGTTTCAGTCATGCAGTGTTCCAACACCCGTCCCTCCACCAATGTCCTCAGCTTATTTCCCATCAACCTCCCAGCCTGCTCTGTGGCAGACACCTCTCTCTCTCTCTCTCTATCTATCTATCTCTCTATCTCTCTCTCTGTTTCTCTCTGTCTCTGTCTCTCTCTGTCTCTGTCTCTCTCTCCCTCCCCCCCCCTTTTGGGCATTATGGTTTACAGCACAGGTACTGAGAGGTTATCATGCGTATCCCTTTCCCTCCTTTTGGCACTCCATCCCTGTCCAGAGTCATCATTCCCAACTGTCACTGTCATAGTTGACCACGGCCCTTTGAGGGAGTTTGTATTCTGGGGGGTTTCTGTCTTCACCCCAAACTTCTCCACAAGAGCTCCAGGGAGGGTATAAAATCTCAGGAGTGACTTACGGGCGTGCCCTGGAATTGCCGAGTGGCCCAAGTGTTCTGCCCGTTAGGTCCACGTGTCCAGCATGGGTGGCCCTTGTCATTTCCCCCAAAACAGTTTTTCTCTTTGGACTCAGACTGGGTCATATTTCAACGTTGCTATGTCGACCCTCATCCAGGTTGACTCATCTCAGTGGCTGCAGATGCTGAAGCTTTCGGTGCAGAGCGAATATGGCCAATACAGGTCAGTGGACACGGGACATAGAGGCTATAGGAGTATGCATGTAGATAGAATCTAGGAATATGCACATGAATATGGGAGTATGCATGTAAAATATTGGAATATGCATGTAGAATATATGCACATAGAATATGTGACTACGCACACAGGATATAGGAATATACAAAGAAGATAGGAATATGCAGATAGAATATAGGAACATGCATGTGGAATATAGGAGTATGTAGAAGAATATAGGACTTTGCACGCAGGATATGGGAATGTGTCCAGAATATGAAACTAGAGCAATAATACAGTGGGGAGGGCGTTTGCCTTGCACATGGCCAACTGGGTTCGATTCCTAGCACCCCATATGGTCCCCCGAGCATCGCCAGGAGTAATTCCTGAGTGTAGAGTCAGGAGTAACCCCTGTATATCGCCAGGCGTGACCCAAAACAAACAAACAAAAGAATATGGGAGGGCACGTTGTAGAGTATCGGTGTGTGCGGTGTCCTTCCCATGGGGCTGTGGAAAGTAAATGAGAAAACAGAAGGTTCTTAGGCTGGTGTCTGGTGATGAGCAGGTCCTCACGACTATAATTCTATATTTATTCCCTTCCTTTGTGTTTTTGAATTTAGACCTTATGGGTAGAAGATGAGGTAAGATGCAGGGGTCAAAGGTGGGAGGTTCTGATGACTCTGGAAATGTTTTGACAAATGGCTCTGGAAAGGATTGTGCCTCTCTCAGCCAGACCCGAGCACAGCGGGGGCTTCTCCCGTCTTCCTGCCTCGAAGGTGCCATCAATCAGACACACGCCTTGCCAGACCCCCGTCTCTGGGTTTTGGGGTGACTTACCTACCCAGTCTGATTAGACTCGGTCCCTCACTGCTGGCCGAAAGGGCTCTCTCTCTCTGTCTCTCTGTCTCTCTCTTTTTCTCTCTCCTTTCCCTCTATCTTCCTTCTCCCCCCCTCTCTCTCCCTCCCTCTCCTTCCTCTCCTCTCTCTCCTCTCTCTCCTCTCTCTCTCTCCTCTCTCCCTCCCTTTCTTCTCTTCCTCCCACCTCCCATCCCTGTCTCCTCCCTCCTCTCCCTGTCTCTCTCCTTCCTCTTTTTTTTGGGGGGGGTCACATCCAACAATACTCAGGGGTTGCTCCTGGCTCTGCACTCAAAAATTACTCCTGATGGTGCTCGGGGGACCATATAGGATGCTGGAGATAGAACTCAGGTTGGCCACGTGCAAGGCAAACACCCTCCCCACTGATCTATCACTCTGGCCCTCCTTCCTCTTTTCTCCTTCCTTCTTCCCTCCTTCCCTCTTTCCTTCTCTCCTCCTTCTGACCCTCCCAGTCTTCCTTCCCTCCTTCTCTCCCAAACAATGCTCAGTTTTCCCAGGGACCCTAGGCAATACTCTACGCAAAGGACAGACTGGCTCAGCGCTCAGGCCTAATTCTGCTAGGGTCCGCCAGAACCTCCTTGGGGAGCTTGGGTGCACTCAGGGGTTTTGAGGCTCCCCTGGTGTGTTGGGGGGGCATGTTGGTGCGGGGATCGAACCTGGGACTTCACACTCACAAGGCACGTGCTTCAGCCCTTCCAGCTACCCCCAGCCCTCCTTTGAAGCTCTGTTAACCTGGCCCTGGGCGGGGTGGGCTTTGATCTGGGTACAGGGTCAATCACCTTCTTCCCTGGGCCCTGGGTCCTGAGCCACACGGAGGTGCCCGTGTGCCCCTGAAGTCAGTGTCCTTAGCCACGGCCTGCAATGTACCCCAGTGCCTCTTCATGTCACCCCTTCTAGGATGCTGTGGAGAATCACAGAAACTCTCTCCCGAGCATCCCCTGTCTCCTGCGTGTGACTTTCGTCCACTTCCCAGCGCTGGTCCCCTCGTTTCCCAAGGTTCACAGGAGCTGGTGCTTTCCTTGAAGCCGGAGGTTTTCTGCCAATGGCTCCAACTCTGGGTCCTGGGTGGCCATGGACCCCGGGTGGGGTGCAGGGACTCAGGTCCCAGGGGAATGGTGCAGCATTCTCTCCCTCTTCCTGGAGTGGTGACAGTGAGCTACACGAGCACGCACGGTCACATGCGGTCACATGCGGTCACACGCGGTCACACGCTTGACTGTGGCCCCCGGGGTTCCAGACGGGGCTGCCGTGTGATGTGGTGTGGGGTTGAGGACCCGAACCTCAGTAGATACCAAGGTCCCATTTTCAGGGGAAAAGCGGGATTCAGGAAACGACCACCCCACTCAGCCTGCGCCATGCCGGGAGTACTAAGGCAGGGGTGAGTCTGAGCATTCCTCACCATCAGTCACCCCCTACCCATCCCTGGTCCCCACTTCGCCCAACATCACAGGAAAAAGGAGCTTTTTTGTGCAGGTCATTGGGTTGGTTCTGCTGAGCAGGCCTGGGAGAACCTGAGTTCAACAGACAGGGATGCAGTTGGGGCAGCCTGAGGGTTGGTTGAGAGGCTTATAATTAAGTTACCACTGTACTGTCATTCCAGGGTCCCAGCTGGGAGCTCTGAACGCCCGCCACCCCCTGTCCCAAACACACACAAATATCCCTCCACCCCACCATTCAATTATGGTCAACCCAGCATTGATTTGAAAGGACGGCGGCGTGAAATGATTCATCAGGCGGCGTGCCCGGCCCATCTGAACGGTTTTTTTCCAGCAACCTTTAAGGGCCAATTCCACGCCACAGGGCGGGAGGGGGGAAGGCGGAGGGCCCTATGAAGAGGAAATCTAGTTATTCGCAAGGCACCTGATAGAATGAGGGTTCGGCCATCCCAAACCCCCCATCTTCAGGACCTGTTCACCTAAAACTTTCAGCCCGCAAGAGACCCTGGGACCGACATTACTTTCGTTACCTTTAATGACCGTTTCTGTCCTTCAGTGCCGCAAAGTATGGAAATATTGCTGTATGCTTTGGGGCAATTTTCCCACTGGGTTTTCCTGCCGTTAAAAGCCCCAAGTAGGACATTTTGCTACCTACTTATTTGCGACTGTCAAAAAGATGACAAAATTCATGTAAAAAAAAAAAGTCCCTCAGCCATCAATCCCCGACAAATCAGCAATTATTTCAGGCTGGTGTTTTAAGCAAAAATGGCTTTCCTGGCAGAAACTGATTTCTATTTTCTAAAATAGAAGGCGCGGGGGAGGGGGAGGGCGCTGGGGTTTTCAGCCCATCTCTCCCTGGACAGACCCTGGGCGCTGGGCTCTAACGGGTGGGCGGAGGTGAATTTTCATGGCAGTGGGTCCCTGGCATTTGGCAGAATGAAATGCCAGTCTGGGTGCCCCTTGGCACACCTCTTGGCGAAGGGGGTGAGAGTCCTTTCTCCCCGAGTCTCACGATGCCCATCGTTGGCCAACGTGGTCCGAGTGCTCTGGCGCCCAGAAGGAGGGGCTGGGTGGAGAGGGGAGTGAAGCTGATCTCGGCCCCCCGATAATGCAGGATCAGAGATAGAGGGGTTCAAGAGGCAATGTTCTTGGAAGATAAACAGTGGACTGCCTGTCATGAGTAATTGATGACCGAGATCCTGAAGCATGTGGCCACGATAAAAAAAAATATATACATATGGAAGCGCACACCCCCCTGCCGCCGCCGCTGCGGCTGCCTCTTGGCAGAATCTTGGGGGATCAGAGAAGCGCTGTTTGCTGAAAGGCAATATTCTCCGCGCCGAGCTGGGCGCGCGGGTCTCCCGGGGAGCTGCCTCTGACTTTCATCTTGATATTGAATTTAAACCACATCCTCCCAGACAAAGGCGGGCCGCCTGGGGCCCACCTGGCCATGCCAGCTCCCGGTGTGGGCGGGGCGCCCTCCCCGGGAGGGTCCTGGGTGGACCCCGCTTGCACCCGCGCTTTGGCTGGGTTCTCTCCAATCTGCGTCGGCTGGACGGCACTTGGAGGGATTCCTTTGCTGCCTTAAGGAGCCCCTGGGAAGGGGCACAGGGTTTCCAGGAGGCCGCCTTGGTTCTGCCTGGCAACAGTCAGACCAGTAGGTCGAGGCTGCGAGGTCTGACCTTGGTCTCTGGGGGTGGACTTCCCACCCCAGGGTGGCTGTTCCTGCTTAGAGATGGGAAATGTGGGCTCCCTGGGGTTTTGGGGGGGAAGGGCGGCACTGAGTCCTGGTTACCTACCAGGAGGGGCAGCCTGGCTGACTGGCACCCCTCCATTGAACCTTTCATCTCTGTGCTCCGAGCATCCTCACCCCATCATGCCCCCCACCATAGACCCAGTGAGTGTTTTTGTGCATGGAAAGCATTCTGCTAGCCTGCAGTGTGAGCGGGACACAGGGAGGTCCCCCTCCGGGCCTCCTGAGCTGCGATGCGTGTCAATACCCGCATCCCAACCAAAGTGGGCTGGGTGTGTTCACACTGCGTGGGTCCACACAGGCTTGCGTGTGTGTCCACAGCGGCCCTCAGAGGCCCAGGGAAGCTATGGGCTTCCACGGGCACTGCTTCCTGTGGCAAGGTCTGAGCCAGAGGGGGGTTCCTTCTCTTTTCCGCTTCCCACACCAGGGGGCTAGCTCGATTCTTCTCTGGGGTAGCCAGAAGTTGTGGAGTGAGGAGGTTTGTGCAGCCAGCAGGGGGCTCCTGACCTGGTCACCTGCAGGTGGGGTGACCCATCTCTCCCTCGATCCTGCTGTGGGGTCAGATGAGAACAGTCCTGAGGATTGTTCCCTGGGACGCCCCTCACCCGCCCCCCACCCTTTCTTCTCTTCTCTGCCTGTCTTTGCCATAGCCCCTGGGGTCACCACTTCTGTGATCCAGGAGAACGTGGCCTGGCCTTGTGCTTCATTCCATGTGACCCATCACCCCCTTGCACTCCCAGCTCCCAAGCTGGGGCTCTCCTTGTGCCCCAACTGTGCCCCAGCCCTACTCCTGGGTGCTAGGACCAAATCACTGCCCCCACATTCCTAAGGATGCCTGGCTGCTCCCGGGACTTTTTTTTTTTTGCCTATTCTGTTGCTGGAGCGATAGCACAGCGGTAGGGTGTTTGCCTTACAAGTGGCCAACACGGCCGACCCAAGTTCAATTCCTCCGCCCCTCTCGGAGAGCTCGGCCAGCTACCGAGAGTATCTCGCCCGCACGGCAGAGCCTGGCAAGCTACCCGTGACGTACTCAATATGCCAAACACAGTAACAACAAGTCTCATATGATGGAGACGTTACTGGGCCCGCTCAAGCAAATTGACGAACAACGGGAGGGCTGGACCGTGACCGTGACCCATTCTGTCACTTCTGGAAGCTTCTGTCTGGCTGCCAGGTGTGGGACGGAAAAGGTGGCCCTGTACTGAAGGCTAAATTCTGCTGCGATGGCAGGTGGTGTCCTAGTCCCATTTGTCTCCTAGAAGCCCAGGGAGGAGCCTTGGAATTCCAGTCCCCTGAAGCCCCAGCTGTGGTGCTGTCCAGTGTGAGAGTTGCTGAGCGTCTCTGCCACCCTCTGAGTCTGCAGAATGCGGTCAGCTCAGCTGGAGCAGCAACTCCCGACCCCCACGTCAGAACTCAAGTCTTAAGGCCCTGCTGATTGGCCTTAGGCGGGCCCTGCCAAGGGAACGCTTGCATGGCCCAGCGCTGGCCCATTCTGCTCCCTCCGCGGTACCCACAGCTATTTCCTCCCTGTCAGGGCTCAGGGTGGGAGGACCTCGCCCACCAGGCTGAAAGACCGCCCACGTCTGACACCCTTACAGTGGGCTAACTCAGCTTCCTGCCTCTCCTTGTGTTCTCTCGTGAGCCCCTGACCTGTCCCTCAGGGCTTACTGAGATGTGGGCTTGAGTATCCTGAAAGCTATGAGCGGGCAGCCAGGATATGGGGCCGGGCCGGGCTGGGCAGGAGATACATGCCTGGCCTGGGGTCCATCCCTGGCACCATAGGAGGTCAACTCTGCAGAGGACTGAAATAGACACCCACGTTCAATTTGGGAACGTTCTCATGATCTTCCCCTTCCAAGCCCCCTCTGACCATTATTTGGGTCCTTGTGAAATCCTGGCTTTCCCCCTGCACATTCCAAGGGAAGCACTTGCCAGCTTTCACCAAGGCCTTCTGCTCTTCATGGGTGTCACCATGTCCTAGCTTGTATGGAAATGACACTTCCTCATTGGTGACTGGAACGTGCTCAGACTTGGGCTGCTGGAATATCCCCACGAAGAAAGCTTTGCAGTGTGGGTGAGATACTCTCGGTAGCTTGCCGGGCTCTCCGACAGGGGCGGAGGAATCGAACCCGGCTCGGGCGGGCTGGCTGCGCTCAAGGCAAATGCCCTACCGCTGTGCTATTGCTCCAGCCCTATCATGTGCCTTCTTAGCACAGTAGGCAGTATGTCGGTCCCTCCACCAGTGCACATTTTTCACCACCAATGTCCCCAGTACGCTTCCCATCAGACCCACCCATCAGACCCACCCCACTCCACAGTGCTCAGTGATTGAGGTACAGCGTTCAGGACACTGTTAAGAAGTCGGAGTGGGGTCTGGACCAATAGCACAGTAGGTGAGGTGTTTGCCGTGCATGCAGCTAACCCGGGTTCGATCCCCAGCATCCCAAATGGTCCCCTGAGCACCGCCAGGAGTAATTCCTGAGGTGGGGACCTTTTGGGGGTGGGGGAGTGATTAGATTCCCTAGAACTGGAAAGAATGTGGCACCTTTGAGAAACTGAGGCCAAACTCCCCTGGGCAGGGGAGGCGCTGGGTGATGGGCACATGAGTGTGGGGACTCGGTTTCCTGCTCTTGTTTCTAGGCCTTTCCAGCGGGTGTGTGGCCTCCCCACAGCAAATGTTCTGAACGAATGTGAGGGAGGTTCTGGTGCAGGCGGACAGGCCCCTCGGGCTATTCTGTGCTTATCCCAAAGATGCGGAATGTGGGCAAACCTGGGGCAAACTCAGTGGCCAAGGAAGTCAGGCTGGTTGTCCCGGAGCCCTCCTGGAGGCCAGCATGGAGGAGGTGCTGTCCTGGCCCAGGTATGCCAGGGGGATCCAGGTCCCGTCCTGTTCTCACGCCCTGCACTGTGTAGATGCTAAAGGCAGTTGCTGCCACACCTCCATGTCCTCCTGTTATTGGGGTTCAGCAGCATGGCAGAGGGGTCCCAGCTCACCCCTGCAGTTGGAGGTCACTCTGCGATATTGGAGGTCACTTCCGTGCCTGACGGTGAAGGGGCCAATATCCCAGGGCAGCCTTCTGCCAACGGGGGGTGGGATTTGGGGTGTATGTGTGTTTGTGTGTGTGTGTGTGTGTGTGTGTGTTTCTGTTCTGAGGAGGAAATCCTGGGATACATATCCCTTGCCTTCTCAGGTCCTTGGGGAGGCAGTGGCCGCTGCCCACCCTCCTCTCTTCTCTCCCTGTCTCACTCCCCGACACCTCACCAACTTTCCTGAGAGCTCTCCAAAGGACCCCCTCCCTTCCATCCTTGTACTAGGAGTTGTTCTGGGAGCTAAGTGCAGGCAATAAGTGCCTATAAAAGCTACTATTTGTGACTGTCTTTCAGACTTGAGAACTGAGGGGTGACCGGGATATGTCAGTGGCATTAGGACTTCTTAATCAAGTCAGCCCATTTTGGGTAATCGTATCACCATGCATTTATATTCATTTTTTAGTGACTTAGTAACAATATTGGTAATCTAACACATTGAAACAAATTACTAAACTGAGTTATTTTTTCTTTATTCCTTCCCTTGTCCTCTTTCCTTCCTTCCTTCCTTCCTTCCTTCCTTCCTTCCTTCCTTCCTTCCTTCCTTCCTTCCTTCCTTCCTTCCTTCCTTCCCCACTCACTCAATTCAGGGCAGCTGAAAATTATCGATGAAACTACTCATGCCAAGCATTGTGCTAGCAGCTGAGAACAGAAAGAAACGAGACTGTGCTTTCAAGTTCTGCCCTGATGTAATTGTGGTTCTGCGCTGATGCAGTAATGCAGTTAGCCATACAGTCATCATGTGTGCCCACGAGCGTCCCATCCTCCGTCCCATCCTGCTCCCAACATTCCATCCTCCCCGGGCAGCGTCTCCAGCATTCAAGCCTGTCTCTCTCTATTTTATTCCGTGCCCTGCGTGCAGACACTGCTTCTGAGGAACTAAATTTAGTTGGAGAAATGGCTCTGAACTTCAGAGTCATTAAATGTGGCCTTTTTTTTTTTCGTATGTGCATATGACAGAGAAAAATTACAGCTAGCCCGGTCTATATTGAAACTCCTGCATCAGATTGCTATCAGTGGCTAATAATACATCATAATTATTCTTATAGGGTTAAGTTTTCCTCTTCGCTCTTCCACCTGCCTCACTGAGATAACCTCTAAGGATGTCTGGGAAGACGGTGGGGCTGGAATTCAAAAGCGTTCATGACAGCTGAGCTCTCCGTGCAATTCATTATATTGAAGAGATGGGAGGAGAGGGTCGTCTGCAGAGTTAATGACTTCTCTGTTCAGTCCACTCTCCTTGCAGTCAGATCTTGGGGGCAGCCTGGGGACCAGTTTCATCAAGTGGACCCTGTTCATCTCTCCTCATCTGTATTGGGAAAAGGTGGTATCTGGTACAGGCAGGGACAGGCTGGAATCCCTGTAGTCTGCACGTGTGTGTGTGTGTGTGTGTGTGTGTGTGTGTGTGTTGGGAGGAGACAGGGAACTGAAGTCGGAGCTATTGTCCCCAGAGTGCTCAGAGCTGGGTGACTTCCGTGTGGTCCTCTGGCTGTCATCAATCCTAAGGAGAGATGGAACAGGAGATGGGTTCCTGGCCCTGACTCCTTTCTCTGTGCTCCCAGCTCAGAGAACAGAGCCAGGCTGAGCAGGAGCTGAAGAGATGGTTGGGAAAGCACCAGGAGAGGGTGACATGCAACCTGGCCGTCGGCCACAGCATGGTTGCCGGGAGGTTGGGGAGGGGATCAAGTCCTGCTCTCTTCACTTCCTCTGCATGAGATGAGCTGCCATGCGGGGACACCGAGCTACTCCCACTGCTGAGACCTCGGACTGTGCCTCGAGATGACGGTTTCCTGCTTTTGCAGCCAGTGCCACCAGCATGGCCCTGATGGCACGCAGGGCCTCCCCAGGCGGTAGAGTGGGTGATGTCTGCTTCTCTCATGGCAGGTGCAAACCAGTGAAGTCCACACTGCCCCTTCCGCCCTCCATCCCCCCACCCTGCCCTGAGCAGCCAATTCAAGTCTTCCACACAAAGGAGGGGGAAGTGGCAAATGTCACACATGCCAGGCTGTGGGTTTTCATTTACACTTGCAGGGCTGTTTCATTTTCCTGCCCAGCCTGCCTTCCCTCGCTCCGTCCCCCTTTCCATGTGTCAGCATGCCCTTGACTGCTTCTCAAGGTCATAGTCACTGCCAGAAAGTGACCCTGCCTGGTGACAGGGAGAAAAAAAGGAAACACTGAACAAAAGGAACGTGACAGTGAAAACCGGAAGAATGATTAAATGATAAGGATTTGATCTCTTCCTTGGACCTCGCTCTGTCCAAAGAAGAATCATCTATTTGCTTGTTTGGCCAAGAGCAGAGACCATTAGTTAGAGAGCTAAGGCTAGTCTCTTTTACAGTAAAAGTACTCCCCCAATTTAATTTTTTTGCTTTTTTTGGGGGGGGGGGTCATACCCAGCAATGCTCAGGGGTTCCTTCTGGCTCTGCACTCAGGAATTACTCCTGGTGGTGCTCAGGGGACCATATGGGATGCTGCAAATCGAACCCGGGTCGGCCACATGCAAGGCAAATACCCTACCTGCTGTGCTATCACTCCAGCCCCCAGTACTCCCGAATTTTAACTACAAAGTACCACATGGAATAAAAATTGATTTTTGCTTCTTTTTTTGGGGGGGGGGAGGATGGTGGCAGTGCTCAAACCTGATGGTGCTCAGGACTTGCTCCTGGCTCGGTGCTTAAGAATCACTTCTGGTGAAGCTCATGGGACCATATGGGGTGCTGGGGACCAAACCTGGGTCGGCTACATGCACTCCAGGCGCTTAATCCACTTACTATTGCTTTTGCCCCAAATTGCATTTCTTCCTCTTCCTCAGAATGAAGCTATATGGCTGACTAACTTCTGCTCAGTGAGATCTGAACAGAGTGGTAGACTCAATTATCTTTGCTTAAAAAGGAACTGAGGGGCTGGAGCGAAAGTACAGGGGGTTGGGTGTTTGCCTTCCACGTGGCCAACCCGGGTTCGATTCCCAGCATCCCATATGGTCCCCCGAGCACCACCAGGAGTAATTCCTGAGTGCAGAGCCAGGAGTAACCCCTGTGTATTGCAGGGTGTGAGAAAAAAAGGGAAAAAAAAGGAAGAATTGAAGCAGGGGCCGGAGAGAGAGGACAGCAGGTAAGGTGTTTGCCTTCCACACAGTGACCCAGGCTCAATTTCTGGCACTCTGGATGGTTCCTCAACCCACTAGGAGTGATCCCTGGCAGAGAGCCAGGAGTAAGTCTGAGCATCTCCAGTGAGGCTCAAACAACAAAACGAAACAGAATTGAGGTAGAGCTTACATGTGGATGTCATGTGTCCATTCTGACCTCAGGTGTGTGGGATGGACATTCTCAAGCATGTCTGTCCCCATCAGGATGGAGAACATGCCCAGTACTTGTGTGAGTCCCCTTCCCATTTAACTCTCCTCTGGACCCTCACCCTGGGCCAGCCACTGTCCAGAGCTTCCCAGCACTTAGGTTAGTTTTGTCTGTCCTTGAACTTGGTAGGAACGGAACTGTAGTGTGTGTCCTTTGACCTCTGACTCCCCCACCCCCAGTCAGCAGAGTATCTGTGAGATTCATCCACGGTGTAACTTGTATCAAGTTAGTGACTGGCCCTCCCCATCAGCAATCTACAGAACTTCCAATTTTCTAGAAACATGACTCATTTATTGTCGAGGAGTGTTATTTTTGTGTAGGTTGATGACATTTGACTTAGCCTTTCTCCTACTAATGGACATTTAGGAGGTTTCTGATTTGGGGCCCAGCAGATTAAACGAGTCATAAAAAATTCTTGTACCAGTCTGTCACTTGCTCTTATATATCTTGGGAACAGGATTGCTGGGTCAGTGGGTGTGTTAAAATGGTACGAAATGGCCAAAGGATTTTCCAGGGTGGCTTTCTGACTTTAGACTTCTACAGCAATGAACGAGGATGGCTTTCCGATTTCACACTTCTGTAGCAATGTCCTAGGATGCTAGCTGCCTGCAGTGCTCAGCAACACTGGGTATTTTCACTCTTCATTTTGTTTTTCTGGTTCGCGTGTGTCGGTATCGTGGATTCCAGTTGCTTTCTTTACCGACTAATCTTGAGCTCCTTTTTGTGCATGAGCATTTCTTATGTACAGCATTCTTTTGTGAGATGTCTATTTGGTGTTTGTCATTTGAAAAAAAAAGAGGCCATTCCATGACAGAGCTGGCCTTGGGGCTGCAGAAACTATGCCTGGTGATACTGGGGCCCACCAGGGCAGTACTGGGAGGCACGTGGTTCTGAGGATCCAACTTGGGGCCTTTCCTATGCTAGTCTTGTGTCTGAGTTATCTCCCCATTGAGAAATCTCAATATTTAGCACAATTCAAAGTTGGACTATTTACATTTTTAAAAAAAATCTCATACTGAAGTACAATAGACTATCAAGAATATACCCCCATTCCTAGCAGAGGGATTTAAGGAGTCGTCACAGATCCCATGTAACCACCGAAATAAGGCAAAGGCAGATAAGATTTTCTTCCATCATTCCAGAAAGTTCTCTTAAGGTCTCACTGCAGCCAATTTTCATCTTTCTTTCCTGCTCCCAGTCATGGGTCTGCTCTAGCCATTGGCTTTATAGATTTGTTTTGACTTTTGTAGAATTCCAAATGAAGAGAATCACATGTCAAACACTCTTTGGTGTCTGGCCTTGTGTGTGTGTGTTGTCTAGCAGGAAACCCAGAGCCTCATGCATGCAAGGCTCTTCAGCTGCCTCATATCCCCAACTCTGTGCCTGATTTCTGCTCACCGTAGCTTGAGTTTTATCTTATCGCTGCATGTATCAATATTATTTTTCCATTTAGAGCCGGGTAACCTTTCATTGTGTAGACATGCAGTCAGTTTGTTGTTGTTGTTTTGGTTGGAGCCACACCTGGCTGTGCTCAGGATCTACTACTCCTTGCAGTGCTCAGGGGAACATAAGCAGTTTGTTTATACAGACCCTTCTTGCTGAAAGATATCTGGAGCTATTCTGATGAAATAAAATTCTGATAAAATGCTCTTCAAAGAGCATTTGTATACAAGATTTTATGTGCGTTTTTGTTTTGATTTCTTTCATTTTAAAACCTAGGACTTGAGTTACTAGTTTGTGCTTAACTTTATAGGAAATTATCACACTGGACCAGAGATATACAATGGGCTGGATGCTGGCCTTGCAAATGGCCGACCCAGGTTTGGTGCAGAGTGAGGAATTACCCCTGAGTACCCCTGGGTGTGGCCCAAACACACACACACACACACACACACACACACACACACACACAAAAAGAAGGCCCTCCCGTTGATCGTCGATTTGCTCGAGCGGGCCCAGTAACGTCTCCATTGGAGACTTTGTTGTTACTGTGTCTGGCATATCAAATACTCTCGGTAGCTTGCCGGGCTCTCCGAGAGGGGCGGAGGAATCGAACTCGGGTCGGCCATGTTGGCCGCTTGTAAGGCGAACGCCTTACCGCTGTGCTATCGCTCCAGCCCTAAAAGAAGAAGAAGAAAGAAAAACTTACCAAGCTATTTTCCAAAGCCATTGTGCTGTTTTATATCATCATCAATGTCTGAGACTTCTAGTTGCTCCCTGTTCTTGCCAATACTTCATGTTGTCAATTGTTTTAATTTTAGCCACTTTAGTGGGTGTGTAGTGGTATCTAATTATAACTAATTTGCATTTTCCTGTGACTAATAATGTTGAACATATTCTCATGTATTTACTTGCAATCCATATATCTTATTTCTGTGAAACATCTGTTCAAATTATGGCCCCACTCCGTTTTTATTGAAGTGTCTTCTTACTGAGCTGCAGTAGTTATTTATATATTTTGCCTATGAGTCCTAAGTCAGATATCTGTTTTGTAGTTACTTTCTTTAGTGCCTTGCTGAACAGCATTTGTTAAAAGAGTGGAAACCATTCATTTTTATGAAACGAAAGTTATCAATTTCCTTCTTTATACCTATCCTTTGTGTATGTGTTCCTTTAGACCTGTTTGTCTGCCTCAAATTGGTGAAGCTATTCTCAAAAGATTTCTCATAGAAGATTTACATGTTAGTTTTTGCATTAGGGACCATGATCCTTGTCAAATAGAATTTTGTGTATGAGAAAAGATTCAGGTTGAAGTTCATCTCTCACCCAGATGTCTCATTTTTTTTCCAGCATAGTTTATTGAAAAGACCTTTGCCCACCTTGAACTGCCTTAAGTAATGTTGAAATACCTGTAAAAATAGTGTATATTTGGATATATTTCTGGATTCTGTGTCATTCATATTTTTATCTTTATGTGAATATCATTTTACCTTGATCACTGTGGCCTTATATTAAGTTTTGGAATGGAATAGTATTTGGAATGAGTTTTTCAAAATTGCTTTGACTAGTCTAGGTACCTAGTATTTACTTCTCTATAAAATTTAGAGCCAGGTTTTTTTTAATTTCTACAAAACTGGGGTTTTGAAATTTGGATTGCTTTGAATCTGGGAAGAATTCATGTCTAACAATAGTCAGTCTCTGGAGCTTGGTATTGATGGATTCACGTTTTATTTTTTTAAGTCTCCTATATCTCTCAGTAGTGTTTTTCATTTTCTTTGTGGAAGTTCTGTGTGTGTGTCATCAAACTTCCCCCTCAGTATTAAAATGAAAGGGCTGTGATAGCACTTTAAAAATTATTGCAGTTATTTGTTGTTATGTAAAAATTCAACTAATGTTTATATATTGATTTTATAATATATAACACTGCTAATATACTTTTAATAACTTTCATAGTCTTCTTATATAATTATTTATTCTTAAAATAAGATATTTTTACTTCTTTGTTACAATCCTTATTGATTTCTTGTGTTATTTCATCGCCTGGAACCTCCAGTTCCATTTTGAAAAGAAATGATAAAAACACTTAAAATACCTTCTTCCTGCTCTCAAAAAAGTGTCAAATGAATTATGATGCTAGCTATAAGATTTTCTTCATTAATCTTTTCAAGATTGAGGTGTTCTATTTCTGTCTTGTTCCGTGGTGATTTTGTTTGTTTCTGTTGGTGTTTTGAAGAGTGAACCAGCATTGAATTTGGCCACATGCTTTATCAATGATTATTGTGATGATTGAATTTATTTTATTTACCCACTTAATGTGAACTGCACTGATTGATCGTTTTGTTTCCTAAATGACTCATGGATTCCTTAAGTAAATCCCTTTTAGTCATGATGTGTTATTGCTTGACAATATATTGTTGAGAATCTTTGGGTCTCTTTTCACAAGGACATCTATAATTGTCTTTTATTGTGATATCTTTTTTTTTCAGTAGCAAGATTATACAGACCTTATCAAAACTAAACAAATGTTTATTCCTCTTCTACTTTATATTCCTCTTCTACTTTATGCCAGAGTTTGTAAAAGATTAATATTATCTCTTTCTTACAGTGGGTAGGGCATTTGCCTTGCAGGCAGCTGACCCGGGTTTGATTCCTCTGTCCCTCTCAGAGAGGACGGCAAGCTACCAAGAGTATCCCTCCTGCACAACAGAGCCTGGAAAGCTCCCTGTGGCATATTCGATATGCCAAAAACAGTAACAACAAGTCTCACAGTGGAGACATTATTGGTGCCCGCTCGAGCAAATCGATGAACAATGGGAGGACAGTGCTACAGTGCTTCAGTATTACCTCTTTCTTAAAAATTTCACTGGAATCTATAGAACTGAGCTTACATGGTAGGGGCGGGGTGTCTCTCCCCCATACTTGTAATATTCAAATCATAAAATCTGCTTTGACTAATAGTCAAACCTTTTCAGCTTACTTGTGTTTAGTTTTTGCATGAGTTTATTTCTATCCTCTTACATCTAGTTTTTGTATTTAAAGTAGTTCTCTTTCAGGCAGTGTACAGTTCAGTCTTGCTTTTGTATCTAGTCTGAAAATCCGTACTTTTTTTTAAATAGAAATGTTTATTCCATTTAGATGTCATGTCATTATCAATGTGGTGATGTTAACGTTATTTCCTTTTCATTCCTGTTTCTTCATTTTCATTTTATTTCATTTCAAAGGAATGAATCATTGAATTCACCAGGAGTGATCCCTGGGCACGGCCGGGTGTGGCCCCAAACCAAACCCTCACACTCTACAATCCTGGCATTAACAGAGATCACTGAGACTGGCAGTCACAAAGGAAGATGGAGTGTAGGTGAGGGTGAGGACCAAAGGACACAGCCAGGATGAGCTGGCATCCACGGGGACCCATTAGAAGCCACCTCTGTGACCCCCCACTCTCCAAAGTCAAGGCTGAGGTCAAGTAGAGGAACAGCAGCTCTCAGCGGAAGAGAGTTTGCGGGACGCTGCTTTGAGGCAAAGCTTCCAGGTACCCCAGGAACCCTGCTGGCCTCCAGCCCGTGAAACAACAGAGCAGCTGGATCTCTGCTCTCGGCCAACCCTGGACAAAGGTCGCTTATGGCCAGAACTGACCCGGAAGGACACAGAAAGAAATTCTCGGTAACAGTTCTAGCTCGGTCAATTTGCTGAACAAGGCAGCTGCCACCCTGTGGGCTGGCAAGACGGGGTGCAAAAGGAAGAGCCTGGAGGGTCAGAACAAACATCTCAACCCTGGAGCTTCCCTGCCAAGAAAGGAAGAAACACAGGGCCGGAAGCAGAGACCATCCACTTCCACCGAACTCCATGTGGATTGTGGAGACTGGGTTGGGCACCCAAGAGAGTGGAATGGAAGGGGAACCCAAGAGATGTTGGGGGAAGGGGTGGTGGTTGTTTGCTTTCCTTCTGGGGCCTCACCCAGAGGTGCTCAGGTTACTCCTGGCTCTGTGCTCAGGGATCACTCCTGGTGGGACTCGAGGACCCTATGTGGTGCTGGGGATAAAACCCAAGTTAGTTGCAAGCAAGGCAAACACCCTAGCCGCTGTGCTACCCTCTGGCCTGAAGGCAAGAGAGCTGTGCCTGAGAGCCCATGGAGGAGGGACCGGCCTGAGGAGCCTCCCCTGGTCGGAAGACAGGGAGATGCTGGCAGGAGGAAGAGGAAGTCCAAGGTTAGCAGAGGTGAACTGGACCCTGGACTGTGTTGGCCCGCGTCCCCATGGACAGATACTCCATCCCAGAAATGGACTAAACATAGCTTGGAGGGGAGTGAGTGCTTTAGACCATGAGGAATACCAGCAACAAACTGACATTGGCCAAGCCGGCAGGGCCCTCCGTGCATCACTGTGCTTTGACTTTTCCTTTTCCTTCCTTCCTTCCTTCCTTCCTTCCTTCCTTCCTTCCTTCCTTCCTTCCTTCCTTTCTTTTGGTGGGGGAACACACCCAGCAATGCTCTGGGGTTACTCCTGGCTCTGCACTCAGAAATCAGTCCTGGCAGTGCTTGATCAAATCTGGGTTGACCACGTGAAAGACAAATGCCCTGCCTGCTGTACTGTTGCTCTGGATAGTGGGTTACTATTTCTTGCCTTCCCTTCCCTCCCTCTCCCTCCCTTTTCTTTCTCCCTTCCCCTTCCTTCCCCTTCCCCACTTCCCCCTTCCTCTCTCCCCTCTTCTCCCCTCCCCACTCCTCCTCTCCCCTCCCCTCCTCCCCTGTCTCTATAAAGTCAACAGCTGTGGGTAGCTCTTGACCCCTGTTGGCGACATCATTAAATGATTCTGCACTCGGAGTTTCACTCTCCTCACTCATAGTGGGGCTGCAATCTCCATCTTAGTAGGAGCAGTGGGGTGCACGCCGCTGGATAATGTCTCTCTGAACTGTTCGGTACAGCTAGGCAGAAGAGTTAAGTTCTGAAAGTTGTCAAGGGGAGGGTCATGCGGGGCCACTCAGTAAGCACATGACCAAAGCCTTGACCAGTTTCCGGGGGAGGAATGGGTGAGACAGGGAGGCCCGTTTGAGCATGGTTAGGACCAGATCGGCTGGTTTGTGCTTGGAGGGTGCTCTCTAGCAACGTGATCCCTGGCCCTGGACGAATGAGGGCAGGGGATTATTGGGTGGCCTGTGAGAGTTAGATGGGGGAGGGGCATGGGCAGATGGACTTCGGATAGACTGTTCTGTGGGTGACCTGAAGGCAAATTGTTGGCTACGGAATCAGCTAGCTCTGGAAAGGGGCTCTCCCCAAGATCAGGGCATCAAAAATTTATAAAATATAAAACGTAATTAATCCATCGATTTGCTCGAGCGGGCCCAGTAACGTCTCCATTGGAGACTTTGTTGTTACTGTGTTTGGCATATCGAGTACATCACGGGTAGCTTGCCAGGCTCTGCCGTGCGGGCGAGATACTCTCGGTAGCTTGCCGGGCTCTCCGAGAGGGGCGGAGGAATCGAACTCGGGTCGGCCATGTTGGCTGCGTGCAAGGCAAACGCCCTACCGCTGTGCTATCGCTCCAGCCCCATGATGTCAAGCATGAGTTAGGGTCATGATGTCAAGCATGAGTTAGGGTCATTCACATCCTTACCCTGCACCTTGCCTCTTGCTAGGTCCAGTGAAGAAACACGTTTAGAAATGTGATGGTCGACCAGTTATCCCTCTCTCCCTCCTCTGGAAGACTCAACATAGAGGCTCTTCTTTCCAGAAAGCCCGTGACAGTGCCAATTCTGGCTCGTGGCATTTCCGAATGACTGAGCAATCCCAGACCCACAGACCCCCGAGCCCTGGGGTTCCCAGGAAAAGGAGAGAAAAGACCCAGCTTCTTGCCTCCATGAAGCCAGAGGACAGCTTCTGTCTTTCTTTCCCCTGCTGGTAGAATGAGGCTAATTTTGACTTCCCAGCAGCTCAGCTTCCAAGTGAATAACTAGAAGCAGCAAGCCCAGGATTGGAACCTGCTGGTGCAGTTAGAAATAAATTGCACGGGCACGGATTCCAGCGGCAGCGGCCCTTGGCGGGGGAGGAGGAGAGTACTGAGAACAGACTCATCTTCCTCCTGTCTGAGCAAGAGGCTGCTTCTTGGAAGGATGACTCAGAGCCCCAGATAGCAGCCTTCCCTACGAAGTTCAAAGCGCTCAAGAGATGGAAAGCAATTAAGTCGGCATATAGCCTTAAAAGAGAAGATGTGTGGAGGGGGGATGGGGGGGCATCAGGGAGTCGGGCAGTTATTATCCCGAACCTCGGAGGGGCTTTCTGCCTTGGGGGCAGGTGTCTGTACCTCAGAGGGGGCTTTTGGTCACAATGAGCCTATGGATCATTGAACGTGGCTGATAGCTGCAGGGACCTCTCTGCCTCGCGTGAGTGGATTCTGGTGGGAGAGCTCTAGGGCTGGGTGACTGGGTGCCCAGTGAGGTGCCCTGGGATGCCTGGTCCTCTCCTCTTGGTCTCCGTTCGGTGGACACGTGAGCTTCTGTACTTCCTGTTGGTCTTACACAGGCAAGCCCAGTGATCTGCTCTGAGCCATAGCTCAGCCCCTTACCCTCTCTGTGCCGTCCCCAGAACCAGATTGGCATTAGGTCTAGGCCCTTCGTTTGCCGGCAGCAGCTGATGGGGCAAGCTCCTTTCTCACTCTAGGGGAGAGGCCTTCCTAGCCTGGCTCTGAAAAGCCAGGAAGCATCTGCTACGGTAGCCTGAGCTGGTCTCCAGGTTGAGAGACTGTGGCTGGGCCTCGGGCCTGCTGACGAGTTTAGCTTGGGCCCTGGTTCCAAACGCCGGAGAAGGGAACAGATTCTGTGAGTCACAGAGAGAGAGAGAGAGAGAGAGAGAGAGAGAGAGAGAGAGAGAGAGAGTGGGGTCCTGCCTGGACCAGGCTTAGGCCCCAAAACTGATCGCTGACTCCTCCGTGTGAGAGGAGAGAGCACTGCTGGAGACACAGGCACCCCCACGCCCCCCCGAGTCTATGACAGCATCTTACCTGTAGCCAGGAATCCTGGCTCCACCACTTGCTGTGTGACCTTGGGCCGGTGCATTGATCTCTCTGAGCCTGAGATCTAGGACTTCTTTCAGCTGACAGAGATCATTTAGCTTTGGTTTTAGACGGTGAGAACCACATTGGTGAGGGGCTTTCAGGAGGCACCTGCGATGAAACAGAACATCTGTCTCTGTCATGCTGCTTAAAAGACCTCTTTGGAGAGGATGGCTTTAACCACAAAGAGGAGCACAGTCACAGAGGAAGCCTGGGAGAGGGTGAGGGAAGTGATGCTGTGCCGAGCTCCATCTCTGCTGTCCACTTGATGACTGGGTTTAAGGTAGTGCCCGCGAGTGTCTCTCTCTCAGGGGTGGAAACGTCCCCAGGCCCGGACTTGGCATCTTGTGGGGGAGTCTCCAAGAATGGGCATGTGGCTCGCTCATCCTCAAAGTTTGACCCCATGTTTTCTCATCTATTAATGATTCTTGCTGGAATCAATTAGCAACACTGATGGCCAGTAGGACTCTGATGCTCGCCAATGGTGACCATAGGACTGTCATTCCCTGTGGTTTGATGGGGGAGGGCAGCGGTTTGGGCCATACCCAGCAATTCTCAGGAGCTTTTGCCCTGCGTCTGAAGACCGATCCTGGCAATGCTTGGGGGACCATGTGATGCCCAGGATCAAACCCGGGCAACACACATGCAGAGCTTTCACTTGGTACATTGAATCGTCTCTGTGACCCTTCTTGTTCTTTTCTTTTCCAGACCCCTTCCAGCTTATCTGAAAGCCTGGTAGCATCTGTTTATTGATTTTGGTTTGGGGGCACATACCCAGTGGTGCTTGGTGGCTACCCTGGCTTTGTGCATGGGGCTCATTCCTAGTTGTACTTTATTTAAGATACATTTTGAGTGAAACTGTTTTATTTTAATGTACACAAAAGGACAACTGTTGATACAATTCCAGAGTTGAAATTGATTAGATAACAAAACACCAATATTAAAATCAGTAAGTATAAAAATCATTTTTTGATGTGAAAATTGTCACATATCATCACAGGATTGTTAAGTCCTTAACAACCTAAGAATTTACTAAGAATTTACTTGGCTGTTTGCTGCTACTTTAGCCTTCTGTGTTATTGTTTGTTGAGTTTAGTTGCTGCTACGTTACTTTCCCATCTGACTTGTGTGTTCCTACTGGAATTTCAGTACTGAGGAATTAGGAGGGACTGTGTGGCTGTGTGTGTGGCTGTGTGGTCCAGAGACTTTAGGGTCTACAGTTTGTCGTATCTGCAGAGAATATCGGTGAAATGGTAGAGTCTCGCCCTTGGTGTGGTCACAGAAGTGGGCTGTGGGCACGGCTGTCGGGCTTCAGCAGGACAGCTACTCGACCCACCCACCTCCCAAGGATGCCCCAGAGTTTTCAGCCGGAGAGACCAATGCTTCCATGCATCAAAGCTCCTTGACTTGCATCTCCTGGGAGATTTAGTGGTGAGTTGGTAGAGCAGGGCAGTTAGCACAGTTGTGGGAGGCAGGTCTCTCCTTTGGCGTTTGATGTTCTTGATTTGGCTATAGTCCAGACATGCTCAGGTAGGTGCTTGGCTGACATCTTTCCTGGGTTCTCTCAGAGACGGGGCCCAGGGAGGACACGGTGCTGCCGCCGAGAGGTGTCCAGTCCACTCTCCAGCAGGCTGGGTGCAATGTGTAGACATGAGGGAGTGTGATCCCCATGTGCCGAGCCGAAGTGTGTACAGGCACCACAACTGAAGCATGTGCAACCCCCCAACCCCCCCAGTGCAAGCCAACAGCTGTGTGAGCACTATAACAGGGGAGCAAAGCAGGGGGTGATGGGACAGGAGGGGGCTGTGCTCACAGTGCTGTCCTACCCCAACCTCTTATGCCAGAGCAGCACTAAAAGGACAGGTGGGACACAGATGGGAAGTCCAGAATCTGGACTGGTGGGGAGACTACAGGGGCTAAGGCTCTTGCCTTGCATACCGTCTATTTGGGTTCAATCCTGGGCACTGCATAGGGTCCCCTGAGCACTGCCAGGAGCGATCACTGAGCACAGAGCCAGGAGTGAGACCTGAGTGAGTACCAGCAGGTGTGGTCCCTCACGAAAACAAAAGCAGAATCCCGAGTCTCTTTCCCCTCAGTAAGAGGTTCCTGCTAACCTGCTGTGTGATTTCATACGAATGTTCTCACCTGTCCGCGTCTCTCGGCACCCTCCCTTGAAAACTAGTGAGGCTACCGTTGGAATCCATAAGCCCCAAGGTCCTCTTCAGCTCCAGAGTTCCAGGAGTTCCTGGGGGGCCTGTTTCAAACAGTGTCCTCTGTTACAGTTGGAAGGACTGTCAGGAGTGTTTGCTCAGCTCAGGCAAATGGTAAAAGTGTCGGCCACTCTAATGAAATGAGTACATTTTTGCTCTAAATGTCATGGGTGTTTATTATCAGATTAAACTACAGAGGACCTAATTTTAGCTCTTCCAATTCAAGTGGTGCCACGCAGATTAAATGTTAGGCATAATTAAGGATTCAGATGTAGTTATATTGAATTATAAACCTCATTAAGTGCAACGTACCGGGAAGGCCCCTGAGACCAGCTACAAAGGACTTCCAGTTGCACTGCTGCAGTTATTAAAATATTGAAAAATAAATCTCACTCCCCAAATATTATGACTAGATGGAAGGAAGTTTGAGATGATGGTTGGGGTTGGTTGCTCGGTCATTTTCTGGTACTTTTGCAAATGGTGGTGAAGGGCGTCTTCCCTTGGTCTCTCGACATGGGTTTTGTTTGTTTGGGGGCCAATGCTCAGGGATTACTCCTGCCTCTGTGCTCAGAGATCACTCCTGGCAGGTTTTGGGAGCTCATCTGGGGTGCTGGGGGATGGAACCTGGCATGGCTGCAGGCAAATCAAGTGCCTTGCCTGCTGTACTCTCTCTGGACCCTCCACTTGGGGGTTGAAGCCTTCTTGTGCCTTGCTCCCACCCCAACACTTCGCCCATGCTAAGCCCCTGGTCCATCTCTGAGGATGACCTCAGGATGGTCGGGTTGTGTTTCTGTACTCCTCAGTGGCAGGGCCACCGGGGATGAGGGGAGTGGCTTTCTAATCCTGAAATTTTTTCATTGAGCAAAAGTGTCTCTGGGTGGTATTTCTTTCTGTCTGTGATGATAATATCTTGTCAGTTGACACATTTCGTACATTATGGGAGAGGATAAAACAGTCAAAACTCGGGGCCTGGGGAAAACTCAAAAATGCTCAGTGGCAAAGCGCTCACCTCGCAAGCCTGAGACCAGAAGTTCTATCGGCCCCAGGATCCCGATGGCGCTATCTTTTATGACCCCCAAAGACACAGAGTAAAAGATCTCTGGTGTACCCCCATCCTCCCCACCCCTCAGGACCACCACCACAAGCGTGTCCAGTCTCTGGTCAGTACAGTGACAGAAACTAGAAGGGGGCAGAAATAGATAAATAAAACCAGCTGCTTCTATTTTTTTTAAAGGTAAAAACTCCGACTACTGCAAGGCGGTCATGGTTATTATTTTGATGCATGTCTCTCTCCAGTTTAAAGAAAATAAAGGTTCATACGTTAAAAGCCATTTTTTCATCTGTGAAAGATTTCAATGTGACACGGTTATCTTTCCCCATCACTAAATATTGAGATTAGCCTCGTCTAATGGCTAATGACATTCTATAGTCTGAACTTGGTTTTCCTCAACCAACTCCCCCGTGACTGAGCATTCCAATCATTTCAATTTTTAAAACTATTAAGCCACACCGTAAGGGCCAGACAATTCACACATCTCTGCCTGCTTGTCTGATTAGCTCCACGGAAGGCGTCCCTAGGAAGGGATTAGGCAGTGCCAGTTCTCATCTGTACACTAATACCATGTAACAAACAACTCTGAGCTCGGAGCTGGGAATAATGAGCAGTTATCTGGCTCACGCGCCTGTGGCAGGAGAGGTGGGGTTGGATGGGTTCACGCACATCGTGGCATTGACCGCAGGCAGCTACATCTTGGATGGGCTAACCTAGGACAGCTGGTTACAGGATGGCTCGCTCTGCTCCATGACTCTGATATGGTCTCGGGACAAAAGTAGAGAAGCCAGGGTGTTCTTAAGTCTCCATTCTCAAGTCTTATTCAAGTTCAGGAACATACTTATTAATTAAGATGGGTCTTGTGCTGAACTCAAAAGGTCAAGCCCCAAGAGGTCAAAGTCAAGTGGTAAAGGTGGAAATAGTGGGGAACTGGAGAGATCGTACCGTGAGTAGGAAACTTGTCTTGCATACGACCAGCCCGGGTTGGATCCTCAGAATCCCACATGGTCCCTCAAGCACTGCCAGGAGTGGTCCTTGAGTGCAGACCCAGGAGTAGTCCCTGAGCATTGCTGGGTGTGGCCCCCAAATAAAAAAACCAAACCAAACCAAACCAAGATGGAAAGAGCACTCGAGTTGCTTTTCAAAGGTGTGGGTTGGGGAGGGGTGTGGATTTGGGGTCTTGAGTGGAATCCCCATCCTGTAGACTGTCGAAGTGTGCAGGCATTGAGTGTTGTGACACGTGCTATGAACTGTCCAGTAGCTGGGACCAGGTGACTGTGCCGAAGATCCTTCATCAGCTGTATAGAAGTGTGTTCTTTGTGGAGTAAACAGAGTCCGCTCCTCAGGACACCTGCCCCCTCTTGCTGTCCTGGGGATATCAGCACCTGTCCTCTGGCCAATGCTCTTCCTTCCTCTTCCCTGCCCTATTTCCACACCGCCCCCCCCCCCCCGCCCCTGCACCACCACCACTAAATCCTGCTGTTTCCAAAGCTACCTCTCACCTCTGCAATTTCCTTAGATACTTAATCCTTTGAGCTCCGCTAGAGCAGAGAGGGGGGATCAAGTAGTCTTAGTTTGCACAGGATATGGTCTGTTTTAAAATATTAAGTTCTGGGGAGAGAGAGAGAGAACAAGAGAGAGAGAACAAGGGAGAGAGAGAGTACAGCAGGTAGGGTGCTGGTCTTACACTCAGTTGACATGGGTTTGATCCTTGACACCACATGTGGTCCCTTGAGCACTTCCAGGAGTGATCCCTGTGCACAGATCCAGGAGTAAGCCCCGAGAACTGTCAGAAACAAGAATAGAGAAAACCCCTTGAAGTTCGCCGTTTCAGCAACTCCCCCAGTGCCAGAGGGGAAAATGGGCAGCAGAACAACAGGGTCATCATCTACAAAGGGTCAGATGGTGAATAGCCCAGGTAGCGCAGTTCTCATCATTTCTATTGCAACCACTTGGCTTTGCCATTGCAGCAGCCAGAGATAATAGGCAACAAAGGAGTGTGCCAATAAAACTTTATTTACAGGGCTTGGGGCTATGGCTTAGTGGCAGCACAGTGAGTTCTTTCTAGGCACTAGGCCACATCCTGAATGAGGGCCGTGACCCTTTGGGTGTGGTCCTGGGCACCACCACAACCAAGTGTGGGAGGAAGACAACCAGATATGCAGCCCCTGGTGTACAACAAAGAGAAGGGCAAGGCTAAGAAGACGTTTCCAGAGGCAGCAGTGAGCTGAGTGGCCCCACATGCCACAGCTGTTGCCTGTTCTAGACTGTATGTTTGGCCACAGTGTAGCTCTGTCTTGCCCGTTGTTTCATGTGCATACCCATGGTCTCTGTGGCTGGGATATATGTGTAGTATCTTGGTGTTATGCTCTTTCACTCAACAGTTGTGAAGCTAGGTAAGTCGCTTGACCTCTTTGGCCTCAGACTCCTCATCTGTTAAATGGGGTTTATGATGGTGCGGACTCCATAGTGTTGTGAAGATTAAATGAATCCGTCTTTGTACAGCTTTGGCACCTAGTGAGTGCTCAGTTAGTGCTCAATTAGCATTGTCGTCTTCATCACCCTCTATCATCATCCCCTCACTCTCACCATCCTCACCATCATCACACTCACCATACTCGCCACCACCCTTCCATCACCATTGTCACCATCTTCACCACCATCATAAGCACCATCACTATTGTCACCATCACTGTCACCACCACTCACCATCACCACCTCCTCGCCCTCCTCCTCCTCCTCCCCATCACCCTTCCAGATGTCTTTTTAATAGTTAGCACAACTCTGGTTATGGAAGAGGTTAAGTGAGTAAACCATGAAGATGGACGATGTTAAGACAGGAAGGACCCTCAGGAATTGTTGAAGGAGATGAACATGCCAGAGGGGCCAGGATGCCATCCACCACTGCTGGCTTCCCTTCTCAGAGGCCAGTGCCTGACTCCATGTTCTCCCAGGACACCTTGTGTCACTTTCTGCCTTGGGATCTGATGTACGGTGGGATCGGTACGTTGTCCACTGTCCTGGCCTTTGTAGGGGAGGCTCAGAGAAGGACAAGCTGGAGGCTGGGGCCAGAGAGTCCCCAGTGGGTGCAATTAAGTGCAAGAAATCATGATGGGGGCTCTGGGTGGGGCATCACTGTATCACTGTCATCCCGTTGTTCGTCAATTTACCCGAGTGGGTGCCAGTAATGTATCTATTCCTCCCAGCCCTGAGATTTTAGCAGCCTCTTCTTATTCATATTTTTCTCAACGATTGGAGGCTCTTTCAGGGTCAGGGGAATGAGACCTGTTGTCATTACTGTTTTTTTGGCATATCGAATATGCCACAGGGAACTTGCTAGGCTCTGCCCATGCGGGCGGGATACTCTAGGTAGCTTGCCAGGCTCTCCGAGAGGCACATATTTATATATTTCTCTCAATGATTTGTTGCCTACTGTCTGAACCCCATCAAATATGGTGTGGTAATTGTGAAAAATGGGTAGGAAGTGTCTTATAATGAAGCGTCCGTGCAGTCCGGAAGGCGGCCTGGAGCATGGCGGCTGTTGGGTACTGGAGGTCGTATGCCGGGGCTGGGTCCCTCAGGACAGGGAGGGCTCTCACCTGTCCCACTCTTGGGTGCCCCGAGTGAAAACAGGTGGCCTGGTTACGGGGGCCTCATTTTATACTCCTGTCTGGGAGGAGCAGCTGTGAGTTCTGGAGGGTGGCCAGTGAGATGGCCAACGGGGTGGGGAGGGTGCATAGCTTGTATTAAATTGAGGATATGCATGGTGACCTCCTGGATGAAGACGAGTCACCAGATTCAGGGCCAGGGGTTCAGCAGGGAGCTCCATGTGGGGAAGCGAATACTTGAAGGCACTGTTTCAACTCATTTGCACAAAGAAAGTCTCTGCTTTATTGTCTATAGCCCCTCTAATGCGTGGCAAGAGGCGGGGGGTGCGGGCAGTCCCCTGTCCCAGGCCACGAGCCTGCAGGAGGTGGAGAGCAGGGGAGAAGCACCTACCACCCAGAAGGGGTGTGGTGGGTCTCTAAACTTTCTCAGCAACAAGGCCCTGTTGCTATGCTAATAGGCTATGCTAATAGCTAATATGCTATGCTAATAGGCAGAGCACAGCAGGTGTCCGGGGAGCCTGAGCCCTAACTGAGGTCAGGACCTGGATGTCTGGGTTCTGGGGTTGGGCTGTGAAATTCAGGCTTTAGTTCAGTGGCTTCTACTCACAGGAGGGGACAATGGTCAGTCACAGCAGGGGTGCACAGGGGGTTCCCCATGAGCTGGACCCAGTGGTGGCGTGTGGGTTCACACTTGACTTGGGCAGGGCTTGTAGGACGGCACTGTGCCCTTTTTTTTTTTTTTTTTTTTGCATTTGAGGTCACACCGGCGATGCACAGGGGTTACTCCTGGCTCACACTCTCAGGAATTCCTCCCGGTGGTGCTCAGGGAACCATTTGGGATGCTGGGAATCGAACCTGGGTTGGCCTCAGCCGCATGCAAGGCAGACACCCTACCCGCTATGCTATCACTCCAGCCCCTGTGCCCTTCTCTTTAGGTGAGGAGAAGGGGGTGGGGCTGGGAGATGCAGGGTCAGTGGCCTGTGCCACCTGGTCCTGGAGCTGCTCTCCTCAAGATACTCGGTGCACTGCCGGCATACTCAGTTTGGAGCTGGAGAGTCAGGGCCTTGGACCCTGCTGCTGTCTTTGGTGACAGGAGTGTGACTCCTGGAACGGCTGACTCGGGCTCTCCATATCCGGTAATTAAACACAGGGCCATCAGAGCAGACAAATCTCTCCTGCCTCGGAGCTGGAGATTCAAGGTGAATATTTCCAGCAACAGATTTTTTTGTTTGTTTGTCTTAAAAATCCTTATTAAAAGTGAGATGCACCATGTCTTCTCCTTACTCTGAAGAATACTGATGAGTTCAAGGTCACTCCTGATAGCCCATCTCACTACCTTGACTATCTAGATCAGCTCTTCTCCAATATAAGTTGGGAAAACTGAAGGGGCAGGACTAGGCTAAGGTAAATAAGAAGTCAAAGGAGAGGGTGAGAGATACTGCGTAGCTGATGGGCCAGCCATGACACCCTCCTTTTTCTACAAGGCTAAGGCTTCCGAGGTCTTCACCTGAAATGCATGCGTCCTCACCTGGAGTCCTTCCTCTAGACAACGCAGAAAGGGCACAGGGATATTGCTTTTCTTTGCAGGAACACCCTAAGGATGACCCAGGGACAACTGGTCTACCCGAAGGTCACCAATGCCTGTTGTAAGCAGTGTTTCTTTTCAGTGAAAATCTCTCCCAGAAAGATAGTACAGCAGGTAGGGCATTTGCTTTGCTTTGCATGCAGCTGACCCAAGTTTGAGCCCTGGGATCCCAAATGGTCCCTATGTACCTCCAGGAGTGATTCCCGAGCGCAGAGCCAGGAGTAACCCCTGAGTATCACTAGGTGGGGCTCCAAAACAACAACAAAAAAGAAAATCTCTCGAAAAAAAAAAAGAAAGAAAATCTCTCCTTCAACAAGTGGCATGGGTACCACAGGTGATATCCCAGAGCACTGTGGTGCAGCTCTGAGACCCCATGAGTCTACCATCAGCCCTTCCTAGCCAACAGCTCCAGCCCCACTGGGCAGGAAGAGGACCCCCTCTCTGCTGAAGCCCCCTTCCTGGGCCTGGATGTCCTTGCTGCATCCTCCTGGTTTCCGCCTGCCCACCCATCAGCTCAGTGACTACTCAAAACACAAGTTCTTTCATGCACTCTCTGACCATCTCTCCTGGATTAACTCCTTCTTTTTAGTTACGTTTTGCATTTGGGGCTACACTAGAAGGTGCACAGGGCTCACTTCTGGCTCTGTGCTGGTGCGGAGATGAAACCAGGGTTGGCTACATGCTAGCCTTGATGCCTGGATCTCTCTCCAGCCTTCCCTGGCTTCACTTTTTAATTCCTTCTTGCACATTTCCAGGTGTGTGTGTGTGTGTGTGTGTGTGTGTGTGTGTGTGTGTGTGTGTGTGTAATGCAAGGAGGGAGGGAGAGAGGAAGAGAGGGAGAGAGGGAGGGAGGGAGGGATGGAGGGAGGGAAGGAGGGAAGAAGGAAGAAAGAGAGTAAGAGAGAGAAAGGAAGAAGAAGGAGGAGGAGGAGGAAGGAGGAGGAAGGAGGAAGAAGGAGGAGGAAGGAGGAGGAAGAGGAGGACGAAGAGGAGGAAGAGGAGGAGGAGGAGAAGCCTTCATACTTAGCCAGGTGGCCGAGGCCATGCGTTGGTTCCTGCCTGTGGGTGTTTGCGGAACCCAGCCTTGCTCCTGTTTCCTGTCAGTGAGGGGAGAGACTCCACAGACTCACAGGGTGAAACGCCCGATTCCCCCCAACCATAGGTGTAGTGTGAAACCCCCTTCCAGGGCTGGCTGTGCCAGGCTGCTGCAGATGTGGGGTGCCAGCAGGTGTGAGGCTGACCGCAGCGCTGGCTTTTGTCAGCCCTTTTGCGCGAGACATAATTCGTGGCGGGATTCAGCCCTTCCAAGAGCACAATCAGCGCTTTTGAGCATATTCACAAAGTTTTCAACATCACCAGGATTGAGCTCCAGAGCGTTCTCCTCAGCCCAGAGAAACCTGCCCTCCCCCGGCACCCACCTAGCATGGCTTTGCTTTCTGCATGGATTTATTGCTCTGGACGGTTCCTATAAGAGGAATCATATTATCTGTGGGCTTTTGTGTTTGTTTTATTTAGCATGCTATTTTCAAGGTTCACCATATTATAGGAATAATCAGCATGTTTATGGGGGGGGGGTCCCTTGCAGTCACTCCCAGAGATAGCACATGGAGGTGGACCTGAAGTGGGGATTCCAGAGTCACACCTGGCAGTGTTGGTGGGAAGTGGGGGGACACTTGCATGGTGGGAGGAACTTGGGGTCTGAATATGTCTGGATATTCTCTTCCCTCTATTTTATTTCATCATGCCACATTTCCTTCTCATTCAGTAAAGGTAAGGTAAAGGGTAAAGGCCCTCCCGTTGATCGTCGATTTGCTCGAGCGGGCCCAGTAACGTCTCCATTGGAGACTTTGTTGTTACTGTGTTTGGCATATCAAATACTCTCGGTAGCTTGCCGGGCTCTCCGAGAGGGGCGGAGGAATCGAACTCGGGTCGGCCATGTTGGCCGCTTGTAAGGCGAACGCCCTACCCGCTGTGCTATCGCTCCAGTTATTCAGTAGTTGGTGGAAACGTGTGTGGGTTCTACTCGGGTGCTCTGGTGGATAATGCCACGGTGCTTATTTGTGTGCGGGGTTTCTAGGTAAGGGGTTTCAGCTTTCTTGTGTGTGGACCAGGAGCTGAGTGGCAGAGCTGGAGGATGTGTCTGTATGTGACCTTCTGACGGCCAGTGCCACAATGACATTCCCGCCAGCCACACCAGGTGTTTCTACAGTCCCACCAACACACTCAGCAGCTTTCTGAGTCAGCTGCCTGGGTGGGTGTGAGGTGGTACTTCGTGTCCTTCTGTCTTGCATTTTCCCTGTGACTCAGGGTCTCAGGGTCTCAGAGTTTCTTTCCTGTGCTTACTGGCCATTTGGGATCTGCCATCTGCAGACTGGGGCTGTCTTGCATGATCGTTTCACTGTTTTGGTATTGAGTTTAGGCGCTTGAAGCTTCTGGCATGAAATTTTTTATCCTGGAAATAGAAGAGGGAGCAATGGGAAGGAGAAAGAGAGGTCCTCTTGGTTTACTTCCTTCTGAGACTTTCCTGGAGGTCTAAGAGTTTGTTAAGCATCTGACAAGCTCCTGATGCACCGAGGAAGCCTGGGTTTCCCAGGTTCCTTCCCACACCTGCCCCCTCCAGCGTGCCCTCTTGACAGGCACCGTTCTGAGCTCAGTTGTTCAAGTTTGGGTCTCTTGACCTCAGGGTTGACTCTGATTTCCATATTTGCTCTACCATTCCTCAACACCACCTTTATACCTGACTCCCCTCACCTGCCTCCATTGTTTCTCGTCTGTCTCTTTTTCCTCTCATCCCCCCCCCTTCTTTCCTTCTCTCCCTATACACTGAGGCCAAGGTTGATCTGAGCATTCCCCCCACCACCTTTAAAACATTGCATTCCCCCATCCAGTCACCCTAGTGATTTCTCAAAAAGTTCCCAAAACTTTCCCCAAACATTACTTATGCAGGCTAAGGATGGAGTCCTCCCTCACCAGGAAGTGCCACAACTTTCCCAAGGCTCTGCTCGAATCTGCCATTTTTGGTCCCTTCTTGCTCATTCCCCCCCCCCCCCCCCCCCAGTCCAGACACTGTCTCCCCTATTGAAGCCCAGGCCTGAGGTTTTCCAATGGCCAACACTATTTAGAGTTCTACTGCAGAGACACCTTAAGCATTTCAGAATCCATCTGAGATAAGGATGGTTAAGATCCTGACTCTTGGTAGAAAGATTATACACAATAGAATTATCATCTTCCAAAGTAATGAATGATTTGATATCCAGTGTCAAGCTGGCCTTCCATTTCCAGTTGTCCCATAAATGTCATACTTCTAAAGAACTTAGTTTCTTTGAGCCAGGAACCCTGAGTCTATACCAAATAATTGGTTGACTTGTCTCTTAATTTTATTCTAGTCCTCAACCACTTGTTTTTCCCTCTTGCAGCTGAATGTTGAGAGAAACCAGGCTTTTTGTGGGACTCCCAACAACCCAAAATTTTGAAGACAACCCTTTGGTATCTTTCATTTTTTGATTTTTAAATTTTTAGATTTTTTAAAATTGAATACCTGTGAGAAAGGCCATTACAAAGCTGTTCATGATTGGGTTTAAGTCATAAGTCATACAATGATCCAATACCCATCCCTCCACCAGTGCACATTTCCCACCATCAATGTCCCCCGTTTTCCTCCCACCATCCCCCAACACCTCCCCCTATGCCTGTCTCTAGGGCAGGCATTCTCTCTCTCTCTCTCTCTCTCTCTCTCTCTCTCTTGTTTTGTGTGCTATGCTTTGCAATACAGGTACAAAGAGGTTGCTGTGTTTGTTCAGGGCGTTTGGTATGTTTATCAGGGTGGTAAGGCCAGAGTAGCTTTTTTAAACGGGTGGTTACTTTGAGATGTGCATGTTACTGCCAAGGCTTCTGCAAGTACAGGGGGGTGGGGGGAGGTAGCCCATCCCAACCCTGAGAAAGCCTGGAGATTTCAGCTCCCTTTTGTGCCTTTTAACACGTTCCTCTGTCTTCTGTGTTTCTGGTAAATTGGTAGTTCAATCTAGATGCTTCACCAGGTTCAGGTTCATGCAGGGCGGTCACTGCTGCATGAGAAATGGCAAGTTGTCTGGACAAAGTACACACATAATGTTTACCCAAACTCAGCCCCAGGACTTTGTCTAGATTTCCTCTGTCTTACAGTGGAGGCCTCTTTTGGCTTCAGAACATCACAACGCTGTCTATTCCTTTATCCTGCAGTGCACACACTCCCACGGGTCCCAGAGGGAGAGGCGGCAGGTATTCAGGGTAGCACCCTAGGCTAAGGGTAAGGAAGGCTTAGGGGACCTGGGGCCACTCTGGGTGACACTCTGGGGAAGCTGAGCTGGCCTTTCAGAGCTGCCCAGGGGCGTGGTTGTTTTGATGAGGAAAATAGACCCTGGGCGCCTTCCCAGCAGGCTGACTTCCAGGCTGACAGCCGAGAGCCGAGCTCCAAGTGCCAGCTGAGCCCGGTGACGCGGCACAACCATGGAATGCATTCAGGATGTCCTTGAGGTGGTCTGAGCCTCGCTCTGTAACCTTGGTAACCTGGGAATGTACTCCAGTGAGCTTGTGTCCTTGAGGTGGTCCAGACCCTGCTCTGCAAAATAACATACTTAGAATGTCTGCTCCTGTCTCCCCGCCAGCGGCCTGCAAACGCCGCTGTCCTGTCAGGTGTTTGTTTATAAAACAGAGCTCTCGTCTTTGTTCAAGTCCAGTTCTGGAGTACATGCCCTGCTTGGTCTACTAGTGAACTTAACCAGTGTCTTCCTGCTTCTTAAGGTGCCCTGCTTGGGTTTTAGCTAGCTTTGGGTGAGAATTTCTGCTCCATTTTGGGCCCTGCAGTGCCAGGGACCACCAGGGTCACCCTGGCAGAGCTCCAAGTGACCAGGGCTCAGCCTGTCTTGGCTCAGGGGACCAAGCCAGGTTCTGCTGATGCAAGTCAGTACTCCGACCCTAGCCCCAGTGCTCTCTCCAGCCCCAGATCCTTCTCCCCCTGGTGGTTGATCTAACTCAGGGAGGCACCTCCAGAGCTGCATAAACCCAGGGCCTCACACATGCCAGTGCTACCTGAGCCAGGTGCCTGGCGCCCACACCTGATTTTTGTTTCTCTGTTTTGGTGGGGTTGGGAGGGGATGGGCAAACCTGGCAGTGTTCAGGAATTAGTTCGGGGGACCATATGGGATGCTGGGGATCAAACCCACGCTGGCCGCATGCAAGGAAAGTGCCCTACCCACTGTACAATAGCTCCAGCCCCCAAACCTGATGAAAAAAAACTTTATTTAAACAATGGGGCTGGAGTGATAGCACAGCAGGTAGGGCGTTTGCCTTGCACACAGCTGACCCAGGTTCGATTCTCAGCATCCCATATGCTCCCCCGTGCTCCACCAGGAGTAATTCCTGAATTCAGAGCCAGGATAACCCCTATGCATCACCGGGTGTGACCCATAAAGCAATAAAATAAATAAAATAAAATAAAATAAACACTATGGTTTACAAATAATATACAGTTGTCTCAGGCATTCAGTGTCCCAAAAGCAACCCCGCACCACGTGATCTTCCCTCCACCATTGTCCCTAGTTTTCCACTCCCCCCACCTCAAGCCTGCCCCTTAGGCACAAATAGGCACAAAGTAATTTATTTTATATTGCTTGTTACAATAAAATGGTAGCACTGGAGCACTGTCCTTATCCAAGACGCTATGGAGAGCTTGCCAGGCTCTGCCGTGTGGGCGGGATACTCTCAGTAGCTTGCCAGGCTCTCCGGGAGGGATGGAGGAATAGACCCCAGGTTGGCCACATGCAAAGCAAACACCCAACTCTCTGTGCTATCGCTCCAACCCACAATAAAATGGTAAGTGGAATTATTAAAGAAATAGAAATTAAAGAAAACAGTTCAGTATAAAAAATTGTGAAAATGATTTCTCACAATGGTGTTATTGAAGTCATCGAGGATTCACAGAGCTGATTATTGCCCATTGGACCTTCATGTTAACTGTTTTCGCTTATTGAGCTTCTTTTTATTTTTATTTTATTTTATTTTTTTTGCTTTTTGGGTCACATCCGGCAATGCACAGGGGTTACTCCTGGCTCTGCGCTCAGGAATTACCCCTGGCGGTGCTCAGGGGACCATATGGGATGCTGGGAATCGAATCCGGGTCGGTCGTGTGAGCTTCTTTTTAAACCTGTTTTATTTGTGGGCGTCTATGCCCCTCCCATCTCCTTTGTGGTCTCCTCCTACTGAGTTGTTGGTATTGTAGAATGTGGGGGTATCTCACGACCTGGCTCCATGTGTTTTACAAACTACAGGATCTGTTTAACTGGGTCGATTCCCGGGCACCCTCCTCACCAGGGGTCACAGAGTTTTCAGCCTGAAGATTCCGGTGTAACGGGAGTTTCGTCAAGCTGGTGATTCTGCTGAATTGTGAAGCAGTGAAGTTGGGTCGTTTGCATGAAGGACGCTCGGGGATACGGTGTGACTGCTGGGCCTTAGCAGGGTGGGGGTCAGCCTGCTTCCCTTCCCCACCCTCCTCTCTGCTCCCAGATTTCAGCCTGAAGACCCCAGTAACTGCGTCATCACCTTGGTGTCTCTTCCAAGATCAGCTGTGCAGCAGTGAGCTGGGCCATTTACATGGTGCTGGCTGTCATTTTGGGGGTGTGTGTGTGGGGGGGAGCACACCTGATGGTGCTCTGCTCAGGGCTGACCCCTGGCTCTGCACTCAGGGGTCACTCCTGGTACCAGGGGCTCGGGGGCCCACATGTGATGTTGGGGATTGAACCCACGTCAATTGCGTGAAAGACAAATGCCCTGACCACTCTATTATTGCTCCATACACCCCCCCTCCCAAACCTGATTCTTTTTTATTTTTATTTTTTGTTTTTTGGGTCACACCCAGTGATGCACAGGGGTTATTCCTGGCTCAGTACTCAGGAATTACTCCTGGCGGTGCTCAGGGGACCATAAGGGATGCTGGGAATTGAACCCCGGTCGGCCAAGTGCAAGGCAAATACCCTACCCGCTGTGCTATTGCTCCAGCCCCCTGACCTGATTCTTCGTAAGTTCACACGAAACTCCTTTCCTCTCACCAGTGGCTCACTGTGAAATGTTGTCATAAACCTGGTGGTGGGGGAGACCCGCTAGCCCAGATCTCAGTGTGCAGCAAATCCCCCCAGAAACCAGGATCACCCCTTCGAACGCATCTGGCTTGCTGGGCTCCGGGCCCCACGGAATGGACTCTCACTCACGATGGTCCCTTGTACAGGCGCAGGTGGGGTACGCCCGCCCCCCTGCCCGCCCTCCCAGAGAGGCATGTGCTCTCACTCGGCCCGGGGGTCCCTCCACCCCCTTTTCCAGGTGTGCCGCTTCCTGTTTCCAAGAGTCTAACTTCCAGCTAGCCTGGCCAGAGATTGTGGAGTGCTGAGGGTCGGTCCCCCAGCAGGACTCCCAGCCCGGCTGCTGCTGGGGTGCTTGCTAAGATTCCGCTTTCTCACAGGGACCCCAGGGTCTCAGGCGGATGCGGTGTGGGAGCAGGCCAGCCCCCCGCACCTGGAGACCCCAGCTGCCAGGGAATTTATTCTGCCTCTAAGTGCCTCCAGCGGCCCGAGAGGTCTCCCACTCTGTGGGGGTGCTGGGATAATTGCTCCTTACTTTGTTAAGAGAGAAAAATGCTCCACGGTCCCATTAGCTACCTGCGCGTGCCCGTGCCCGTTCCAGCCCGCTGCTCCAGGTACCTCGATTTCTCAGCCGGGCAGGAGTCAAATCCTCCACTGCAGCCACTGTCCGCCCCAGCAGGGAGTTCACTGACAGCACAGATCAGGTGGTTCTCCCCAACCTCCGCTAATCAGCTCCTCCTCCCCTCCTTTTCCCTCTCCTCCACCGACAGGGCCAGGAAGGAGTTTGGGCTTTAAATTCCAAATGTCCCAAGAAACGCTTTCCTCCACGGTGGGTTCTGTTGAGTTAATTTCTTAGGAAGGGAACAGAGCGGTCAGGAGCCAGGCGCTGCCCCCGATGCCAGCGTCAGGAAGAATAGCACAGTGGCACATCCACCTACTACTTGCATATGTTTACTTAATCACATTGGAATTCTCTTTGAGCTTGACCCCAGGGGATAGAGATTACAGAACTGGCAGGAGCTCAAGTAATCCATCGAAATAGAGTTTAATGTCACAGGGGGACTTCAGGATAAAATGCAGAAGGAGCGGTTGGCAAAAGGCACCGAATCGATGTGACTTCCACAGGCTGGAATACAGTTTCCTGCCCGGGGCGGGGTCTGTCTCCACATGTTAGTCTGTGGGTTACCCCACCCTAACACACACACACACACACACACACACACACACACATACACACACACAGGCGCGCATGCACGCACGCACGCATGCACGCACAACTAGAGGGGATATAAATAAATTTGTGGCCCAGTTTTTGCCCCACTGGGAGGACAATGAAAAGTCTAATCCCTGAAATTACCCATCCACCCCCACCTCCCGCCCTGTTCGGTCAGGCAGGACTGAGCAATGGTTAGTGCAAATGCTGTTTGGCTCCGAGGGAGGAGAGCTGGCCCGGGGATCAAGGTCAGGTGGGCAGACCAGTGAACCAGAGCAGTTACTGCGGTTCTCTGTCGGCGCTCGGTTTCTAGGTTCCTCAATATTTTTTAATGAACTAATTTATTTTTTGCTTTTTGGGTCACACCTGGCGATGCACAGGGGTTACTCCTGGATCATACACTCAGGACTTACTCCTGGCGGTGCTCAGGGGACCATATGTTGGGAATCAAACCCGGGTTGGCAGTGTGCAAGGCAAACGCCCTACCTGCTGTGCTATCGCTCCAGCCCCCCTCAATATTTTTTAAAGTGAAAATATTGAGTGATAACGATGCTCAGACCCAAAATTAGAAAATGGAAAAGTTGATCGGAAAGTTGAAGAGGAAGAAACTCCCCAGTCAGGGAGGATTTGGGCATGGGACTGAGTTGAGTATGGCTCCGATTGTGGCATTTTGTGGAAAAACTGGGTCTCTGTGTCACTAGTCAAGTGGCGAGACTGTGACAGAGTATGGGAGGGTTTTCCAGAGCCATCCGTCGAGTCAGGCCTTCTGGGTTACCTCTGTGACCCTTGACCTGGGCATTCCTCATTATCTCCTGGCTTCCTCTGAGCCTAAGTCTGGGGCAGAATCTATGAGTATTTGCCTGTGCCCTTGCTCTCCCGGTCACAGGCCAGCCCTGCTGGGACAGCTCCTCTTGGAACTGCAGGGCCTCGAACTCCAGCAAGTTGGGCTTGAGTCTTAACTCTTGCCAGTTAGGGGTCAGGATCATCAGCGCCCCCAGGAACTGGTGAAAGCTGCAGTGGCTCGGCCCATCAGAGACCTGCCGGGTCAGAACCGGGAGACTTCCTGTATGCATCTCAGCTCACAACGCCAGAGCTTCAAAGACGGCTTGTGGGCTTTGATCTCTTAAGCTCACTTCTGGCTTCCTGGAAGCATAGAATTGAGCTGGTTTGAACGCAGGCGCAGGCCCAGCCAGGAGCCAGCACGAACTCCTGGCCCTGCGGGGTGTGGCAGAAGCACTTTCCCTAGAAACGCTCTGCCGCATGCACCTGTCTGGGGCGGGCCTGGGCTTCGGGAACAGGAGCAGGAAGTCTTTGGGGGAAGGTGGGAAGAGGAAGTGAATGAATAGTCCTGGAGGGTGCCACAAAGTTGCCTGCCGGCTTGGCCACACCAGAGACAGGTCAGGCCTGTCTGACCTCCACTTGGTCCTTCTGAGGCCTTGTCTCTGCATTTCTAAAAACAGCTCCTATTTTCAGTACACATCTATCATCAAGAGCGGTCCCCCCCGACAGAAAATGCAACAGAGAGAACATGTGTGCAGGGCGCCCCGGCACAGGACTTGGAGAACCGTCATTTACTTAGTGGTCTCTATGGACCAAACATGATAGCTGCTGTCACTGTCACTGTCACTGTCCTCCCGTTGTTCATCGATTTGCTCGAGCAGGCCCGGTAACATTGTGAGACTTGTTACTGTGTTTGGCATATCGAGTATATCACAGGTAGCTAGCTTGCCAGGCTTTGCCGTGTGGGCGAGATACTCTTGGTAGCTTGCCAGGCTCTCCAAGAGGGGCAGAGGAATTGAACTCGGGTTGGCCATGTCAGCCACATGCAAGGCAAACACCCTACCCGCTGTGCTATCGCTCCAGTCCATGATGGCTGCTTAGTTCATATATTGCAAACCATGACACCCAAAAGGAGATAGAGAGTAAGAGGGAATGTGTCTGCCACAGAGGCAGGGGGTGGGAAGTGTTGGGGGTGGGGTGGGCGGGAGGGATACTGAGATCATTGGTGGTAGAGAATGGGCACTGGTGGAGGGATGGGTACTCGAACATTGTTTGATTGAAACGTAATCACGAAAGTTTGTAAACCTCTAAAAAAAATAAATAATTTTTTAAAATGGAAAAAATAAAAACAACTCCTAGGACCTTCCCAGGGGAATCAAACTCCTGAGAGCCCCCCTCCTCCTCCTCCCTGCCTTCCCCCCTCCCCCCCCCCCCCAGGGAAGGGCTGTTTAGGGACCACTCGTTTCTTGCACTTTTCCTTTGAGCCTGCACCTTGCAAGTCACACAGATCAGCCCCACCTCAGGAAGAGGGCGATGCCCTACATGGCTCAGGAGATGCCGTGGACCACAGAGCAGGTCGGGCCCGCAGCAGGCCTGACTTCAGGCCTGGGCACTGCCTGGTTCCTGGGCAGGGAAGGCTGCCAGGGAGTGACTCTGAACACAGAGCTGGGTGTGGTCCCCCAGACAAAAAGCAGCAGGTCACAGTTCCGTCCTGGGGAGGTAGCTTAGTACTGGGAACACTTGCCTTGTCTGTGCTTGTGTGTGAGATGCCCTGAGTTCCACCCCTGTCGAAAGAAAAGACAAGAAGAGAAAGGGAAAGGAAAGAGAGATAAGAAGAAAGGGAAGAGGAGGGGAGGGGACGGGAAAATAAAAGGGAAGGGAAAAAAAGGAAGGAGAGAAGAGAAATGAGGAGAGCAGGGGAGGGACGGGGAGGGGAGGGGAGGAGAGAATTGAAGAGGGCGAGAAAGACCCAGGTCTGATATCTGGAGTTTTGGGGCTGGAGCGATAGCACAGCGGGTAGGGCATTTGCCTTGCACAGGTTCAATTCCCAGCATCCCATATGGTCCCCTGAGCACCGCCAGGGATAATTCCTGAGTGCAGAGCCAGGAGTAACCCCTGTGCATCGCCAGGTGTGATCCAAAAAGAAAAAAAAACAAAGCAAAACTAATATCTGCAGCTGCAGAGAAGAAAGGCTGCTGGGCGGCTCCACAGCTCCCGGAGAATGCACCAGGTCCCAAAAAGAGCCGAGATCACCGGGAAGTCCCAGATGGGGTAGGTGCTGCATCTCGCCTCCTCCAGATGGAACCCCGGTGACCATGAGCCTCTACAAGCATAGCTCGAGTATGCGGGAACCAGGACCTTTACTCCAAACCGCGCGGCTGCTTATGTGGCCGCGTGACATCTCCCTATATACAAAGTGATCAATGGAAAGTAAATCATCCAACGTTTCTCCCTGAAAATCAAGCTTAACTCTTATACAAACCACAACACCCAATTGGAGAGAGAGAACAAAAGGGAATGCCCTGCTACAGAGGCAGGGTGGGTTGGGGAAGGGGTCAGGGGGAGGGATACTGGGAACCGTGGTGGTGGGAAATGGTCAGTGGTGGAGGGATGGGTATTCAAAATAAATAAATTAATTTTAAAAAAACTAATATCTGGAGTTTTGCTTCCAATCCCTGCTGTTGTTTTCAAAATGTGCCTCTCTGCTACCCCAGCCAAGCAACTTATTACAGTAACTGAAGCCACTTAGAAATAACTCCGCTGTGATATTTAGCAAATTATTTTTAATCCGATGGGTAGATGCACATCTGCAGCTGCTCATGTCAGAGAGGGGAGCGGAGCGTGGGGGGTTGCGGGCGCCTGCCGGGCGCTCTCGCTCCATCGGAGAGGGCTTGTTATCTTGGCTGCGTCTCCGCTCGTGCTATTTCTGCTGGGGTGAGCTGTCACCGGCTTGTCGCTGGTGGCAATAATAAAACTTGAAGAATGGGGAAATCTCCTAATTCAGTTAGAATGCTCCGCCTTGACACGGGAGGCTGTTTTTGAGGATGCAGGAGGATGCGGGATGGTCCTGTTCTCCGAGCCCTGTGCCGGGGTGCCCTGCACACATGCTCTCCCTGTTGCATTTTCTGTCGTGCCTGTGGAACTCATTCCTGTTCACTGGCCAGTGTCATCTCTGCCCACAGGACTCAGCTCTTCCCTCAGAGGACCTTCTGCATCACACCTTCTGTTCACTCCTTCCTCAGTGGCAAACAGCCCCAGGCATCTGAGTGGCTGTTTCCTCGCCATTCAGGCCTCAGCCAACTGTCACCTCCTCCTTGGAGCCCTCCTTGCCTAACGCAGCCCCCACCCCTCCAGCAGTCTCATCCCTGTCAGCCTCTGCAAAGGAGCGACGTTTGGGGCCAGCTGAGTCAAGCTCTCAGAGGGCTGCTGCTCTGGCTGGTGTCTGACTGTGAGGATACGATGCTCTGACTGATGTCTGACTGTGAAGACATGACGCTCTGACTGATGTCTGACTGTGAGGACACGATGCTCTGACTGATCTCTGACTGTAAGGACATGACACTGATTGGTGTCTGACTGTGAGGACAGGATGCTCTAATTGATGTCTGACTGTGAAGACATGATGCTGACTGATGTCTGACTGTGAGGACCTGATGCTCTGACTGATGTCTGACTGTGAGGACCTGATGCTCTGACTGATGTCTGACTGTGAGGACCTGACGCTCTGACTGATGTCTGACTGTGAGGACCTGACGCTCTGACTGATGTCTGACTGTGAGGACCTGACGCTCTGACTGATGTCTGACTGTGAGGACCTGATGCTCTGACTGATGTCTGACTGTGAGGACCTGATGCTCTGACTGATGTCTGACTGTGAGGACCTGATGCTCTGACTGATGTCTGACTGTGAGGACCTGATGCTCTGACTGATGTCTGACTGTGAGGACCTGATGCTCTGACTGATGTCTGACGCTCTGGCTGGTGTCTGACTGTGAGGACCTGACGCTCTGACTGATGTCTGACTGTGAGGACCTGACGCTCTGACTGATGTCTGACTGTGAGGACCTGATGCTCTGACTGATGTCTGACTGTGAGGACCTGATGCTCTGACTGATGTCTGACTGTGAGGACCTGATGCTCTGACTGATGTCTGACTGTGAGGACCTGATGCTCTGACTGATGTCTGACGCTCTGGCTGGTGTCTGACTGTGAGGACATGACGGTCTGACTAATGTCTGTCCGTGAAGACATGACAGTCTGGCTGATGTCTGACTGTGAGGATAAAATGCTCTGACTGATATCTGACTGTAAGAACATGACACTGACTGATGTCTGACTGTGAGGACCTGATGCTCTGACTGATGTCTGACTGTGAGGACCTGAGAAACTCTCAGATGAACCACCCTGTGACTCAAAGCCACTTGTAGCCCCGAGGGTGCCCTGAACTCTTAGTCTGAGCTGAGTGAGCCGAGTGTAGCCACGTAGTATGAGCTGAGTGAGCTGAGTTTAGCTGTAGAGTGTGAGCCGAGTGTAGCCGTGCAGTGTGGGCTGAGGTTCCTTGCGATGCTCTCAAAGAACTATTCACTGACTACCTAGATAGGAGAAAGCGGAGTGACAGGGGCATTTTGCCCCTACTGCTTTGCTTGCTCCAAGCATGATATCCTCCTTTGGGGGAAGGCAAATGGGAATCTGAGGGACTAGAAACCCACCTGCAGCTCCCCTGTGGAGGGGAGAGGCCGAGAAGCCCCACATTCTGCTGCTGTGCCTTCCCCGTCGGCCTGTTTCCTGCTTGTTCCTCCTCGTCTCTTATCCAAGAGGCCCTTTCCCGGCACTTCCTCAACCAGTCAGCAGCTACATTTTATCAGCTCTGCTACGAACAATGCTGGGAAGAAAAAAATTCCAGATATAGCCAAGAGCTAAACAAACAGAAAATTAGAAAAGAGTATTTGCAGGAAATACAGGAGAATACTTTCTGTCACCTTAGGGAATGTCAGCCTTTCTCAACCCATCACCAGACCCAGGTGCCACCAAAGAGAACCTGGACATCCAAGAGAGGAAAAAGGGACAGCGAGAGGGCTCAACAGGCTGGCGTGCAGGCTTTGCATGTGGGAGCCCTGAGTTCGATCCCCAGTACCCCATGCTCTCCTGAGCACTGCTGGGAGTTAACCTTGCATGTCACCTCACCCTCTACCCCAAAAGAAAAACATTTGAGTCGGCAAAGGCACAAGAAGAAAAGCACATCACAGGCCAGAGGAACCTTTCTTCATAACTGATGAAGATTAAATACTCTAAATACTCAATGAGGAAAGAGTCAATAGAAGCCCATTTAAAATCTGAGCAAAGGATCTGCCCCAGACAAGTCACAGAGGAGAAACAAACTGGCAATTGGTCCGTAAAAATGCCCTTGGCTGTTTCCCTGAGGCCGAAGGAAGGGAAAAAAAAGAAGACAGACACACTTGGTTAAAAACTCAGATGGAGGTCCAGAGAGATAGGACTGGAGGTGAGGCACTTCCTTACCTTGTGTGTGGCAGACCCTCATTCAACACCCAATTCTGCAGATGGTCCCCTGGTACCACCACGGGGGCGGGGGTGGGGGATGGCATCCTTGAGCACAGAGCCAGGAATAAGGTGTGAGCACTGGCAGCGTCTGGCCCAAATCCCACTGTAGCCCTGTCTGTAGCACTGTCCTCCCGTTGTTCATCAGTTTGCCCGAGCGGACCCAGTAACGTCTCCATTGTGAGACTTGTTACTGTGTTTGGCATATCCAATACGTCATGGGTAGCTTGCCAGGCTTTGCCGTGTGGGCGAAATACTCTCGGTAGCTTGCTGGGCTCTCCGAGAGGGGTGGAGGAATCGAACCCAGCCCAAACCCCATCCACTGAAAATAGAAACTCAGAGGAAGCAGAAGAAAAGACACTCTTGGCTTGGCAGGTATCGGTCACTGCACATCTGTGAGCATAGAAGTCTCCTGTATTTCCAGATGTGAAGCGTTCCTGCAGCAGCCTGGGATGATCACATTGTATATCCAAAACCACCCTGATTACATAGTTAAACATAGGCATCTGGTTGAGAAATAGCGTTTTGGGTCTTTTGAACAAGAGAATGGTCACGGTCCTCCCGTTGTTCGTCGATTTGCTCGAGCGGGCCCAGTAACGTTTCCATCATGATAGATCCTTATGTGTTGGTCTCAGCCTTCCCTTTGGAGCGGCTGCAGGTCTGTCAGGCCGCATCGCTCAACTCCTTCCACTGGAGGGCGCTACTCTGGGATTCGGTTGAGCTCACACATTTGGAGGCTGTCTGGTGGGCGGGCGGCGTGGGTGGGCTTTGCAGGGTAGAATTCCCGCCAATCTGAAACAAAGGGGGCCTCGGAATGGAAGGACCCTGTCTCCCCATCCTGGAATGAGACGGGGCGAGTGGGGATTGGCGTCACCCAGAATACTGGGCACAGCCCCTGTCCCTCTTGGCCTCAGTTGCCCCCATACATGATGTGGAGTTGTGAAGCACAGGGGCTCTCCCACCTTCACAGAGGACCCCACACACAAACAGCGATTTTTTTGTTTGTTTGGGGGCCACACCGGCCGATGCTCAGGGGTTACTCCTGGCTCTGCACTCAGGCATCACTCCTGGCCAAGTTCGGAGGACCCTACGGGATGCCAGGGATTGAACCTGGGTCAGCTGCGTGCAAGGCAAATGCCCTCCCCACTGTAAATACTGTTGCTCTGCCCCCTGCCCCAAATAGTTATTTCTTCCAGCTTAGCAAAGTTTGGGATCCAGACGTTTGAGATCACCCAGTGCCTTAGTCCCCCACTGCATGTCTTAAAAATAGTGATTTCTCCACTTCTCCTATTAAAGACTGTGGCCTACGGGTGTTCTGTTTTCCTTCTCTTGCCGAAGTCTGGGGTGGTCCAGGACTGGAGGGGTCCAGGCCCTTTTCTGCTCCTCCATCATGAGTGACTTTCCTTCTGAAGGTCACTTGCTCTAACAGGATTGCCAGAGCGCCAGCCTTCACCTCTGTGTTCCAGGCAGGAATAGGAGGTGCCTTCCAGCTGTCAGTTCTCAGAAGTGATACCCAGTCATTGCACTGACCGGAGTTTAGTCACTGTGGTTGGAACTAGGGCTAGGGAATGTCATTTTCTAGCCAAGGCCCATTCAACAACCTTGAATGAAAGGAAGATTCGGTTTGTGAAGAAGAGCAGGAAGAAGCATGACCATCTCCTGCGGGCGACCAGCAGTTTCTGCCGTCCTTCCCGTCCAGTCTCGACCTGGAAGGAACTCTCACACCGGCCAGCTGGGTGTGTGTCCACTGTCCCTGCATCTCGCGGGCCTGGGCTGCCCCGTGGGGCTCGGCTGCTGGCCTGCGTCCAGCGGGGCCCAGCGCACCGAACCCCCCTAGTACGGCTTCGCGGCTGCTTCCAAAGCAGCGCCTGGAGACTCCGGGCCGGGCAGAGCTGCTGACGGCACTGTCTGGCCAGGACGAAGCCCCCTTGGCCAGGAGGAAGTTCCCTTCGGCTGCCCTTGAGACCGCGGCACTGCTCTGGGTCACCGGCCGGAGCTCAACTGGCCACACATGCGCACAAGCTCCCCGCGCTCAGATCTGTAGATGCGCCCTCGCTTTCTGCAGCGCACATGCAGACCCCTGCAGTCCTTGTCTCTGTCTCTCTCTGTCTCCCTGTCTCCCTCTGTCTCTCTGTTTGTCTTTCTCTGAATCTGTCTCTCTGTCTCTTTGTCTCTGCCTGTGTCTGTCTCTCTGTCTCTGTCTCTCTGTCTCCCTCTGTCTCTCTCTGTCTCTGTCTCTCTGTCTGTCTCTCTCTGTCTCTCTGTCTCTCTCTGTCACTATCTCTCTGTCTCTCTGTCTCCCTGTTTCTCTCTGTCTCTCTGTCTGTCTCTCTGTCTCTCTCCGTCACTGTCTCTCTGTCTCTCTGTCTCCCTCTGTTTCTCTCTGTCTCTCTGTCTGTCTCTCTCTGTCTCTCTGTCTCCCTCTGTTTCTCTCTGTCTCTCTGAATCTGTCTCTCTGACTCTTTGTCTCTGCCTGTATCTGTCTCTCTGTCTCCCTCTGTCTCTCTCTGTCTCTGTCTCTCTGTCTCTGTCTCTTTCTGTCTCTCTCTGTAACTGTCTCTCTGTCTCCCCCTATTTTTCTCTGTCTCTCTCTGAATCTCTCTGTCTCTTTGTCTCTGCCTGTATCTGTCTCTCTGTCTCTGTCTCTCTGTCTACCTCTGTCTCTTTCTGTCTCTGTCTCTCTGTCTGTCTCTCCCTGAATCTGTCTCTCTGTCTCTGTCTCTCAGTCTCTGTCTCTGTCTCTCTCTGTCTCTCAATCTCTGTCTCTTTGTCTCTCTGTCTCTGCCTGTCTCTCTCTCTCTCTTTCTCTCTCTCTCTCTCTCTCTTACACACACACACACACACACACACACACACACACACACACACACCCGCTCGCCCATTAGCATGGGTAAATCTGTAACTACTGACCAGGGTCATGTGGCTCAGTGGTGAAGCACAGTCCCTGCCCCCCGCCCCCCCATAGAGAAAACACAGAAACCCAAGAGACACGAGCATGGTGGAGGGGTAGAGACCCAAAGCTCTGGGAGAGGCGGGGGAGGGTCCCTCTTTTATTTGTTCTTTCAGCGGAGCAATCTCACAAATCAAATGTGGGAGCTAAGTTTTCAAGCTGTTTTCTCGGCAGTGGTTTTTCCAACTCAACCCCCGGAGCTAACCACGTGCATCATTTTCCTTAACAAATGACCTCCTTTAGCTTCATTAGTTCATAATTAATTTGCTAGCTTGTAACCAAGATAATTAACACTCCTGATTAGAGACAGGCAAAGGAAGAAACCTCCTTTTTCATGGCCCGGGCAAATATTGATGAAAATCCGAGCCATTTCCTAATTTTCTTTACGATTTGATTCATCGAAGGCGGTGGTTGGTGATTCATGGATTTTGTTGAAACAATTGAGATGCAGGGAGGATGAAAGGGCCTTGCTCGAGCTGGAGTGCTCTGTTATCAGCGCATGTTTGGGATCAGCTTACTGCCTTTTCCTCGTGTATTAAGATATGCAGCAAGGCTGGGGAGATGAGTCAGAGGCTTGATCATTCCCCTGGTCCCGCTTGGTCCTTGGGGCACTGCTGACTGTGGCTTGAAAACAAACACCAGATCCCAAGCCGGAGAATGTGGCAGCCGAGTGTGTGGCACAGCTGAGGCGAGTGGAAACAGATGCGGGACTGAGAGGGCATCACAGGACCAGGGACATCCGCAGCACCCCAGGACCTTTGCCTTGTGAGCATCTGACCCGGTTTCCACCCCTCCCCCCAGCACCCATATGGCCCCCGAGCCCCACCAGGACAGAGCCAGGAGTCAACCCTGAGCACAGCCGGCTGTGCCCTTGAAGCCAACAGAAGAACGACATCCTAACGGCAACATCATCCCTGTGGGGTCTTATGCAGTGACTGGACCCTTCAATAACTACAGGTCTGGGACCCCGCCCACTCCACAGTCAAAAATCCGTGTAGAACTTCATTTTTCTTATTTCTTTTTGGCAGTGCAGGGGATCAAACCCAGGGCCTCACGCAAGCAAGGCAGGTGGCCTGCCACTGAGCTCCATCTCCAGCCTCAGCCTCACCCTTGGCTCCTCCAAATCTGAACCACAACCACCCCTTGGAAACCATGGGGGAGCCGTGTCAGGACCCTCATGGTACCAAGAATCGAGATGCGTGAGTCTCTGATAGTTCATGGTCCTTATTCCTGGGTTTCAGTGTCCGGATTCAATCATCCCATATAAGAAGTGGCCAGATTTGCAGATTTGAAACCCCAGGAAGGTGGTACAACCTTCCCTCAGTGGACCTAAGTGGACCTGCGATGTTGCTCAAGGGTCAACTGTAATTTAGTTGCTTTACTTGATGCCCACACAGCCCTGGGACTGGCATAGCAAGTCTCAGTGTTCCGGAGGAGAAGAAAACTCCAGAGAATGAGATGAGTGGAGGGGTGCGCGGGGCACAAGCCAGGAACAGCACCCCCCTGCAGGCTTCACCTTGCTTCGTCCCACTGCTGAAGAATACTGCTGGAAACAGAGGCTGGGGGGTTGCAGCTTTTCACACTGGCTTCAACTGCATGTCTAAGACCAGGTCAGTGAGGATCCTACCCTATGCTCTGTGTCCTGGCTACCTGGCACAGGTCCTGCTCAGAACTACCCAAACCTGCTTCCATCCTACTTCCTGCCAGGCCCCGTGCTGCTCTTGTTTTTATTAGTCTGTGACTGGTGAGGAGACCAGGCTTAGGAGGGACTAACATGTCCAAAGTCACAGGCGTGGAGGCTGGAGTGTGGCCGACGTCCTGGCTGTCAGACTTCCCATTTTTCAGGCAGGACCTCACCAGGCCTGGATGGGGATTCCTCCCTGGAGAGGCACTCCTCAGTGAAGGATGCTGGGGATAAAGGATGCTGGGGACAAGAAGAGAAAGCTGGTGCCTACCTGTGCCCCGTGAATGTGGCCGGAAGTGTGTGCATGGTGGTTGGGGGGGGGCAGGTGGACACAGGAAGAAAACAAAAACCACATTTGGTGATGGGTGGGCGCAGATCCCCCCGCTCCTCCACACAGCAGCCACCCAGTGTTCCACAAAAGCCGATTATACTTTACTGGGGTGGCAAGTGGGGGTGAAGGATGCTGGGGATGAATGATGAGGGGGTGAAGGATGGGTGGGGGTGAAGGATGCTGGGAATAAAGAATGCTGGGGATGAAGGATGCTGGGGATGAAGGATGCTGGGGATGAAGGATGCTGGGGATGAAGGATGCTGGGGGTGAAGGATGCTGGGGGTGAAGGATGCTGGGGGTACAGGATGCTGGGGATGAAGGATGCTGGGGATGAAGGATGCTGGGGATGAAGGATGGGTGGGGGTGAAGGATGCTGGGGATGAAGGATGCTGGGGATGAAGGATACTGGGGGTAAAGGATGGGTGGAGGTGAAGGATGCTGGGGATAAAGGATGCGGGGGGTGAAGGATGCTGGGGATGAAGGATGCTGGGGATGAAGGATGCTGGGGGTGAAGGATGCTGGGGATGAAGGATGCTGGGGATGAAGGATGCTGGAGATGAAGGATGCTGGAGACAAAGGATGCTGGGGATGAAGGATGCTGGGGATGAAGGATGCTCGGGATGAAGGATGCTGGGGATGAAGGATGCTGGGGATAAAGGATGCTGGGGATGAAGGATGCTGGAGATGAAGGATGCTGGGGATGAAGGATGCTGGGGATGAAGGATGCTGGAGATGAAGGATGCTGGGGATGAAGGATGGGTGGGGTGAAGGATGCTGGGGGTGAAGGATGCTGGGGATGAAGGATGCTGGGGATGAAGGATGCTGGGGGTGAAGGATGCTGGGGGTGAAGGATGCTGGGGATGAAGGATGCTGGGGGTGAAGGGTGCTGGGAGTGCAGGATGCGGGGGTGCAGGATGCTGGGGATGAAGGATGCTGGGGGTGAAGGATGCTGGGGGTGAAGGATGCTGGGAGTGAAGGATGCTGGGGATGAAGGATGATAGGGGTGAAGGATGCTGGGGATGAAGGATGCTGGGGATGAAGGATGCTGGGGATGAAGGATGCTGGGGATGAAGGATGCTGGGGGTGAAGGATGCTGGGGGTGAAGGATGCTGGGGGTGAAGGATGCTGGGGGTGAAGGATGCTGGGGATGAAGGATGCTGGGGGTGAAGGATGCTGGGGGTGAAGGATGCTGGGGATGAAGGATGCTGGGGATGAAGGATGCTGGGGATGAAGGATGCTGGGGATGAAGGATGCTGGGGGTGAAAGATGCTGGGGATGAAGGATGCTGGGGATGAAGGATGGGTGGGGTGAAGGATGCTGGGGGTGAAGGATGCTGGGGATGAAGGATGCTGGGGATGAAGGATGCTGGGGGTGAAGGATGCTGGGGATGAAGGATGCTGGGGGTGAAGGATGCTGGGGGTGAAGGATGCTGGGGATGAAGGATGCTGGGGATGAAGGATGCTGGGGATGAAGGATGCTGGGGGTGAAGGATGCTGGGGATGAAGGATGCTGGGGATGAAGGATGCTGGGGATGAAGGATGCTGGGGATGAAGGATGCTGGGGGTGAAAGATGCTGGGGATGAAGGATGCTGGGGATGAAGGATGGGTGGGGTGAAGGATGCTGGAGATGAAGGATGCTGGGGATGAAGGATGCTGGGGATGAAGGATGCTGGGGGTGAAGGATGCTGGGGATGAAGGATGCTGGGGGTGAAGGATGCTGGGGGTGAAGGATGCTGGGGGTGAAGGATGCTGGGGATGAAGGATGCTGGGGATGAAGGATGCTGGGGGTGAAGGATGCTGGGGGTGAAGGATGCTGGGGGTGAAGGATGCTGGGGGTGAAGGATGCTGGGGGTGAAGGATGCTGGGGGTGAAGGATGCTGGGGGTGAAGGATGCTGGGGGTGAAGGATGCTGGGGGTGAAGGATGCTGGGGGTGAAGGATGCTGGGGGTGCAGGATGCTGGGGGTGCAGGATGCTGGGGGTGCAGGATGCTGGGGATGAAGGATGCTGGGGGTGAAGGATGCTGGGGATGAAGGATGCTGGGGGTGCAGGATGCTGGGGATGAAGGATGCTGGGGATGAAGGATGCTGGGGATGAAGGATGCTGGGGGTGCAGGATGCTGGGGATGAAGGATGCTGGGGATGAAGGATGCTGGGAGCTGGGATGAAGGATGGGTGGGGTGAAGGATGCTGGGGGTGAAGGATGCTGGGGATGAAGGATGCTGGGGATGAAGGATGCTGGGGGTGAAGGATGCTGGGGATGAAGGATGCTGGGGGTGAAGGATGCTGGGGGTGAAGGATGCTGGGGATGAAGGATGCTGGGGATGAAGGATGCTGGGGATGAAGGATGCTGGGGGTGAAGGATGCTGGGGATGAAGGATGCTGGGGATGAAGGATGCTGGGGATGAAGGATGCTGGGGATGAAGGATGCTGGGGGTGAAAGATGCTGGGGATGAAGGATGCTGGGGATGAAGGATGGGTGGGGTGAAGGATGCTGGGGATGAAGGATGCTGGGGATGAAGGATGCTGGGGATGAAGGATGCTGGGGGTGAAGGATGCTGGGGATGAAGGATGCTGGGGGTGAAGGATGCTGGGGGTGAAGGATGCTGGGGGTGAAGGATGCTGGGATGAAGGATGCTGGGGATGAAGGATGCTGGGGGTGAAGGATGCTGGGGGTGAAGGATGCTGGGGGTGAAGGATGCTGGGGGTGAAGGATGCTGGGGGTGAAGGATGCTGGGGGTGAAGGATGCTGGGGGTGAAGGATGCTGGGGGTGAAGGATGCTGGGGGTGAAGGATGCTGGGGGTGAAGGATGCTGGGGGTGCAGGATGCTGGGGGTGCAGGATTCTGGGGATGAAGGATGCTGGGGGTGCAGGATGCTGGGGATGAAGGATGCTGGGGGTGCAGGATGCTGGGGATGAAGGATGCTGGGGATGAAGGATGCTGGGATGAAGGATGCTGGGGGTGCAGGATGCTGGGGATGAAGGATGCTGGGGATGAAGGATGCTGGGGATGAAGGATGGGTGGGGTGAAGGATGCTGGGGGTGAAGGATGCTGGGGATGAAGGATGCTGGGATGAAGGATGCTGGAGATGAAGGATGCTGGGGATGAAGGATGCTGGAGATGAAGGATGCTGGGGATGAAGGATGCTGGGGATGAAGGATGGGTGGGGTGAAGGATGCTGGGAATGAAGGATGCTGGGGATGAAGGATGCTGGGGGTGAAGGATGCTGGGGGTGAAGGATGCTGGGGATGAAGGATGCTGGGGATGAAGGATGCTGGAGATGAAGGATGCTGGGGATGAAGGATGCTGGGATGAAGGATGCTGGAGATGAAGGATGCTGGGATGAAGGATGGGTGGGGTGAAGGATGCTGGGGGTGAAGGATGCTGGGGATGAAGGATGCTGGGGATGAAGGATGCTGGAGATGAAGGATGCTGGGGATGAAGGATGCTGGGGATGAAGGATGCTGGAGATGAAGGATGCTGGGGATGAAGGATGGGTGGGGTGAAGGATGCTGGGAATGAAGGATGCTGGGGATGAAGGATGCTGGGGATGAAGGATGCTGGGGATGAAGGATGCTGGGGGTGAAAGTTGCTGGGGGTGAAGGATGCTGGGGATGAAGGATGCTGGGGATGAAGGATGCTGGGGATGAAGGATGCTGGGGATGAAGGATGCTGGGGGTGAAAGATGCTGGGGGTGAAGGATGCTGGGGATGAAGGATGCTGGGGATGAAGGATGCTGGGGGTGAAGGATGCTGGGGGTGAAGGATGCTGGGCATGAAGGATGCTGGGGATGAAGGATCCTGGGGGTGAAGATATTGGGGGTAAATGATGCTGGGGGTGAAGGATGCTGAGGGTGAAGGATGCTGGGGATAAAGGATGCTGGGGCAGGGAGCTCATGGATGATAGTTTCAAGTCCTGCAGGCAGATGGAAGTGCAGATTGGGGAGGACACCCTCTCCCCCAGCTCCAAAGGCACCTGCTGTTTAGGGTAGGCGGGCTAGAGCAGCACCTCATTGGGTAGTAGAGACCCCGGCCCCAACCCTGCACTCAGAATCATGGGAGCTGAAACAGCCGCTGATTTCTACACAGAACCTTCCAGAAAGCATCAGCGCTGCCTGCCAGGGGATTTGTAACTGCAGGCTTTGCTTTGATGAAGCTAAGGGGATTTCAGCGGCCCCCTTGAGCTGGGGACTATGGGATTAAGAGTGTCTGTGAAGCTGAAGCTCTCATGTTAACTTCTCTATCCTTTGAGCACCGCCAGAGGATATATCTCCGGGGCAGGGACGATAGTTCAGCAGGGAGGGCACGTGCCTACACAGGACCCATGAACTTGCCTCTGTGCCCCGAAGCTGCATTCTGCACGATCAAGGCCCTAAGAATGGGTGCCGAGCCCCTGCGGGGGGCTGTCTTCCTAGGCCAGTTTGGGGGATCCTTCCCAGGCCCTGGCACAGTCCGAGGAACCCTCCTGGGCCCTAAGAAGGGGTGAGTAGCATCAGGGAGTGACAAGGGGCCAGGGGCTACCCGAGGGAGGGGCAGAACTAAGGAACAGTCTCTGCCTTGCTGAGCGTTTTTCGAGGGCAGAGCTCATGAGCCCGGGGGTAACACGCTGCCATCACCACCATGGCACAGATGGGGAAACTGAGGCATATAGGGGCTCCTGTCCTTGCCCAGAGCTTCCAGGCTGGTGAAGGGAAGAGCTGGGGCTGAAGGGACACCAAGGGACGTTGGGCAGCGCCTGTGTGGCTTTCCGGCCGAGGAGAGGCGCTGTGAGGAGGGCGGGGGGCCGGGGGGAGCCATGCCCGGCAGGGTTCTGAGTAGGGGGCTCCGCCTGTTAATCCCACTGGCTCTTCCTGCCCCTCTGAGGCCTGGCCGTGAGATCTCAGAGCCGCAGGCAGTGCACGGCAGTGCGGGAGGTGGGTGCAGGACCCCCAGGGTCCCTGGTGGTGTGGGAGCCGGTGGGTGCAGGCACAAGACACCTCCCTGGGGCTGGGGTCTTCACTGAGGTGGGGAGAAAGGTGCGCATTGGGCGGAGCTGTGGGCTTACTCCTGGCTCAGTGCCCAGGGTTGGTTCTCGGAGGTGCTTGGGGGACCATGTGTTGCCAGGATGGTGGGTGCAGAGATGGCCTGGATCCTGTGGGCCTCCTCAGTCCAGGCCTCCCTGGGTAAAGTGCTTTAGTCTTTGGGAAAGGCTGCGTGGCCTTGGTGGGGGCCGCACCTGCTTCCTGCCCCCCCCCCCACCTCTCTCTGCTGGAGGGAACGGGAGGGAGAAAGGGGCACCCCGTGGCCAGGGTCCTAGGCAGGCGAGACCCACTCACCTACGTGGTGGTTCTCTCCTCGGCACATCCAAGGCCCTGCCCCGTCTCCTGGAGGAGGAAGTAGGAGGTTTCGGGGGGGGCCCGGGGAGGCCGTGGGGGCTCCTGGCTCCTCACTGAGCCGGCTGGGGGTAGCAGAGCCTCTCGGGAACAGGCCGAGTCTGGGCAGAAGTGCCCGTTGCCATGGCAAACGGTCTTTCCAGAGTGCCAGGCGGCTCCTTGCGGAACCCCGCCCCCCCCCTCCCCCCCCCCCCCCCCCCCCCGATGCCAGAACCAGCGCAAGCAAGCGTCAGAGCAGAGCCTGTCACCCCCCTAGCAGTCAGGCAGAAAGCTCGCCCCATGCCCCTACCGGGTCCTGGCAAGGACAGTCACGCGGCAGGAGAGTCTGAATCCTGGGCGTGAGCTGCTGTGGGGAGCCGACCTCAGCTGGTCGGCAGGGTGGGGTGAAGGTCTCCTGCGGCCTTTGCATGTCCCCACTGTGGGCATCAAAGAACAAGCCACTGGCCCGTGCTTGGCTGAGGTTAGGTTTTTCTGTTTACTGGGTCAACCAGAATATCTCCCCGTTTCCAGTTGCTGGGTGGGTAGAATGATGTATCCTTACAGTCCAGCACAGGTCCTGGCTTCAGGTCGGGTGAAATGCATATTTGTTCCTGCTACTGAGTTTTACCATCATCCCCACCCCCTTTTGTTCCCAAATCTAGAAGCTTGATTTCAAAAGAACAAAAACAAACCTAGAGGACTTCCTGGAGGTGGTGTTCCGAGACTCAAAGCAGAATATATCTGGGCTGGGGATGTGACTTGATGGTGAAACACTTGCCTTGCCTATGTAAGGCTCCAGGTTCAATTCCCCAGGACCGCCAAAATAAAAAACCATAAACCCCCAAAGCAAGAAAAAGCAACCAAAATAAGTTCTATCAGATTTCTTATAAAATACTCCTATGTACAGGATAAGTTCTATATGTCATGTGCAATTGATTTTCCGGATTCTTAGGCAACCCTTCAGGCTTCTAGTCACCCTATTTTCCAGATGAGACTGGGGAAAAATATGAAGTCACTAACCTGGACCATACAAGGCATCTGAGCCTGGGCATCTTTCTGTGTCTAATTTGTTTGTGCGACCTGAACCCCCAACTGTCTCCTGTGCCCTCTCTGCCCTGAGTCCCTTCAGTGGCACCTGGCTGCCAGAGGGGCACTGGGCACTGTGGTCTCTGCTCCCTCCTGGCTTCCTTGTCCTCAGCAAAGCCACAAAGCTGCACTGTCCAGGGTCCGGTGTCCACGGAGCTGGACTGTCGAGTGTTTGGTGTCCCCTAACCAACACGAGGAGGAAAAGACAGGGGGCACCCCTGGCCAGAGCGCCAGTGCCCGGTCTCAGGAGCCACCTTCTATGCTGTCAACCAGGGTCAAACCACAGCTTGACCCCTGGCACCTGCAGCACCTGCGGGCCCCAGAGCCAGCCTCAAGCACCACCAAGGGAGAGAGGAGTTCCGTGGGAGACGGTGGGCCTGGCTGTGTGTCAGGCTCCAGGGAAGGTGGCGTCCCGGCCGCCCGGCCGACCAAATGGCCACCGAGTGGGGGCCCCTAGGTGGGCATGCTCTGGGTCCCGGGAGGGGCTGCCTAAAAGCTGACAGGGGAACCCAAGCTGGATGTGTGTCTGAGGAGTGGGTGGAGTACTGACCAGGGAAACTGAGGCACGAGCCTTAGCCTCGGTGCTGAGCAGACTCAGATCCCATGTGGTCCGGCGTCTGGCCTGGGGCTGATGGGGAGTTGGCACTGCGTCGCCGTGGAGTCCTGACGACCCCTAGACGGGGCTGGATGTGGAGGTAGCGTGGCCATCCCAGCTTGGGGAGCCGGAAGGAAAACGGGGTGAGTGGGACGAAAGCGACACCTTTCAGCACCTCATTCTTAGCGCCCTGAGAGCACCCCGGCAGCACCTCTCTGGCCCGGAACCCCAGGAGCTGACATTACCTTGGGCTGGGGCCTGACTGTCAGACTCCAAAGTGTCAATGACTATTGTCCCTTTAAAAACGCCCCCCGAGGGCCAGGGGATGGGAGGTGGCGAGGGCACGCACGAGGCACAGTGGGACCCACCATCCGTGAATGCGGCCCCCAAACAGTGCAGGGTGACCAGGGGCCCCCAGCGTCACACTCTCTGGCCTCACGCTGAGCTCCCAGTTGGGTGAGAATCACAGGGGTGGCCCCTGGGTCCCGGAGCACTATTTTGGGAGCCCCTTCCCACACCAGTAAAAATCTGCAGGCTTCCAAGAAGGCCTCACGGTGAGGGGTCTGGGGGTGCCGTTCCACTCCGGGAGCCTCCCCAGTCCCTTCTCACTCCTCTTCTCATCCCCCCGTTCCTGTCCTTCCTTCTCCCTCACTGGAGCACAAGGACACAGGATTGTCCTTGCCTCTGACCCACAGCTGGCCTCTGTCACCCACGGCCTGGTTACTGAGCAGCCTGTCCCGAGAGACTATTGGGGGGTGGGGAGGAAGGGGAGGAAGTGTTGAGAGTCCCGAAGAGCCCGGGAGGCACCCCATCCCCTGTCCCCTGGGAGAGACAGACGCCCCTCACCATTCAAAGCACGACCCTCCTCCCCACCCCCCTGCCCGTGACCTGCCCCTGGTACCTCCCTCCCCGTCTCCCGAGACCAGAAGACTGAGACCAGAAGACTGGGGAGCTGTCAGGGTTCACGTTGCTCCATCCCCACGGTGCTGGGAGGTGGCCGGTGGCTGCCTGTCCCTGCCGTCCTATGGCTTCACCCCGCTCAGGACTGCAACCATGGCTGGTGTCGTGGAGAAGACATGGGCCAGGGTGGCAGTTCAAACACTCTGGGAGCTCATTGCAGGTCTCTGGGGACCCCACCCCCACCCTGTTTGTCCATCTGGGCGGCCACTCCCACTGAGGCTATCTCTAGCTCACGCCTGGAAGCTGGTCGGCAGGGGGCGCACGGCCACCGCGCTGCTCTCCACCTCGCTCCCGTCTCTGGAGCCGCTGCCCGGCAAGACGAAGGGGGAGGAGGAGGGGGAGGAGGAGGAGGAGGAGGGGGAGGAGGAGGATCATGGAGGGGATGAAGGAGCTGAAGGAGGAGGAGGAGGAGAAGGAGGATGGAGGGGATGAAGGAGCTGAAGGAGGAGGAGGAGGAAGAGGAGGAAGAGGAGGAAGATGGAAGGGATGAAGGAGCTGAAGGAGGAGGAGGAGAAGGAGGAGGAGAAGGAGGATGGAGGGGATGAAGGAGCTGAAGGAGGAGGAGGAGAAGGAGGAGGAGAAGGAGGATGGAGGGGATGAAGGAGCTGAAGGAGGAGGAGGAGAAGGAGGAGGAGAAGGAGGATGGAGGGGATGAAGGAGCTGGAAGAGGAGGATGAGAATGAGGAGGAGGAGGAGAAGGAGGAGGGAGGAGAAAACGGAGAGGGAGAACAGAGGAGGGGAGGGAGGAGAGAGGCGGAAAGAGGGAGAAGGAAAGGGGGAGAGGAGGAGGACTGCAGGGAGCACTCCCCTCCCGCTGGCCTGTGGAAGAGACCTCTGCCATCTCCTGGGACCAACAGGATCCAGGGAGGTGGGACTTGACAACCCCCTGGTGGTGTGGGTCGCACTATGTGGAGAGCGGGTATGGCTGGTTCCAGGTGCTCCCTTGGTGCCCGGAAGATCAGTATCAGCCTTCAGTGCTCCCAACTCTCTCCGGGAACGCAGCTCTGGGGATCACCCACCATATACACCCTGTGTGGCCCTGAAGGAGAAGACCCCTTCGTTTCCATGCTTCTGGCAAATTCTATGTACACATCGGAACCTTGGCAAGACCCCAAGAAGGGACCGCCCCAATCACTGTCATCCCGTCCCTGAGCGAGGCACAGAGCCTGTCCCTGAGACCAGGGTCCAAACTGGAGAAGCCCAGCAGCCTCGAGTCCAAAGGGAGGCCGGGGAGGGAGGGAGTCCCGGGCTTCTGAGAGCAGGAGGAACCCGGGCCAGGGGGACAAAAGAGGGAGCAGAACAGCCCCGTGGCCTGGCTAAGGGACGGGACAGACAGACGTTTGGGCATCACAAGCCACACCCGCACCCCAAGGACCAGGGCAGGGCCGTGGGACACTGGCCGCCCTTGGTGGTGTCCAGAGCGACAGGTGGGCTCCGAGTTCCGTGAGAAGCGAGGCCTTTAGTTCGGAGACCCTGAGACTGGGAGGCAGCCCAGATGCTGCTCAGTAGTGCCCAAACTGTCTCAAGACAATTCCAGGCCCTGGAAAAATCCACAGAGGCGCGAGCACCTGATGGAGAGTTGGAGGTGTCTTGAGAGTAGAGGTCGCAGGGGCCGCAGATGTGTGTATCTACCGCTCTGTCACGGTTAGGGCGCTCTCATCACCCCCAAATACCCGGCAGCGGTCTCCCAGTTTCCCTCTCCTCCAGCGATGTGCCTGTTTAAGCCATGCAGACCCACGCCCTGGGGGCTCGGACCGGCTGCTCCCCCAAGCCCCAGGTTGCCGGACGCGTTCCCCTGTAGATGAGACAGTGTAGTCTCGTACTTCGGGATGTGAACCATGTTCTATTTTACCCATGCTGTGGCCATGCCAGTTGCTTCTAAGCTGGAGCTCTTAAGTGTTTGTGTGCAGATTTTCGTGGCTAGAGGGTCTCCGCAAGTTAAGTATATCATTCTCTCTATTTTTTATTTTTGAAGTAAGGTAAAGGTAAAGGTAAAGGTAAAGGCCCTCCCGTTGATCGTCGATTTGCTCGAGCGGGCCCAGTAACGTCTCCATTGGAGACTTTGTTGTTACTGTGTCTGGCATATCGAATACTCTCGGTAGCTTGCCGGGCTCTCCGAGAGGGGTGGAGGAATCGAACTCGGGTTGGCCGCTTGTAAGGCGAACGCCCTACCCGCTGTGCTATCGCTCCAGATTTTATTCGGAGAATTTTTGAAGGGAAGGAGGAAGAGAAAGTGGGAGAGAGTGGAGAGTAAGAGACAGAGTAATGTGCTCAAGAGAGAACACAGGCTTCTCCAAAGGCGGAGAGAGCCCCTACACACATCCCAGCGTTAGATAGAAAAGCATGAAAGTCCACATCTCAAGAGGCGACACATATGCTTGGGTGACACATGTGCTCGGCCACGTGGGTGCAAGTAGCACATGGGCTCATGCAGCATATGCGTCTATTATTCGCTATTTTAATTTTTTTTGGCTTTTTGGGTCACACCTGGTGTTGCACAGGGGTTACTCCTGGCTCTGAACTCAGGAATTACTCCTGGTGGTGCTCAGGGGACCATATGGGAGGTTGAGAATCGAACCCGCGTCGGTCGCATGCAAGGCAAACGCCCTACCCGCTGTTGTATCACTCTAGCCCCTATTTTAATTTTAAAAGTAATTATAGTTTTAAAAGTTGAATTGTCACGAGAGGCACAGTTCCAAAGATGTTCACGATTGGGTTTCAGTCTTACAATGTTCTCAGACCTGCCCCTTCACCTGTGTACATTTCCCAACTCCAGTGTCCCTAGATACCTCCCGCCCCACCCCTTCCCCAGACAGCCCCTATGGTAGATACTTCTCTCCTCTCCTCTCTCTGTCTCTGTCTCTGTCTCTCTCTCTCTCTCTCTCTCTCCTGGGCATCATGGTTTGCAATAGCACTGTAGCACTGTCCTCCTCTTGTTCATCAATTTGCTCGAGCGGGCCTAGTAACGTCTCCATGGTGAGACTTGTTGTTACTGTGTTTGGCATATTGACTAAGTCACAGGGAGCTTGCCAGGCTTTGCCGTGCGGGCGAGATACTCTCGGTAGCTTGCTGGGCTCTCTGAGAGGGGCGGAGGAATCGAACCTGGGTTGGCCAAGTCGGCCGTGTGCAAGGCAAACGCCCTGCTGCTGTGTTATCACTGCAGTACAGGTACTGAAAGGCTATCATGTACACTCCTTTATCTGCTTTCAGCACTCAGTTCTCATCCAGGGTGATTGTTTCCAACCATCATTGTCATCCTGGTCCCTTCTCTGTCCTAACCGCCCACCCCGAACCCCACTTGTGGCCAGGTATATTATCTAATCCTCAAAGCCCTATGAGTAGGGAGTATCGTCATCCCCAAGGCTAGTTCACCGGGGCCCAGGGTCACATGGCGTGTGAATTACAGAGTGAGAGAAGTCCAGGCAGCCGGACTTCAGAGCTTGTGCCTCTGGCCGTGCGCTGGATAACCTGGGAGAAACGGGCAGTTTTCAAACCCGTTCATGGAGAAGTGGCTTGATGGGACGGGCCGCCTTCACCACTGTGTTACTCACAGGGAGGCTGAATTGAAAATCGGGACACAGAGGGACCCTTTCAGCAGAGGGTGAGGCTGTGGCACCAATGCCTATCAAGCACCAGCCCACAGGGCTGACCTAAAGAAGTTCCAAGAAACTTCTTCTTCCATGGGCAGACTGGAAGTCTGGCTGTGGGTTTTTTGATTTGTTTGTTTGTTTTTGGTCAGGTGAATGAGACCAGTTGTAGTTACTGGTTTTGGCATATCGAATACACAGCGGATAGCTTGCCAGGCTCTTCCGTGCGGGCGGAGAACGAATCCGGAGTTCTGACATCCGTCGATGATCAAGGATCAGGGACGCTGTCTCATATGCCAAGGTGTCGAAAATCAGATGGGCTGGTCACGTAATGAGATTTAAAGATGACCGCTGGACTAGAGCTGTTACTGATTGGATTCCACGGGATGTCAAAAGACCGCGTGGCCGCCCACCTACCAGATGGTCAGACTTCTTCGTCAAGACCATGAACGATCGGTTTGAGGCCCTTCATGTTCCCGGAGCGAACAGATGCCATTGGGCTACACTAGCACGCGACAGGGACAAATGGAGACACTACTGGCACCCGCTCGAGCAAATCGACGACTAACGGGAAGTTAAGTGATTAAGTGATTAAGTGTTTGTTTTTTGGTTTTTGTTACTTTTAAAGTAGATTATATCATCTCATTTTTTCCCATTAAATTTAAATTTTAGGCCTCATACTTTACAATTCACAGCGGAAGGGCATTTGCCTTGCGCGCAGCCAACCCAACCGACACGGGTTCAATTCCTTTGCCCCTCTCGGAGAGCCTGGCAAGCTACTGAGAGTATCTCGCCCGCACGGCAAAGCCTGGCAAGCTACCCGTGACATATTCGATATGCCAAACACAGTAACAACAAGCCTCACCATGGAGATGTTACTGGGCCTGCTCGAGCAAATCCATAAATAACGGGAGGATAGTGACAGTGACAGTGACAGTGACTTTACTATACACTTAACAGGACTTTGTGCATGACATCATCCAGCCTCTCACCCTCGGCCATTGTCCCAGTATCCCCAACCCTGTCACCTTGGACAGTGATAGGCAGCCAGTGTAGAGGCTGCAGGTCAGGGAGGATGGGGTAGGGGCTTATCAGGGCCCCTCCCCGCCTCCCTGAGTCCAGTCCCACCTTCTCACGGCTCGGATGCCAGCCCCAGCCCCAGTGGCGCCTAGACTGTTGGAGAAGTGATTGACCTTTGCAAACCAGGAAGTCTCACACATGAGGCTCAAACCCAATTCCCAACCTTTTTTTTCTTCTCTTTTTGGGTCACACCCAGTGATGCTCAGGGGTTACTCCTGACTCTGCACTCAGGAATTACTCCTGGTGGTGCTTGAGGGACTATATGGGATGCCGGGGATTGAACTTGGGTCGGCCGCGTGCAAGGCAAACACCCGCCCCACTGTGCTATCGCTCCGGCCCTCTCAATCCTTTTATTTTTTTTTTAATTTTTATTAGTGAAACACCATAAGGTACAGTTGTAGACTTACAAATTTTTGTGCTTGAGTTTCAGTTACACAATGATTGAGTACCCCTGCCTCCACTAGTACCCATTCTCCACCATCGTACTTATCTTGGCTATTCTTGCGTGTTAGTCTCCTATTTTGTTACTTTATGTTCCCCAGATGAATGCAGTGTTTCTATGTCTGTCCCTCTCTTTCTGACTCTTTTTCGCTTAGCATGATACTTTCCATGTAGTACCACTTGTATGTAAATTTCATGACTTCATCTTTTCTAACAGCTACATAGTACTCCACTGTGTAGATGTACCAAAGTTTCTTTAACCAGTCATCTGTTCTCAATCTTTTAAGACTCAGAAAATCAGAGTTCCGGGAGCCGGGCGCAGACCTCTCCCGACCTGCCTCCACACCACAAGCCCAGCACTGGCCCCCAGTAGCAGGGAGTGCTTCCTCCCTTCCCCTCTTCCCCAGCAGGCCAGCCTGCCTCGGGCTCTCCTTGCACAAGCCTCGTTTCCTCTCCCTCAAGCTATTCTCCCAGCCTGGACACTCAGTTCCCACCTCCTCCAGGAAGTCCCTCAGGACAGTCCCTCGGGGCATGGAGACTCAACTTCTTCCTAAACCCCATTCCTCTCCCTCCCTCTTCCTTCCCTCCCTCCCCTCCATCACTGCTGAGGTCTCCAGGAGTGATCAGGTGAGAGGTGACCAGTGTCAGGAACAGGAGGTTCTAGGCGCCCCCTGCCCCGTCCCTGCCTTTCCACGTGGAGCTGGTGGGATGGGCTCACTTCTCTCCACTCGCTTCATCTCTGCAGGAAGGGGCTGGATTTGGAATCTCTGGAACAATCTTCGTCCTCACTGTCATCTCTGCGTGGGCAGCTTTCCCCAGCAGGAGAAGACAGAATGCCCAGCATTAGGTAACGGGGCTGAGGCAGAGGCCAGGGTTGTTCTGAGACACCCTGTAGGCGTGCACGGACTAAGGGGCTGGGAGGAGGCTCCCTCCTCCCTCTGCAGCCCTCCCTCCAGTGTGATGATCTACCCGCTGGGTTGCTTGGCACCTGCCGACCTGTGCCCACCAGGGTCACTCACAAAGAACAAGACAGTGACCGTCCCGGAGGTGAAACAAGCCTCAACTGCTCAAACGGGGAAACTGCCTGTTTCTTTTTCTTTCTTTCTTTCTTTCTTTCTTTCTTTCTTTCTTTCTTTCTTTCAAAATTCTTCTATTTTTATTTCTTAAATTTAGTTTTATTTTAGGGGCTGGAGCGATAGCACAGCGGGTAGGGGTTTTTCCTTGCATGCGGCCGACACTGTCGACCCGAGTTCGATTCCTTCGCCCCTCTTGGAGAGCCCGGCCAGCTACCGAGAGTATCTCACCCGCATGGCAAAGCCTGGCCAAGCTCCCCGTGACGTATTCGATCTGCCAAACACAGTAACAAGAAGTCTCACAATGTTACTGGGCCCACTTGAGCAAATCTATGAACAACGGGAGCACAGTGACAGTGACAGTTTTATTTTAATAAAGTTCTTCACAATAATTGATTACATTCTGTTTTAGGTCCCGTAACACTGTAGCACTGTAGCACTGTCCTCCCGTTGTTCATTGATTTATGCAAGCGGGCACCAGTAATGTCTCCATTGTGACACTTGTTACTGTTTTTGGCATATCGAATATGCCACAGTGAGCTTGCCAGACTCTGCCGTGCAGGCAGGATAATCTCGGTAACTTGCCGGACGCTACGAGAGGGGTGGAAGAATCGAACCCGGGTCCACCGCGTGCAAGGCAAACGCCCTACCTGCTGTGCTATCGCTCCAGTCCAATACAAGTACAAAAATACAAGTAACAAATCAAAAACCAAAAAAAACACCTTGGTAGCCAAAACATTGCGCTTTTTTGTGGTTAATATGGTTTTTGTCAGTAAGCACTCCTGGCTGTGCTCAGGAAGGCAGACACTTTCTAATTTACTAATTGATTGGTAAGTTTTTTTAAGCCCCTTCCCACCTAGGTCACAGGTGGGGTTGGGTCCTTCTGCCCTGTCCTGGTCAGCTTGGTGATTCATGCCCTGTTCATCTCTGCCGGGTCTCCAAAATGGGCCTCTGGCGGTGCCCGCCTCTAACCGCCTCCCTGGTTACCTGCACTTGTTACCTGCTCCTGTTCCTGGTTTCCCCTCCCTGAAACATACAGTCAGATCAGGCCCTTCTTAACGCCAAGAGCCCAGGGAGAGGGGCTGGAGTGATAGCACAGCGGGTAGGGCTTTTGCCTTGCATGCGGCTGACCCGGGTTCGATTTCCAGCATCCCATATGGTCCCCTGAGCACCGCCAGGGGTAATTCCTGAGTGCAGGGCCAGGAGTAACCCCTGAGCATCACCGAGTGTTACCCAAAAAGAAAAAAAAAAGAAATTGAGGGAGAGCAGAGCAAAACTCAGTTCAGCCCTTCTGTTTCCCCGGTGTGCCTTGGCTGCCGGGGAATAGTTGGCTGCCGGGGAATAGTTGGTGCATTCAAGGAAGGAAGAGCCAATGTTCAGGCACGGGGCGGGGGGTCTCCTCCGCGGGAGATAGCAGAAAGGGGCCATTCCTGGTGTGCAACCTGGCCTCCAGCCCGAGAACGGTTCCTGACCTGCGAATGGTGCTGGAGCTATGACTCCATCGGGGCTGTTTTTAGGCCACAGAGATGCAGAGAGGGAACAAGTTTCAGGCTTGGAGTAAGCGTTTCCAGGAGCTTACGGCCTCCTAACACCCTCCCTTGTCGTCACCATCCCCCCTTCACCCACTGGGAGAATAGATCACAGGGCATCCCAGGACCAGGCTGCTGGGAAGACGGGGCATCTCGCATCAACATCTGGTGTTGGGTACCGGCGTTGGGGGGCCCTCATGTTAGACATTGACACCCCACATCTGCCTCTCCTGTGACCAACGAGCCGGTCACAGACCCACTACGGAGAAGCACAGACAATCCCCGAGGCTGCCTCCTGCCAGTCGGCCGGTCACCAGAGCAGCTGGCGTCTCTGCTCAAGAGTTCTGGGCATGCTCCATGGCGTGCTCTGTGCTGTTTTACAAAAGCAAGAGGAAAGTAGGGGAGGAAAAAGAGAGCGGCCGTGCTCAGATCAGAGAGGAGGAGCGGCGTTCTTCTTTGCTTAATAACTCTCGCCTCAGAGCTGCAACTCGCCAGGAAATGGGCCAGTGACTCTGCCACAGACTCAGTGGGAAGAAGAGGAGCAACAAAGGAAGGGCCGTGCACACTGAACTGAGATTTTAAAATATCTGTGAACCTCGCAGAGAACCCCCAGCTGGCAGGGTTTCTTGTGCAGAGCAAAAGAGGGGACCCTCCCCTTACTTTCCTGGATAAACACAACCCCGCACTCAGTGGCCATTCAGTCCTTGTGTGCCTCCTAAGATCCCTTTTGAAATTTTGGGTTGGAGCCACACCCAGCTGTGCTCAGGGCTTACTCCTGGCTCTGCTCAGGGATCACTTCTGGCGGTGCTCAGGAGACCACAATGGGATGCTGGGGATCAAACCTGGGTTGGCTGCAGGCAAAGCAAATGCCCTATCTGCCAAACCATGGTTCCTGCCCCTAGGCCAGATACCTTTTTTTTTTCTTTTCTTTTCTTTTTGGGTCTCACACACAGCGATGCTCAGGAGTTACTCACAGCTCTGTACTCAGGAATTACTCCTGGTGGTGCTTGGGGGGGATCATATGGGATGCCAGGGATTGAACCCAGGTCAGCCGCATGCAAGGCAAACACCCTACCCGCTGTACTATCACTCTGGTCCAGGACAGATACCTCTGTACAGTACAAAAGTGCGGCTTGAAGCAGTGAGCACAGACGTTTCTCGTGTGGAAGCAGGACAGCTCTCCACACAGCAGTCCTAGTTCGTTACTCTTTTGTTTTGGTTCTGGCTTTCTTTCTGCTCTGGGGGTTGCATCTGGTGATGCCCAGAGCTTGCGCCTGGCTCTGTACTCAGGGATCACGCCACCCGTGGTACCGGGTAGCAAAACTGGACTGGCGCATGCCCAAATAGGGCATTTGCGTAGCATTCAGTTGGTGCATGCGCAGTAAGCGCCTCGCCCGTGCACCATCTCTCTGGCTTATCATTTCTCTCTTAGACTGGGTGACTTGCTGCACCTTTGAGACATCCCTGGGAGACCTGGCTGGGACAGTAACTGCAAAGTCACCAGCAGGGTGGGACTCTTGTCTCTAGGACCAGGGCTCACGTCCATCTGTGGGAATTTCCTGGCCTCTAGAGAGGTGTGTAGGGGTCAATCTTCACTTAAACCCTTATTCTGTGGATCCATTTTGTCTTTTTTTCTCCTAGGTTGCTGTCTTTCTGCAGACAGGAGGTATTTGTTCAAGGTGTCTCTTATTTCCAGAAAATAACGCAGAGCTGTGGTGATGTGGTGGCCAGCTCTGCATGAAGGACATGGAGGGAACTGCTAGGAGAGTCACTTGTTATCACGCAATAGAACTTTCCCCAGGTGTTTGCCCCTTTGGGCTCTCGGGACCCCCAGAATGCATGTCTCCTGCAGTTGGCTTTGCTTCTGTCCCTTGCTCCGGAGGCTGATGGGAAAACCTTCGCTGACTCTGATGGGGCTCACGGTTCACGGCTCACGGCCGACTGTCAAGTTTCAGCTCTTCCTTGGGGTTGAATCCTGCCCTCTCAGAGGAGTTATACCCGGGAAGTGTGGATTCTAGCACTTTTCTCAAATGCGTTGTTGTGTTTCCTCTCCTTGGTGCCTTCTTACAGCACTAGGACTGTGGGCTGAGCTTAGGGAATGGGCGGAATGGAAGAAAAGGTCAGTGTGGGGAAAAGTAGAACCGTGGAGGGGATAAGCGTGAGAGCGGGGTGGAGCAAGGCAGACAGTGGAGCATGCTGGTCCTCATGAAGGAAGAACTCCGAATACCTCCAAACTAGAGAAAGAACTCACAGACCCAGGCAGAAAACCAGCCACCTGCTCAGAAATCGGGCTGAGGATTCGAATAGACATTCCCCCAAAGAGGACACATGTGGGGGCTGGAGAAATAGCATAGTAGGTAGGGCGCTTGCCTTGCAAGAGGCCGACCTGGGTTCGATTCCCAGCATCCCATATGGTCCCCTGAGCACCGCCAGGAGTAACTCCTGAGTGCAGAGCCAGGAGTAACCCCTGTGCATCGCCAGGTGTGACCCAGAAAGCAAAAACAAAAAAAACAAAACAAAACAAACAACAAAAAAAGAGGACACATGTGGACCCAAGCATTAGCACAGCAGGTGGGGTGTTGCCTTCCATGCGGCTGACCTTTTCTATAGGAAAAGAAGAGTGAGGGCTGTGGGCCAGGGACACAGGGGGACAAGAGAAAGCTGAATGAGTCTGCAGAGTGGCAGGAAGTTCTGTTTTAAGCCGACAAATTGTTCATTTGTCACGAGCTCGGTTTGGTTGAGAGGGAGGGGAGAGAACCCCGTAGCTACCCATGGCCTCTGCTGTAATAGCCATATGCCATATGTGGCAGGGACATGGTTCTGACATCAAGGGGTGTCAGACATCGGCCACTGGCACAAAAGTGAGGCATCACAACCAACCCCGGGCTCCCAAAGCAGAGAACAGTCTTCTTCCCCTACCTCAGGGTCCGGTCAGGGCTGCCGCTGCAGGAGGTGTGGGCTCAGTGCCATGCGCTGCTCACACCAGGAGATCAGCTGGAACCTTCTCTGCAGGGGTGCATGAGCCCTGCCCCGAGACGGCACCCTGTTTGGACTCTGTAGAGCAGAGTTTCTCAGCCAGAAGCCATGCGGCTCCCATGGGTGCCCAGGGCATAGGGCTATGGGCTTGAAAAGAAGAACATGTTTCCAAGGGCATCGAGCCTACCAATAATCTACTGGCCACAAGGGATCATGTGACTAACATCACTCCTCCTCCACCCCTGATTTACCCACTTAGTGGTGGAGCTGCAGGGTCTAATGCCTTGGTGGTGCCCGCTGGGCAGAGGCAACCCTTTAGAGGCAATAATGCCCTGGACTGCGAAGGGAAGCCCCGTCTATAAAACCTAATCAGAAATCCGAGAGGCGCATCAGTGGTAGAGCATCTGCCTTGCATGGGCGGGGCAGAGAGTGATTCCTGGGGCCCCACTGCCCACCGCATGCGAGTGACCCATGAGCCACAATGCTTTACATGGACCCAGGGAACCCTCACAACAGCAGCCCAAGGGAAGGGAAGGAGGGGAAAAAAATGGGGCTAAGTTTAGCCAAATTCTCCTTAAACGATTCCACACATTTCTTTAGTGTAGAACAGAATTGGGGGATTTGAGTGACAATAAAAACTTTTTATTTATTTACTTATTTATTCCTTTTTTAAAAAAATTTTAGGGGCTGGAGCGATAGCACAGCGGGTAGGGCATTTGCCTTGCACGCAGCTGGCCTAGGTTCGATTCCCAGCATCCCATATGGTCCCCGGAGCACCACCAGGACTAATTCCTGAGTGCATGAGCCAGGAGTAACCCCTGTGCAGCACTGGGTGTGACCCAAAAAGAAAACAAAATTTTTTAAATAATAATTTTAAATGAATCACTGTGAGATATAATTCTAGATTTACAAACTTGGCATGATTATGTTTTGGTCATACAATGTTCAGGTACCCCTCCCTCCACCCGTGTCCATTCTCCACCACCAATGGTCCCAGTATCCCTCCTGCACCCCTCCAATCCCTTCCCCTCCCCACCTCTGTGGCAGGCACATTCCCTTTTACTCTCTCTCTCCTCTGGGTGTTATGGTTCGCAATAAGCGGCCATCATGTTTGGTCCATAGTCTACTTTCAGCACGCATCTCCCATCCTGAGCGAGCCCTCCAAGCATCATTCACTTAGTGGTCCCTTCTCTACCCCAGTGCCTTTTCCCACAGCACGTGAGATTGGCTTTCAAGCCGTGGAGCGATCCTCCTGGTCCTTATCTCTATTATCCTTAGGTGTTAGTCTCCCATTATGTTACTTTATATTTCACAAATCAGTGCAGTCCTTCTATGTCTGTCCCTCTCTATACTTTTTTAAATGATGTGGATAGATTGTCAAGAGACTAAAAAGCTGGTTTTCTAGTACTGAGTGCCACCATCCTCAGCATCCTCGGTGTACTGGGCTCTTGGTTCCTGGCACTCCCCATTTTAGGATCAATGGGAGTGGAAGCAGTTCCTCACTGAAGGACCCCACCGAACCAAGGACGAGAACAAACCAGCTCCAACAGAGCTGAAGCCGTAGCCCGGGGGCAGGGGCGAGTGGGGAAACTTTTCAGAGAAGACGAAGGAAGACCTCGGGGGACCTGGCTCGGAGCCTGGCTCGGGGAGGGAGGGCACGAGAAATGGGGTGTTTGGGGACCGGAGCAATAGCACAGTGGGGAGGACATTTGCCTTATATACAGCCAACCCGGGTTTGATCCCCAGCATCCCATATGCTCCCCCGAGCACCACCAGGAGTAATTCCTGAGTGCAGAGCCAGGAGTTGCTCCTGAGCACTTCCAGGTATGACCCCAAAAAGAAAGAAAGAAACGGGGTGTTTCCTCTGACTGGTCCTGATCTGGAAATGTGGGGCAAAAATAGGGAAGCTGGTGGTCACGGCCGAGGCCTGGCCCTCTCTGCCTGGATTCCGCGGGAGGTGTCACCGGGCCGGTGTCTATCTTTATATTCAGTCTCGCGAGACCCATGGAGAAAGACCTGCAAGCTCCAACGGGGTTAAAACTCTCCCCTCCAAAGAACAAAAGCAACCGATGCTGGCGCAGATGTGGCGAGAAAGGGAACTCCTTCACTGCTGGTGGGAATGCCGAATGGTTCAGCCCTTTTGGAAAACAGTATGGACGATTCTCAAAAAATTAGAAATTGAGCTCCCATTTGGCCCAGCAATACCACTCCTGGAAATATATCCCAGAGAGGCAAAAAGGTATAGTCGAAATGACATCTGCAATTGTTTGTTCATTGCAGCACTCTTTACAATAGGCAGAATCTGGAAAAAACCTGAGTGCCCAAGAACAGATGACTGGTTAGAAACTTTTGTACATCTACACAATGGAGTACTATGTAGCTGTTAGAAAAGATGAAGTCATGAATTTCATATGCAAGTGGTACTACATGGAAAGTATCGTGCTAAGCGAAATGAGTCAGAAAGAGAGGGATAGACATAGAAAGACTGCACTCATCTGGGGGACATAAAGTAACAAAATAGGAGATTAATACCCAAGAATAGCCGAGATCAGTACCAGGAGAATTACTCCATGGCTTAGAGGCCAGCCGGGCATTCTAGGGGAAAGGGCAGCTCAGATAGAGAAGGGAGCACCAAATAAAGGGTGTTGGGAGGATCCTCCCAGGATGGGAGATGTATGTTGAAAGTAGACTATGGACCGAACATGATTGCCACTCAATGCCTCTTTTGCAGACCAGAACACCCAAAAGGAGAGAGAAAGCAAAAGGGAATGTCCTGCCACAGAGGCAGGGTGGGATGGGGGGGATGGGGGTGGGAGGGATACTGGGATGCATGGTGGTGGAAAATGGGCACTGGTGGGTTTAAGTGGGATGGGTCTAAGTAAGTCTACAACTGTCCCTCATGGTGTTTCACTAATAAAAATTAAAACAAAACAAAACAAAACAAAAAACTCTCCCCTCTGGGTCCAACTGTGTCTCTGCTCCCTCACTGATGTCAGCAGTCTCCGCCTGCCCTCATCCCTCTCAGCTAGAACACCTCGGCGCTGTTGTCCTCTGTCCACCCAAGGCCACCCCAAGCGCCGTCTCCTCTGGCCTTTCCCCGTGCCGCTGTCCTCCCTCTCAGAAGCTGCTGGGGTCCCCTGAATCCCCAAACTGTTCTGGAAACTGGTTAGGCGGGGAGGTGCAGATGGCACTGCGCACACGGCGTTTCTTCCAAATGCAGGCCTGCCCCTCCAGGCCCCTAGGGACAGGGCGACGACCCCAGGAAGCAAGTTGGGATCTGCAGAGGGGTTAGGAGGAAAGGGGGAGGGGAGGAGGAGAGGAAGGAGGGGGCAGGAAGGAAGGGAGGAGGGGAGGGAGGGAAGGAGAGAAGAAGGAAGGAGGGAGGGACGGAGAAAAGAAGGGGAGAAGGAAGGAGAGATGGAAAGCGGGGACGGAAGGCAGGATAAGTTGAGCTGAGAGATAAGATGCAGATGCTTGGTTAAATTTAAGTTTCAGGGGCTGAAGCAATAGCACAGCGGGTAGGGCGTTTGCCTTGCACGCGGTCGACCTGGGTTCAATTCCCAGTATCCCATATGGTCCCCTGAGCACCGCCAGGAGTAATTCCTGAGTGCATGAGCCAGGAGTAACCCCTGTGCATTGCTGGGTGTGACCAAAAAAGCCAAAATAAAGAAACAAATAAATTTAAGTTTCAGATCAATGCTTTTCAGCGTGTGTTCCAAATATTGCATTGTAAATAGATTTCAAAACTATTTGAAATCTATTTCAATTATAAATAGATTTCAAAACATTGTAGGAGACAAATTTCCACCCAAAACCTGATTGTCTCTGAAACACCCTGCCCCAGCGGGGTACCCTGCGCTTTTACTAAATACCATGGCACCCGTCGGAGCGAAGCACTTGGTTACTCGGAACGGAGTGTGGGCCTGGGAGAAAATGTCTGGCGTCCAGAACCCTGCCCCAGGGGCTGGCCAGGCTGTTCCTGAAGCCAGAGACAAAAGCCCAGAGGGCTGGCCCTCCCGGAGCTCAGAGCCCAGGGGCGCGTTCCGGGAAGGCCCGGGAGAGAAGTTCCCCAGCCCAGTCGGCTTCAGACAGACAGGACAGGCCCTGGGCAGGCTGCAGCTTCCACAGGCCTGGCTGCAGGTCCCAAGCAACGCCCCAGCCCACAGTGCCACATACTGACTGCAAGGCCTGAGCTCGCATCTGCCTTCCCCGGCCCCTGGTGTCCAGTGCTCGTGGGACCCCATGGTCCAGAAAGGGGGGGTGCTAGAAGCAGGCCCAGGCTGTGCCCCCTACACCTTCTGGGGTCCATTCCCACCCCAGCTGGGCGCCAGGGTTGGAGGGAAGCCCTTCATCCTCCCGCCTGCCTCCGGCTCTGGGTGGGTCTGGTGGGGCCTGAGTGACATACTAATCAAGCCTGCGCCCTCGGATGCTGCCTAACGGTTTACCTGCATGATCTTTCTTCTCCCCCCACCCAGGGCGAGGCAGGGGTTAGGGTTACCACGACAACCGTATTTGTATTTTACTGGGGCCTGCCCAGCCTTCGGTGGACTTCAGGGAGGCACCTGGAGTGTCCAGGCAACCGGGATGTATTGGGGACCAACCTGGGGCCCTGCATAGTCACGTGTGCCCTGATCCCTCGCACTCTGACCCTTGATTCTTATTATTTCGGTTTTGGTGCACAGCGGATGGTGCTCAGGGCTTAGTCCTCACCTGTTGCTCCTGGAAGTGCTTGGGTGAGTGCTTGGTACCTGGGGCTGAACCCTGGGTCTCCTGCACGCGAATCACGTGCCCTCAACCTGGAGGGTGTCTCCAGACTCCAATTGGGGACTAGGTGATGCCATACTTCCTGACTCTGAAGATGAAATCGAGATGTGATTCCTCAGAGCCTCCTGCCTCTGTGAGCTCTGCAGCTCTGCGCATGTCACTGGGGCTCCTCCCTCACACTGGGGCTCCTCCCCTGCACTGGGGCTCCTCCCTCATACTATGACTCCTCCACATCATTGGGCTGCTCCCTCACACTGCGGCTCCTCCCTCACACTATGGCTCCTCCCCATACTATGGCTTTGCCCCATCACTGGGGCTCCTCCCCCACGCTGTGACTCCTCCCCATCACTGGGGCTCCTCCCTCACACTGGGGATCCTCCCTCACACTATGGCTCCTCCCCATACTATGGCTTTGCCCCATCACTGGGGCTCCTCCCCCACGCTGTGACTCCTCCCCATCACTGGGGCTCCTCCCTCACACTGGGGATCCTCCCTCACACTATGGCTCCTCCCCATACTATGGCTCCTCCCCATACTATGGCTCTGCCCCATCACTGGGGCTCCTCCCCCACACTGTGGCTCCTCCTCATTACTGGAGCTCCTCCCCATCATTGGGGCTCCTCCCCACACTGTGGCCTCTCCCCATCACTGAGGTTCCTCCCCCACACCGTGGCTCCTCCCCATCATTGGGCTCCTCCCCATTACTGGGGCTCCTCCCTCACACTATGGCTCCTCCCCATCACTGGGGCTTCTCTCCATCACACTGGGGCTCCTCCCTCACACTATGGCTCCTCCCCATACTATGGCTCCTCCCCATCACTGGGGCTCCTCCCCCATGCTATGGCTCCTCCCCATCATTGGGACTCCTCCCCATCACTGGGGCTCCTCCCCCACGCTGTGGCTCCTCCCTCACACTTGGCTCCTCTCCATCACTGGGGCTCCTCCCTCACACTGGGGCTCCTCCCTCACACTATGGCTCCTCCCCATACTATGGCTCCTCCCCATCACTGGGGCTCCTCCCCCATGCTGTGGCTCCTCCCCATCACTGGGGCTCCTCCCCCACGCTGTGGCTCCTCCCCATCACTGAGGTTCCTCCCCTACACTGTGGCTCCTCCCCATCACTGAGGCTCCTCCCCAACACTGTGGCTCCTTCCCATCATTGGGCTCCTCCCCATCATTGGGGCTCCTCCCCTGACACTGCGCCTACCCCGGGTGCACTGTGCTCAAATCTGGTCTCTCTCCCCAGCGGTGGCACTGCACCTTCAGGCCTTGCCTGAGCTGGAAGCAGGCATGATAGAGACGGGGAGGAGAGACCAGGCTGGGACCCTCGGAGGGCAGCCAGAGGCCGGTCCAGCCTGGACACGGGAGAAGCAAGTCCTGCCCAGGGCCGTCCCTGTGCCCAGGTGGTGCTCGTCCTGCAGATGCACCGAGAAGTTGGGCCAGGCGGGCTGTGGCCAACAGCTCTCCCTGCTCGCAGTCTGTACCTGGCTTCCTGCCCGGCCTCCCGCCCTCAGGGACACAGGAAGCACAGCTTGGGGCCCCTTGCAGGTGGGCAGGAGCTGAACTGGGAGGGCTCTGACCAGCGTGGCCAGTGGCGCTGCCCCGGCTTCAGTCCTGATAGGGAGAGTCCGAGTTGGCAGCCCCTCCGAGCCTCACTCTGGGCTGCGCTCCATCCCTTGCCGGATGCGTTTGTTGGCACTTATTTGCTCACTTTATCGCCTCCCCATCACTTGACTTCAAGCTCCAGGAAGGACGAGGCCTCCTCTGAGTTTTCTCTGCCATAGGTCATGCAAATAGCAGAGGCAAGTCAAGCCTCGAGTAGGTAAACACTTCAAGATCATTAGGATTGCCTGGATTTAATGAAGTGGGAAAGGCAACTGCAGAAGTCTTGGGTGGCTGGTGCAGGTTATGCCGTGAGAGGGTCTGAAGGAGTCAGGAGTGGCCCAGATCCCACTGACTTTAAAGCCTGGGTCGTTTCTTGAGACAGGTGCCATCTGTGTTATGACCCAGGTTCTTATTAAATCACAATGCAAAAGCCACTCCCTTCCCGCTTAGCTTTCAAACCCGATCACCTCCAGAAAGAGAGCATGGCTCAGGGTTAGAACCAGACTATCGGTCTGAAGTTTGACTATGATAAGGCAAAATCTTGAGAAGACCAAGGAAGATGAGGTATGTCAGCCTCTCCTAGAAATAAAGAGGAGGCATTGTGCAGGGTCAGCAGGGGACTGCAGTGACTGTTAGGGACCCAGTCCCTCCTATGTTACATGCATTGGCACCTCACTTTCATCATGTAGACTTTACTGCATAGCCCAAGATGGTTGCTGCAGCTCCAGCTATCACATTTACCTTCTGGTCATTCAACAGGAGAGATCCTAATCCTCTCTTTGAAAAAAAAAAATGCTTCCTAGAAGTCTTACACAATAATTCCACTTCTATTCCTCAGCCACTGGAGATTTGTAGAAGGAAGAAGAAGCTTTCTTTTCAAGACAAGGGTAACTTTGTTCGTATCATGTTGTTAAGAGCCTGGCTTTCCCAGGTCCATGGGTTCATTGCCGCTGGGCAGAGCCTCCAAACTTGGAAGCTTTGATCGGATGGAGGTGGTGTGTGTGGTGGTCGAACCAGCTGAAAGTGGGACTCATGCCTTGGGCTCTGGCCACGAGGCAGATGTGGCTCAGCAATCACTGGCCAGGCTGTGGGAGAGAGGGTCTGGAGGGGAAAATTTCCCTTCCACCTGGAAGTGGGGGGGCTGCTAATCCCTCCTCTTGTACCATCAAACCAGCGAAGGGGAGGAAGTCTCAAAGGACTTGCAGGGGCTGGGGGTAGGCAGGGGTGCAGTGTGGCATAGGAGACCTTCAGGAGCCTCCGTACAGGGCTTGGCCAGGATGGTGTCCAGCTGCATCTCAGTGAGCAGGGAGATGGTGAGAGGGAGGTGCCCAGGTGCCCACATGTGTCCCTTAGGCATTCGGGGGCACTGCAGGAGGTTTGGGGGGCAGCGCGGGTTTGCATGGACTGGAACAAAGCAGTTGTCAGGCACTATTGGAACCAGGGAGCCCAGGATGGAACCTCCGGTGGTGCAGCCCCTAGAAGAAGCCCCTGGGGGTAGCCATTCCCCAGGCACTGCCCACTTGCAGCGCGGCAGCTATGCCAGCCCCCCCTGCACGGCCCCAGGAGCTGCCTCCCAAGCCCTGCCAAGCTAGAGAAGGGGTTTCTGAAAGGTAGATTGAGCCCCCCTGGACTCATGGCTGACAGCAACGCAGACATCTGTCTCCACACCACCCCCCACCGCGGAGACAGTGATGGGGGAGGGTGGCATGGTTCGTTGGGCTTTACATGGATTTGATCCCCACGCCAGATGTCCCCCCCCCCCCCCCGAGCACTACCAGAAGCAGATCCTGAGCACCACACAGGAGGAAGTAGCTTCTGAGTACTGCTGGGTGTGAGACCCAATAAAAAAATAACATCCAGGGGTTGGAGTGCTAGTACAGTGGGTAAGGTGATTGCCTTGCATGAGGCCAACCCCAGTGCGATCCCTGAGCCACCCACGTGGTCTCCAGCCACTGCCTGGATTCACTCCTGAGTGCAGAGCCAGGAGTAACCCCTGAGCATCACTGGATATGGCCCCAAACCAAACCCAAAACCCAGCAACTGGTCAACGTGATCCTTGCAAACACCCCGAAACACCCTGTCCTTCTTCCCACTTTGTAGATGAGAAACTGAGGCCCAGAGAGAGAGAGTAAATCACCGGCTTGAGACACAAGACAACAGGACCCCTTGGTTCCCTCTTCTCTTGCCAGCACAGACACCAAGGTAAAGGTGCTGGTTCAGGTTCCAGATGGCAGTGGGCCAGGCACGAGGCGGGTCTGCAAGGAGAGAAACCAGGACGCATGGCTCTGACCACGATGGATGGTTCCTGGGGGAAGCCACCTGCAAGAGAGGTGGGGGAGGGTCCCTCCTGGAGCAGACATGGCCCAGCACCCGGAGAATTGAGCCTCCATGGGCTCAGGGGAGGGGGAGGGGAGCAGAGAATTTACTTGCCCCATCCAGGAGGGCAAATCATTTTTTATTTGATTTTTTTTTTTATTGAATCTCTGTGAGATCGACCCTTACAAAGCTATTCATGATTAGGGTTCAGGCATACAGTGTTCCAACACCCATCCCTCCTCCAGTGCACATTTCCCAGCACCAGTGTCCCCAGGTTCCCTCCCATCACCTCCCCAGTCTGCCTTTATGTCTCTCTCTCTCTCTCTCTCTCTCTCTCTCTCTCTCTCTCTCTCTCTCGGCAAATCTTGATCCGCATGCCAGCACAGGGCACATGAATGCAGCCTGGCGCCAGAGTTTGTCTGGAAACCAGCATCAAACACGGGCACTGGTTCAAGCAGCAGAGCACAAACCTAGCATGCGTGAGGCCTTGGGTTCAATCCCTGGCACCTCCAGCCCTTACCCTAGTGCTTCTGGGGATGGCTCCTATATGGGCGTCTTGTTACGTGGAACACAAAGCAAAATGAGAGGTTCCGTGGTCATCACACCTAAGGAGAGCAACTCTGGACCAGACGAACAGGAACCTTCTTGCTTGCATCTTGGGCACCACGTGCCACCGAGTCAGTGCTGGGGAGGGCAGGTCAGCTGTGGTGAAACAAGACTGACCGCAGCAACCAGCAGACCCACCTGGGAACAGAGAACACATCTCCAGGCAGACACTCATCCAGGAGAGCTTTTCAGAGTTCAATTCACTAGAGCCAGGAAATCAAGACTAGATGTCCATCAGCAGTGAGTGGAGAGAGAGCACCCATGGCAGAGTCATACAGTGGAATAGTGCTAAGTCATGAAAAGGGATAATTTGCCACCAAAGTCTGCAGGAAAACCTGGTGCCAGAAGCTGGTGAAGGTATGATTCCCTATAGAGCAGGTGTAACAAAGGACATGAGGATTGTTTTATCTGGCCTGCAGGAACAGACTCTTATAGGGAAGAGAGACAATTGGAGATGTCTCTGTTTTAGTGACAGAAACCATAGTTCTCAGTGAGAGGGCTGGGGAGAAGGGAGAGGGAGGATTTTGTTGTTCGTTTTTGTTTTGTTTTTACACTTCTCTGGTTCCTTAGAATTGTGTAATAGTATTTTTTAAGTGAGGATGGAAATAATTTGGGACTTGCTGGGAGGGTGGAGGCAGTTTCCCTGATGGAGTCACGTTTAAATGGTCAATTTGGTGCTGGAACCATAGTCCAGCAGGGAAGGTGCTGGTCTTGCACGTGGCTAACCCTGGTTTAAATCCCTGGCGTCACATATGTCCCTTGAGCACTGCCAGGAGTGACCCCCGAGCACTGCCGGGCGTGGCCCCCACAACATAAACAAAACAAAACTGAAACAGCTCAAAGTTGAGCTGTGTGAAGTGCAGGTCAACCTTTCCCAGCGTGCAGAGGGAGCTGGGCATCCCTCCCCAGAGATGGCTCCCTGTGCAAGGGGGAAGGGGGTCGTGTCCAGGCGCCCTCTCTAGTGACTCCAGCTCAGAGACAAGGTCCGGCAAGTGATTTTTCCTTGGTGACATAGAAAGGCCACGTCAGAACGCCCCAACCTCTAGGCCCACGGCCAGGAGCACAGCAAAAGCATCAGGGGGTCTTCCAAGGGGGACATGGGGGACACAGATGGACAGAGCAGGCCCCTGGGCTAGCACCCAGGAGGGGGCACCTGCCAATTCTTTCCTTGGATCCCCCCAGGACTTGTGGGAGAAGCTCGGGGCGGGGGGGGGGGGGTTGTCCATTGTTCTTGTGGCCTCTCCCCTCTGAAAGGTCTTCCTGGCAACTCTGCGGAGTGAGGAGTGCGCCCCACTACCAGGCCGAAGCGCCGGCGTAATCAGACTTCCTGCCTGCCAATCTCAGGGCTGTTTAATGCCTGAGCAAGCAAAGGCTTTGTTCCTCTGGGCTAATCATTTCGTTAGTGATAAAATGTACTAAAAATAAAAGCCACCGAAACGAAACAAAACACTCCCAAATCTTTCACTAGAGACCCACACAAAAATCCATTGTGTGTGATTTTTTGGACGTGATTTGAAGTGAGGGGAGGACCGGGTGGAGGGGGCACAGCCAGAGGAGAGGGGAGGGGAGAGGAGGAGAGGGGAGTGAGGGGAGAGGAGGGATGCAGAGGCGAGAGAAGGGACGAGGGGAAGCAGAGAGGCGGGGAGTGAGTGACAGACGCTGCGTAGAACTGAAATCCTGCAGCCCGGAAGGCTCAGAGAGGCTGACAGGCCGCCTGACAGTCACACAGCCAGCCCCCAGAGCCCGCGCTCGAACCCAGACCTTCCCATTTCTCGCCCAGCAAGTCCCAAGCCACTCTTCGTCCTCCAGACACAGCCGTTTCCAAAGGCAGCTTTTTCTGTTGGTGCGTTTTAATTAGCATATATGAAATACACTGCCAATCTAATTTAATTATAATTGGGTAACCAGAAGGCTGATTATGCTGTAAATTTAGATTTAAGAGCTGTTGTTTTCAATTAGGGTTGATTGGAGAGGGCTTTCTCCAGTCTCTAGGAAGGTTCTTGGTAGAACTCACCTCCCCCACCCCCCCACCCCCCGGCCCCTGACTCACTTTCCTGACCTGTGAGTCTAGCATGGGACCCCCTGGACTCAGATTCCCAGCACCCTCCCCCCACTGGTGCGAAGGGGGACCCGGTGCCTGTCCTGTTCGGACTTGGCTGTGGCATCCAAGAGGAGGAAGGAGCCAGTCCAGAAAGGCCCCATCCCCCACGCTTTTCAATACCGGAGGGTGGGGGTCTCACTCCCCCTCCCCACATGAGGAAGGTCTGTGCAGCTGAGCTTCCGGTGGAAAGGGCACCTCTTCCCCATGCCCCAAGCCTCGCTGACCACTCAGTGTCCTGGTCCTGGGCAGCCCCAGCATCCGCGTGATTGATCAGGGACTTGCTGGAGACCAGGGCCGGTGGGTCGGTGGTGCTGAGGAGGCTGTTGGCTCTGCCGCCAAGGGCTGGTGGCCCCGGCCCCATCTGCTGTCGCGCGCACCTGGTCTGTAGGACCGCGTGAGCGAGCTGGCAGAGTGACCGGCCTGTCGTGACCCCAGCAGTGTCTGCTCCAGCCTGGAGGGTTCTGGGTCCCGAGCGGCGCGGGCTGGCCGGGAGCCTTCCTGGCGCTGCGCGCGTGGGGCAGGTGCCTGACAGCTGAGGCCCGGGGCCTTCCTGCGCGCTCGCCCGCGGGCACCTTGGAGACAGGGCACCTCAGCCACGACCTGCCCATCTGGGGTCTCTGATGGCCGCCCAGGCAGTCCTGCCCCCACCCCCAACGCGGGTGGCGCCCGAGGAGACCAGGCCCCGCCAAGGCTGTTTGTTCCTTTCTAGAAGGCTCAGTGCGATGAAGCTGCTCCCACACTCCTGAGCACCGCGTGGACTTTTAAAGTTCATTTTGTTATTTAGCAGTAAAAGCACATTAACTGGGTGAAGTTTGGTGAAAGACAGAGAGGGAGAGAGAGAGAGAGAGAGAGAGAGAGAGAGAGACAGAGACACAGACAGAGACAGAGACAGAGACAGAGACAGAGAGAGTTTCTGTTTGCCGAGGTCCTAATGGTTTTTATCTGGTCTGAATGGGATTAATTTAACAACATTTATTTTAAAAAAACATTTTTGATTGAATCATCATAAGTTACAAAGCATAGTATGAGATTAACATGAGAAGTTAGTAGAAACAAGGGCCTGGAGGAGTGGTCCACGGTTGAAGCCTGCCTTGAAGGCATTGGGAAAGGGCAGCTGGGATGAAGAAGGGACCACTATGATAATGATAATTGAAAGGGATCACTCTGGATGAGATATGTGTGCTGAAAGTGGATAAAGGAACAAACACGATGGCCTATTAGTATCTCCAAATGAGAATAATCATTCTATGTCTGTCCTACTCACTCCTTCTGACTCATTTCACTCAGCATGATACTCTCCATGTCCATCCATTAATAAGTGAATTTCATAACTTCATCTCTCCTAACAGCTGCATAGTATTCCATTGTGTAGAGGTACCAGAGTTTCTTTAATCAGTCATCTGTTCTTGGGCACTCAGGTTGTTTCCAGTTTCTGGCTATTGTGAACAGTGCTAACAGCACTTTTTTTGGTAATCACTGGTCTCAGATCATCTAGTTCTTTTTAAAAATTCATCTATTATCACTATTTATTATTAGTACAAAACAGGTAAAACCCACACAATTTTAATAAACATACACTGCTGCCCAGACATTCAACTGAAGCTGTCAAAACTGACCTATAGGCCTGCAGGGGGCGCCACTGAGCCAATGCTGGAACACCGTAGGATGTTACCCAGTCCCAGTGCGGCTGTAGGTCAGAGCTAGGCAGGGCTTGCTAGGTGAGCTCCCAGGAAAGATTTTGGACTTGTCCCCCAAACCAGCTTCTGCTTAGGCTGGAGCTCGAGGAGCTTGAGGTCTATGAAGGGCTGGGGGAGAAGCAGCAACAGCTTGTGGGCGAAGGGGTCCCAACTCCATCCCTGCTGACATCACAGACTCGATGACGTCATCTCACCTTGGTAAAAGTTTCGAGATCACCCCGCAGTACCCAATTGGCCCTCAGAGGTCTGGGTGACGCCATGAAGGGCCGCCATCTGCTGGGTGATTCTCTCCCTGGTGACTGTTCCAACACTAAACAACAGAGTTAAGGAACGTTTCTTAGCATCAGGCAGAAGCAAGGGGTGAGCGAAAGGTCTGAAACTCCTGTAGTGAGCAAGAGGTTCTTTGTGCCTGCTCAGGTTCAGGGCATGAAAGAGGGACTGGGGAGACAGCTCATGGCAAAACCTCCAGTGGGCGTGACTCCCAGCACCCCTGAGTGGCCCCGGGTGCTCCTGACAATGCAGAGTCTGAACCTCAGTCCCACGCTGCAGCTGCTGGGCTCTGCAGTGGGTCCCGGGCACCCTCTCTGCCTCCGGGCCCCTCACCACCAGTGACATTGGGCATGTGCCCAAGTTTTTTTTTCCTTTTTGGGTAACACCCGGCAATACTTAGGGGTTATTCCTGGCTCTGCACTCAGGAATTAGCCCTGGTGGTGCTCAGGGGACCATACGGGATGCTGGGAATCGAACCAGGGTCGGCCGCGTGCAAGGCAAACGTCCTACCTGCTGTGCTATTGCTCCAGCCCCCGAAACTAAAATCTTGACTGTGCTAAAATAATGAAGTCAAGAACCGTGAGACAGGACAAGTTGGGGGGCCCTGGGAACGTAGAGAACGTTGAGAACGTTGAGAACGTTGGCTGGAAACCATGTAGCCTCTGGGTCCAGTGTCCTGAAATGCTAACGCGAATGCCTGGTCATGAGATCCCAGGTGTGTGTGGCGTCACTGCCAGCCCAGAGGTGCCCTGGGCACTGGCCGCTGCTGACTGATGTGAACCCGCAGGCCTGAATCCCCGCCCTGCCTTGGAGGGGCCTCACTTCCAGACCCACCGAGTGCAGACTCTGCCCCTGGCCAGCTTCCCAAGCTGGCTCAGATGGAAGACTGAACTTTCTGAGCTCCCCCCCCCCCTACATTGAATCACTGTGAGATACATAGTTACGGAGTTGCTCTTGACTGGGTTTTGGTCATACAGTGTTCCAAGACCCGACCCTTCACAGTGTACATTTCCCAGCACCGTGTCCCGTTTCCCTCCTGCCCACGCCCCCGCCTGCCTCTCTGGCAGATACTTTCCCTCGCCACCTCCCGCCACTCCTCTCTCCTGCTCTGAACTTCTAGCTGCTTCGTGGCTCCACGTGCGACGGGGACGCTGAGTGAGCAGCAGACTTCTCTCCAGACTTGTCACTTCTCCCCGACATCTTCATTCATCCCCTCCTCCTTTCACTACACCTTCTAGAACACTGTTCCGCAACCCCCTCTTTGGCGTCTGGGTTCATCTTTCTCTCTCCACTGCCTCCTGCCACCATTCCCCTGGACGTCGTGCCGCCCTCTGAACTCTTAGCTCCCAGGCTTCCGCGCCAGTCCCGATTCTAATATCCACCAGGGATATCTAATGCCAAGGGAGGTTCACCTGTGTGTCCAAGCACTGCTCCCATCACCGTCCGGCGAATGACACATGTCCTGGTCGCTCAGCAGCCTAGAGCTTCAATGCTGATGGTGAAACACTGCAAGTTTGGGCTCCTGTGCCACCACATGCACTAAGCAAAGCCTGGCAGCTTGGCTCTCTTGTGGTCCCCGGGCTCACAATTAATTTCCAGTGGCACCCACCGCCAGGGGAATATGCACACCACAGCAAAGGAGTGACCCCCTTCACATCATCAACAGAGGGAAAGGAAAGGGACCTGTGAAAATGACACACACAGGTCTGAGCCTTCTTTCTTGATAAGAAAGAGCACTGTTTCTAGAATACTGTTTTATATATCTATATCTATATCTTTATATATTGACAGAATAGTGCCCGCAAAGGCATGGTGAAATAGCAAAGACGGCCAGATTGAATGATTTTCAAGCACGCTTGGCGTTCTTTCCATGAGCTTATTCTTTAGAAACATAATAAAAGTCATACATAATTCATAAATTATATTTATTCCATAAAGTTAATTTTCTTGCCTTCATTTAAGCAAATTACTAATTATGTTGTTACAATCAAGACTTTTACATAATTTGTGTTCTATTGAAAGTAATGACTAATTAGACAAACTTCTGGGGACATGGTGGTTCTTAGGGTGTTTTTCATTAATTTGATAATGGAGAAATTCTGTTCAGTTGAGGTGGAAGCAACCAGACTTGTCAATTAAATTCTGGAAGCAATACTTAAGCATAGAAAGGAACCATGAGTTTCATATATTATGTTCACACGGATCATGATATGCTATGAATTTAATAGCATGTTTAAAATACAACATGTTGATAGGGTTATAAACAATGCATTGAAGTTACAGAAAATAGCATAAAATTCAATTTCCATTACACAAATTGCTATTCCCAGTATCATAAATTTCGCTGACTCTTAAAAACAACATGAAGAGTCCTGCAGTAATTTAAAGTATCTTTCTTTCAGATTCTTCAATTCTGGGACTTAAGAAGAAAATTGACAATAGCAGCATGTAATTTAATTTATTAAAACCTTTCTCCATTTTTTAAAAATCTCTAATGGCCAAAGATAATCCCTACAGAAACTAGTCTGGGAAAAATTTGTACACATTTTCTTCATTGTCATTCAAACATTGCTTCCTTTAAAAAATTAAATTAAAAATAGTGCTTTACAAAAATAAAATTCATGTATGCTTCTTTGGTCTATACAAAATAACTGTCACCAGAATCAGCACAAAAGTAATTTCACTTTTCACGAAGGACCATGATTCAGTCATATTTGAGCATCTTCTATTGTTTCACTTAACTCTCCGAGTGCATCTCATCTGTCTTGTATAAATTAGACCAAATTGCTGTAACACAACACCGCTTCCATGAATTAGAACATGAAAATGGACACTTTGCACAATTGGAAAATGATATTTTGTTATGCAGGAATCTATTGCATTCATGCCAAGCGGAGAGGATGTTAAGAAGTTAATTAATTTGTCTTCCTTTTCACTGAAGTGCTCCTATCGCTCAGTCTTCCCTGCTCTTTGTCTTGTGTGTCGGTGGGGGACCCCACCCAGAAACCTTCACAGCGTCCAGAAACTGTCGCTTGTTTGGACGGCGTGGGGTGTAGAGAAACCACAGTGAATTGCTAATTCAAGTGTTCTACTTATTGGTTATGACCTGTCCTGCTGGTTTGTTGATTAAGAGCAGGCATCCTTGCAATAGCTCTTCAGCCTCATGAAGACCCCTCATCCACACGCAGCTCTACCTTCTTTCCAGCCATCTGCTCCATCTGTCTTTATTTGTTATTCAGTTTGGAGTCTGTGGCTGCTTCATTATTTTCATGGCTCACCCACCCCTCATTCTAGTGCCCACACATGTCTAATAAAACCTGGGCTTTGGATGAACATGGTCAGCTAATGAGTCTATCAGGTCAGGAGAGACGCTGAAACATTTCTGGAGGCATCCCTGAAAGCTTTCGCCCTCATCTTTAATATTTAATCCAAGTCCTGTCTGTTGTAACTCAAAAAGAAATTTTCCACCTCTAACTCCTTTCTCTACCCACTTCCATGCTCCTGATCCAACTCATCATCATCATCTTTTTTTCACCACAAATTGCGACGACTTTCTAATTGGTCTCATTTCTCATCCTTTCCTCCCCCATAAGACAGCCCCTTTGGACAGTTAGATGCCTTTATGAAGCGTCACGTCTTACAGCGGTTCATTACCCAAATTCTTCCCTGGGACAAACAGGACAAGCATAACCTGGATGTTCATTTATCCCTTTCGTCCACATTTCCTTTTCTTTCGCATCACTCAACTCTCATTATCTTGCTTTCAGTTCTAAGAGGATGTCAAAGGTCTGCTGTCATGTTGTTTCTTCTGGAATGTTCTCTAATATTCTTTTCTCACTAATTTCTACCAACCCTTTTATCCTAGAAGAAATACTTCCTTTTTTTTCCCCAGCGAAGTTCTCCTTGATCACCCAGAGTATTTTTTTCCCATTATGCTCCCCACTAGCACCTGGTGCTTTTCTTCATGGCGCTTGTCATGCTTTGGTTCATGTGGTTAATTGTTTTCATCTTTGGCATCTCAGTGGAATGGCAGCTTCCGTGCGGGGGCAGAAATCCTTTTTGTTCATTTACTATTGTGGCTTCAGCACAGTGCCTGGACATGGGAATATTTGTGAACTGCTGAGACTTGGAACGGGAATATTTGTGAATGAAAAAGGCTTGCCACAGTTCTGGGAAGAACTGTGGGAACTTTTTGTTTTACAGTCCCCTTTATTCTAAAGCCGTTTCCTTAGTTTCTGTACTCATCAGGCATATGGAGAGAACCTGTAACTCTTTCTGTTCCCCTATTAGGATGGAACTTAGGCGTCAAATGCTAAGATGCAAGAGAAAGAGACAAAATCTAAGCTTAAAAGAAATTCCAAATAGAAATCCCGAATCCCCAAGTGGCTCCCCATCTCTGTCTTCATTACCTGCCGTAATCTCAGGGTGCAACTATCGAGGCTTGAGTTACTTACACGCCTTTAATCCTCTTACCCTCCATCAAGATCATTCCAGTAGCTTTGCAGTTAGATTTTTAACTGCAGTATGCATTCACAAGTCGTTTCTTGGTCAAATGCAACAGTGGTACCACTATAATCTCCTGGAGATTAAAAACAAGTATTCAGTCTTCTTTATCCTAGTATAGTTTATCTCTATCAAAGTTATGATTTCGAGTTTTTCAAGCTAATACCTTCATGAAAGTAATGAGTGTAAAATAAATTAGCAATTAAAATTGATCTATGTCTATTGTTTATCACAGTCTTCTCTGATTCAGTTCTTACCTGACTTAGAAGAGGCATTTTTTTTCATATAATTATTCTTCTCTTCTTTCCTCCTCTTGCTTAACTCTGGGCAATTTCCTTTCTAATAAAGCAAGAACAGATGGACAGATTAGATGGGAAAATGTAAAAATAGTAATAATTGTTTTCTGCTAGGGAAAAAATATATCGCATAGTACAAGCTATATTTTAAGAGTTGACTAAAGAATGGGGCCAGAGAGTTAGTACAGCAGAATGTTTGTTTGTAGGTAGGATGTTTGCCTTGTGTTCTCCATATGGTCCCGAGCACCACACGTGATCCCTGAGAGCAGAAACAGGAGTAAGCCCTGAGTACTTCGGTAGCCCAAACTCTCCCCCTGCCAGAAAAAGAGTTGACTAAAGAAAGCTATAAAGTAATATTTCAAGTATATAAAATAGTATGTAGGAAAGGTGATATTAGGATATATGCATATGTATATTATGCTTATATGTACTTACATATATACTTACATATATATATGCTTGTCCTTATTTATACTTTTATATAACTTGTACACATATACTTATATATACTTGTATACACACATATATACTTTTATATGTAAAAATGTTTGTGGAATTGATAATTGAACCCAGAGCTTATGCATGTAAAGCACATGCTTTACCACAGGGCTACTTCCCTGGTCCAGCATTTGGATATTTAAAGTCGTACAAAGCTGTACAGTGCCATTTTAACAGAGACTATGTTTGCACCCACCAAGTTACACTAAACCATTGGTTATATATTTATTTTTTTTTAAAAATTCGTTTAACAAAAGTATGTCCTTTATTTGAATCAGGTAAAGGTAAAGGTAAAGGCCCTCCCATTGTTCATCGATTTTCTCGAGCGGGCCCAGTAACATCTCCATTGGAGAACTTTGTTGTTACTGTGTTTGGTATATCGAATCAGAACATGCACAATTTAGCATAAATATATTACTTGTGGATGTGTTTATGAAGGGGAAGAAATGGAGAGGATGGGTTGAAGTCCTGTAATGGGTAAACTTCTGGGAATTAGATTTTTGGGTCTATAAAGGGCATTATTGCCTATCCTTCACTCATTTAAACTTCCCAATCGGACCCCAATTTTTACTCATGTATCTGCCTTTCCCTTTTTAGTCAGTGTATGTCTTTGAAGAGAAGCTGATCTCCTTCTGGGTTCCAGGGGTTGGCCTGACTTCCCAGGAATAAATCTATACCCTCCCAATAAATGCTTCAGGAATGCATTTCAGGAATGACCCAGGTGGACTGGGTCAGGATCAAGCCAAGGAAAGAGTGTGATGGATTCTGAGGGATTCTGGGACAGAACCCGCTTACTCATAATAGAGAGCTAATCAGAAGTCGTGGGCCCTCCTTGTCTGGACAATGTTGACCATGCATATGAGGCCGAGGGGCTGTGGGAACTGTTTTTCCTGAAGAGGGAAGCCTGCCAAAGAAATCAGGACAAAGAGAGTGGCCCAGAAGTGGAGCCGTGGCTACTAAACAGGCCTCACCTTTGCCCTTTCTAGCCTGCAGTGGTCTGTTAGGCCATAAAAAACCTTGGTGTTAAACTAGGTTTTTTTTTTTTTTTAAATAGGTTTTTACTGAGATTTGTTTCCAGAAGCCCCAAGAAACATTTTAACATATAGAATCCCAATTTATACTTCCTTCTGTTGTTTGTGTTTATTTTATCCTTTAAGTTTGGGACTATTTTCTGATTTTGAAAGTACTTGCTCATTAGTGTGAATGTAGAAAACATTAAAAGACACTAAGAGACTCATTAAAACCACCCAGAGTCCCATTATCTCTAGACAACTGTTGTTTTGAATTTCTCTTATATTCAGGCATCCAAATGTACACATGTATTTTGCATCATATATATTTTGATGTATTTGATGAAATATATATTTGATGAAAATCACAGCCCAGTGAAAAATAGAAACTAAAAAAATGTAAAACAAGGTAACTAGATTACTATCTGTGACTATGGCTATATAGCATACATCAACCTGTGTAATAATTGTCCTGTGTTGTTAGTTACTAGTAGTTACTCCTGATCTCCACACTTTATGAAATCTTAAATCATCTAAGATTTTAAGTTAATATTTAGTAAAAGATATGCTTTTAATATAAGAACGTGTCATATCTACAAAATCAACCAATTATCAACATGTCCATTTGGTTCCCCCAATAGGTGGTTTCTTTGTTGTTGGGGGGGCACACCCTATTAGTGCCAAGGGCTTAGTCCTGGCTCTGTGCTCACAGTTCATTCCTGGTGGGGCTCAGGGTACCATATGCGGTACCAGGGATCAAACCTGGATTAGCCACATGGAAGGCAAGGGCCCTACTTGCTATCTCTTAGGCTCCAGTGTTGTTTATTCTTATTTATGGTAAGTTGCTTCCTTAGGCCCAGTCCTCATTGGATTTTTCCATAATGTTGTTTTTAAACAATTATAGCAAAAATCGCTGCCTTACATTGATCATTTTGGCAACATACATGTGGTGGTTGTATTTATATATGGGATAAAAACTCTGGAATAGGGCCTTATTATATTGCCACAGTACCATGCTTTCAGTCCTAAATGTTTCCCAATTCCCATTATGATTTTCTGATGCCTGAGTTGATCGGAAGAGAAACAGGGTGGTTTACCAGCTGTCTTTTAGTTATTGATTTCTAACTTAACTACACGGTGGTCAGAGAATGTGGTTGCTATGATACCAGTCATTAGACATGTAGAGAGACTTGCTCTCCGTTTCACATATTCTTGAAAGAAGTGTGTGTTGAATGCAGTGTTCGTGATGTGTTCATTAATTAAGTTTGGTAACTGTGGCTCAAATCTTCAAGTCCTTTGTAGGATTTTTTTTTGGGTCCAGGGATGGGGGTGGTAGCTCCTTGATTTATGTATTTAGTTTCTTGTGACTGCTGTAACAAATGACCACAGATAGGGTGACTTAAAAGGACAAATATTCTCTCACAGCTGTGGAAGCCTCTAACCTCTGAAACCAAAGCTGCCCTCTCTGCAGGCTCTGAGAATCCATTCCCGACTCCTCTCAGCCTTAGTAGTTTCCTCCAGTCACTGACTCTGTGGTCACACTGTCTCCTCTGCTTCCATATCCTTGGTATCAAGTTCCCTGCTTTTTTTCTGATGAGGACACTTGTGGGTAGATTCATGGCCCGCTTGGGATACAACTTCCATGGAGGGAGGAAGGGAGGTCTCTTTACAATTCGCCCCACTGCAACTGGCATTGGAGGTATGTGAAAAGTCAACCAGATTTCTCCTTGTACTTGTCAACTTTTGCCTCATATTTTTTTAATTTAATTTTTATTAGTGAAACACCATGAGGTACAGTTGTAGACTTACAAGTTTTTGTGCTTGGGTTTCAATTATACAATGATCAAATACCCATCCCTCCAACAGTGCCCATTTTTGTCTCATATTTTTAAATATTAGAACACAACATTAATGTTTCTTTTCTTTTGCTTGAGGATTGATACTTTTACTATGCAGATGTCCAGGCTCCTGGAACACCCAGCTTAGGATAGAAGTTCTCCAGTTCCACTGGGAACTGTCTAAAAGCAATTTGACTTCTTCCACGTCTCACCCCCAATCTATTTTTTGAGGGGGGGGGGCGCAAACATGAAATTCTAGTTGTACAATTTTTTCCTCCTTTAACATTTTTAAAAAATTCTTTTACCATTTCTAAGACATCTTGCAGAACTACAAATTTTGTTCCAGGGTCAGAGGACTTAAACGGAGGGGCTACTCTATACCCATGGATCAAAACGAGGGCCTCTGGTCTGCAGTGAAATGGTTCTGATGGGTTAAGGCATTCTAACATTTAGCACAGCGCGGGTGCTAACGGGCAAACCGAGAGGCGGCGGCGACAGCCCGCGCAGAAGTCTATGGGAGGCAATTTCGCGCGGGTTGCAGGGGTTCCTCTCGGTGGAAACACAGGTTTCCCCCCTTTGCCGGCCGAAACGGGTCGTTTTCTGGACCGCGTCCCCGCACATGCTGAGTTCCACGGTCACATCAGAACCTGCATGCAGAACGTGCACGGACCCGGGCCACGGCGGGGGTCCCGAGAAAGGCCCTTCTCTCCCCAGGGCTGCAGGAATTCTCACGGCGGCCGAGACCCCGAGCCCTGGCGCCCGCAGCGCGACCCTCGGCGCCGGGACCGGGTTAACTTTTATCTGGCTTCCGCGTGGGGCGGCGCGGAGGGGCCTTCCGTGGCCGGCCCCACGCGTCCACGGCTGGGCGCTCTCTAGTCCAGCCCTTTAGTCTGGCTTCGGGCGCGGGATCCAGGCGGAGGCCCGAGTCCGATCCCGTCCAGGGTCGCGGTGCGACGCGCTGTCTCTGCGCGGGGGGTGGACCTAGACCACGAAACTGCCCTCACCCCCGCCCCGCCCCGTGCCTAAGGCCGGGCATCTCGGGAGTCCGCGGGGCGCCCGGTCGCCCCGGCAACCATCCGGCCGGCGCGCGTGCGCAGTCGCGCTCCCTTGTCACGTGGGGGCGACGGGGGCGGGGCCGGCGCCTTATGACGGCGCTGCCGGGGTGGGGGAGTGGGGGGGGAGGGAGAGGGAGGGAGGGGCGGCTGGGTCGCGCCCGCCCCGTGTCGCCCGGCTCTCTCGCGACTCGTTCCCCGCACCACGTGCCCTCCGGGCCGCTCCCCCGCGGCTCCCCCCCCGACTCCGCACACCCCGAGTCCCCGCCTGGCTGCCCTTGCCAACCGCCTGGGAGAGGGAGGCTGCTGTAAAATGTCGTGAGGGGCGCCGCCGCCGCCGCCGCTTTACGGCTGCCTCTCCCCGACCCGAGCCCGGGAGCGTCCAGCGCCGTCAGCCCGAGTCCTCGGAGCCCGAAGGCAGCGCGGGCGGCCGGCCGGCGAGCAGAGCCGCCGCCCCCCGCCCCGCGCCGCGCCGCCCCGCGCCGCGCCCGGCCGGGCCCCCGGCGATGTGAGCGCGCGGAGGGCGCCGGTGCCCCGCCTGGCCCGCGCGGGAGACGGCGGCAGGTGCCTGGCTGCGCGGCGGGCGGGTGCTGGGGGCCTGCAGGATGGAGGAGAGCATGGAGGAGGAGGAGGGGGGCAGCTACGAGGCGATGATGGACGACCAGAACCACAACAACTGGGAGGCGGCGGCCGACGGCTTCCGGCAGCCCCCGCCGGCGCCCGCGCCGCTGCGGCCCGCGCCCGCCCGGGAGCCCCCCGGGGCGCAGCTGCTGGCGGTGCCCGCGGGCGCGGCGGCGGACAGGAAGGGCCCCAAGGAGGGGCTGGCCCTGGGCGCGCCGCCGCCGCCGCCGCCGCCCCCGCCGCCGCCGCCGCCGCCGGCGGCCCCCGAGCCCAACGGGGTGATCATGATGCTGAAGAGCTGCGACGCGGCGGGGGCCAAGGCGGCCCCCGCCCCCAGCGCCGGCGCCAGCATCAACATCAACACCTCCACCTCCAAGTTCTGTGAGTGCGGCCCGGGACGGCCCCGCGGCCTTTGTTCCGGGCCCTCGGGGGGCGGGGGGAGGCGGCGCCCGGGACCCCCCTCAGCCCCGCCCCCGGCGATCGAGCCTCCGGGGAGGGGGCGCGCGGCTTTTCTTCCCCACCCCCACCGCCCCCGAAAGTTTCCCCCGCAGACCCGCAGAGGGGAGAATCAGGGGGCCTCTCATTATTAGTAATGGATTTATTTATTTCCCTCTTCCCCCGCTCTCGCTTTTGGTTTTTTTTTTTTTTGCATTTTATTTATTCTATTTTTTTTTGGGAGGGGGCGCGTCTCGCAGCCCCCCAGAAAGGAAAGCCATCTGGCAGCCCGTGCGTTGTTTGGGGGCTTGCCGCCTGCCCGCGCGCGTTGCAGCCAGCCAGCCAGCCGGAGCGAGAGAAAGTTGACCCATGTGGTCGTGGGTGCACCCCCCCTTTCTCCGCCTTCTCTGCGGCGCGCGCCTCCCGCGCCCCGCCCGGGAAGGGTCCGGGCGTAACCGTCGGGGGCGCGGCGGCCGCGACCCGCCGTTTTCGAAGCTCCGGATGGACCAGGAGGACTTACACCCCCTCCCCCTCCCCCTCCCCCCATTTCCCCCGCCCCCCTCCCCCGACGGGTTGGGTCCCGTTAGCACGTGTCGATGGTCCTGGTTCTGTTGAATTCTTGGGCTTGAAATGAGTGCTCGCTCTGTTGGAGTGAACGCCCCAGTGGCAGGCAAAAAAAAAAAAAAAGACACCCCAAATCTGTTCTGTAATTGAAACTGCCTCCCCACTCCCACCCCCCAGGATCTGTGCCTCGCTTGCTTTCGCGCCTAGGAAATTAAAAAGCGATTTTTGCTTTCAGCGAGTTGGATTAGAGCTGGTGAGGATGAAAATTGCCCGTCGCGGCCAGGTTTTTCTCTCCTATTAATAACTGCAAGTTTTGAATGGCATCTAGTAAAGCAACTGGAGATTTCAATCCCCGGTTACTAATTTTATCCAGCTGTAGTGGTTATTGTCCAATTAGGGGTACAGGGGAAATAGTTGCCTTGATTCACATGTGTGTGTTTAAGTCAGACTCGCACATTTGTGTGTAGATGCAGCCCTCGGTCTTAATTTATTTGCCTCCGGGAGACTGCATAAGAGAAAGATCTTATGTATTTGAAAACTTTGTCTGTGATTTCCCCACTTTGTCTACAGGAGAAGAATATTCAGATTGAGTAGTTTGTATGTTCAGGTCTGTTTGGTGAAATCAGATCTGGAACATACAGTGATGGGTGACATCCAAGTGACAGAAGTACTTTGGTTTTAGTGCTCAAGCAAAGTTCATCGAAGAGTTTTAAACACATACCTTAAAAAAGTAGAAATTAATAAAATTAAGGACAAAAGATTGATTTGCCCAAGATTGTTCCTTGACGATTATTAAGCTGGACAGATCACCAATAAAATCGACCAGGGAAAAAAATGCCGTGGGTGGGAAATGGGCGCTAACTACAAATAAAATATTTTTAAAAAATAAGTTATGGATTGCTGTACATTAATCAGCTTGAAAGTCTAGGTGAAATGTTTGAACTCTTAGAAAACTGCAAAGTGTGAAAGTTGATTTCAGAAGAATCAAATAACTTGAATTAATAATTAGCTCAAATTTTTCAAAAACTTTGGACCCAGATAATTTTGTTAAATTGTATTGAGGCGATTGGGTAGGGCGTTCGCCTTACACACGGCCAACATGGCCGACCCAAGTTCGATTCCTCTGCCCCTCTCAGAGAGCCCTCCAAGCTACCGAGAGTATCTCGCCCACACAGCAGAGCCTGGCAAGCTCCCCGTGACGTATTCGATATGCCAAACACAGTAACAACAAAGTCTCCAATGGAGACGTTACTGGGCCCGCTCGAGCAAATCGACGATCAACGGGAGGGCCTTTACCTTTACCTTTACCTTTACCTGTATTGAGGCGATACTGCAATATGATCTTACACAATTTCAAGTTGATATCATTGAAAATCTATCTGTCGGTCTATATAGTGAACATTGATTTCCCCTCTAAGATTTTTCCACCACACCAAGGTGTCCTCTAGATTTACTCTCCCTCCCTTCCCCACCAGTATTCTATTTACTGGTTTCCTTTTTGCAGTGCCAGGGATGCAACTAATAATTTCTTTTTCAAATTGTTCTGGGAAAAACAAAACCAATATTAATCTCATTTAAAGATCAGTGAAGTTTAACCAAAAACAAGATGTGAAACAAAATTTATCTCAATAGTCTCAAGGACAAAAACTAATTGTATATCACAATAATAATTCAGTTAGATATTATTAAAACTCTTAACAGGCTCAGAAGACAAGATAGAGGTCAAATGAAAACTTTGGGCAGAGAATTGAGAAATTTTAGATAAATTTAAGATAAGGATGCCCCTTAGTACATGTGTTGCTGGATATGTTAAGAAATATCTGGCTAACGCTATCCTGATTATCCTGGCTGACATTCTGCGTGTGTGTGTGTGGGGGGGGTGTGGGAAGGGGATAAAAATAAAAGGATAGGGAGGAAAACAAATATTTTCATTTCTGCACAAAGCAGATATTTTAGAATAATGTCATGTACCTGCAAGAACCATTAGAATTTGAGAAACTATTAGTAGGATTTTAGTAGGGCTATTGGATTGAAGACTGGCCTAGCAAAGTTAGTAGCATTTACTGCATCAACATAACTGTTTATTTAAGGTAAGAAAAATATTGCATAGAGCAATAGCTACAAAATAAAAAAAGCTTTTAGCGGGGCTGGAGCAATAGTACAGCGGGTAGGGCTTTTGCCTTGCCCTGGCCAACCTGGGTTTGATTCCCAGCATCCCAGCATTCCCCGAGCACCGCCAGGAGTAATTCCTGAGTGCAGAGCCAGGAGTAACCCCTGAGCATTGCCCAGTGAAGAAGTAGTGTTCTTGGGAATAGTCACATCTAATACCACGTGTATCTCTGGGTAAGTTAAAGATTGAAACAAAAAAGGAAACATAGTAGAAAAATTTCTTTAAATTGTATCTCTGTGAGATACATAGTTACAAAGCTGTTCACCATTGGGTTTCAGTTATACAATGTTCCAACACCCATCCTTTCATCAGTGTACATTTCCCACCACAAATGTCTCCAGTTTCCCTCCAGCACCTGCTTGCTCCCCCCTTCTCTCTCTCCTCTCCCCCTCCTACCTCTGCCTTCTAGGCATTGTGGTTTGTAAAATAGATGCTGAGGGTAACCCCATGGTTGTCCTTTTACCCACTTTGAGCACTTATCCAGAGTGATCATTTCCAACTATCATTCTCATAATTCTCCCTTCTCTATCCCAACTGCCTTCTCTTCCAGCACTTGAGTCTTGCTTCCAACCGTGGACCAATCCTCCTGAGTCTTGTTTCTCCTGTCCTTGGGTATTAGTCTCATTCTGTTTTATTATATCCCACAAATGAGTGCTGTCATTCTATGTCTGCCCCTCTCCTTCTGACTCACTTCATTCAGCATGGTACTTTCCATGGTCATCCATTTATAAGCAAGTTTTATGACTTCGTTTTTCCTGGTGGCTGCGTAGTATTCCGTTGTGTGGCTGTCCCATAGTTTCTTTCTCCAGTCATCTGTTCTCAGGCACTTGGGGTGCTCTCCAGATTCTGGCTATTGTGCATACTGCTGCAGTGAACAAAGAAGTGCAGATGGCATTTCTGTAGTTTGTTTTTGCACCCCCGGGGGTATACCCAGAAGTGGTATTGCTGGGTCATGTGAAAGTTTTGTTCCTAGTTAGAATAGAGGGCCCATATTGTTTTCCAAAAAGGGTGGACCAGTCCACGTTGCTACCAGCAATGAATGAGAGTCCCTTTCTCACCTCATCCATGCCAGCACTGTTTGTTCTTGTTCTTTTTGATGTGTGCCAGTCTCTGTGGTATGAGATGATATCTCATTGTTGTCTAGATTTGCGTCTCCCTGGTTAGTGATATAGAACATTTTTCCTGTGCTTTGTGGCCATTTGAATTTCTTTGAGGAAGTTTCTGTTCCTCCTCCCCATTTTTTGATGGCACCGGATGATTTTCTTTCTTGTAAAGTTCTATCATTGCCTTATATATCTTTGACATTAACCCCTCCTCAGATGGGCATCAGATAAATAATTTTTCCCATTCCATGCACAGTCTTTGTTTCTTGGTCACCATTTCTTTTGAAGTGCAGAAGCTTAGTTTAATGTAGTCCTGTTTGTTTATCTGTGCTTCCACTTGCTTGATCAGTGGCGTTTGATCCTGAAAGATGCCTTTAGCTTCAGTGTCATGCCTACGTTTTCCTCCGTATACCTTACGGATTCAGGTCTGAGATTGAGATCTTTAATCCATTTTGATCTGATTTTTGTGCCTGGCATCAGAAGCCTGAGTTCATTTTTCGCATGTAGCTGCCCAGTTTTCCTAGCAACACTCATTGGGAGGCTTTCTTTGTTCCACTTGGTGTTTCTCGCTCCTTTATCAATGATTTATTTATTTATTTTTGCTTTTTTGGGTCACACCTGGTGATGCTCAGGGGTTACTCCTGGCTCATGCATTCAGGAATCACTCCTGGCGGTGCTCGGGGGACCATATGGGATGCTGGGAATCGAACCTGTATCGGCCATGTTGGCTGCGTGCAAGGCAAACGCCCTACCCGCTGTGCTATCGCTCCAGTCCTGCTTTATCAACGATTTAGTGATCATATACTTGAGGGTCTATGGCAGGATATTCAGCTCTATTCCATTGGTCTGTGGGGTTGTCTTTATTCCAATACCATGCTGGTTTTAATTACTACCGCTTTGGTAGTGCAGTTTGAGGTTGGGAAGGGTGGTTGATGCCTTCCATCTTTCTCTCCTCAAGGATTGCTTTAGATATTTGTGGGGGTTTATTGTTCCATATGAATTTCAGGAGTGTTTTACCTATTTCTTTGAAAAATGTCATGGGTATCCTTCTAGGGGCTACATTGAGTCTATGTAATGCTTTGGGGAATGTTGCCATTTTGACAATATTAATCCTCCTGATCCATGAGCAGGGACTGTGTCTTCATTTCCTTGTGTCTTCTTTCATTTCTTGAAATTTGTTTTGTAGTTTTCTTTATATAGATCCTTCACTTCTTTAGTTAAGGTGAGTCTGAGATACTTGATTTTTCTGAGGCAGGATTTTGAATGGGGTTACTTTTTTTAAACATCTCTTCACTTTCATTATTTGTATAGAGGAGAGCCATGGGCTATTGGAAATTGATTTTGTAACCTGCCACTTTACTATACAATCCTATTGTTTCTAGGAGCTTTTTAAAAAATACAGTGTTTAGGATTTTCTAAATGCAATATCATGTCATCTGCATGTGGTGATAGCTTGATTACTTCCATTTCTATCTGGATATCTTTTTCCGTACTTCCAGTACTATATTGAATAGAAGTGGCAAGAGTAGGCAACCTTGTCTTGTGTCTGATCTTAGATGTATGGCTTTTAGTTTTTCCCCATTAAGGATAATGCTAGCTCTGTGCTTGTGGTCAGTGGCTTTGACTATATTGAGGAAACTTCTTTCAACTCCCATTTTGTTGAGCGTTTTTATCATGAATGGGTGCTGGATCTTGTCATATGTTTTCTCTGTGTCTATTGATGTGATCATATATAGTTTTTATCTTTCATTAATGTGGTGTATTATGTTGATTGACTTGAGAATGTTAAACCATCTTTGCAACCCTTGGGTGGATCCTACTTGGTCATGGTATATAATCTTTTTGACGAGGCGTTGGATTCTATTTGCTAGTATTCTTTGTATCTTGTTCATCAGGGATTTTGGCCTATAATTCTCTCTCTCTCTCTCTCTCTCTCTCTCTCTGATTTCTTTGTCGGCCTTTGGTATTAGGGTGATATTTGCTCATAGAAACTGGGGGTGTTTCTGTTTCTTCAATTCCCTGAAAAAGTTTAGAAAGGATTGGCAGTAGGTAAAAGTTTGAAAGAATTCACTAGTGAATCCATCTGGGCCTGGGCTTTTGTTTTTGGGAAGACTTTTTTTTTTTTTTCATAGAGATATTTTATTTTCATAAAAGTAGGTCACAGTAGTTCATTACAGATAATATTCAAATACCAATCCCACCAGTGAGCACCTTGCCACCACAATAAGCGGGAAGTGTGTGAAGGTTGTATTTAATTCTGGAGCCATTTAAGCCTGCATATAAGAGAATACAAGCAAGTATGTTAAGACCAAACAAATGTGTGCTACTTTTGATAAGGAAGTGAGATAGAGTGTAAGAGGCACAGGAAATTCTGGGTTCTCTTCCTTGAGCTTTAGTTTGTAGTCTCTGGGTCTTGATGAAATTACATGGTGGGAGGGGCAGTTTTGTGGGTGTGACTGCCAAGCTATTGGAAAATGGGGGACTTGGGGGGAGGAGACCCAGAGTCGATATGAGTGGGCTTGGAGATCTCAGTCACAGGTTCCTGCATAGCTGGGTTTTTCTGTCCGTCCCCCCTTGGGTGAGGCTCCTCCGAGCTGGCGGAGAGTGGCCTTGAGCATGGCAGAGCGGGAAGGGAAACTCAACCTGGCTCCGCTTCGAGGTGCCTTTGGGAAGACTTTTGATTATCATTTTAATTTCCTTGATAAGTGATAGGTCTGTTCAAGTATTCGGATCATCTCGGTTCATCCTCGGAAGGTTATATTTCTTCAAGGGTCTTGTTTTGTAGCATAAAGATTCTCAAAGAAATCTCTAATGATCCTTTGAATTACTTTGGTTTTTGTTGTGATGTACCCCCTTTCATTTCTGATTCTTTTTATTAGGGTTCTCTCTTTTTGTGAGTTTCGCTAGTAGTTTATCAATCTTGTTTATTTTCTCAAAGAACCAGCTCTTGGTTTCATTGATCTTTCACTTTTTTTTTTTCAGTTTTAGCTCTTTGTTAATTTCTTTTTTTTCTTTTTCTTTTTTTTTTTTGCTTTTTCGGTCACACCTGACGTTGCTTAGGGGTTACTCTTGGCTCTGCACTCAGGAATCACTCCTGGCGGTGCTCGGGGGACCACATGGGATGCTGGGAATCGAACCCGGGTCGGCCGCGTGAAAGGCAAATGCCCTACCCGCTGTGCTATCACTCCAGCCCCGCTCTTTGTTAATTTCTGCTCTAAGTTTTATCATTTTCTTTCTCCTGCCTGGTTTGGCCTTTTTTTGTTGGTCATTTTCTAAGATCTTAAGCTATGAAGTGTTATTTGAAAACACAGTAAAATTAGTGGGATGCCATATGAAAGAAGCTCTTTCCCTAGGGACGGGGAAGGACTTCTTAATGACCCTCAAATGGCTGAAAGGTAATTCTTATCAATTAATTGGTAAAAAGGAATGGCTTTGAATATATATAAAATTAAACGTTTTCATTTAACAGAAGACTGGGAAGATATTTGCCTGTCTAAACTTAATAAGGAATTAATATCTAGGGTAGACCAGGGGCTCTGCATCAATACAGAGTGCAAGCATTCCTATGGAAAAAAAAGGTACAGGATTTTAATGTGTCGTTTACAAAACAGGAAATCCTAGCATGTAGAAAAAGATGTTTGGAAGTATTAAGTAATGAGACACACGGTAGATTAAAACAGTGAAATGTCTTTTTTTTTTGTGGAAAAAATGAACTTATTTTTTCCATTTTAATTGTAATACTATGATTTACGATACTGCCAACATTATTTTCATGCACACATCATCCCAACAGTATGTCCGTCACCTGTGCCTGCTTCCTCCACCGGTATTAAGGACCCCTGCTGTCCCCTGGTCGGCCCCTTCCCATGACTTCCCCGGGCTCCATCTGAATTGTGTATTGTTGATACTCCCTGAGCTATGACAGTGAAGGGGACATCTGGACTGTAAGATGAGAAGAGCTCCTGGTGATCTCTTTCTGAAATAGATTTTAAAAAGAATTTCTTCACTTGATGGCTGCATTCTAGATGCCAGAGATTGTTGGTGTGGCCTAGTAGAGAGACCATATGTAAAATAGCAGCTACATTTGGATGCCCCACTTGGTGTGATTTGCCATGATCCTTGTTCTGGCCGGTAGGGCATTTGCCTTGCACGCAGCCAACCTGAGTTCGATTCCTCCACCCCTCTTGGAGAGCCCAGCAAGCTACCGAGAGTATCTCACCCGCACGGCAAAGCCTGGCAAGCTACCCGTGATGTATTCAATATGCCAAACACAGTAACAAGTCTCACAATGGAGACGTTACTGAGCCCGCTCAAGCAAATCGATGAACAACGGGAGAACAGTGATAGTGACAGTGATCCTTGTTCTCTGAGGCCCATCTTTTCAGCCTGTGAAGTTGGTACCCTCTGCAATTTCCTCAGGGACATGCTGTTGCCTTGGGTTTATTACCTGGGTGGGACGGGACCCACCCCAATGGAGGGGCTTTAATTAGGCTCTCGGACTGGGGGTGGGTGGGTGTGGAGGGATTAGCGGGTGACTCTGAATCTCCTGGGCTATGAAAGGGATGGAGACCAAAATACCACTTTTTCCAATGTGACACCCAGAGCTTCTGATCTGCTCGGTTTTACCATAGTGACATTTTGATCCCTGAGGGTTAGAAATAGCTTAGAACCCGAATCAAGTAACCCTAAAAAGGCTAAGTGATTCTGTGTCCCAAATGCACTGTCCTTTGATAGATATTGATGTGTTCTGTGGGAAAAGACCTGGAGGAAGAATAAGCCTGCTCGAATAGAGCTTTATAGATGCCTTCCTTAATGGAGCCCTTCCTCTGCTTCATTCCAGCTGCTTATTTTAATTTTAATCTGGATATTGGGTGAGATGTCATTTTTTTTAAAAACAATGTATTTTAGCCCTGTTATTTTAACAGGACAAAGATTTGTTTTATAGCCAGAGAGTTTAATGAATCTCCGATCTGTAGAAATGAAATGTAATTAAAATCTTGTTTCAGTATTTCCAGCATTCTGCCGTATAGGGTTAAGAAAGCTCAGACTTGGCTAGCTGTAGATTGAACGCTCTAAACTCTTCTCGGTTCTCCTTTTTTTCCTAACAGGGGCCACACCCAGTAGAGCTCAGCCCAGTTCCAGCCACCAGTGCGTAGTGTTCCTGGGCCATGAGGCCCCAGTTAGCAATGTTGGAGGCCACCAGAGTCCCCAGGCAGAACTCTGCCGCCACCTGGGCTGTACCTGGCGGTGCTGGGGGTGGATGTGTTCTGGTGACCAAACCCCGGGCAGTCTCTCAACCCTTCAGTTAATACCAGGGTTTTTGGGTTAGTCAATAAACCATACTTATATTGCGGCTATGTAAATATTTGCTGAATGGCCAAGATCGGCCTCAGATTGTACTTTCTTTCACATAGGACTGTGTGGGTTTAATTGGCCTCTATGCTTTAGTTGTCTTGATATTTGTATGATTTATCGTTAAGGTGATTTTTAAAACCACCAACAGCTTCGTCAGATCTACCTTATATCTGTCTCTGGTGTTTTTCAAAGGCTCAGTTACTCAGATTGTTGTCTACTTGTGAAGCTGTTGGGCTTTTTTTTCTATTTATTGCTTAGGGCCACTGTGTGGGTGCCTCAGGGACTTCCCAGAGAGCTGGAATGATTGTTACTTGATGTCTCTGAGTGTGTTTGTGTAACTCATATTCTAGATGTTCCATCTCTTGCAAGTGAAATGCTGCTCTCATACTTAATCAGCGCCCTGACTGGATCTAGGTTTTCGCTTTGTTTTGCTGGGCTGGTCAGTCGTAGGCCTTCCACATGTCCGAGCTGGCCTTCTGCTGAGCCACATCCCCAGCCTGGCCACAGAATTCTTAGGACTTTTATGCAGATTTTTTGCCCTTGCGATTTTTTAAGTGTTGCCTCATGCATTTAGGGTTGCCTCATGCACTCCGTTCTTGCAGTGGAGAAGTCAGGTGTCATCTTATTTCTTGTTCTTTTGTGTGTGTGACCTTTTGTGTCTCTGGAACATTTCTGGAATGTTTTCTTATCATAGTGTGTCAGTATTTTCTTCCTTTAAATTTTCTCTTTTCACTATCTTAATAAGTTAACATAAATGCTGTGTTATCTATATAAAATCTATTAACTTTAAAATGACTGTATTCTTTGGATCTTTCAGGAGAGATCCTTGTTTTCTTCTGCTGGATTTTTAACATTGATTAGTTTTTTATTTTAGGAGTATTTGAGTTTTTTTTTATGACAGTCTTACATTAAAAAAAAAAAACCTTAAAGGATAATTACAGGCTTCCCCTCCCCCATTTGTTTTTATTTTCAACTATTTTTGTTTTCAACTTTATTTTATGTTTATTCTGATCATTAAGTGTCTGACAATTTCTGCAGGTCTTTCTGATCCTTTTAAAAGTGAAAAAGACTAATTGGCAGTTCTCTGTGTATGAGGGGCCTTGCCAAAGTTTAAGTATTAAAATTCATTTTAGGCTAATTGGATGCAGAGCTGTTACTTTGTTGGGAAACTGCCCAATACTGGTATGTGAATGTCTTTTTCTTGCAACTATTCAGTTTCTCATAGAAAATGTCTTCTATTCTGGTTTAATGTCCTAACAGGAAGAGCATGATGTACCAATGCATTTTCCCCAGTGGATGGCATTCTGGCATAAAAGAGACTTAGTGGGGTTAGAGCATGTCTTAAATTGTCGTGGGAGTTTTTCTCAATCTAACACATACACACAAGAACCTCGGGTATTTTATGTGTTTTTGCTTTTTTTTTTTTTTTAAACAAAACTGTTTAATCTGCAGACTTGCATCCAAACTGCATTCTCAGCTTCCTTCCTAATTCCAGCCCTCCTCTAACCCTGGGCTTCTTAAATGTTTTCCTCTTGCCACCCCTTTTTTGCCCCAGAAATGTAACACCGGTGAGCACTGCCCGGAACAGCTCAGATTCCTTATGTGTTGGATTATGAATTAAGTTTTGGTTATTGCACATTCAGAAACCTTTCACTGTTGCCAGTTTTGTACACACACGCACACGTGTGCGCGCATGCGCGAGTGTGTGTGTGTGTGTGTGTGTGTGTGTGTGTGTGTGTGTGTGTACACCTAACCTGTGACCGCAGTTTTCGAAGCTGGGCTCTTACCAGGTCTCAAGTCCTGAGTGTGTATGTGTGTGTGTGTGTGTGTGTGTGTGTGTGTACATACACCTAACCTGTGACCGCAGTTTTCGAAGCTGGGCTCTTACCAGGTCTCAAGTCCTGCGCTTTGCAGGGGCCCGGAAGGCTGTACTAGCTCACCCTTGGTGCTTGCAGCTCAGCACATTGCTGTAAACGCTACTGTCTTCACTGTCACACAGGGCGAGATTTGCTGATTTTTGCAGGAAACCACAGAATTACTGAAACTACAGCAGACCTGCACTTAGCATAGTTTACACTTTGATAATCTCAGTTGAGTACGCTTTCTGTTTGAGTATTGTGAATTTCTGGGTTAGTTTGAGCCTTGATGGTCTCGATAGCCCTTCTTCACAGATTTATTTCATAAGTGGCTCATTATACGCATGGTCTCAGAGGCTTAAACATGATATAATTAGATGATAATGTTGTACAGTAACTATTCTGAAGGAACGTAGAGGTCAATTTTATTGACAGAGAAATTCTGAAATATTCTGTTACATTTCTTCAAAGTGGGAAACATGTGAATTTATAAAACTATACTAGAATGTATTTCCTGTAAGCTTTATGGTCATAATTTTTTTTTTTATGGGATGGGGGGGAGCATATACTTTGGAACAATGCAAAGCAATTTATATAGTTTTAGATTGTTAGTATGTTACAAGTTGTTTTTGTTCCAACAAGCTTTCCTTTTGGGCTGATAGAATAGGGTGGAATGGGATGCACAGGAACCCTTAAAGATTGTGTTAATGAGGACTTAGGTATTATAAAAATAAGACAGTATTAGCTATATGTTTGATTGTCTTGGGTTTTTTTTTTTTCCTTTTTAGGTCATACCCAGTGATGCTCAGAGGTTACTCCTGGCTCTGCACTCAGGAATTACTCCTGGTGGTGCTTGAGGGACCATATGGGATGCTGGGGATCGAACCCAGGTTGGCTGCGTGCAAGGCAAACACCCTACCTGCTGTACTATTGCTCCGGCCCCTGTTGTTGTTGTTTTGGGACCACAACTGGCAATGATTAGGGTTAATTTCTGACTTTGCATTCAGGAATGACTTCTGGCAACCAAATGGAAGGCCAGGGATTGAACCTGCATCTACTACATGCAAGGCAAATGCTCTACCTGCTATACTGTTATTCTGGCCCCAGTATTAACTATTTGGATGAGTGGGATTTAACCTTTTTTTCTCCTAGTTCATTATTTTGTATTATCTGTTGTTCAGTACTTGTGTTTAAGATCTACTCCAACCTATTGGTGTAATCATTTGTAATTTTTATTACTATATTCTTAGTTCTGAAAGAAGGCGGCTTAGTTTGGTGGGAAAAGAGAGACCCAGAAAAGTAGAACTTTTTCTTTTGGAGGGGGTGAGGGGCTGTTTTGGGACACCCCTGGCCATGCTGCTCAGGCAGGCTCACTTCTGGCTTTCTGCTCATTCATCACTCCTGGTGCTTGGGGACATTGCGCGGTGCTGGGATAAGCCAGAGTCCGGCATGCCAGGCAAGTGCCTTGCCTCTGGTACCATCTCTGGAGTCCACAAAAAGAACTTTTAATGATCTTTAATGTGAAGACTGTTCCCAGCTGCTATCTAACATTAATTTTTGATACTTTGTTTAACATGGAAACAGTTCAAATATGAAGTAGCAATGGAGAGTAGAGAAAAACCGCTGGCCCCTGGCAGTCCTGAGCTGTTGTAGTAACATCAAGCCATGATTCTCATGCTTTAGCAGGTGTAAGAGTCACCTGGCTGTAGAGTCACCTGACTGCAGAACACTAAACAGTGTCCTGCCTGGTGTCAGTTGTGTCGGTCCCTTTTCCTCATCTGCTCTGCTCACCTGCTGAGGTCTGGACTGGGGCGAGGCAGTCGCCTTTTTAGGAGACCCTGATACTGCTCTGCGTAACTCAATTTGAGAAGCACTAGTGGAAGGTAATGATGCCTGTGTGATTGCTGAATAATCTTCCTTTCAGAGAAATAGCAAAAAGCTGCCAAAGGAATTTCTAGTTTGGTCTACCTGGTTTTCTTTAGCCTGTCTGAAGTATTGATTTCAGAACAGCTAATGAGTAGTGTGCCATGCACTGTATTTAATTTTTTTATGAAATTAATTTACTTCACATACCTTTATCGAGTTGCATGTTTAGGCATGTTCAGAGAAGGGGTTTGAGTAGTAAACTCCTCCTGGAGGTGGCTTATATCTAGGTTGAGGTAGATTGATAATAATATATGAGTTTTGTTATTTGGATAGCACAGTGTTGAACATGTTTATTTCTGCCTGGTATGAAGTACATATCTGATATTTCTTATTTATAAGTGCAACATGAAATTTTCTGAGCTTTGGATTTTAGCCCTTCCATGTGATTTAGATTTTATTTTGCTTCTTGGTTAATGTCAGTTCAGCTGGTTTTCCTGTAGGACTTTGGTTTCATGAGCTTGTTATCTTTCAAATATATATTGCTAGATTTAAGCTCTGTGGCAGCCTGTTTTGAGGCTAATACAGCGTTATGAAAGTTTCGGGGTACTATTGGGTAGATCTGTCTGCAGCTCACCCCCACCCCCACCCCTTTTTGCTGCTCCGGTGGCATGATGGGGCCAGAGGATTGCATGCTTTAGCTGTGCTGCTGGCATGGACTTGGTTGTGGTCCGCTTGGACGTCACATACTTGATCATGACACCAGGTGCTCTGATGCCAGCCCCAGTCCTAGTGCCACAGCGATCATACTTGGCATGTGGGGTGGTTCTCTTTTAACCTTATACTAGGCCCGCTTTACTTATTTGTTCGTGACCTCTGGGCCTCCTTGGCATTGAGTTTACAATCCTCTCCATTCCCCTTTTTAAAAAGTATGGACCGTACCCAGTTGGAGTGGGGAAGGCACCAGCCACTCTTGGGGGTGGCCCTGTGAGCCAGATGTTTGAAAGAGGTGTGTGTGGTGCTGGGCATCAGACTCAGTGCTTTGCACATGGCAGGGCATATATATGGTCTACGTTTGGACCTTCTGGCCCTCTAATGCCTTCTTTAAGCAGTCTAGAAAGAAATGCTTCACAAACCTCAACAACGAAACAATTGGAGAAATGCTAAGTCTTCCACAAAGAAGACTTACAGATGGCCTACAGATTGCCAGAGTCTTCACCATCACTGAAGTAGAAATCAAAACGACAATGCGATATATCACCTTACACCAGTGAAAATAGGCTATGAGAGAAAAGCTGGAAACTATAAGTAACTAATGGGAATGTGGTGAGAAAGGAACCCTAATTCACTATTGGTGGAACTTTCCCTTAGTTCAGCCTCTCTGGAAAACAGTATGGAGATTTTCAAACAGTCAGAAATGGAACTACCATATGGTCCTGCAGTTCCACTGCTTGGTTCCGTCCCAAGAACACAAAAAACACCAGTTGAAAAGGATGTGTACACCTATGTTCATTACAGCTCTATTTACAATAGTAAGCTCTGGAAACAACCCAGGTGCCCAAGAACTGCTGGGTGGATAAATAAATTATGTTATTGTACAAACGGGTAGGGCATTCGCCTTACAAGCGGCCAACATGGCCGACCCGAGTTCGATTCCTCCGCCCCTCTCGGAGAGCCCGGCAAGCTACCGAGAGTATTCGATATGCCAGACACAGTAACAACAAAGTCTCCAATGGAGACGTTACTGGGCCCGCTCGAGCAAATCGACGATCAACGGGAGGGCCTTTACCTTTACCTTACAAACAGAGTAAGATTCAGCTATAAGAAAAGATGACGCCTTTCATTTTGCTACAACACGGATGGAACTGAAAGTGTTAAAAAAACCAAGTAAGTGTAGTATTTTTGGACTGGGAAATCTAACCAAGAAAAAAATTTAGTTTGCTTTTTAATTGGTAAATATTTTAATTGGTAATTAAAAAATTTTTAATTGGTGATTTTAGTTTGATTTACAGTAAATCTTTTACTTTTCCTTGGGTGAGTCTGAACTTCTTTGTGGGTAAAGTTGGTAGTGATTGATGACATACCTCTAAAGAGGATGTGGTTCTAAAAGTGTAGGGTTATACACTTAAACTTGGATAATGTATGGGGGGGGAAATGTTAAATCAATAAAACAACTGTAGCACTGTCCTCCCGTTGTTCATCGATTTATTCGAGCGGGCCCAGTAACGTCTCCATGGTGAGACTTGTTATTACTGTATTTGGCATATCAAATACGTCATGGGTAGCTTGCCAGTCTTTGCCATACGGGCGAGATACTCTTGGTAGCTTGCCGGGCTCTACGAGAGGGGTAGAAGAATCGAACTTGGATCAGCCACTTGGGCCTCGTGAAGGCAAACGCCTTACCCTCTGTGGTACTGCTCCAGCCCAAAACAACTATATATGTAAATATATTTTAAAAAGTCAGGTTGGGTTGAGATTAATAAGAAAATAATTTTCTTGATTCTTCTTGTGATTTCAAGTGTCGGCTATGGATTGATATAAAAAAATCTTCATAATTTTTGGTTAAGATTGTATGCTGAGGGGTCAGAGTGATAGTACAGAGGGTAAGGTGTTTGCCCTGTACATGGTTGACCTGGGTTTGATTCCCAGGACCCCTGTGGTCCCCTGAACCCTGACAGGAGTGATCCTTGAAAACATCCAGGACTAAGCCCTGAGTACCACGGGGTTGGCTCCAAAACCAAAAAAAAAAAAAAAAAATGTGTACTGAGGTCAGAGAGATAGTATAGTGGGTAAGGATAAGGTGCTTGTCTTGCATTCTGCCAACTCTAACCCCCCAGTACCACATATGATCCCTCAAGGCACCGCCAGCAGTGATCCCTGATAGTAGAGTCAGGAGTAATCCTTGAGAACAGTCAGGTGTGACCCCAAAACAACCCCCCCCAAAAAAAGACAAAGGAAAAAGAAAAAATATATACAGTGAATGCTTAGTTTTCAAGTTACCTAGTTCTGTATATGTTTGTCCTTGTTTCATTTTTCTTGGCGTTTTGTGAAGATTGGTTTCCAGCAGAGAAAGTCATGCCAGTGATGCTTCAGTCTGTTCAGGGTACTGTAATATACACAGAGACTTGGTTTCTTTTTCTTGGTTCTGGGACCGCAGAGGCCAAGATCAAGGTGCTAGCAGATTCGAAGTCTATTGCCGATTTGCCTCTTCATTCATGGGCGGTGCTCCTCTGTCCTCTGCAGAGAGGCAGCTCTGGGGCACTCATCCCATTTCTGAGGGTTTCATCTCTAGGACCTAAGACCTGGAGGTTTGCCTCCTGATACCGTTACATCAGGGGGCTAGGGTTGTTTCCAACATATAAATTTGGAAGTGGAACACAGGCATTTACTTTAACAGCATATAAGATCAATTGAATTGGCTTCCTGTTTACTTTTCAAGTTAAATGTTTGGAAATACATGTGTATTATGTTTAAAGTATCCAAGCAGAAATAGATATAGCTGGTTCTTTTGGAATCTGTAGCTGTAAAGGTTAACGTTTTTAGCTTGGGATGGGGGTAGGGCATTGGGCCAAGCTCCTGTGGCATTAATGCAAAGAAAACATAAAAACTGAATTAAGCAATTCCATTTTGTGAGAGGCCTTGCTGAGAAAATCCACCAGAGAATACAACTGGCGCCACAGGGAGATTTGACACTCCAGAAAACAGTCGTGGGCAAGTTGAGAACTAAGCGCTTCCCTCGGTGCAGTGTTTAAGCAGCACTTTCAAAGAGGAAGGACAAATACCACACTCATCTGCGGTATATATAGTAACAAAACAAGGAAATCATAATGCGCAAACCCTCAGTCCTGGGTGACAGAACTAAAACTACAATACAGGGAGAGGAAGGGGGCCGAGGTACGAAGAGGTCGGACCGAAACAGCTTCAGAACATTTGTGAATGAAAGGCCCTGAACGTTTGGTGAAGCCGAGGTGCGGTTCTACACCACGACCATAACTGTTAACCATTATTGTGAACGGGTTCGCTTCAACAACATAGGAAAATGAGAAGTGCTTTCAAAATAGCCTTGACTGCCCGAAATGAGCTGATTGAGATTCCTGCCCATTCTGGTGACCAGGAGCACCAGCTCACCGCTTATGCCTGCACTTGGTGCCCCCACCATCCACAGGGAAAAAGGAAGGAATTTGGCCACATCTGTGGACGGAGACAGCAGCCCTGGGAAGTCCCGACTACATCAGAACTTTCTGAACTGCCCAAGGATGGTTTCAGAGCAGCAGTTTGCTCAAAGTTCACTCAGCTGAGGAAGCCTTTGGAAAAGAAAGAAACTGGAAGGAAGATTGATGGGAGAAAAAAATGAGAGCACCTCTTCAAGCCCAAGCGATGAAGGAGCTAACGAGTACGGTAGCAGGACAGGTTGAAACTGAAAGAAGCTAGAAACCAAAACAGAAACCTTGAAGGTGAGGTACATAACATAATAAAGAAGAGGTATTAGAAAAGATTTCTAAAAAATGAGAATTTGAGAGAGACTTCTCAGTACAAGAGGAATAACCCCTCTATCAGTTCAAGTAGGAATGAAAAGAGGCCCCCAGAACTAATATAGCAGGTAAGGTTTGCCTTAAATGCGACCAACTTGGGTTTGATCCCCGGAATCTCATATGGTTCCCTGAGCTCCGCCAGGAGTGATCCCTGAGTACAGAGTCACAAGTAACCTCTGACCATTGCTGGGTGTGACACAAAAATACAAGGAAAAAAATGAAAAGAGTCTCCAGGTAAACAAGAATTAAAGACACAAATGATTAGAATCCATGTGGCACAGCCAAAGTAGAATTTTTTTTTTCCTTTTTGGGTCATACCAGGCAGTGCACAGGGGTTACTCCTGGCTTTGCACTCAGGAATTATTCCTGGTGGTGCTCGGGGAACCATATGGAATGCTGGGAATTGAACCCGGGTTGGCTGTGCGCAAGGTAGACGCACTACCTGCTGTACTGTTGTTCCAGCCCCCAAAGCTGTACTTTGAAGAAAGTTCAGAGCAACACAGTCTACATCAGAGATAAGAAAAAGCGCGAATAATTTAACCTCATTTCATTTTCATTTCATCATCCTGTTATTCGTTGATTGCCTCGAGCAGGCCCCAGTAACGTCCCTTTCATCCTAGCCCTGAGATTATATTCAAGGCTCTTTAGGAGAGTGAGACCCATCATTGTTACTGGTATTTGGCATATTTGGTACGCCACGGGGAGTTTGCCAGACTCTGCCCTGTGGGCAGGCTACATTCGATAGCCTGCAAGTTTGTCCAAAGTAGTAATGAGACAATAAGATGTCATTAAAAAAAAGTTCTGAAATTTTTTAACCTCAAAGCTTGCAAAACTGGAAAGATAACAGATGAATCCCAAAGTAAGTAGAAGAAAGGAAATAATAAAAATTAGGACAGAAATCAGTGTAAGCAAACTGCCTACGATAAATGAAACCAGGAGCTGAGTTTCTCAAGAGAATCAATGAGATTGACACTCCTTTGCCTACATTCATGTGGTGTAGCACCTGTGGTGAGAGGGGAGAAATTGCAACAACTTCCTCAGAAATACAAAAGATCATTAGAGATTACAAAGAACAACTTTATGACACTGGAGACTCTAGAAGAAAGGTACGAATGTCTAAAAATCATATAATTTCCCAAGACTGAAGCAGGAGGAAGTGGAAAACCTGAACAGATCATTTATGAATCAGGAAATTGAAGCAGCAATTAAAAATTTCACAAAGACAAAAGCAAAAGCCCAGATCCAGATTCATAGTGTGTTCACAATGTATTCTAGTACATCTTCAAAGAACTGTTAGCTGCACTCCTAGCTCTTCCAAAATAATGAAGAGAAGGGGTTCTCCTAATAGTTTATAATATTGTGAAGCCAGTATTACCCAAATTCCAAACGTAAAGAGAGATGAGGAAGAGAATTTGAGGCTGATCTCCCTAATGAACATCTATACAGGGATCCTCAGCAGCTTAGTGAACTGAGTCCAACAAAAGGTGGATTTCCAGGGATGCAGGGTTGGTTAAATATATGCAGATCAATTAATGTAATAAACCATATCAACAAAGGGAAAGATAAAAATCATGCAGTAGTTGTAGAGAAAGCTTTGACAAGTTTCCACACCCATCCTTGGATAAAACACCTTAACAACATAGGATACAAGGAATGTACCTCTAAATGTAGTGAGAGCCTTACACAACAAGCCAGCCTCCAGCATTATGCTCATTAGTGGAAAATGAAAGTTTTCTCTCAAGCTTAGGTTTAAGGCAAGGATATTCACCTTATCCACTTCTAGTCAGTATAGTTTTGGGAGTCTTTGCCACAGTAGTGAGGGAATAAAAGGAAATAAAAGACATCCAAATGGAAAAATTAAGTTTATTATTTGCGGATATCTTAGATGTATAAGACTCTGAAGACTCCACTAAGAAACGCTGAGAAACAAGAAACCACTATAGCAAAGTAGCAAGCTACAAAGTCAGTACACGGAAGTCTGTTGCATTTCTATATGAAAACTAGAAAACACTGCCATGTGTGGCCCTAGAGGTCCCCACACTGCAGGGCCTGAGCTGTCCTAGGGATCTAGCACTGAACTGCCAGCCCAGTGGCTTAGTATTGTCAGGAGTCGCCTCCTCTCCCCCACCCCACCCCTGACACTGATTGGGAGGCTCTTCATCCCAGAAAGAGACCATTCCACTCTAGATAGTGCCCAGAGACATCTGATTCCTGGGACTCATCAAAGGATGTGAAAGATGTATTTAACAAAAAATCAAAGTTACTGAAAGAATATCAGGAAATGGAAAATAATCCATTTTTACCGATTGGAAGAATTAAAATTAACATTGTCAAAATGACCATGCTACTCAGTGCATTATACAGATGCAGTGCAATCCGCATTGAAATGCCAATGGCTTCTACAGCCTTATAGAACTTTAATGCTACTGAAATTTATATGGAATCACAAACTTCCTGAGTAGCCAAGTAAGTCTGAGAAAAAATGAAGGTGGGAGGCGCTACATTCCCTGACTTTAAATTATGCCGTGAGGGGGCTGGGACATGGCTAAGCATTAGAACACTTCTGTTACATGTGTGAGGTCCTGGGTTTGATTCCTGGCACCACCAACACAAGACAAACCTAAATCGGACTATTAAGCGATAGCAGTCAAAACTCTGTGGGACTGGAATAAAAGCAGATTCAGATCAATGGAATAGAATTGAGGACCCCAAGGTAATAAATCAATAGTGAAGGAAAGAAGTAGGTACATGAAGTTTAGGGAGGAAATCCTCTTAAGCAGTGCTGGGAAGACTGGATAGTCACAGTTTAAAAAACAAAAACATGAAATTGGGCATTGAAGAGAGCAGAGGGCTCAAGGCAGTGCATTCCCTGTATGGGGCTGACCAAAGTCTCATCCTCAGTAGCAACTAGTCCCCCAAGCACTGCCAGGGACAGCTCTGGAGGTCCCCGAGCAGCACCAGGTGTGGCCCTGGAGGCCCTTGAGATCCACAGGAGTGCTTGGTCCGGGTCATCCCAGCACCACAGGGCCCAAGCGCCCCTGTACTCTGGGGCTCTGCTGGTAGGTCCTCGGGGCCCCATCCCAAGAAGTGAAATTGGACCCCTTACACCATACACCAAGGTTAATTAAAAATGGCTTAAGGACTTTGAGATTGGATCATAATCCATAAAATATGCTGAGGAAAACACAACTCTAGTATATGGGTGTCCGTGGTGTCTTCAACGATTTAACTCTCTTGGCAAAGAAAAAACAAGGGGGCTGGAGCCATAGCACAGCGGGTAGGGCATTTGCCTTGCACGTGGCCGAGGACCTGGGTTCAATTCCCAGCATCCCAGATGGTCCCCTGAACACTGCCGGGAATGATTCCTGAGTGCAGAGCCAGGAGTGACCCCTGAGCATCACCAGGTGTGACCCAAAAAGCAAAAAAAAAAAAAAAAAAAGTCAACAAATTGAGACGACACCAAACTAAAACAGCATTTTTTGAATGGCCGAAGAAAAAGACTCTAACATATGGCTAAAGTATAAAGACTTCTTACTGAACAGAATAAAATATTTGTACACTTGGTCCAGAGAGATAGTGGTAGGACTTCCTTTCTTGCAACCAACCCAGGTTTGATTCCTGGCATTCTGTATGGTCCAGAAGTAGCACTACACTGTAGCACTGTCCTCCTGTTGTTCATCAGTTTGATTGAGCAGGCACCAGTAGCTTCTCCTTTGTGAGACTTGTTGTTACAGTTTTTGGCATATTGAATACGTCATGGGGAGCTCTCCAGGCTCTGCTGTGTGGGCGAGATACTCTCGGCTTGCCAGGCTCTCTGAGAGGGAATGGAGGAATCGAACCCAGGTCGGCCACGTGCAAGGCAAATGCCCTACCTGCCTCTCGCCCCCCTCCCCCCAAAAAAACCCCAACCAACCAAACATTTGTATACCATAGATAAAGGATTAATACCCAAGATAAATAAATCACAGTAGAACAACCCTGTCCAAATAATGGGAAGAGAAACTGAACAGACACTTCCTTGTAGAAGAAATGCAGGAGGAAAACAGGCAAAAGTGACTATCATCTCTTATCAGGGAAATACAAATCAAAATGACAGTGAGACAGTATTTTCCAGCAGTGAGAATGGCGTCTGTCAGAGACTGTAAACAACAGATGCGGTGCGTGGAACCCCCTCTGCTGTTGGTGAGATTTGTCTGGTTGAGCCTCCTGGGAAACTGAAAGGCGACGTCTCACAGAAGTGGAAATAGAATGATGGAAAACAGGTGATCTGTTATTTCACGTCTTGGCATACACCCCAGCAACAAAAATACACTAGCTCAAAAATATGTGTGCACATCTATTTCATTGCAGTGCCGAGAAAACTAGGCCAGGATACAGAGGCAACCAGGATATGGAAGTGTCCAGTGGCGAATAAAAGGAGTTGTGGTGTGTATATACCTGATGGGATATTGGGCAGCTCTAAGGTGAAATCCTGAATGGCCCTGGAAGGACGCGTGTTAAGTGGGAGAAGTCAGAAGGCAGAGGACTGATACCGGGTCATCTGACTCACCTGTGGTGGACGGAGAAAGCGAACAGGAATAGACGACACCGAGTGATGACTGAGCCCATAAAACCGTGGCTAATACGCCACCGAGGAGAAAGGTGGAGGAGGAGTGTCTCTGGGACGCTGGAGGGAATTCAGGGCATTTCCGGGAAAGTGAAGGTGAAGGTGAAGGTGTGGGTATGTGTATGCTAGAGGCATAAGCTTTAGCACTGTGCAGCCGTGTTAACTGAAACTAGAGCACTGTAGCACTGTCCTCCCGCTGTTCATCAATTCGCTCGAGCGGGCACCAGTAACGTCTCCATTGTGAGCCTTGTCATTACTGTTTTTGGCGTATCGAATAAACCACGGGGAGCTTGCCAGGCTCTGCCGTGCGGGCGGGATACTGAAACTATAATAAAAATAAATGTAGGGGCTGGAGTGATAGCACAAGCGGGTAGGGTGTTTGCCTTGCACGCAGCCAACCCGGGTTCGATTCCCAGCATCCCGTATGGTCCCCCGAACACTGCCAGGAGTAATTCCTGAGCGCAGAGCCAGGAGTAACCCCTGTGCAACACTGGGTGTGACCCAAAAAACAAACAAAAAAATGTAAAAAATACTAGCGGTGAATTGTCTATTTTCCAGTGAACATTTGCACACCTTTTCCATTTTACAGTCTCTTTTCAAAGATATTTAAAAGAAGAGCACGGGGGAGGGGAGGATGAAAAACAAGAACTCCGTGGGAAAGAGGGCTGAGAGTCCTCACCCAGGGGATGCTCCTGTTGTCTCTGCCGCTGAACTCGGGGATCTTGGCTTCTTACCCTCTTGTCTGAGCTGCTGGTTTGCTACGGTGGCAGGAGTGCTTCCAGATGCAGCTCAAGGGTGTGGTGTCTCAGCTAAGAAGTTCAGTAGCCCGTTGGTCAGGCCCCTTAGTTCTTGCCTGTTTTTGGAAGGTTTTTGTGTTTTTTGTGTTTTTTTTTTTTTTCTGAACGTGGTGTCGAGAAGGCTTGTGATGTAGTTTAGTGTTAATGATAAGGGGTTTCAGTAACCTAGAATCACTTCTTGAAATCCAGGTCTTTTCTTTTTTAAAGATATACTTCATTTATTTTAAGCCTTCTGAAAGCAGGAAGGTGGCATTTCAGGCTTTGTGTGTTTCACTTTCAGTTCCTGCCAGTCTCATTCTGGCAGGAGGATCGAGCTCGAATTTAATAACGTTGCATTTATTTCTGTATTGCTTTCTGTTTAATGGCTTGTGACACTGCGTTTCTGCTTTTGATGGATGCCTTAAACAAATCGTCAGTCTTTGCCAAGTCTTCTTAGTGCAGGGGGATGAGGCCATGGGCCTCTGCGGGCAGTGGTCTGTGAGATGAAGCTGGGGTCACAGAGGGGCTCTGGGCCCAGGAAGCCAGACCTTCAGAGCGAGGGTGACCCTGGGGAACTGCTGTTGGGTTCACCTTCACCATCACCTCCACAGCACCGCCTTCAGGAAAAGCAACTCAGAATCCCAGAGAAAATCCTTAAGCAAGCAACAGTAGGTGTAGACAGTAGCCTACACCTGTAGGTGTAGACAGTAGCCCCACCCGTTGATTGTGTGAACCGAATCAATGGGTGTGGCCCCAATGATGTCTATTACACAGCAAATGGAAGCGTTCTGGCATTTTCCTCTTCGTTGTAAAATGGTAACTGCATCCTTTGGTGCTCAGGCCCGAAACTGTGCCATCACGGAGACCCCTTTAATGCCTGGCAGCCTGTCAACACATCCTGCTGGCGCTCCCTGCGAGGCATACTCAGAATCTGCGGTGGTCTTTGCTGCCCCTCACCCGGCCCCATCGGCTCACAGCCTCCTGTTGGTTTACTCTCAGCTGCTAGAATGAGGCAAGACACTTGATTATGTCCTTCCTAGCTTATATCACTTCTCTGCTGATTGCGGTCTAGATGCCCTCAGAGTAGAAGCCGAGCTTTTACAATAGCGCATCTGCCCTTTGGGACTCCGGCCATGTGTGTGTGTCTTTGTGCGTGTGGACATGTATAAGCACATATAAAAGTTCTCTTGTTTGGTTCTTAGCCTTCCGTGTCCTTGTCCTTCCCCTGCTGTGTGATTCATTTGTGCACTAGAGTCACCGGTCATAGACTTAGACTGTGTTCTTTCTTTGCCACTGCATTCCAGATTTTTAAAAAACTTTTCGGGATCAGAGAGATAACTCAGAGCGCTGAGTGCTTGTTTTCCACGTAGGAGGCACAGGTTCCATCCCTGCTCCACGTGATGCTCCAAGCACCACCATGCAAGATGCCCTCCCCCACCCCTCACTGAGCACGGAGCCGGGAGTAGCCCAGGAGCACTGTTGGTTGTGGCCTAAAAAACCAGCTTCCCTTAAAAGCAAAGCAAGGCTTTTGAAACACAGTGTGTTGACTCTCGGTGGTTTGCAGTTTCCTTTCTTTTGGCAAAAGCCCCGAGTGGTATATCCAAGATTCCAGTTCCATAAGAGAGAGTTCATTATCCTAAAATTCTCCTGTTCTGCTGCTGGACACTTCTTCATCCTTTTAGCTCAGGGGTTTCCAGATTATTCGGCCTATCACCCGCCTTTTCAGAAAAATATTACTCAACCCCTCCCCGCTTTGCTGGAAATCTGCTCTAAGTGAACAGACAAAGTGCTCCCCTGCCGGTTACACACACAGCCCTGCCCATCCAGCCCCAGTGATCTGGTCTTGCCCCCGTATTTTCGCCCGTGTCGATGTCATGTGAGACACTTAACCTTTCACATTGATTTTTTCACTTAGCAAAATGGGGTTAATATTGCTTCACGTGAGTCCGTAGTGTCCTTCTTTATTTTTCAAGTTATCATGGAGCGATAGCACAGCGGTAGGGCGTTCGCCTTACAAGCGGCCAACATGGCCAACCCGAGTTCGATTCCTCCGCCCCTCTCGGAGAGCCTGGCAAGCTACCGAGAGTATCTCGCCCGCACGGCAGAGCCTGGCAAGCTCCCCGTGACGTACTCGATATGCCAAACATAGTAACAACAAAGTCTCCAATGGAGATGTTACTGGGCCCGCTCGAGCAAATCGACGATCAACGGAAGGGCCTTTACCTTTACCTTACCTTAGCTAAATTAAAGCGTATTTCCCCTTCCTTCCTCTTCCCCTCGTGCTGTCGCGGTGACTGGAGCCTGCTCGGGCCTCGGTGGCTCCTGGCCACTGGAGACTTGGGTTATAAGCTGGAACGTGTGCTGGGGGGTCACTACACGGCGCTGTGCATCTTCTGGTGGCCGTGCTCCCTGGGGCTGGTTGTTTTCCCACACGTGCTTGCTGGGGATTGCGTCACGGCCGCAGTGCTCATTTGTTCGCTGTGGTGCTTGCACACAGCTAGCTGTGGCATTGCCGGGGGCTGGTGGTGGTGCCAGGAGTTTGCTCGGGAGAGCGCGCTGGGGCCTTAGCTCGGGAGTGCAGGGTCCCTGGACCTGCTAGGTCCTGTTTCCTGCCGTGGGATTGTTCCTAAGACTTGCGTATCTTTTTTGGGGTGCTCTGGGTACTTCTTTGTAATGTTAGCACTTGGTTGTTGTGACGCAGTTGGCGACCCGGGTTCAAGGCTGTGGAACCTGGTGTCATCCATCAATGCTTTCTCGGTCGGGGCGGGGGGCAAGTCTGGGGATGAAGACTCCACTTCACCCATGTGTGGAAGGTGGGGAGTGGGAGTGTCCTGGCTGTGGTCCTGCGTCCAGCAACCTCCTCTTCACGCCAGCTTTTGGGTTCGAGTCTCCTCAGTCCTTATCTTACACTGATTTTCCCATTAGTGCCTGCAAAGGTTGATTTTCAGGACTCCGAGTTTCTCAGAATCTTACTGTGGTCATTTTATCATGTCCTTGACAGTCCATTTTTGACCGTCGCTGTCTGTTTTGAGAGCACTCTACTAATAATAGGAACTTCCTGGAACCAGGAAGGGAACCCACTGGTCCTTGATTCTTTCGTTTGCTTATTCGAGATGGACAGGATCAGAGTGATCTCCTTTTGGGGGCACCCCCAGTGTTGCTTGGGGGTCCTGGGCCACTCTTAGTCCATGAAGTCAGGAGTCATGAAGGAGGGGTGGGGATTAGGAAGGGGCAATGTGGTGTGAGGTATTGGACTTGTGACCTCATTGAGGAATATGCTGTACCCCTTTGACTTAGCACCCCAGCCCCACTAACTTTTGAAATCATAATAACTAATTAAAATATCTGAGCCTTAAAAAAAAATTGGAAATTGGGGGCCAGAGCCATAGTATAGCCGGTAGGGTGTTTGCCTTGCATGTGACTGACCTAGGTTTGATCTCCGGCATCTCACATGATTCCCTGACCCTGCTAGGGGTGACAGAGCCAGGGCTAAGCCCTGAGCACACCCTCAAAAACAAAACAAAAGCCTTCCAGAATTGGAAATTGGATAATAGAGTTATGTTTAGGTAAGAGTATCAATGAAAAAAAAATCATAGCAAAGGAATAAATCAGAGTAAAAAATTGTTGATTTGTGTTTCCATGTGACATATAGTAATGATCGTTTTAATTTTTTTACTTTCAGTGATGAATGTTATAACTATTGAAGATTATAAGAGCACATACTGGCCAAAATTGGATGGTGCCATAGATCAGCTTTTAACCCAGAGTCCTGGTGACTATATCCCCATATCCTATGAACAGATATACAGGTAAGTCGAGATTTAACTTCCCTGGGTTTTAGAGAATATATTGAGGTTCATGGAAACTTAAATTATGATAGGAAGTATGCATATAACATGAAAATATAAACTATTTGTATGATTAGGGGTTTGTTTTATCCTTTTTTTGCTTTAGAATTGGTTTTCATATCAAGATAGAGTTAATCCCCCTTGCTAAGCCCCTCTTCCACCCAGCCTACAGTCCCACTGGACATAAAATAGAAATTGTGGAGACGTGTAAGAGGCAAGAACGAGCTGATGATGCTGCTGCAGTAGTAATTATTTTGTCTTTGAGTTGAGTTCCTAGCTTAACCTGTTGGTGGTGTTTGTTTCGTCGTGTATTTTGGTGGTATCGTTGAGCTTAGTTCTTGAGAAGCACGTGCTCTACCACTAAACTACGTCCTCCGCCAAGGGGGCTTGTGGGTATTTTTTCCCAGCTCCTGGTCACTGTAAGCAGCAGAGAAGGACTGGAATGGCCTGTGAGTTCAGCCCAGTGACAAGAGAAGCCAGTGGCTGTTGGGTTTTTCCACACAGGTGGTCACACAGATGTTCTGTCGTAAACTTTCAGAAATTTTGTGCTGTCAGTCTCTCCCCTATTTTGTCATTAGTTAAAATGAAAGCATGAGAAAGAAGCTGATCTGTAAGCTAGTTTCTAGACTCGGATTATCACCCATTTTTGCGTTGTTGACTATCAATAAAATGTGTGCTAGACTGTGTGGAGAGATTATTTGCAGCTGTAGGAATATCTCTCGTACCTGAGTATCGAGGCAGCTTACGTTTTTGTTTAGAAGTTGTGACTAGACCCGAGTGACTAGATTGTGATTGATCATTTAGTTTTGGCTTAAATTATCAGTGTGATTTATCAAAAGTATGCTTTCACTTTAGGCTGAACGAAGCACTTCATCGTTAACTTAGTTTTTTTGTTGTCATTTTCCGCAGTTGTGTGTATAAATGTGTATGCCAGCAGCACTCGGAACAGATGTATAGTGATCTGATTAAAAAGATAACCAGTCACTTACAGAGAGTCTCAAAGGAGCTGCAGGTAAAGATGGACGGTTTTGAGTTTTGCGCCCTGGGATTTTCCAACTACTTGGCTTTAGCCTGTATAATGTACATTTGGAAGCTTGTTAATTTCATTTTAATATATATAAATGTATAAATTCTAGATGAATATCAACCCCTCTAATCTTTGGAATAGATTGATAATTAAAAACTTGATGTACATTGAAGAAATTTGTAGATTGGAATTATTCCAAAGTTGAAGTGATCGCATTGATTCCTATATTAACATTCTTTTTATCCTTTTTTTTTTTGCATGACTTCAGTATTTGCTGATATGCATAATATAAATGCACACACATATATATGTATTTTTTATTTTGGAGCCATGCCCAGCAGTGCCCAGAGCTTGCTCCCAGCCATGTGCTTGGGGATTGAACCTGGGTTGACTGCAAGGCAGATGCCCTGCTCACTGTACTATTTATTACTCTAGCTCGTAAACACAGATATATTTGAAGTTTCTATGGGGCTTGCTTTTATGATATTTGAAGTGATTTGCCAACTAATTTAACATTTACTAATATAAACAGCTGGGTCAGCATTTACTTGCTAAACCTTTTATAGATGACCATCATTCCAGCATTTAAAATCTGGGGCAAGTTGTGGAAAATAGTCTGTTTAAAGAAACAGTCTGTTAATCCCCACTCCGCCTCTCCCACCTCGGAAGAGTTTCCAGGCTTGAAGGTCGGGTGCTGTTTCTCTGCCAGGACCAGCTCACATTCTCATTCTGGTGTAGAAATAGCACAATGTGGAGAAAAGTTAGTCAGCACTAGGCGAGCAGAATGTTCAGCATTCTGAAATAATCCAGTTTTGAATTAGTGCTGGGGCATGATTTGGACTTTGGCATTCTTCCTTGTTTCCCTTAGTCTTGTTTATCTGCGGTGGTTTGCTGCACCGGCGGCTTAAAAAAAAAAAACATTACGGCTTGGGCCAGGCTTTATCATCGTGAAACAAAAGGCTTTCCTCCTCTTAGTGTAAATTGTTTTCTTCATTTTCTGCCACTAAATACAAAATATTTAAACTTTAGTGCCTTGAGTGCCTTGGTATCGTGTAGAAGTTGTTGATGAGATCCAAGATCGGTGCTTTTTTTTTCCTTTCTGTATGTTTGTATTTGGACCACACCACCCAGAAGTGCTCAGGGCTTTCTTCTGACTCTGCTCAGGGATCACTCCTGGTGGTGCTTGGGGGACCATAAGAGGTGCCAGGGATTGAACCTGGGTCATCCGTGTTCAGGGCAAGTGCTTTTACTCTGTGTACCATTGCTCCGGAGCCGGGACCCATGCTTATTTGGAATGATCTGCTCATTAATCCTTGACTTCACCGTTCCCTGAGTTCCTTACCAAATCCAGTTCATTACCAAGTCCTCCTCCCTCTTTTCTCTCCTCTCTCGGAGTGCTTGTCAGTCAGGCCACCATCGTCTCAAGTGTTCACGAAATGCTTATCTTAGCCCATTGCTCTGCCTCTAGTTTTAACACCTCTAGCTTATTCTTGGATTTCAGATGGTGACTGTTTCTAAAACCTCAATCTGGTTATCATTCCTGTTGGAATAAATCCTACAGTTCTTAGTGTGGCCGAGGAAGCGTTTCATTAGGACTCCTGTTTATTTTTGCAGCCTGCTGTTTGTTTTCCCCTGTATCTCTGTATGCTAAATTTTTTCAGTTCTTGAACATTTTTTGTATTCTCTCATCTCTTTTGTCATCTAAATTTAATGCCTGGGGCATTTCTTTCCCTTCTGGCCTCTTTTTTGGTTTGTTTTTGTTTGGGGGCCACCCCCAGCTGTGTTCTGGACTTACTCCTGGCTCTGAGCTAGGGCAGGGGATCGACCAGGTTGGCCTCTTGCAAGGAAGGTTCCCCAAAGAAAACAAAACAATAAAAATTCTCTTAAGTGTGAATTGGAAAGTCTGTAAAATGTGTTAGACTTGTTCTGCCTTCACGTCTAGAAATTTGACCAATAGAATTGGGATTTGCTGAACTTAAAGGAGTATATTTTCCAAACTTTAGTTAGTTTAGAACTTTTAAAAGAACACTTCTTTACTTTCAGACAGTGTGATTTAAAATATGTTAATGGTAGGGTTTTATACATACAACTCTCCAACAGCTCACCCTTCACCAGAGTTCCCCCTTTTTCCTTAGTTTTGTAAGCACCATAGTACCTCTTGAGAATGCTATTCAGGTCTCCCAAAGAAGAATAGAAAGAGCTATGCTTGGAATATCACGTTTCACTCAAATGAGAGAACGAATCCGGAGTTCTGACATCCGTCGACGATCAAGGATCAGGGACGCTGTCTCATTTGCCAAGGTGTCGAAAATCAGATGGGCTGGTCACGTAATGAGATTTAAAGACGACCATTGGACTAGAGCTGTTACTGATTGGATTCCACGGGATGTCAAGAGACCGCGTGGCCGCCCACCTACCAGATGGTCAGACTTCTTTGTCAAGATCATGAACGATCGGTTTGAGGCCCTCCATGTTCCCGGAGCGAAGAGATGCCATTGGGCTACACTAGCATGCGACAGGGACAAATGGAGACGTTACTGGCGCCCGCTCGAGCAAATCGCCGACTAACGGGAAGTTAAGTGATTAAGTGATTAAGTACCTCTTAAAATTCTTAGAGCTTATTTAATTGTAAAATTTTAAAATACTGTTTTCTTTTTTTAAAATAAAAATGAGTGATCGCTTCAGCAGCACACATATAAAATTGAAACGATACAGAGAAGATTAGCATGGCCCCTGAGCAAGGATGACACATTCATGAAGCGTTCCAAATTTAAAAAGAAAATAAATACGATTGTTTATGAAAATCAACAACTATGTAAGTGAAGATTTAGGATCAAAATCTCAGGAAAAATAAAAAATAAAAGATCCTAAAGGTGAACAAGTTTGGAATGCTTTCATCGGAGATCAGCATGGTTGTGAGTTGTGAGCATATGGAAGAATGGAACAGGATGTAATATTTGAGGGAGATAGGAGTCGACTTCTATGTTCCATATATGTTGTCATAAGGGACTTGTGTTTGAGCGCCACTTTTGTGGTCAAATAAGTTTATATTTTATTACCATTCTAATAGAATAACTATAAATTGCGCAGAATATAAACAAAAAATAAAACTAACAGCTCCAATTATTTGATGTCATTGGAGTGTACAGAAATGCAGGCAGATTTTGGAAGGAATTCAAGACTTAAAAGAGAAAGTGGGACAGGGTGAGTTTTCCATTTCAGTTTCTGGCCTGGGGTCAGGACGCATTCAGCACATGGAGTGTCTCAAACTCCAGTGGAAAACCTGACAACCAAATCCTGCTGTTGAAGATCGAAAGAGTTTGGATGGCTGGAGCCACTGGAAATTTAAGCTAGTGCTTCAGTAGGCAGCTAGGACTCAGTGGTCCCAAGAAGCTCATAGCAAATACTATGTCTGAACTATGCCCAGATCTCACGGGACCCCTAAATCACAAAAGCAGAGGTTGAGAATCAGAGTGTTCTAATGCAGGGTTGAGAACTGAACAGAAATGACAACTGCTCTCTACAGGACAGTGTTCTGTGTCAGCCCATCCAGCTCCAAACCGAAACAAATAAAGAGCAACATTTTACCAAGGAATAAAATAGGATCCAGAGACTTATGCAGAATAAAATATGTAATACTTAATGGAACCCAGTACAAGATTATTTAACAAAAGAGGAATTAGGACAACATGACCCATTCGTCAAAAGAACATCAAGAAAGAGCAATCCTGATTTAAGCCGAATGTTGAACAAAATATCAGACACTTATTTTGATCACATTTAATATCACTATCACTGTCATTCTGTTGTTCATCGATCTCCTCGAGCTGGCACCAGTAACGTCTCCATTTGTCCTAGCCCTGAGATTTTAGCAAGTGCCACATTGGAGGCTCTTTCAGGGTTAGGGAAATGAGACCCATCATTGGTACTGGGTTTTGGCGTATTGAATATGCCACGGGGAGCTTGCCAGACTCTGCCATGTGGGCAGGATACTCTTGGTAGCCTGCTGGGTTCTCCGAGATCGAGAACTAGACTATAAGTCTCTTGGAGGGGGGCGGATTGAGTTTCCTTCTCCACCCCAAGCAGAGCCCCAGCAGCTGAAGGGCTCTGGAACCAGACACAGCCATGCTTACGCCCACTCTCCACACGCTCGGACGAGCCTCACGCATGAAGGATTTGGCAGAGGAACCCAGGTGTGCAGGACCCGGGGCTGAGATCTTCAAGCCTGCTCGGATCGGGACTGGGCCTCCTCCACCCAGATCCCCCATCTTCCAGTAGCTAGGCGTTACACCCACCAACTGCCCCTGGCGCCGAGTAATCCCGTCAATGACCAAGACCTAGAGACTGTAAAACCAAGCTCCCAGAAGAGAATAACACAGAGTCTCCTGCCCCTGTGCCTGGCTCTCCTCACTGGGGCCCCTTGGAGGGGGCGTGGGTTGAGTTTCCCTCCCCGTCCCAAACAGAGCCCCAGCAGCTGAAGATCTCTGGAACCAGACACAGCCATGCTTAAGAATGGGTTTCGGCATATTGAATATGTCACGGGGAGCTTGCCAGACTACCATGCGGGCAGGATACTCTCGGTAGCCTGTCGGGTTCTCTGAGAGCGAGAACTAGACTATAAGAAGTCCCTTGGAGGGGGACTTCTTACATGAAGGAACTGGCAGAGGAACCCAGGTGTGTGGGACCCGGGGCTGATATCACATTTAATAATGGAATGGAAAATATGCTAGTAACAAGTGAGTATGCATGAAGCATCAAAGGAGAAATAAGATGTACTTAAAAAGTTTTAAAAAAGTGTTTTGGGGCCCTGAAAAGGTAGTATGGTACAACATAATGCACTTGCCTTGCACAGGGCCAACCTGGGTTCAGCCCCCTTACCTCACATGGTCCAAGCTTGGTACACTAGAGTATGTCACTGGAATTTAATAGGAGTTGCATTCAGTCTGCACAGTGGGTTGGAAGGGCATTTTGACAACCTGGTCTTCCAATCCTTGAACATGGAATATTTTTCCATTTCCTGGTTTCATTTTCTGTTTCTTTGAGTAGTCTTTTATAGTTTTCACCATATAAGTCTTTCACCTCCTCTGTTGGTTACTAGATATTTGATGTTTTGAGACACTTCTTTGAAAATGATTGCTTTTTAATTTATTTCTGCTAGTTCATTGTTTGCATACAGAAATACTGCAGATGTTTATGTGTTTTGTATCCTGCTATCTTGTCTTGTTGGTTTACTGTTTCTTTCAGTTGAGTCTTTAGGGTTTCCAGTGTATATTATGCCATTTGGAAATAGTGATAGTTTAACAACTGCTTTCTATTTGAATCCCTTAGATATTTTTATCTGATTGCTGTAGCAAAGACTTCCAGAACTACATAAAATAAGAGTGGTGAAAGTGGATATCCTTGCCTCAGGGATGATCTTAGTAGAAGGGTTTCAGTTTTTCACCATTGAGTGTGATATTGGCTGTCTTGAAATATGATCCTTCTTTCCATATATATATATATTTTTTTTTTTTTGCTTTTTAGGTCACACCCATCAATGCACAGGGGTTACTCCTGGCTCTGCACTCAGGAATTAGCCCTGGCGGTGCTCAGGGGACCATATGGGATGCTGGGAATGGAACCCGGGTCGGCCGCGTGCAAGGCAAACGCCCTACCTGCTGTGCTATTGCTCCAGCCCCATATCCATATATTTTTTTGAGGGATCTTACCACGAATGAAAATTAGATGGTGTCAAAAGCCTTCTGAGTTTTGTTGATAATGATGTTTTACATTAATTGATTTGCATAGATTGACCAGCCTTTGCATCTCTGGGATGAAATCCAAATGATCATGGTATATAATCCTTTTGATAAATTGTTGGATTCAGTTTGATGTGATTTTGTTGAGGATCTTTGAATCGATATTCATTAGGGATATTGGCTGGTAATTTCATTTTTTACTAATATAGCTGTCTGGAGGCAGAACAGTAGTAAAAGGGTGTTTATCTTGCACACGGCCAACCCGAGTTCAATCCCAGCATCCCATATGATCTCCAAAGTACAATCAGGGTGATTCCTGAATGCAGAGCCAGGAGTAACTCCAGAGCACTGCCAGGTATGGCCCCAAAACAATATATACTGTCTGCTTTGGGTATTAGGGTGTTATTGGCTTTCTAGAATCTGTAGCACTATAGCACTGTCGTCCCATTGTTCATTGATTTGCTCGAGCGGTCAGCAGTAATGTCTCCATTGTGAAACTTGTTACTTTTTTTGGCATATCGAATATGCCACGGTAGCTTGCTAGCCTCTGCCATGTGGACCATAGAATCTAGTAGGGATTATTCCTATTTCTTGGTATTTTAGAAGAGCATGAGGATTATGGACACTTAAAAGAAGTTTGGACACAATTGAAGCTTTGATAAAACCACTGGTGAACCCATCTGGTCCAGGACTTCTGTTCTTGAGATCTTTAATCACTATTTCAGTTTCCTTTTTCCTTACTCATGATCAGTCTTTGGTGGGTTCAGGTTTTCTATTTTCTCCTGATTCAATTGTATGACTCTTGGAAGTTTGTATGAGTTTGAATTAATTCATTTCTGTTAGGCTCTCAAACTGGGTAGCATAGAATTGCTTATAGTAACCTCCATGATCTTTTTTATTTCCGAGGTGTCTGTTGTAATTCCTCCCCTCTCATCTATGTGTTTTCTGTCTTTTTTCTTTATGAGGCTAGTTAAAGGTTTGTCATTCTTTTTTATTCTTTTGAAGAACCAGCTCTGGGTCTCATTGACCCTTTGTATTTTCTTATTTCCTATATCATTGATATCCACTGTAATTTTTATTATCTCCTTCCTCTACTTCCTCTGGGATTAATTTGCCATTCTTTTTCTAATTTCTCAAGCTATCTGCAATTAGCCTGTATGATTGTTTTCTAGCCATTCACTCTGAGCCTTTGTTTATCATGGGAGTTTAAGCATATCTTCTGTAAGCAACGAAGTAAGGTTATGTTTTGTTTTCTCATTCATTCTGCTACTCTATTGTATCTCAGGAGAGTTTAGTCTATTGAAAAAGTTATCAATAAAGTTAGCAATGAGAAAGGTTTATTGCCATGTCGGTATGCAGAGTTTGGCAACTTGTGCTGTTTCCTTTGTATAATGGTCTTGACAGAGCTGGGTTAGACTTCAGTTATTCCCTCAGCTACTATTCATCTGAGAATATTTGTACCTTCTTTCACTCTGAGTGACAGTCTTGCTGGGTAGAGGATTCTTGGTTGGAGGTTCTTTTGGCTTTTTGGGTCACACAGGGGTTACTCGTGGCTCTGCATTCAGGAATTACTACTGGGCGGTGCACGGGGGACCCTATGGGATGCTGGTGATCGAACCTGGGTCAACCACGTGTAAGGCAAATGCCCTACTGTCACTCCAGCCCTATATATTTGTCCTCTGTATTAATATATATTCATTGGTGAAATGTACTGAAATCTAATGTTTTTCCCCTTGTACGTGAGATTTTTGCTTCCTTTGCAGCTGGTCAGGAGTCTGTGGTTCTTGCCATTTTGATGACAAAATGTCTTGGTGCTGTTTGCTTGGGTTCACTTTATTACTCTTTGATCCTCTTAGATCAGTGCTCTCCCTCTGTAGGTTGGGGAAATTTCCACCAGTTATTACTTCAGTTTATTTTTCTTCTCTCCCCATTTCTTTTTCTCAAATTCCTGTGATTTTGAGATTGCTTCTTTTGAGATCAGTAATAACCCTTATATTCTCTTTGTTTTTTCTCATCGTTTTGTCTGTTTCCTCTTCTATCTTGCTGGAGTTGTTTATTGTATCACTGAGCATATTGATTTTCTTTTCAGCTTCATCCGTGCTGCTTGTGAGACTTACTATTGCGTTCAATTCCTTTGCTTCTCTTGAACAATTGCTTTCATAGTTTCGATCAGGCTTTCTTTGAGTTTATTGATTCTCTGCTTGACAGTCATTTTCAAATCCCTGAGTATTGATAAGATTTGTCCTAAAGACTGCTTCAGGCTGGTGTTGTTGGGGGATCCTCTGGGCTTTCGTTGCCTCTGTGACACCTCCGTGCTCTCATTGCCCCATTGTCCCTGCGGTGTTCACTGGTTTCTGGGATTGGACTAAACTGATGGTCAATACGAGATTCATATCCAAGGACAGTGGAAATTAGGGCTAGGAGGTTCACTGTCCATGGCTGGAAGCTTGACCACAAGTGGTGAGGGAGGGCAGCTAGGACAGAGAAGGGACCACTTTGATAGTGGTAGTTGGAAATGATCACTGGACAAGAACTGAGTGCTGAAAGGAGGGAAAGGGGTATCCATGATAACCTTTCAGTACAATTATTACAAACCATAATACCAAAAAGGTAGGAGGGAGGGAGGGAGAGGAAGATGACAGGAGAGGGGGACAAGGAGCAGGGAGGGATGAGGAAAAGGGACTGCCATAGAGGTAGGCTGGTGGGGGGGGACTGGGGACAGTGGTGGTGGGAAATTACACTGGTGAAGGGATGGGTGTTGGGAACATTGGGAACATTGTATGACCGAAACCTAATCACAAACAACTTTGTAACTGTATCTCATGGTGATTCAATAAAATAATAATAAAAAAAATAGTTCAAAGAAAAATAAATTAGTGTCTGTGTCCAGATCTTACTCTGGGCTGGTGCTGGGAATGGGTTGGTGTCTGGTGGGACCCTGGATGCTGCTACTGTAGCGGCTTGCCAACGTCCCATGTTTGAATGGTGGGGAATTGGGGCGTTAGGCCAAGTGTCACTCCTGAGGCTTTCCAGCGGGACTCTGAATGTGTGAATAGGGTGGAGTAGAGTTGTTTCCGGACTGGTGCACCATGGGTGGCCTGGCGTTCCTCTGGCACTCCCCTATAGGCAGGTAAAGAGGGAAGCCCAGCGCGGGAGCTGTGTCATCTCTGTTATTCCTAACCTCAGGAGCAATGCACAAGAGTATCTGCTAGTCCCCAGGACGTAGAAACTTTTTGTTTGTTCAGCGAGAGCCTTTTGTTTGCAGCTCTGATTTTTGTGAAAAGTCCTTGTTAGGAGCTAAAGTTATTGTTATGGAATGAGTTGCATTTGGGAGATACTCAGAAATTGAGTGTTGGGCTTATTAAGTCAATGCGTTGGACCTTCCGGGTAGCAGCTTGCACTCCATAAGGGCATCTGGAAACATCTGCATGTTCCTGTAGCTTAGTTGTACTTTCTCTCACTCTCTCAAGGCTTTTGCCAGTTGGGGAAATGGAGAATATATGAATTAATATTCCACACCCCCCCACCCCCCAGACTTAAAAAGACAGTTTCCAGGGACCAGGTGTGACTTTGGGTAGAGCGCAGGCCCTGCACGTACATGTTCAAATGGTCGAGGACAGCTGTGACCCACAAGGTGCCCACGAGACCCAGCCCTGGGCCACGCAGCCCTGCCTGGCCCTGGCACCCCTGTTGTCCTCCTTTGTTGGAACAGTGGCCCTGTGTCCTGCCATCAGCTTTCCTAAACAATCCTCCCACCTGCTGCTTAGTTTTCTCTTTAAATATCACACCCTCTTCTGTTTTCCATGTCTCCAACTCCTTGAAATGTACATATCCAATTTTTTCTTTTTTTTTTTTTTTTTAATGTAGCTGTACTGCTGTTTATTCAGCCACTAGCTTAGATGCTTGAATTGGGCATGAACACCACCTTACTTTTTTTTTCATTTTTTATAATTTTATTTATTGATACACCGTGAGAGCAGTTACAAACTTTCGGGTTTAAGTCTCGGTCATACAATGAAACATCTGTACCTTCACCAGTGCCCATTCTCCACCACCAAAAACCCCAGTACACCCCCATCCCACGCCCTCCCCCTACCTGTGGGGCAGATGATTTCCACATTACTCTCTCTCTCTACTTTGATTGCATTCAATATTTTGACACCAGATCCACCATTATTATTTGGGATTTTACCCTAACACTCAGACTGCTGAAAAGGCAATAGACAGTTTGTTTTCTATTACAGGTTATAAATAACATATGGTGTTGCATGGCTGCAGTAGTGGCCACGCGATTTTGAAATTCGAAGTTTAACATTTAATGGCCCTTGGCGGCTCGGTGGCTGTCATCCTCCAGAGGCCACTGGACAGTCGGGTTTGGACCCACAGTGACGAGACACGTGGGGCCTCACGGGATGCGGGTGGAGCTGGTCCTTTCCTCCCCACCCCAACGAGATCCCAAGTCACCGCCCATGAACGGCCTCTCTAGCTCCTGATCAAGCTGCTTAATGGCCATGATGCCAGAGACTCAGAAACAGATCTTGGCTTTTGGCAGAAATGCGTCCTGTTCCTGCAGCAGGTTACCGGCGCTGGGCCAACCCAGGTGGGAATAGGTTTCGTGCCTTGGCCTGTTCCCCTGGCAGCCCAGTGGCCGCCATCCTCCAGAGGCCACTGGACAGACAGGTTTGGGCCCGCATGACGAGACACATGGGGCCTCATGGGATGGGGATGGAGCCGGCCCTTTCCACCCCGTCCCAACAAGACCCCGAGTCGCCGCCCACGAATGGCCTCTCTGGTTCCTGATCAAGCTGCTTAACGGCCATGATCCCAGAGACTCAAGAGACAAGTCTCGGAACCTAGTGGCTTTTGGCAGAAATGCATCCAGACCCGTAGTAGGTTACTGTCTCCAGGCCACCCCATGGGTGAAAGGGTGCTGTTCCTCCGCCTGCTCCCCCTAGGTAGCTCGGTGGCTGCCATCCTCCAGAGGACATTGTACAGTCAGGTTTGGGCCCTTAGTGATGAGACACGTGGGGCCTCACGGGATGGGGGATGGAGCCAGCCCTTTCCTCCCCACCCCATCGAGACCCTGAGTCACCACCCACGAACGGCCTCTCTGGCTCCTGATCAAGCTGCTTAACGGCCATGATCCAAGAGACTCAGGAACAAATCTCAGAACCCAGCAGATTTTGGCAGAAATCCCTCCAGATTTAATGTTAAATTTGGTCTGGCCAAAGGCACAGCAGCAATTTCGGGGTATCTGAAAGCCTGACGGTGCCATCAGACTGCTGATGCACTCGCCTCACAGGTACAGATTGACCTGCTGGCGGCACCATACCCCCATACATTTCTAATTTTTATCTTTAAAAAAAAATATGCCAATGAATGGAAGTAGATGACTATGGTTCACTAGGTTTCTGATGATATTCTGATTCATTATGGAAAATTCTGTTGAAAGTTTTACTTATTACCTAATTTCCGGTGAGAGACTTAATCTGTAGGTTCACCTACAGCTTGTTGAACATTTTAAGTTTTTTTTTCAATTTTTTTGTTTTGTTTTTTGGGTCACACTCGGTGATGCTCAGGGGTTAGTGCTGGCTCTGCACTCAGGAGTCACTTCTGGTGGTGCTCGGGGACCAGATAGGATGCCCAGGAGTGAACTCAGGTCATCATCCACGTGCCAGGCAAGAGCTGTGGAACTATCACTCGGACCTTGCCTGTGGAACATTTAAATGTGGGATTTTTCTTACAGGTGCTTCATATTTAGGTCTATTTCCAGTTTCTCCACCCAAATCAGTTTCACTCTCAGGCTTCAGACTTCAGAGTTATCTTTGACTCTTGTCTCTGCCTTGGTGGCCCCCAGCACCACCAATCCCAACTAACACGTTATCGCCAGGCTGAGCACTGAGCCCCCGACTCACCCAGTAATACATTCTAGAAAGAGGAAGTTAAAATAGGCTGAGAAATTTAATCAAGCTTTGATAGACACGGAGTTTAGGACCCACGGAACTTGCTGGGACCACATCCGAGGAATAGCAGTAATCTCTGCTCTGTTCTTGGAGCTAGTCTGCATCCTGACTGATTGGAGATGTTCCGGATTTGCTGTGTCTCCAGTTGCCTACAGAAGCAAAAGTAAATTCTCTCTGGAACCCTAAACATCATATTATTTTCATAATTTTTGTTTGTTTTGGGTTTGGGAGTGCCACACTTGGAGTGCTCCGGGGTTACTTCTGGCTCTGCACTTAGGAATCACTCCTGGTGGGCTCGGGAGACATTATGGAATGCCAGGGATTGAATCCCAGTTTGCTGCATGCAAGGCAAGCCCCTTGCCTGCTGCACTGTCTCTCTGACCCCTATTTTCATAAATTTCAAGAGTTAGAACTCAAACACCTGTTCATTCTAAGAGAGGAGGTGACCGTAGAATGAAGAGAACTGGTGCAGGACATCTTTAGGCATAAATTGACTCTGCGTCATTGTCAGTAATATTTCACTTTAAAGGAATCAAGAACAGTGTTTCTCAGATAGAGAGATAGCGTCCCCGAACAAAACCCTGGAGAGTCAGTGGAAATGAGGAGCAGTAGTGAAGGTGAGTACATGATTATAGAACAAAGGTAATGCCTTAAAGGGTGTGAAACTAACAGAGTGCCCGAGACACTTAGATGTCATGTGAAGGGGTATGAATGGGTCCAAAATGCTCTGAAGTCCTTGCATTTTCCAGGAAGAGGAAAAGACTTGTTATTGTTGTTACTGTGTTTGGCATATCGAATACATCACAGGTAGCTTGCCAGGCTTTGCCGTGCGGGCGAGATACTCTCGGTAGCTTGCCAGGCTCTCCGAAAGGGGCAGAGGAATCAAAGTCGGAGAAATCGAACTTGGGTCGGCCTGGTCGGTCACCATGCAAGGAAAACACCCTACCCGCTGTGCTATCGCCCCAGCCCACTAATTATTGTAGACTATTTAATCTTAGGGTATGCCTAATGGTGAAATAGTAAAAGAGAATATAATTGACAGTATAAGGTAAAGGCCCTCCCGTTGATCGTCGATTTGCTCGAGCGGGCCCAGTAACGTCTCCATTGGAGACTTTGTTGTTACTGTGTCTGGCATATCGAATACTCTCGGTAGCTTGCCGGGCTCTCCGAGAGGGGCGGAGGAATCGAACTCGGGTCGGCCATGTTGGCCGCTTGTAAGGCGAACGCCCTACCCGCTATGCTATTGCTCCAGCCAGTATAATGGTAACTAAAAGTCTTTTTTCATATTGTTTTTACACCCGGCAGTACTCAGAGATAACTCCTAGATCTCTGCACAGAGATCACTCCTGGAGTGCTCGGAGGTTACTCCTTAGAGATCACTCCTGGGTCTGTGCTCAGAGATCACTCCAGACAGGGCTCTGGGGACCTATGTCATACCGGGTACCGAGTATGACTCATGTCACATGTGTCACATGTGCACATGGCAGTTGCTGTATCTGCTTTACTATCTCTCTAATCCCTAAAGGGTTTTGTTTGTTTGTTTTTGTTTTTTAAATAAGGATAAAAAAAGGATATTCTGTTGAACAGATGGGAAAAATGGATAAGATTTATACTTTGGTTTATAAATTAATATATGAAATAAATGTTCAAAGCTAACCTGCATTTAAAAAATAATTTCCTGCTGTTACCTATTGCATATAAGAAGGGCAACTGGCAAAACAAGTAAATATTTCAAGATAACAGAAGCCAGTTTTCTACTGTGTGAGATACAATTGTAAAATAATAATAATAAAAAAAGGAAAGAAATGATAAATAATGAAAATAGTGAAGGAAAAATAATAATAAAAGAAAAAAATAATTTTCAGACAGTATAAGCTGCTGCTACCACGAGACATACCTGAACTCTAAGGATACAGAAAGATTTACAAGTAAATAAAGGAGAAAGATAATATCATGCAAAAAATTAGCCCAAAATAAAGGTAATGTAACTCCATCACTATAAAGTCAATTTTGAGCAGAAGGTATTGTTTTGTGAAGGGAGAACCTTTTATTGTGAACATGCTGTTAAGAGGATGATAAGAATTTTAAATTTGTGTGCACCCAATAGTAGAGCCTCACAAACAGAGAAACAAACCCACAATCATAGAAATTAACACATGGCTTAGCATTTAGTTCTAGAAAGTAGAAAACGAGTAATAAATGAAACTCATAAAAGGAATTAGGTCCCAGTCTCTGCTAGTAGTTAGTCCTCTGGAACAATGAATTAGACATAGTTAAACGTCCTGATACCTAGTTCAGAGAGCTTAGGAACCGAGCGGAATCAAGAAAACGCCATGTCTGTGTAGAGGTGAGTGATCACACCCAGATGGCAGAACGAAGAGGAAGGAAGTTAAGAATCCCTTACAGAGGGGCTTGGAAGGTGATAGACGCCCTGGCAGGAGCGTGGTTTTGCTAGGTTTGACCCCTAGCACAGACCGTGGTTCCCTGAGCAAACCAGGAAGAGTATGTCACGGAGAATGGATCGGTGATTGGGAAGGGAAACTTGGCAGAAACTCTAGGGAAAGGAAACCTTTTTAGAGGACTGGGTTAACGGGGAGTAGTTTTATGAGAATAACATACGTGGCCTATGAGGGAGTTGGTTGGAGATAAGGTTCTTGGAGCCAAACTTCAAAAACCCTCAAATGCCCGGAGTTGCATCTTAGAAAGATTTTTGTGGTTAGAGAATACCACGTTGGAATCGGAAAGAATGTGATGTAGGAAAGACAGTGGTAGTAGTCATTGAGTTGGATTATAAGCCCCAGCCTTTCACTGCAATTCAGAAATTTAGAGCTTTGAAAATAAAATTTTACCCCAGAAGTTTACATACCCCAAAGTCATGTGGTGTGTAAACTTCATCTAAACCCATTTGAGGAACTCAGTGGGAACATTCATATATTTTCTTTCAGAAATCACAGTATATTGATCTCCTAATCTCTACTGGGCATTTTACATGACTAAGTGGTATATAGATCGTAGTACCTTCTAAATATGAAAAGTTCTGAATGGTGGCACGTGTCCCAGAAATTTTGGACGAAAAAATTGTTGGACCTTTAAATAGTGGGGGCGGGGGTTGGTGTGGAGAGAGATTTGGGGCACATTGCAGATAATTAGGAGTTGGGGCAGAGAGGTGTGAGGTGAGGGGACTCAGAGATCATTTTGGGGTTGTTTTTTTTTTTTTAAATGTAGGAGTACTGCTATTTATTCAGCCACTGATTAGGTGATTGAGATCATTTTGGTTTTAATAGAAATTTTAGTAGTTGAGCCTCCAGAGAGAGAGCACAGTGGCAAGGTGCTTGCCTGGTACCCACCTGACCCCAGTTGGGTCCCTGACATCCTATGTGGTCCCTAGAGCCTCCCAGAACTGATCCCTGAGTGCTGAGTCCAGAGTCAACCCTGAGCATAGTGGGTGTGGTCAGAATTACATTAAAAAAAAAAAAAAACATTTGAGGAGTCTTGCAGGAGGGAAGGAAAAGTGACGGTGGTTTTAGAATGTCCTGGAGCGCAGACTCTGTTAAGGACAGAGATGATTGAGAACGAGCTGGTTGTTGAGCACCGTTTAGGGGACAGGAGAGACGAGATGGGTCCTTGTCATTTTCCTTCTTGGCAGAGATTTCAGATTTAGCCCCTGCCCAGCCCCCTTGTCCCTTCCCTGCAGTTTGGTCCTCTTTGGTAATTACTGAGCAATAAAGAAATGATTTGGGGCTGGAGCAATAGTGTGGCAGGGAGGGCGTTTGCCTTGCATGCAGCCGACTCGGGTTCCATCCTCGGCATCCCATATGGTCCCTGAGTACCACCAGGAGTAATTCCTGAGTGCAGAGTCAGGAGTAATCCCTGTGCATCACCAGGTGTGACCCAAAAAGCAAAAACCAAACAAACAAACAACTCAAAAAACAAAAAACAAACAAGAAATGATTTCTAGTCCGAATCTTGGCCCTGTGCTTTTCCTTGATTCATTTTGTTCTGTTTTCCCAGACCTAGCCATGCCGTCCATTTTCTTAACCTTTCGGCTCTGTTTACGCAGCGCGCCAAGACCATGCCCTTTTACTGGGAGCTCAGGGCTTGTCACCCACTGGACACTGCAAGCTGACCCAACAGTAGCCCGCTGTAAAATTCAATCCGGCTGTGTCTTTCCTTCTTTGTCCTCCTCACAGTTGGGCATTCTGCTTGTCTTCTAAGGCCCACTCAGCTTTTCACATCACTAATCCTAATAGTCCTAATTAAACCCTTTTTCTTGGCTTGGCAGCACTTTATTTGCCTGGCAACTGTGGTCCCTAGTGGAGCACTTTGGCATGGGTTGAGTCGCCCAGCAGGAGGCCCAGCCTCTGCAGCACTGAGTGTCCTAAGGGCACAGAGCCTGACTTCCTAGCTTTGTTCTCTGTCAGCCTGTTGGAGCCTTGAGTTAAGTGTTCACTCAACGCTGATGTGCCAGTGTCGTGTTCACCACGTGCTCCAGTTCTCTCCTGGAGACAGGGTAGGATTGTTCTTTTCTATCCACTTGCTTTGGCCTATGTATGAATTGTGAGTACAAGTTAACGGTCTCTGGCAAAGTGAGTACTCCGAGATCTGGAACCTTTGAGGTTGATTGTGCAGTGACTTGTATTTCCCTTTCCCAGTGCTAGGGGTTCCCTTAATGTGGGGGTCTGACTGGGTGAAAGAGAGCAGACTCTCTCTCCATAGACTTGGGACACGGGCCAGTAAGAGAAGGTGGCTAGATATTTCTTCCTGACTTGAACTCATCTTGAAGACTTTATGTTCGTTTTATTGAGATACAAGTCATATGCCCCAGCATTCCCTTCTAGAATTGTACAACCCAGTGGGTTTTGTGAAGTTGGTATGTTGTATCAGCATCACTGAAAATTTCTTTTATTTTTTTAAAAAAAATGTATTTTAATTTTTTAGGGTTTTTTGGGGGGAGGGGGTTCACACTCAGCAATGCTTAGGGGCCATTCCTGGCTCTGCACTCAGGAATCACTCCTGGCGGTGCTCCGGGGACCCTACGGGATGCCGGGGATCGAACCCGGGTCAACAGTGTGCAAGGCAAATACCCTTCCCGCTGGAGTATTGCTCCGGCTCCTCACTGCAAATTTTAAAGCATTTTCGTCTCCCCAGAAGGAAACGGGGGCTCGTTCGCAACCCCTTTGCTCAGGCCCTGGCCATCATTCATCTGCTCTGTCTCGCTGGACTTGCTTGTTCTGACCATTTTGTAGAAATGGAATCAGGCAACTCTGCATTTCACCAGGAGTTACAGATTTCGTGACCAAGAACTTGAGGGTGACAGAGAACCAGAGAGAGTCCAGTGGGCAGGATGGATGACTTGGTCTGATCCCTGAGTCAGAGCAAGGAGTAACCCCTGAGCATTCCGTTTGTGACCCAAAAAGAAAAAAAGAAGTTACCAAAGCAAATCCTGCCCCCCGCCCGCTTGTCTTCTATAACTTCATTTTAATTTTTCCATGCTTTTCAAAGTTGTCTTTTAAATTAATCCTCCTGTTCCTTCTTTAACACCACCACCAAAAGCTCTGTTCAGTGTCCGCGAGGCCCTGGGCTTTACAGAATCCTTTCTGGAAACTTCTCCCGGATTGCCCACGGGCCTGTGTGGCTGAGCCATCATCCCTCCACCCAACCTCCTCTTCCACAAAAGCCGCAGAACCAAAGCTCCGGGTGTTCTGTTTGCACGAGTCTCTCAGCACCCCAGACCCACGGGCCCCACTTCTCAGAGTGTCATTCTGCATTGTCGTTTGTCTTCAAGGCTCAGGGCAGCAGTCTAGAACTCGGAGAGGTGCTGCTTCCTACGGATCACGGCCCTCCACGTGGAGGCCAGACTCAATTTTTGCCCAGCTCGTTCAGCAGGGGAGCCCAGCTGTATTGTTCAAAGTCACTGAGAATTTGGGTTTGTTCTCGGAGAGGAAACTTATTTGAATGAACAGTTTCTGGACTGTTCGTACCCTGTTTTGTCTTACTCCCAGTTTGAATGATGAAATGTCGCGGGTCAGATCCTTGACTCAGAGCTGCCTTTAAGGACCCTTCATGCTTTGTTACTCTCCATGCCTGAATCTGAACCCTTGGCAGCTGGGAGGCATTTTCTCCCCCCACCCGTTGCTAATATGTTATCATATGTGTTAACGTACTTTATCAATGGAGAGTTGTTTATTGTCACCAAGTTGAAATAGTCTGGTGTTTTTTGTTCTACTAACTTTATATATAGACTGTAATGTACTAGCAGACTTGTTGCTTTCACAATTTCTTCTGTCATTGCTTTGGAACTGAAGTTATATGACACCCCCTCTCCTCCCAATAAGCAGTTTGTAACCAGAACAAAAAGCATCGAGGGCCAGCCTGTGACTCGGTGCTGGAGAACATTGGCCTTGCGTGTGTGAAGAAGCCCTCAGTTTCAATCTCTGCCCTGCGAACAACGGCAGTGATGTTATGAATATATGGTTATACTCACCTGCATTTAGGGCGCTAAGAAGAAGAGACCAAAAGGCAGGTGGAGAATGTTGGATTTTTTTAATTCTCAGATAGGGCTAAATTTGGATTTATTTTGGTGTTTTTTTTCTTTGGGGGAGCACACACCTGGCGATGCTTAGGGCTTACCTCGTGGCTCTGAGCCAGGTCTGTGCAAAGAGCCTTACCTGCTGTTCTGTCTCTGCAGCCCGAGAATTTCTTTATATAAGCATTTGTCAACTATTTTGACTTCAAATGAAGTTAATCACATGCGAACCATTCATTTTAATTGAGAGTAGTTTTGATGTCTTTTAAGCTAAATATATCTTAGCTAAGTATAATTTGCTTTCAGTCCACTTATTAATAGAAATTAATACAAATTAACTAGAGTCACCATTTCATAGCTTTGACTCCTTCTTCCCAGACACGGTGTTTCATGTGAAAGCTTTATAACTGCCAGGCTGCGGACAAACCGAGCCCCGTTAGTTACTTCCCTGCCCGTGGGTGCTTGCTGCCTGCGCTTTGTGTTTTCTCCACTGGGTGGCAGCATAATGCAACTAGTCTGGTGCGCGGCTATTATTTGTTAAAAGCTGTAATTTTTGTATCTATCGAAATACAAAGTATATGTTTTTAAAACTTTAATCCCCCCCCCAATCAGCTATTTACCCCGTGCTAGAGTGAGGATTTTAGATAAGAAAAGTGCCTGTTATCTTTCTCTGTAGATTTTGAATTAAATAAGGTATCATTTATTTACCAGCTGGTAAGCTCTTCTGCTGAAACATTTCCCGAGCACTTGCCTCGGAGAGCTGTTTGTGATTCGGAACTAGAGCCTAATGCAGTTATGGCGAAGCTGTCATCCGTGAACACTTGCCAGGGAGGCACCCACGTGGTGCTGGGCCTCCGTTCAGCCCAGAGCTCGGTCTCTTCACGTCCCAGCTGTGAAGGCAACAGTTGTGGTCGTTGCTGTTAAGTGTTCCCTTGTCTGGGTTCAGCGTGACTCTGGGGAGACCCAGGAGAGTGACAGCTGGCGGAGAGGCGGCCCGTGCCCGCTTGGCAGGCCCCTCCCTTCCCCGCTGCTGCTCGAGGGCTCCGTGGGGGGCTTGGGAGGTGGGGGGTCAGGCTCCCATGTCTGGGCGCTCTTGCTCCTGCCTGAGCCCTTTGTGGTGGGTCGTGCTCCCCCTTCCCATCTCTCTCCCACCCCATGTCCACGTCAAGGACCGGAGCAGGAGTGAGGCCACCCCTGCCACCGGCCAGGTGGTCACTGCTGCACAGGAAGCACAGGCAGGCCATGAGTGACGGCGGCGGCCGCTCTGTGGGTCTAGAACCCTCCCGCCCAGACCTTGCCTTGTTCCTGCCTGGCACCCGGGGAGTGAGCCATGTCCTACCTGTCCCCAGGAGCCGCTGGGCGGGTCCCTGGCCTTGGGGCTCTGGGCTGTGGCTCGCAGCTTCTGCTTCATCCAGAGGAGGCCTGCCCGCCGTGGCCGTGCTCCCGCGGCTGCCTCCGGCAGCTCATCTCAAAGCTTTCACACCTGCAGCCCCGCCCCCCCCCCCCCCCCCCGAGTGCCTGTGCTCTGCGGGGACCCTGTCCCTTTCCCCGGCTCTGGACACTGGCCCTGCATTGCTGTTGCCCTCTGTCCTTCTGCCCAGGGTCCGAGGAAACCCAGCAAGGAGCAGGGAAAGGTATGCGGCTTACCCTGTGGGAAGGCACCCGGTGGGGAAGGGGAGGAGTGAGGAGAGCCCCAGTGGACACACCCCGGGGGAGGGGAGGAGTGAGGGGACCCCTCAGTGGACACACCCGGGACCTTTCAGGATTCTGCAGGACAAACTTCTCTCTTTGGCTTTTATGAGCGCCGCCACCACAGGAGAAACTTTTCATGCATCCCATCTCTCCTCAAGCGACCTTGCCACTCTTTGGAACTCTTTTCACCTAGTTGGGCATGGTAGAGGTGAAGTGCCCAAGGAGACCCGAGGTGTCTGATGGGCTGAAGTCAGTTGATGATACGCATGAATCTGCATCCTAAGTGGAGGTTGAACTTCACTGCTTCATTGTAGTGACTTGATTATCACTGGCCTTCTGGCATCAAGAAGCTATTGTATTTAAAAGAAAATTTTGCCTTCGGACCTAATGTTGAAGTTAGTGTTAGCATATATATATATATATGTGAGTATATATATATGTGTGTGTGTATATATATATATATATAAATTTTAACAGACTGACGCAACATCACAGCACGCAGCTGACCCGGGTTCGATTCCTCTGCCCCTCTCGGAGGGCCTGGCAAGCGACCGAAAGTATCCCGCCCACACGGCAGAACCTGACAAGCTCTCCATGGTGTATTCAATATGCCAAAAACAGTAGCAGCAAGTCTCACAATGGAGACGTTACTGGTGCCCACTTGAGCAAATCGATGAACAATGGGAGGACAGTGCTATCAATTTTGACAGTTTGCTGCTCAGGTGTCACTGTTGTTAAGCAGCGTAACTGCCGAGAGCTGTGCGGGTGATTACTGGCCACCCCCTTATTTCCTGGGAAGCCCCCCCAGCATGAAGGCCTGATGGTCTGAAGTTCTCAGGCCTGGCACTATGGTGCTGCTTAGGCATCGCTGAGCTGGGGGTCTCCAGGGCCATGTGGGGTGGTCCTGGAGGGAGGGTACTTGGTGCTGGGGATTGGATTCTGGGTCTCAAGCATGCAGACGCACACTTGGGCTTTCTGAGCCGTGTCCCTGGCCCTGACCCCTGACTTTAACCCTCTTACCTTCACTCTGCAAGCGGCTTTTCTGTTGAAGCGTTCTCAGGTGAAGTTTGTAAATGCTTAACAGATGTTGAACCAGCCGGTCCAAGACTTCCACCTGAAATCCTCCCTAAAAAGTAGTATTTCTGGAAAGTGTCTGACGTGGGTGATCTGGAAAGCGCAGTTCTCTGAGACCCGCTCCCCGGCCCGCCGGACCTGTGCTGTGACCTCTCGGCAACGAGCAGCAGCAGCTCAGGTCTGAGTGTGAGCTCGCTCCGCTGCCGGCAGCTCTACGCCTGCACCGCCTCGGTGCTAGTCAGGATTAGAAGAACTCACCAGGGCCGGATAATACATTCAGCAAAGCACAGTGTAAGGATAATGAAGAGGGACTAATGAAATAGACTGTGTATCGAGAGACCCACTTTGGCGGTTCCTTGCTCGTGTAGTTATTAACGTAAAAATAAAACTTGCTGTTCCTTGGGGGCTGGAGCCAGAGTATAGCAGGGAGGGAGTTTGTCTTGCTTGCGGCCAACCCGGGTTCGATCCCCAGTATCTCATATGGTCCTCCGAGCACTGCCAGGAGTAATTCCTGAGTGCAGAGCCAGGAGGAACCCCTGTGCATCATTGGGTGTGACCCAAAAAGCAAAAAAAAAAACAAACCTGTTTCTTGGTGTGGTTGTCCCTTGGAGCATTATCAGTGCTCAGGAGCCACACCTGACTAGTAGGGGAGAGTCACGGTCACGGTCACTGTCCTCCCGTTGTTCATCGATTTGCTCCAGTGGGCCCAGTAATGTCTCCATCGTGAGACTTGTTGTTACTGTGTCTGGCATATCGAATTCGTCACGGGGAGCTTGCCAGGCCCTGCCGTGCGGGCGAGATACTCTCGGTAGCTTGCCGGGCTCTCCGAGAGGGGCGGAGGAATCGAACTCGGGTCGGCCATGTTGGCCCCTTGTAAGGCGAACGCCCTACCGCTGTGCTATCGCTCCGCACAGTAGGGGAGAGAGAGCAGATAAAGCACATTTCCATCCTCACAGAACTGGGGAGTCCCGGCCTAGGTCATCCTGCGTTTTTTAGCCTATTGGCTAGTAAACACTTTGTAACAAGTCATGCGGTTCTACAATTAACGGGCATCTAGTCAGAGTGACTGACCAAATTGCTTTGTCTGGCATCCAACATGAAAAGATTTCGAGCTTTCTTTCCACCTTCTCTCCTGTGAAGCCTCGGAATCAAATCTGACCTTAATTTTCATTTTTGACATTTTAAACTCATTTTGATGCCAATATTAAAAAAAAACCAGATTTTAAAAACAACAGAGGCAGTGCTTGGAAATAATATTAGATTCTATTGCTTTTGACCTTTCTTTCTTTGTTCTGTTACTGGTGCCGTAAAACTGAGTACCAAGAATTACTTTCTCTTATAAACCTTTTCCAATAAATTTTCCAAAAAGGGACCAGAATTAATTTCTTTTTATATAATGATTATAATATATATATAATGTTTTTATGTACTAACATGCAATTTTCATATAATGTTGTACCTTTTATTTTTGAGGGGGCCTTGCCCCTAAGCAGTTCTCAGGGGGCCTGGCGTCCACACCCAGCAGTATTCAGCCAACAGGCATGGTCAGTTTTGTGCTTAGGCCAGCAGTGTGGCTCTGCTTGGGCCCAGCAGTACTTGGGGCCACCAATGCCACACGGAGTGGATGCTCAGGAGGCCTGTGAGGTACTGGAGTTGGAACCTCAATTCTTTACAGGTATAACGCTTGAGACCCCGACCTGATTATCTTCTTGGTCCTTTAGTTTAACTCTCTTTTTTTTTTTTTTTTTCGCTTTTTGGGTCACACCCGGCGATACTCAGGGGTAACTCCTGGCTTTGCACTCAGGAATTACTCCTGGCAGTGCTCAGGGGACCATGTGGGATGCTGGGAGTTGAACCCGGGTCTGCCGTGTGCAAGGCAAATGCCCTACCCGCTGTGCTATCTATCACTCCAGCCCCTAGTTTAACTGTCTTTTAACACAGCTTGCTTTAATGCTGTTATCTACAAAATAACCAGCTATATAAAGTTAATCATTGAAATTTATTTGTGTGAACAAAAGATTAGCAGCAAGTTGTTAATAGCAGAAGAGATTTCTCTTTTTTCTCCCCTTTATTTAAACACAGGGGTTTAAACTGAGCACTGAAAGTAGATAAAGGGATATACACGAGAACCTTTCAGTGCCTATATTGCAGACCATAATGCTGAGGGTAGGGGAGAGGGGTGGAGAGAGAGGGTGGACACTGGTGAAGGGACGTGTGTTGTACGTTGTATGACTGAAACCCAATCATGAACAACTGAACAGCTTTGTACCTGTTTATCTCGAGGTGATCCAATAAACTATAGTTTCAAAATAAGCACCGTGGCATACAAAGTTGTTTATGATGCATTTATGATATATTTGTTACAGGTATTCGATATTCCGACACCAGTCCTGCTACCAGTGTGACCTTCCTTCCGTCTTTGTCCCCATTTTCCCAGCCACCCCCCAAGCCTACACCCTCAGTATGCACAAGATAATTTATTTTATATTCCTTGCTACAACAAAGTGGCTAATCATATTATCAAAGCTTACTTCAGTCGAAGAAGATCTGTGAAAATTGCCCTCTCTCACCAGGAGGCCATCGAGTCCTTATCTGGGGGTTTAGTAAAAACCTGTTGGTTGCTAGTTGAGCCTTATGGAGCTTCGTTGGTTTTCACGTTCCCTTTTCATCTAGTTTGGTAATTTGCTCCTACTGGGGTGTCAGTATTGTAGAATTTGGGTTGTTGTGCTCTGGACACTGCAGGATACGTAACTGTGGGCCGAGTTTACATGGTGGCTGTTGTGGGCTGGGGCTGGGGCTGCCGGGGCTTCCGGAGGTACAGAGGGTCTGGGGGGTCGGCTGCCAGAAGATGGTGTGCCTAGAGTTTTCTGCAGATTGGCATCTCTGCAGAGCCTAGTTGTGAGGCAGTGGAGCTGGGCCTTTGGCGGGTGGCAGCCCATGGGGCTGAGTGGCGGCTGGGGCTCCACTTGGACTCAGGACTCAGGACTCCGCCGCCTTCCTCCCAAGGGAGCCCAGAGAGAGGTTCCATTTCCGAGACCAGGGAACCCATGGATTTTTTTTTTTCTTTTTGGGTCACACCCGGCGGTGCACAGGGGTTACTCCTGGATCTGCACTCAGGAATTACTCCTGGCGGTGCTTGGGGGACTATATGGGATGCAAACGCCCTACCCGCTGTGCTATCGCTCCAGCCCTAGATACCGTGGATTTTTGCGCCTTGTTGATCTCTTTGGAGATTTCATTGTGGGTCTGTGAGTCTGGGTCGCTGGAGGAGTTTCCATGGCAGCAGCTCCGAAGAGTAGACTGGTTCAAGAACCTGAGAAACCCGAACTCTTTCTAATGCCGCTAAGATGTTATTCACCCTTTTCTCTGGTACCGTGTGCTCTCTCAAGGCAATGGTTGATGGTGGGCACCTTGGCCCGATTCTGGATGGCCCTCACACTCAGAAAACAAAAACTGGGCACACTCGAAAATGTTTTGGATGAAGCAGTGGTAGCACTTTTATTATAATTTGGTTTGGAGAATACTGTAAGAGTATTCTCTGTGAAGAAATAGGAAGCTCCATTCCAAAGTATGAAGATTGTTTTAATTTTATTTGTGTTTGTTTTTCAGCACTGGGTCTCAGACCCAGAGCCATACACACGCCAGGCGAATATGTACCCTGTGCCCCGCCCCAGCCTTGGATTGTTTTTAGAAAAAAGCAGTTATGTGATGGTAGAGTTGTGAGCTAAACTAGTTGAGGTGCTTTTTCTTTTTTTCCTAGATAACACTTTTCGTTTGGAAGAATGACTGATAAGCCATGGCTGTTTAGACTTTGACATTTTCTTTTACATTGTAAGTTTGTTGTTTTATGAGACTTCTCAGCTAGATTGCAAACCAAATTGCTCAGAAAGGGGGGAGAGAGAAAGAGAGAGGTGGAGAGAGAGAGAGAGGAGAGAGGAAAGAGAGGAAAAAGGAGAGAGAGAGAGGACTGCCATTGAGGCAGGCAGTAGTGGTGGCAGGGGAAGGTGGCAGGAGGGAAACTGGGAACATTGGTGATGGGAAATGTATATATACAGTGAAGGGACTGGAACATGTATAACTGAAACCCAATTATGAAGAACCTTGTAACTGTATCTCATGGTGATTCTATTAAAAATAAAACATTTTTTAAAATTTATTTATTTATTTCTGCTTTTTGTGTCACACCCGGCAATGCACAGGGGTCACTCCTGGTTCTGCACTCAGGAATCACCCCTGGCGGTGCTCAGGGGACCATATGGGATGCTGGGAATCGAACCCGGGTCGGCCGCGTGCAAGGCAAATCTCTCACCTGCTGTGCTATTGCTCCAGCCCCAAATTATAACATTTTAAAAAATAAAGTTTGTTGTTTCAAGTAAAACATCTTACAGCACTTTTTTTATTTTTTGGCCAAAGTTCAAACTTTGAGTTGAAAATCAGAATTTAGAAAATGGCTCTTTACCACCATGACATTGCATATCAAATGCTTTAAAAGGCTCAATTATTAGATAAGTAATAATACTAGCAAATAGAATTTTTTTTCTATGTGACAGGGAAGTGTATGATGTCGTCCTTTGGAAGATCTGCACAACTCAGTATTTCTCAGTTGGCCACTTCGTGGCTATAAAAATATATGTGTAAAAGATCCCCTGAGAGCAGGAGGCTGGAGAGTTTCAGTGTAACAGAGAAGAAGGACTTCACTGGTAGTTTCAGATTTCATTTTGCCTCTACCTTTCAAAAAGTATCGTTAGGGCCAGAGTGATGGTAGAGTGGGTAGGGATTGGCCTTCACGTGGCTGACCATGGCCAACTCGGGTTTGATTCTCAGCACCCCTTATGGTTCCTTGAGCCCACCAGAAGTGACCCCTATGTTCAGAGCCAGGAGTAAGCCCTGAGCACCGCCGGGTGTGGCTCACAGGGCCTCCCCTCCCTCCCCCAAAATAAAACCCCCAAATCTATCAAGTTTCAAAAATGATCGATTTTTGATAGCTGGAGCGATAGCACAGCGGTAGGGTGTTTGCCTTGCGTGCAGCCAGCCCGGTTGAGCCGGGTTCGATTCCTCCGCCCCTCTCGGAGAGCCTGGCAAGCTACCAAGAGTATCTCGCCCACACAGCAAAGCCTGGCAAGCTCCCCGTGATGTATTTGATATGCCAAATATAGTAACAACAAATCTCTTAAAAAACAGCTATGAAATATTTTGTTTTCTACGTCCATATCTGTGTGAGGCAAGATTTTCATTTGTTCAATCAAAACAGCAGTCACGACTGATTGGGGACAGAAGCAGGTCTGGGGTCCCAGCTGGACTCTTGCAAACACTATAAGTAACTCATTTATGATATAAACGATATCACATTTAATGTTAAAATATGTTCAAATATAATACTGCTACTTTTAAATTGAACTTATGTGTTTCTTGGCCCAGATTTATTTTCTAATCTGTCGAATACAGATTGATAGAACCAACAATGTGGAGAAAAACTTTTGACTCTTCAGCTCTTTTCAATAATATAAGGGTTCCTGGACCAGTGTTTGAGAACCACTAGAATTAAAGTCTCTGAGAGCCATTGGAATTAGTCTCAGGATTTGTTGTGAGGGGACCATGAACCTAGTGGGACTTAAGTCACACCTGACTGGAGTCCAGGCCCTCACACGTCACCTGCTAAGCCTGAACATGGCACCCAGGGCTGGAGCAGCATCGCATCTTGGGACCTTAGCACAGGACCAATTGCTAGTCAGGGTGGCGGCATACTCCTGGGAGCATCCCCCTCCCTCCAAAAAAGATGAGTCATTAGGAAAAGCACTGATAAATAAAGGTAAAAGGTAAAGGCCCTCCCGTTGATCGTCGATTTGCTCGAGCGGGCCCAGTAACGTCTCCATTGGAGACTTTGTTGTTACTGTGTTTGGCATATCGAATACTCTTGGTAGCTTGCCCGCAAAGAGTTATTAATAGGATACTTACTTTCTTGTAAATAAAGTTCTTCTAGAATATGATAGAAATTGGCCCTGAGAAAGGAGCAGAAGGAGGGTAAATTCTTTAAAAACCTTTGAACTCATCCTTTTTTTTTTAAGATACTGTGATTAATAACAAAGTCGCTAATGTAGAGTCTTTCAGGCATACAATGTTCCAACACCTATCCTGTCACCAGTGTCCCCTTCTCTCATTCATATTTTAGACTGGATGACTGCATTCTCCCTTTAAAAAAAAAATCAAAATATTCCCTTCAGCTTTACTACAGATTTCAGGGAACTTTAGTTCTCCAATGAAAAGTTAAAGTAAGTTTAGAATAATGGATATTTCTTCTGGCGACTTGCGTTTTTCATGTTTTGTTTGAGAATAAAATGAAGCTTGTTTGTTTTAAGGGTGAAAAATTCCATTTGCTGTACCAAGTCAAATACATCCATGTTGAACTAATGTAAATCAAATAGGGAGCAATTTCCCTGGTGGGACTCAAAGTGTACTGAACTTAAATCTGAAGGAAGAGTGGTTTGATTTGTTGTTTTTTAAAATGGCAATGAGTGTGAGTTTCCTAGTAATAAGACTGGTTTTATTTAAAAGGTTTTGAATAAGTGCTGCATGAAATGGGGAAGTGAGACAGCCAAGTAAACGCTCAGACATTTGATTTAGTACAAAAAGTACTTTGACTATTCATAACCTTTGCGACGTTGGGTACTCTTGAAGAGTAACTAATAAATTAAATTTTATTTATTATCTCTGCTAGTAAATGTGCTTTTTGATCATCCGTGCTTTTTACTTTTTGAGTAAAGTGTTCTTTTATGAAAAGGGAAAATTGGTTTTATGCAAAAAGTTCTGTGAATTTTTTTTTTTTTTAGTTCTAAGAATGTGTTTCTTTGAATACTAAAATATCATTTCCAGGGTTCTCTGAAACTTTGGAGAAAAATATTAGGTGTGATCTATTCATTAGTCATAGCTAAAAATTTATTTATAATATACAACCACTATCATGAATTTCATTAATTGGAAATTTCTTTAATTATGTTAATGGGCCTTCAGAAGTACTAAGCAAATGGGTAATTATTTTAGAAAAGAGTGTACTTACTCTCCCTAGTTGGAAGTACATGTATACTACTTGACATTTTTCAAACCATTATAACTTATTTTCTCGGATTCTTAGCACATCCTAGAAGTAGCATAATTAGTAATTTTCCCATTTTATATGTGTGGAAATTGAAATTCAGAGGGCCAAATGAATTGCCTAATGTCATGCTGCCTTGTTTAATAAATAGTGAAATAATAGTTTAGAGTTAAACTAGTTTAGATAGTATTTAAATCTAAACAGGACGAGAGAGAGAGAGAGAGAGAGAGAGAGATATGCATTTATCTATACCTATTCAGGATTTGTGGACACTTCTAGATATAGAAAGGCAGTACATAGAGATGATGTCCTCTGTGGACTTGCATTGATTGGAGAGATGAATCGGGCATGCTCTGTGCCAAGAATAGAGGTTTTGAGAAAGTGGCAGCTTCTGAAGGCATATAGAAAGTACCTAGCCTGAATCATTGGGGAGTTGGGATGAAGGTGTTCAGGTAGAGCAGATAAGGAATCCCAAAACCCCATGGTGGCCTTTGGGAACTGTGGTCCCCTTCGACCTCTGAGCTGGACCACATGTCTGAAGGAACTGGATGTGAGCCCAGAGAAGGGAACAGAATGCCTCTACTGGGAGTTGGCACTGTTCTCAGGTTTTAGAATGCTCGAGGACTTGGACTTATCCAGGTTTGAGTTTTAAGCCGCGGATTTATTATCTATAGAAGTGTAATCAAGGGACAATTTCTGAGCCCAGATGCCTCATAAATTAAAAAAAAAATCCCCTTTAGACAAGACAAAGGAAAGAAGCACCCAGTGTGCACCCAGCCTGAGCAGACACAGTGATGGGAGAATCAGAAGTAAGGACAGCCCCCCACGCCTACCCCACGCTTCTGAGAAGAACCGAAGAACATGGGAAATAGAATTTCAACATAATATTGGTACATGTCAACATTTCTAAAACAGCTTAGCCAGAAGGGTTGGTTTTATAATTGCTCCTATTTAATATTTGGGAATTTTCTGTGTGCCACTTCTGAATATCTTTGTTTGAAAGTCAGATTTTTATAAGATAGTAGAAAGACTTCTATAGAGTCAGTTTTGTTTGCGTGTTTTGATATATCATTTCCTGGCACTCCACAGGCAAATTATTTGCCTGTTTTTGTGTTCAATGTTAGAATGCTAATTTTCCTTCGTAAAATAAACTGAAACAGTACCTGGCTGCTTTTTTTTTCTCTCATAAAGATAATTTATTAGAAAGGAGTATATAAAATGTAATGAGTATACATTGTGATGTGCTTTGACTTTCTTATGAAAGTAGAGGGACTGGGGCAATGACTCCAGTCAGGGACTCAGCCTTGCATAAATACAGATTCAAGTTTGTTCTCAGATTGGTTCCTAGAGGTTTCCTGCATCTCATCTCGAAGTTTCCGATCTTTTCCTCAGCTGCTGCTGTTCTGCTGCACAGATGTTCTCTTTAGTTCATTTTATATCACCTATTCTACTCTTCATTTCTGTCATTTCTGATTGCAGTTTTCTCCTTTTCGACTGTTACTTTCTTGTGCTTTGCTGGCAGTCTGTTTCTTTGAGCCCACTAAACATCCTCAACATGGTGTCACTGCAGTCGCCTGAGATTCTAGTGCTGATTGGTGCTAGAGTCTTCCATGTCACTGCCCCACTCCTTGAGCTTGGTGGGCTTCTGCCCATCTCCCCCAGGGGTTGCTGTACTGTGGGTGAATCTTTGTATTTAGGCTGGGAGTTGCTCTCTTCCTTCCCTGCTGTCTCCACTTATTGACAGGAAGTGTAACTGTGACTAGTGTAAGATGTAGTGGGTGAGGAGGCTGCATGTTTCAGGAGCTCTGGAGCTGAGACTGTTGATAGGGCAGAGGTCAGGCAGGAAGACTGCTAGGTCCTCGCCGGAAGGTCCATCTTGGTTCATGAAAGGTCCCAGCAAGGTCAGCAGAGATTACTTTTGCCTGGGAGCGTGGCAGAGCGAGTAAAGGTTTCGATGTGTAGCTGGGTCTATGCCTTTTTAAAACACAGTGTCTTAGTCCACTTGGCTATAACAAAATGCCACAAACTGGGAGATTTAAGCAACAGAAATGGATTTGCTCTAGCTGATCTTATGCCTGATGGGACCTTTTCTGGCTGTGTCAAGCCAAGCTTCAGTGGCTCATGTGACCTTTACTCTTCGTGGAGAGGGGTAGAGTGACACTCCATCTCTTCTCAGGAGAACACAAATCCTCCAGGTCCAGGTCCTCACTCTGACCACCTGCAGCCCTAATTACTTCCTTATTTCAAATACTGGAACTTGAGGATTCAACATAGACATCTGGGGGAGACACAAACATTCACCTCATAACACACAGTGAAACTGCAGGTATTTTTCCGCTGTCTTTAAGACTCGGTCTTTAGTAACAATGAATTACATGCTAGGCCTGTATTATATTTAATTTACTGCTCTTCAGAATTGCAGGCACATAGAGTTTATTTCAGTACCTGCATCCTCGATAATAATGTCTGTAATTAACTGTAGATGTGGTTCACAACCAAATTAATACAGAGCTCAGAATATTGCTGTAGTTAAAGGAAATCATGCACACAAAAAAGAACCCAGTAGGCATTCTAATGGCATAGTAAGCCTGTACCACTTCCTTCAATCTTTCTTACCCATCCAGGCACAGCAATTCAGTGATAATTTTAAACTCATATTATTTTTCCTGACTGTGAATGCAACATCTTTTTTACTCACTAAGAGGATGAGCCTTAAGAAAAACAGTGGTGCACGGCTGACCCAGGTTCAATCTCTGGTTATCCCATATGGCTTCTTGAGCACTACCAGGAGTGGTTCCTGAGTGCAGAGCCAGGAGTTAGTCCCTGAGCATCTCTGGGTGTGACCATTCCCCCCCCCAAAACAAACAAACAAACAAACAAACAAATACTCCAGCTCATCCCCATTCTGACTGAGTGAGTCATCAGCTTCTCAACTCGGGACATGTAATTCCTTTTACTTTATGGGGTCCAAGCCTGTGTTTTCTCTTGAACATACTACACTCACTAATATGATTTGTACAGATATTTGGTGGTTGGGGGGCTGGGGGGGGGAAGGAATCTAAACAAGAGGCCACAAACCTCTTCCACATTTTTTGTGAATTTGAGGAGGAATTTTGGGATCTGTTAGCATTTTGGATTGTGGTGGTCTTCGTTCTTTGTCTCTCAGAGTGATCACGTTGATATTCTTTCCCACAGGCCAGCCCTCCAGATCTTTATATTGAAAGATTTAATATAGCTCTTGGACAATATATGGGAGCATTGCAGAGCATTGTGCCTCTTTTCATATATATGGTAAGTCAGCCCTGTTCCCCTGTCCTATCCCTGCGTTTCCTGGTCTCCACGCAGATGCAAAGCAGGCTTTTATTATGTTACCGATGGAAATTAATCTTATTTCAACAACGCTTAATAGCATTGCTTTGGAAATAATATTTACCCCTTTTCTGTTTTAAAATTCCCCCAAGTAACAGCCTGAGTATAAATAGTAGCAAGTGTTATTAATGAGCAGTTGTCCGCCAAGTGTTTATTCCACGCCTGCCCGTGGCAGACATTGCTTGGTCCTATGCTTCGAGTATGTCAGAAGCGCATCTTGTTCTCAGTGAGTGAAACATTAAGGCTTGTGAGTCTAAAAATGTGTTGTTGAATGTTGGTAAGTTATTGCACTAATTCATTTCATTCATCATCCTGTTATTCGTCGATTGCCTCGAGCAGGCCCCAGTAACGTCTCTTTTATCCTAGCCCTGAGATTATATTCAAGGCTCTTTAGGAGAATGAGACCCATCATTGTTACTGGTATTTGGCATATTGGGTACGCCACGGGGAGTTTGCCAGACTCTGCCCTGTGTGCAGGCTACATTCGATAGCCTGCAAGTTTGTCCACTAAAAAGTCCTATAAAATATGCTTGCTTCTGCTGACTTTTTTATTTGGAGAATTATGCCGAGTATGATTTGCACTATTGATTGCTGATGGCTCTTCCTTTTAAATCTATAGAGTCACAGAGTCTCCAGTTGTCTGGAGGTGCCCATGGAAACCTTGATTTCCACCCCCACCCCCATTTGTGTTTAGTAGAGTGGGGAATGGTATATTAGGAATGCATATAGAATGTTCAAATGAGCATATTAGATTACTATAGGTGGGCTACAGATTTTCAAAATGATTTGCTCTCTATAAGATTAGAGTTTATTAAAAATTTTTCCTCAAACTACCGCTGACTTCCCTCAATTTTGAAAGATGTTTTCCAAAATACTTTCATTTTAGCTTTTTTATTCCTTGGACATTAATAAGAAGTTTTCCAGTAAACATAATTTGGAAGAAAAAATTTTTGCATTTTTTTTACCAGGACATCGTGGAAGAAATTGAGCTTAAAAAGGCTTTCTTTGACTTAAGTTTCAGAACTCTTATGAATTATTAAACTTTAATAAAAATATTACTGATAATATTACATATCACTGCACCTGGGTTAACTGAACTAACTTCTTGAAAAGAGGAAGCTTGAAAGTCATCACTTTGGTGCAGTCCCCCCATAGGCTATACCCCATAGATGACTCATCAGATTCCTTGTTCTTTCATTTCAGTGAGAGACTGAGACTACAAAGTGAGAGCGATAAGTGCCTTTTTGTGGACAAGGAAGTTTAGAAGCCGAGTAGGTTAACTTACCTTCACATTTGCCATTTTAAAGGCATTTTTCAGTAACTCGGGGGATTTTCCATAAGGAAAGCTCAGTAACAGGCTGTGTCTACATTTTTGTAATTTTTTTTAAATTGTATTTTCATAAAGTTGTTGAATGTAGTAATTTACTGCATTCAACATTCCCACACCAGTCCCAGCACCATTACGCCTTTCCACCATCATTAGTTTGAATTTTCCCACCACCACCCTCTGCAGATGCTAATTTATTTTGTATTGCTTGTTATGAATTTTTGACTAAAAATGATCCAAAAAGGTTTCTTTAGAGGAAAGTGTGTGAAAATTGTTGTATCTCACCTTGGAGCCATTAAGCCCCTGTATAAGAGATCACTAGCATGTTACGGGCTGGAGCAATAGCACAGCGGTAGGGCGTTTGCCTTGCACGCAGCCAACATGGCCGACCCGAGTTCGATTCCTCCACCCCTCTCGGAGAGCCCGGCAAGCTACCGAGAGTATCTCACCCGCACGGCAGGGCCTGGCAAGCTCCCCGTGACGTATTCGATATGCCAGACACAGTAACAACAAAGTCTCCAATGGAGACGTTACTGGGCCCGCTCGAGCAAATCGATGATCAAAAGGAGGACAGTGACAGTGACAGCATGTTACAGGCTGAGCCTTGTGTGCTTATCTATATCTATATCTTTATATATTAATTAAGATCTACCCTTCTACCCTCCACCCCATCAAATGTGGTATGCTACTCTTGGTATAGCAGTGGCATAAAGTATGGGTTGTATAAAAGTATAAACTTTTAACTGGATGGTGATTTGGTGGTCCTGAGGCATCTCTGCAGCATATTGCTCTCTTCCGGGAATTATTTAGGAGTCTCTGAATCATGGCTGTTAATGTGCTCCCAGAGACAGTTCATGGGCCTGACTGCCAGAGTCCCAAAGCACAGGGAGATGGGAGGATGGCACCCATTCCCGACTCCATGCGAGCCTGGAGATTTCAGCCACAAAACCCACATACTTGGGTCTTTCAGCAGATTCATTTTCATGCGTGGGGAGCTCATCCTGAGCCTGTGAAGGTCAGCAGTTGGGTTCTGGAGGTTTGTGCCTGCTGGGGTTGTTTTGGGGGCAGGTGGAGGGACACACCTGCCCCCCTCAGAAGCACCTTGATGAAGTCAGCCTGGCGAGGGGTGAGGAGACATCTCTGCAGCATGTTTCTCTCTTCCGAGATTTATTTGTGAGTCTTTTGCTATTTTTTTAGTGAAGCAAGATAGTTTTTTTTGTTGTTTTTTTTGTTTTTTTTTTTGCTTTTTGGGTCACACCTGGCGATGCACAGGGGTTACTCCTGGCTCTGCACTCAGGAGTTACTCCTGGCGGTGCTCAGGGGACCATACGGGATGTTGGGAATCGAACCTGGGTCAGCCATGGGCAAGGCAAATGCCCTACCCGCTGTGCTATTGCACCAGCCCCAAGATAGTTTTTATTGAATGAAATTTAGAAAGATATAAGGGGAGGGAAAGAGAAATGATACTTGTTCAAGAGAGAACACACAGAGTTTTCTAAAATGGAAAAAAAAAGCAAGCGAGCAAAGATATGTAGGGGTAAGTGAGCGAGATTTGTGTTGAAGGGAGAACATGGGCTCAGAGAGCAGGTTACAGTTTGACATGGATTTTGAACCAAAATATGACTATAAAACTTTGGTTAAGATAAGGTAATGTGATTCAAACTTTTTCTGTTATGCTGTTATTACTGTTTTTCTTTTTCGAGAGGTGTGGGGTTCTTTTCAGGGCTTTCCTCCTGCAGGGGAAGGGTGCGAGGTGGGGAGGAATAGTTGGTGCCCGCGATATGCCAGTGTGTGCAGGGAAAATGCCTGACCTGCTGTGCTCTCTCCGTTGCACCATTGTTGCTTTCTTGAACTTTGGATTTAGGAAGGTAAAGGTAAAGGTAAAGGCCCTCTCGTCGTTCATCGATTTGCTCGAGCGAGCCCAGTAACGTCTCCATTGGAGACTTTGTTGTTACTGTGTTTGGCATATCGAATACATCACGGGTGGCTTGCCAGACTCTGCCGTGCGGGCGAGATACTCTCGGTAGCTTGCCGGGCTCTCCGAGAGGGGCGGAGGAATCGAACTCGGGTCGGCCATGTTGGCTGCGTGCAAGGCAAATGCCCTACCCGCTGCGCTATCGCTCCAGCCCGGAGCGATAGCACAGCGGTAGGGCGTTTGCCTTGCATGCAGCCAACATGGCCGACACAGGTTCGATTCCCAGCATCCCATATGGTCCCCCGAGCACCGCGAGGAGCAGTTCCTGAGTGCATGAGCCAGGAGTAACACCTGAGCATCGCCGGGTGTGACCCAAAAAGCAAAAAAAGAAAAGCTATTTAGGAAGTCAGTATCAGTTAAAAATAAACAAGCTTCAAACTTTCCTCGAGCGAAGGGTAGAAAAAAACCTTCCCAAACAAGCCCACAATCCTCAAGGCCATGAAGGCCAATACCAACTATGGTCATTGAAAAAGTTAAAAACCTTGTACCCTGAAATACGCCATAAACCAAAATAGTTGGGAAGAAATTGCAATAAATTTGCAAAACATATGATGAAGGTTGCTTTCCTTGATATATAATCATGTTTTATGAATTAATTAGAAAACAACCACTCTACTTTGTCCTTATAAGTTGAGAAAGGACACAAATGCATAGTTCACAGGGGAAAAAAGAATGACATGAGTAATAAACATGCAAATATACCTACTGTCTTAAAAATAAGTTAAAATAACTAGCTTTAAAAAAAAAACTTTCAGTTAGTGAAATGAAATAGGTTTGATAGCCCAGTTCTGTGGCTTTGGGGAAATGGTCCCTCCCATGAGGAGCAAGATAAGGAAGTGTGTGTCGGTAAAACCTCTTGAAAGATTGACTGGCATGACTGGGCATAGATGAAAATGCACCAGCGTTTGACTGAGGAATTGTACCTCTAGGAATTTATCAAACAAACTCATACATATTTGTAAGTGTATGTGCAAGAATTATGCAACATTGTTTTTAATAGCAAGATGATGGGGGGGGGAATCTATTATCAGCAGGGGACTACTAATTTTAAATAATATGTAGAAGATACAGTAAAGAAATATGTAGTTAAAAATAATGATGTCGGTGTGTTATTATAGAAAAAAAATCTTCCTTAGGTAAATTAGGTGAAAAAGCCAGTGCAAAGCTTAGTGTAATATTTCTTCATTAGCAGGTGCTTTCTAATTTGTTAAGGGAAAAAAACCCACATAACACATGGACTGGGCAGCACTTTAGAAAGAATGCCAATATTTCCCCAGTGTCCAATGGTATATTTGGGAATGGGACTGGAGTGGTTAGCTCTGAGAGACCTTATTGCATACCCTTCTGCATAGTTTTATTTTGCAACCACATGAATGTTTTATAAATTTTCAAAGAGGAGGAAAGCATCATAATTTTAATTAAGCCATTTGTTAAGATTTAAAAATTTTCCATTCCTGTAATTGTGTTAACATCTAAATTTGAACCTATTGTTTTGACTTGCTAATAATCCTAATCATGGTGCTTTTGCTTGCAAGAAACAGAACCCAAATTTAAAGTAATTATGTAATTTAGAAGCATGAGTATCTCTTGTAAAAGAAATTTCCAGAAAAAAAAGACCATCTCCAGGGTCACTTGATCTTTGGTTTCCACAGTAGTACAAGGTCTTGGGTTCTGTTTTGTTTCTTTGCTTGTCTGTAGGGTTTGTTTCATCTTTTTTTATGGTTATCCAAATATTTTATAATTACCTTTTTTTAACTTTATTTAAATACCATGGCTTGCAAAGTTGCTTGTTCATAATACAGTTGTTTCAGGCATTCAGTGTTCCGACACCAGCCGCGCCACCAGTGTGACCTCTCTCCATCATTGTCCCCACCTGCGCTCCCAGCAGGAACAAAATAATTTACTTTATTTTGCTTGTCACCACAACATGGCTAATGGAATGATCAAAAAATACTAAAGTAAAAGGAAATTAGTGAAAATTGTTCTCTCTCACAGTGGGACATTCAAGTCATTGTTTGAGGGTGGGCTGAGCTCTTGTGTTCCTCTGTGAGCCTTCTGTGCCATTGTTTTAATTTACTGAGCTAGTTAGTGGGCATCTGTGCTCCTTTCCTCTCTTGATTTGCTGTGCTCCTACTGAGCTGCCAGTACTGTGGAATTTGGAGGTGCTGCTGGCTGCGTCCGCCGTCCCCGCCTCCCAGGGACTCCGGGATCTGGAGAATTGGGCTGATGGGTTTCAGAGGCTTGGCTCGGCTCGCATCGCTCCCGAGGATTGGCCTGAAGCTCTGAAGCTGGATCATTGTTTGTGTGACTGAGACTAGGGGGCCGCCTTTGCCCACTCCAAGAACCCCCACAGTTCACAGCCTGAAATCCCGTGTGGCTGGAATTTTCATCAGCCCGACATCTCTGCAGAGTTAGTTGGGAAGCAGTGAGGTCGGGCTGTTTGTGCGGTGGCAACTCTGGGATGTGGATGTGACTGCCAGGATTTCGTCAGGACAGGAACCACTTTCCCACCCCAAGGCACCCCAGAGTTTTGGACTCAAAAGACCAGTGTACCCATGAGTTTCTGCAGCTTAGATTCTATCTCTTTGAGATTAGTCTTCAGGCTGACTCATTCATCTTGTTCTCGGATTAGAAGATGACGTGTCGTTCCCTGGCCCCCCCCCAAAAAAAATTTTTATTGAGGTACTAGGATTTACAGTACTGATATACTTTTCATGGATCTGTTATTCCAGCACGACACTGACCTGTCCCCCAGTGTTCCAGGAACCCCTCCCCCTACTGTCCTCATCCACAAACAGCTCAGTTGCTTAGACAAACTCTTCAGTTCTGATAACTTTGACCATTTATTACATTCTTACTATGTTTATTATCTAGCATGTGGGATAGCTCTCTCCTTTCTCCATGCTGTGGAGTTGGTGACGCCCAGACACAGAGGTGAATAGAGCTAAACTCCTGGAATTCTGCAAAATTGTAAATCAGTGATAAATTTATAAATAAAATTTTTTTCCTAAGATATCTTATTTTGCAGATACATGAGTTTTAAAAATATTATGACTCGTTCTGTGCTAATGCATTTTAAGATTTACATTAAATGGATATAAGATAGCTCTTAAGAAACTTTCTCTCAAAAACTTTCCTAGTTTTTTGTCATCCTGATTGGGTCACTTGACTTCCTTAAAAGATTACGTGCTTGGGGGGTGGGAGGGATACTGGGTGGTGGTGGGAAATGGGCACTGGTGGAGGAATGGGTATTTGATCACTGTGTAATTGAAACCCAAGCACAAAGATTTGTAAGTCTACAACTGTACCTCATGGTGTTTCACTAATAAAAAATCAAAAAATAAAACAAACAAAAAACAAACAAACAAAAAGATTACGTGCTTATGACATGAGACACTCAGGTCTGCTCTGGATATCCCTGTCTACTTAATGTTAGGTATCTTTCTGTGTTATGGAAGGTATGTGGTTCATGTATTTGATCTTTTGGTGTTTAACTCCATGCCAGAAAGACCCAGCAAGGTTGGGGACTTGGCTCAGGGGTAGAACACATGCCTTGCATTCAGAAGGCCCCAGAGTTCAATTCTTGGCACCAATAGAAGGAATAAATTAGAGAAAGATGTAACAGTGGTAGGGTTTTTATTATTAAACATTCATGTTTTAATTAGTGCCTGTATTATTTCTCAAAATTGGCCATTTTTTTTTCAGTGCTTCAGTTTCTTTAGAATATTTCTCCCTAACCGATGCAATAAAAAATAACTTATTTTCTTTTTCAGAATAAGTTTTACATCGAAACCAAGCTTAACAGAGACTTAAAAGATGACCTTATAAAGCTGTTTACGGAACATGTTGCAGAAAAGCACATTTATAGCCTAATGCGTAAGTAATTCCGCTTATTGCAAGGGTGAGGTAGCACCAACAGCGCTCTCTGGGAGCAGGGAGGGTTATGGTGCCTTGGCATATAAACCCCAGTGTTGACATGTCTTTAATCAAATAGCCAGAAGTTTTCAAGGCTTGTTTTAGGGAGAGAGAATTCAAACTGTGACTTGAAGGTCACCCAGTGATCTTGCTAGCTGGACATTGTCTTCATATCTGACCTGAGACTTTTGCCTCCTGCTCCCCTTGCTACCCCTGTTAGGAGGGGAACGTCCTCAAGGGGGTTGTTTACTGTGAACTTTGATGAGTGGGTACTGATAATTGACATTGTTGCTGATTACTCCAGAAGATACTGTTGCATCTTGGAAGTGTTAGTACAGCATCTGTAATTTTTCACTTTTTTTTAAAAATTATTTTTTGTTTTAATGTAATTTTTCACTCTTAGGGCCTTTCTCTAATCTGACTCTGCCGTTTACTGATTTACTCAAGCTTTGTGACCGCAACCCTGCATTTTCTCTTCTGCGTGCTGGATTTTGTAAATTGTTTGACATCCAGTTGCAGATCTCAGTGCTAAGTTCAGTGTCCTCTCTCCTGGGCCTGGGCCCCTGCCTCCTCACCCAAGGCGGCATCATAAATCTAAGAATTACCGGCTCGCCAAGTAAAGTTTACGTGGGTGCCAACAGCCTTTGTTTCAGCATCTTTTTTTAGGGGATGGGGACACAGCCTGGCTCAGGACCTACTCCTGGCTCTGGGCTCAGGATTGCTCCTGGCCATGCTCAGGAACTGTAAGTGGGATGTCAGAGATCTAACCCAGGTTGACCACGTGAAAGGCAAACGCCCCATTGCTGTACTCGCTCGCCCTGTTTCAGCATCTTTCAAGGTTCATATTTTATGCAACTTAGCAAGTCACCTTTTTTTTTTAGATTTTCTAGAATTTGATGACTTACTTGGACTTGTAGTATGTATTTTTGCATTCATTAGCGCCTGTTACAATAAAAATTTACTAAAACTCATAAAGAATTACTGCTTTTTCATTCTTAAATTTAAAAGAAGTATTAAACATTCTGCACCAGTTTATTTCAGAAAAGCAACTTCCTTATATTATTGTAGATGAAGATAATAGGCCTCATCATTGTGTTCCCATGGGAGTCCAGAGTCTTAATCAAGGCCCAGAATCATGGGATTGGGGCTTTTTTCCCTTTAGGCTAGGCTGGACAAATGTTTATAGACATCTGTAAGCATTATCTCAGGAGATATTCCAGCTACTGGTTATTATCATTTAAATGTTCTTTCTGATGTCGACACTGCCTTTTGCTTTAGTTTTAAAATAGAGCCGTGTTTTGGAGTCTTTCCTGTTAAAGTTCTTTAGAGAATTGCTATTACTCAGAGAAAAGCCTACTTAACCTCATAAATAGGCATTTATATGTTGGTGACTTAGAAATGAATTTAATCGTCATTTTATAGATAATATATATCTAAAAGAAAATTTTAGAGATAACATATTAGTATACACAAGGTGAGAGAAAATGAATCATTTCCTCCTTTGTGTGTTACCTCATCTGGTTTATAATAAAAATTACTCCTGAAGAGGCTGAATCGTTTCTTTTCCTAGTAAACTAAAAGGCCTTTTCACTTTCACAAGTCAGGTAAAACTGGCTGATATCATGAGCAGTTGTCAGGGTTTCTAGTCTGCCCCTTCTTCAACCCTTCCTCCCACTGTTCGGTACCTCAGATTTATAGTAAAAGTCTATAAATTTATAGTCAAAGGATTTTTTTAAATTATTCAATATCATCTTATTCCCTGCTTTGTTTCTCTACATACCACAGATGAGTAAGATCATCAAGGACTTGTCTTTCTACTGTGACTTACTTTGCCTTCGAGTTCTGTTCCAAGGGCAGCTAGTTGCAGGATTTCATCTTTCCTTATGGGCTGGAGCAATAGCATAGCGGTAGGGCGTTCGCCTTACAAGCAGCCAACACGGCCAATCCGAGTTCGATTCCTCCGCCCCTCTCGGAGAGCCCGGCAAGCTACCGAGAGTATTCGATATGCCAGACACAGTAACAACAAAGTCTCCAATGGAGACGTTACTGGGCCCGCTCGAGCAAATCGACGATCAACGGGAGGGCCTTTACCATCTTTCCTTATAACCTCACAATATTCCAGTGTGTGTATAAATACCACAACTTCTTTCTCCATTCCTCTGTTGTTTTGTTTTATGTTTAGCCTGTTTTCTTATTGGTTAAAAAAAAAAGTCCATGATGATAAAGTATGAAGATATAATTCCTAAGGTATTAGGAGATTTAAACAATATGTAAGGAAGCGTAGTATCTACTCTGTTTTTTTATCCGCACTCCAGCTGCTGTTCCTTCAGTCATTTTATATAGTTTTGCGCACTTGACTTAAAATCATATTCTGCCAAGTAGTACTTGTAAAATGTAGGTCTTTGAGTGACAAATTTAAAACGAACGGTTGCGAATCACTAAGCGATTGTTCTATCCACTAATTCAGGGGTAAGAAACTTCCAGCAGTCCCCTTAAGGCCCATGAAGTCAGGTGGTCTGGCCCTGGCAGGTGACAAGACACACAGGACTGCTTCTCATGGCTTCCCACAGCCTATCTGACTATATGGTGTGCTCTGTGAATGAGGTTATAAATATCCAAATGGCCTTGGCCCCCCCCAAAAAAAAAATTCTCCACCCCTGCACTAAATATTGAAAGTTATTTGTATCCATTAATGGCGATATTAAGGGGGAATTATTCCTACCCATGTAAAAAGGTTTTAATAGAATTTCTGTGTAGAAATAGTTCTCCAAGAGAGAACAAAAGGGAATGCCCTGCCACAGAGGCAGGGTGGGATGGGAGGATGGGGGGTGGGAGGGATACTGGGATCCGTGGTGGTGGGAAATGGGCACTGGTGGAGGGATGGGTACTTGATCATTGTATAATCGAAACCCAAGCACAAAAATTTGTAAGTCTACAACTGTACCTTATGGTGTTCCACTAATAAAAAGAAAAAGAAAAAAAAGAAATCGTTCTCCAAAAGAGAATTATTGGCCTGTCCAGTCCAGGTCAGATCATTCATTGTTAATGGGGTTGTGGAAATGAGATGGTTGAGTCAGCGTAATCTCTGGTCTTTTACGGAGAAAGAGAGGGAAAGCATTTGGGAAAGTGAGTTTTTGACTGACTGCGGTTACTAAAATTGCTATTAATATATCTTTAATAAAAATTCCAAACGTGTCAAAGAATAGTGATTTGGGGGAAAGAGGGAGATTGAGGGAGCTCATTTTAAACCCTGGAGAACATTTTATTCCCCAAATGCAGCTCTTATGAATCATGAACTTAACGGGAAGCGCTTTTATACCACTCACTAAGTCCACGAATGCTATTGCTTTTAGAGAGCTTTACTGACTTTCAGAACCTCTCCGAATTGAATCATTTCCATTAGTGCTTCCGTCTGCACACATTGCCCCCCGCAGTCGAAGCGCCTCTGCATCTGATGTGAAAAACACAACCCTTTCTAGTGCATGACTCTTGGCACTCCTGAGATGTTCTCTTGGGCTGTTCGTTTCTTGTTTGTTCTGCGGTCTTTGGGAGAGACAGCCGTAGAAAGCAGCCTTATCGGCGAATAGTTCAAATCATTGTTCTAACCCATCTTCTCTTTGTGTTTCAGCTTTACTCTTAGAAGCCCAGTCTACACCGTTTCAGGTCACACCTTCAACTATGGCAAATATCGTGAAAGGCCTGTACACCCTCAGACCAGGTAAACACTCATCTTGTCTCCGGGGGTTGAACTTGCTGGTTTATGGCAGTTCCAGTCTTATCAAAATGAGAGTGTTTCTCTTTCTGACTTAAAACCATGTGGTATTTGGATTTGCCATAGCAAAAATACCAAGTAGGTATTTATCACTGGGACTCAGGGCCCTCTTCTTTCTCTGCTAGGAAAAACCAATGAGTTTGGGAAATACAGGAGATAATTTATAGGAGACACTAGGTAAAGTCGACTCTCCTGTCTGGTTCTGAATCTCTCCCGATCTCATGTTTCTCCTTCATTTCTACCCCACACTGCAAATTTACAACTGGCACCTGCGTGCACATTCACAACTCCATCTTCTTAGCCCTGTTATGTAAAAACTTGTTGAAAAATCGGAAGTTGGTAAAGGTAATTTCATAGGGATGCTTTGAGGAGTGAAATAGATATCAGAACCAAAATCAAAGCGCTCACTATCACTATTTAGTAATAGTAATAAAGAAACCAAATGATGGTGCTTCTGTTTATTGCGTCTACTTACTGTAACCTCTAATAGTCTCCTCTTGTATTTGGTGGATTGTTTTAATTAATGCTGGTGACTTGGACCGATATTTTCACTACACCCCTTACCTCCCACTCAGAATTCCTTGGTTGTCTCATTAATGTTTTCCTCCTTATTCAGAATTTTCAGAACTTTCTATTAAACAATTCTAGGTCTTTTCTTTAAATTTTATTAAAATTTAGAAAAGAAGAAAACACTTTATACTGTGAATTCTCTTCAGGAAGGATGATGTATAAAGAACATATCTTGGTATGTTCTTTATTCGAATGTGATCAGGGGGGCTGGAGCGATAGTACAGCAGTCAGGGTGCTTCCCTTGCATCCAGCTGACCCAGGTTCTATTTAGAAAACCCAGCAAACCCTCTGGTCCCCCATCACCGCCAGGAGTGATCCCTGAATCAGGAGTAAGCCCTGAGCACTCCTGGTGTGTTCCAAAACATAGACAACCAATGAGATTGCAGCTTGAGATGTGGCTTGGGATGGAGTGCGTGCCTCTCATGGGTGAGGTCCTCGGTTCAGTCTCTAGTGCTACAAAATAATAGTAATAAATAAATAAATAAAACAGATAAGATTGCACTAGCTTTTCCTTGTACTAAGTTTGGCTTAATACACATTTTTGTTGTCTGAACGAAAGAAAATGTTTCCTTTTCCATTTAATTTGCCGGTAAGATTTCCTTAATGCCTTCTTTTTCTTCCCTTGCAGAGTGGGTTCAGATGGCGCCAACTCTGTTTTCTAAATTCATACCCAACATTCTCCCTCCGGCAGTGGAATCTGAGCTTTCAGAATATGCTGCCCAAGATCAGAAACTTCAGCGAGAACTTATACAGAATGGTTTTACAAGGCAAGTTTGGACCTCTCAGAACAAAGTGTGTCTCCTTAGCCCAGTTTGGTCTGGCAGGGAGGGATGCCGGGACGTACTCCCTGAACGGGAGTCAGCTGTTGGGGATTAGAGTGCTGGGAAGCGCGTTCGGGCCTCTCTTTGGGGGGGGAGGTGGGTGGGTCTGGGAGCTGGGGTTTGAGTTAATGGAAGCTGCCCTTGCACTCCCTCCCCCCAGAGCTCTTCCAACTTTCAGCTCAGAGCAATTGAATTATAGAAATGTTAGAAAGTGTATATGCTCTTATGACTAAGACAGCAGCTGACGAGTGTTAGGACTATTAAAGAGGCTTCAGCTTCTGTTTTTCATACTTTTGCTTTGCTCTAAGTTCTAGTTGTTCGCTCAAAGAGTAGAGTTCTCTTTACATGTATTTCCCTTGGCAGAGTTTTTTCTAAATCATGTCTGTATCCCAGAAAATCTTCTAACATGCACAGTTTCAACTGAAATAAATTATGTACAATGTGACGCCCCGTGAGAGCGACATTGCATTGTCACCAAATCATCAGCGGACGTCTTACTACCTGTGTTTTCATAATCCTTACTCCTCACATTTTCATATCTTCATTCATTTGGATTCTTGCTATTAAAAGAAGAAAGTTTAATAGCTGCAGGGGCTGCTCTCGTAGGCCAAATGTAACCACAGCCAATAGGGTGAGTACTGGCTCATTAGGTTGCGGAATGGACTTTTTGTCTTAGGCGCTGAGATCAGGTGAAATCTCAGAATATACCGGTCTTGACCAAAATCACTGTTAATTCTGTTCTTTCAGCAGAGATTAGGAAAGAGAGCAGAGTAATTATTCTCTGCAAGCTCCCGCAGATCAGCGTTTATTCCCTTTGGGTCCTGGGAGCTTCCGGCATCGTGCAGTAGTGATGGTGTGGGGGCACAGAGTGACCCACCAGTCGCTGACTTCACTCAGTGGAGTGGGTGATGGGCGCCGGGGCCTGGGTGGGGCAAGTGTAAGGGGCAGGGAGGGCAGTAAGAAGTGCCCAACTCAGAACAGACGGCTGTTCTCCCTGGCGCCCAGGGTTAGATATCTGCTGGCTCTCTCTGGAGTCACTATCACTATCACTATTACCCCGTTGCTCACCGATAAGCTCGAGTGGGCCCAGTAATGTCTCCATTCATCCCTGTCACATGCTAGTGTAGCCCGATGACAAATTGGGGGCTCCTTTAGGATCAGGGGAATGAGGACTATTCATTGTTACTGTTTTTGACATATTGAGTATGCCACGGTTAGCTTGTCAGGCTCTGTCGTGTGGGCAGGATACTCTCGGTAGCTTGCTGGACTCTCCGAGAGGGATGGAAGCTTTTGGGGCAGCCTCTAATCACCTTTACAGGTGTTCCTAGTCAAGCATATAGGCGGGTATGATACTCTCAGTAGACTGCCGGGTTCTCTGAGAGTGAGAACTAGAGAAAAAGGGGTCGTGCAGCCGCAAATGCGGCCGCGTGCTTCCAGGAGCTTGGTTTTAGAGTCTCTGAATCCTGGCCGTTGATGGGGTTACACGGCAGTTGGTGGGTGTTAACTGTCTAGCTACTGGAAGGTGGGGGAGCTGGGTGGAGGAGGCCCAGTCCCGAAACCAAGCAGGCTTGGAGATCTCAGCCCCGGGTCCTGCACACCTGGGTTCCTCTGCCGGTTCCTCGTCCAAGCGTGTGGAGAGTGGTCTCAGCATGGCTCTGGCTGGGTCCCAGAGGTCTTCAGCTGTCGGGGCTCTGCTCAGGGTGGAGAGGGAAACTGAATCCGTCCTGCTCCAATGGGCCCCGGTGAGGATAGTCAGGCACGGGGGCAGGAGACTCTGCCTTGTTCTCTTCCGGGAGCTTGGAATACTCTGGAGTATTTCTAATAATATTGTCAGAAGCAGAATGATGCTATTAATGGTCAGTCATTTTACTTAGCAGTGTCGTTTTTCATGCGAAGTGTGCATTGAGAAGCTTTTGTGTGTTCACAAAATGTGTGTGGGTGCTCTTCAGGACACGTTCCTTCGGTGGCCATGAGCCGCATTGCCGCCTCAGCCAGCCACCACCACCGGTTTCACATGAAAGAGGGAACAGGGCCACCAAGCTGTGTGGTGATCAGTCGCCATTTATTCCAGTCTCTGTGCTGCCATTTATTCCATTCTCCCCGCCTGCCTACTCCAGTGTCACTGCGTGCCCCATTCCCGCTTACCCCCTATTCTCCTCCTCCAGACTTAGTTAAGAACCCGACCTGTAAGGTTGGGGGTAACCACTCCACATAGGTCAGGTAGCACATATGTAAAGCCCTTCCTTCCGGGGAAGGTCTTCTAAGAAAGAGATCTCATCTTCCCTCATTCCGCTCCAAGGCGGAATTTCATCTAAGGGTGTATTTCTCCTTTGACTTAGTTCATCTCCACATAAATGGTCATTTTAAGTTTACTTCTTAATAATATTTCTAGTCATCTTGATGGACACAGTAAGAGATATATTAAGCTTATAGGGTGCCCCCCCCTGGAGACATCTCGCTATAGATCCCAGACTACAGTGCTCAGGCCAGGTTAGTTCTTCCTAACCCCAGCAGGGTCCTTGTCCAGTTGCTTCTCTTCTATTCTGGGTCATAGTAGAATTTGTCCACATCATGTTCTTATCTTATTATAAGTTTTGTGGCACTTGGCCTATCCCTTTTCGATGTCAGGGTAGCTTACGGCTTGCCCTGGGTCCATCTAAAGGCCCTTTGTCAGGACCCTTCTTTTCAGGTGCTAGGAACTAAGGAAAACTGAGGCTTAAGTTGAGTAAATATGACCGATGCCCAGGAGTAAATTTAATTCAGAGTCAGTTAACTCTCAAAAGAGGTTACAAAAGCATAGCATTAACTGCTGTGCAAAAAGGACATTGCTCTAGCACTCCTGGGAATATATCCCAGAGAGGCAAAAAAGTATAGTCGAAGTGACATCTGCACTTGTTTGTTCATTGCAGCACTCTTTACAATAGCCAGAATATGGAAAAAACCTGAGTGCCCGAGAACAGATGACTGGTTAAAGAAACTTTTGGTACATTTACACAATGGAGTACTATGTAGCTGTTAGAAAAGATAAAGTTATGAAATTTACATAGAAGTGGTACTACATGGAAAGTATCATGTTAAGCGCAATGAGTCAGGAAGAGTGGGATGGACACAGAAAGATTCCATTCATCTGGGGAACATAAAGCAACAAAATGGGAGACTAACACCCAGGAATGGCTGAGATTAGTACCAGGAATTTTGCTCCCTGACTTGGATGCCAGCCACACGTGCTAGGGGAAAAGGAAGCTCAGATAGAGAAGAGAGCACCAAATAAAGGGTGTTGTGAGGATCCTCCCAGGGTGGGAGAAGTATGCTGAAAGTAGACTATAGACCAAACATGATTGCCACTCAACGCCTCTCTTGCAAAACACAGTACCCAAAAGAAGAGAGAGAGAGAGAACAAGGGGGAATGCCCTGCCTCTGTGGGACGGGGGAATGGGGGGTGGGAGGGATGCTGGAACCCGTGGTGGTGGAGGGATGGGTACTCGATCATTGTATAACTGAAACCCAAGCACAAAAATGTGTAAGTCTATAACTGTACCTCATGGTGTTTCACTAATAAAAAAAATATATTCAAAAAAAAAAGGACATTGCTCTAAGGTAAACTATGCAAAGGACATAAGGGAAAGCAATATTTCACTTACAAATACTAAGTCCAGAGTCCTTAGGAGACTCTGACCTTACAAGTCACAGGGTCTGACTTGGGGATACAGGTGATTAACAGATAAGGGAAGCAGAGCACAGACAAGTTAAAGATAAACACAGAGGAGAGGGAGCGCACTGTGATGGGTGTAACCAGTAAACCCAAGCTCCCTGCGGCAGAGGAGAAAGGGCAAACCCATGTTAAACCTGAAATGTTTAGAACTATAATCCAACAAAACTTTGCTCCTATTCCTGTTAGGTCACCATTTCCCTTTGTGCCTTATGATTCCAGACTCTTAATACCTTCTTTATTCCTTTCTTACGCACCCCATTGTGTTGAAATACTGTAACTGATTTCACCAGGTAGCAACTGGGCTTATTTCTAGTCCTTTGCTGTTACATAGACAGCAGCAGCAAGTAACCTCGTTCACGCATTATTTTGTACCTGTTGCAGGTATCTCTGGAGAAAGCGTTCCACAAGGGGATTGCAGAGTCGGGGGTAAATGGAGCTGAGATTTTGATTAATGCTGTCAAATTGCTCTCTCCCATGATTTGTGCCATTTTACACAGTTGTTTGAAAGTTCTTCGTGGCTTGGCTATTGAGAATATTGTTAACTTTTGAATTTTTGTCAATCTGGCAGGTAAAAAATAATTCCTCAGAGTTTGTTTAATTTGCGTTTATTATGAGTAAAGCTTAGACTGCTCTTACATTTGGGGAGGAGGGGCCTGGGCTCAGGGGTGCCATGTGGTATCCAGGAACCCATCAGAGTCAGCTGCGTGCGAGGCATGTGCCTAAAATCTCTCTAGCCCCCAGATTTGTATTTAATTTTTTTCTTTCTCTTGTTTTTGGGGGGGAGTGGGAGGTCACACCTGGCAGTGAGTGCTCAGGGCTGATCCTGCTCAGTGCTCAGGGGTCACTCCTGGTAGGCTCTGGGGACCGTATGGAGTGCCAGGGATCAAACCCGGGTCAGCTGTATGCAAGGCAAGCTTCCTACCCACTGTACGACTCTTCCCCCCTATACTTCATTTTCTACAAGTGACCTGTTTTGTTTGCTTGTTACTCTTTTTCTGTTAGGTTCTTATAGCTCCTTCTGTACTGAAGAGACTGAATCTTGCTTGGCTCAAGATAGTAAGGCAGTTATTTTTCTCAGACGGTCTTTGACTTTGCCGGTAGTGGCTTTTGGGGAGGGGGCGGGGGAAGGTAGAATGGGGGTTGAGTTAACCATGATGCTCCAGGCTCACCCTGGCTCCACGCTCGGGGATCACTCCTGGCAGTGCTCCAGGGACCATATGGGATGCTGGGGGATGAAACAAGGCAGACTCCCTACCCACTTTATTGTCACTCTAGCCCACCCCTGGTAGCTTTTCAAGTCATATAAATGGTTTTGTGTAACTAACTTTACCATGCCTTTTTTTCCTTTTTAGCTTATATATATTTTATTAATTTTCCCTTACGTGTTCTTAAGTAAGCACAAAAGTTTTTATAATGTTTTGTAGGCTCAGCATAATTTTGAAATCTCTTAAGCTTGCTTTTTTTTTACCCCTCATTGCTTTTTGAGAAACAGGAAAGTCTTCTAAGAACTTTCATTTCTGTGAAATGGTGTCGGAAGTTATTTTGTTGTGAATCTTTCAGAGCACTTTGAAAATTCCTCTTCCAGAATAGTTTACGCAGCTGTTTGTCTATTTACTTTTTTCATGAGAGTTTCATTGTAGAGAGATAACAGTATTTCATGTTTCCTTCTAAATCTTGTTGTTGTTGTTGTTGTTGTCATTTATTTGTTTTTAGGCCACAAACAGAGTTGCTCAGGATTCACTCCTGGACCACTTGTGTGGCCCACAGGTGGTTCTGGGGATATTTAAACATGACCAGAGATGTTTTCCTAATCCTGATTTTGAAAGTGGAAAGGGAGCACCCAGTGTTCTGCTCTGGGCGAGCGGAGGGGCTGACCCCATGCAGTGCCTCACGGGCGTTTCCCTCGTCCATGAGTGACAGACAGAGCACTCTTGAGTCTCAGCCAAGCTGATCAGAGGCAGGGAAATGCCTTGGCTTTTTTTAATGTAAATGGGAATTTTTGTTTCCCTTAGTTGAATGCTTGTGTACTACTTCTGCCTGACATTTAAGTAATAACCGGTATTTCAAGATGTGATGAAATTTGAGTGTTTTATTTTACAAACTGGCTTGAACCTTTCTAGATTAAATTAGCCATTTGTTACATATTTATAGGGCTGGAGTGATAGCACAGTGGTAGGGCCTTTGCCTTGAGCGAAGCCAGCCCGGCCAAGCCAGGTTCAATTCCTCTGCCCCTCTCGGAGATCCTGGCAAGCTATCGAGAGTTATCTCGCCCGCACGGCAAAGCCTGCCAAGCTACCCGTGATGTATTCAGTATGCCAAACACAGTAACAACAAGTCTCAAAATGGTGACGTTACTGGGCCCGCTTGAGCAAATCGATGAACAACGGGAGGACAGTGTTTGTTTTGTTACATATTAATGATGAGGATTAAAGTTAGCGTTGCAAATGATTCGGATGGGTGCTGTGCACACAGGAATTATTCTCAGGCTCCTTGCGGCCTCTCCTGAGCTACCCCAATGGCCAGGAAGCACGGGCCCCACCTCTACTGGGCAGCTGGGAGAGTCTCGCAGACGCGGTGCCTTCTTTCATCAGTCTCTGTCTAGGACTGTCCGGAGCACATGTCCTCTGAGGGCAGGGAAACATGGAAAATACAGAACTGGCTATCTAACAAGACTTCTGTTAGTATTCTGATAAAAATGGCCATTTCATCATTTATGCCTAACCATAGGATTGCTATTCAGCTTTGCGAACTATTATTCATTAGGATTATGTTCCATTTACACATACTTACATGTATATTTATACACACATACATTTATATATATATACACACACATATAGGAAGATGAATAGATATAATGCAGAGGGTTCTGAATCGACAGCTCACATCCATAAGGCAGGGAATTCTAAATAGGCCGCACACAGCTCTAGTATGGATATAGCAGAGATTAAGGCTACTTGAAGCTCTTGAAATAGCGAAGAACATTATCAGGTATATCGCCTTCTGCATTTAATGTACGAAGTCTTGCGTGAATTGGATTTGTATGCAGTTTATGGAGCTTGGTGCGTGGGAATATGGTGGTGACTTGAGAGGTAGATAGAGTCAACACGGACGCTAAGAGCAACTCTTAGATCTCCTGGCTCCTGCATGACTGAATTAATGGCTAGGCTTGGGGGATGGCGAGGGGAGGTGGTTTCTGCCGTTGGGCAGTTTCCCTTACAGAAGGTTCCCAGGGAGCTTCCTGCGGCAGGCACTCAGGTGGAACAACACTCAGACTGGGCGGTCCATGGAACCCAGCCCGCCAGCCTCTTGGCAAGGGGAGAACGCGATGCCAAACGGCTCTGAAAGGCAAGCAGAGTGTTCTTTCTGGGTGCTACCTGGTTTCTGGAACCAAACAGAACCTTAAGAAGTGCTGTTGATTTTTTTTCCGCCGAGAGAGCCTCTAGAATTGGCACCTTTTCACTTCCGAGCAGCTGTCTGGCTTAGAGCAACGCTGTCTGTCTTTTCAGAGTTGTGGCATCAACTCATATCCGAAGCAGCCCCTCGCCCACACCCTCTTTGCGTTCCTTATTTGTTTTCAGCGATGCCTTTTCCTCCTGCACGGTATTGTTATTTAAACACATCCGTTTCTAACCTGATCCCAGAGGGGTAGAAATGAGGTTTCAGAGACACATTCCCATTATCTTCCACGCTGATCAGCACTCACGTACTTGTTGGATACTGTTTGAATGTTGCGCTGAGGGTCCTAGTATAAATAGTGACGGAGGCGCTCAGCATTTTTTTTTTTTTTACCGTTTAAGGGTGCCCTGGCATTCTTGGAGTCGGTCTTCCCTCTGCTCTTTCGCCTGCCGGAGACTGGTTTGGCTAAACCTGGGGCTTATTCTTCTCTAAATGCTCAGCCTGGAGGAAAGTACCTCCCGAGACTACATACCCGCTTCCTGGCAGTCACTTAAGACTTTCTGATCACAGGCATCTCCAGAACAAAGAAAACTGGGAGTTTGGTTGTCTGGAAAATCCTTCAAAATCAATCAAAAATACTTCCTTGGGGTACCATATTACTGATCCATCTGTCAGTGCCATTTGTGACTCGCTAATTTGCTGCATCAGCGAGTAATTGCTGTCTGCAGTGGGAGACTTTGCTGACTGGAATGAACAAGACAGAGCGCCGTCTCGTCTTCGCGGTGCTCGGCCTCTGGTGTAGGGCGAGAGAGGAACATTTCAACAGAATTGCCGATAGGGAGGCCCAGAGCTGTTGGGTGGGGAGTGGAAGGAGCAGAGTTAGTGCAAGGTGCTGTCGATGTCTTGCTGTCCCACAGAGTAGCCAATTAAGATTTCTTTGAAGAGGCACTATCCCAACCAGAACACAAATAAGGAGTCCGCCCCGGGGGCCAGTGACAGGGAACAGCATTGAGGCAGAAAGTCCTCAACACCAAAGCACCTGTCTAAGAACATCAGACTGGTTGGGGGAGGCGGGAGTTGGCAGGAACTGTGTCTCCCAGGGCCGGGAAAATGAACGGAAAGCCACCAGAGGGCTTTAATCAGAGGCGGGAAATACTTTTATTTACGGGTTTGTGTTTTTAAGACCTGACTCTGGCTCTTGTCTGGACTGATAATAGTCAAACATGGATTTGCGTAGAGCAGAGAGAGTGGTGCGGATTGGGACTATTGCCATGAGCTCAGGGAAAGGAGAGGGCTCGCTCTAGGGTTCTGTTAGCGGAGAGCTCAGGGGGAGGGGAAGAGAAACGAAGAGTGAGGTAGGATTGGGGTTTGGGGGTGGGGTTTACTGAGAAGCACTGAGCAAGGCCTGGGGTGGAGTGAAGGAGTGGTCAGTTCACACTGCGTATCAACCATCCAGTGCAGGGATAAAAGTAGGAGCTAGAACCAGCCAGAGACGCTGTTACATGAGGGTGGTTTCACGTCATGAAACTTGGGTGATCCAGAATGTGGCCTAGGGTATTTTCCAGATCCTGGAAAATAGAGTAGATGGAGAGGTCAAGGGCAAGGTTGAGCAAAGCCAGAAGACTCAGGAAGAGAAAGAGGAGAGAAAGAACGCCACCAAGAAACCCCCAAAGAAATAGCTGGTGAGACGGTTGTTATTACTCTTCACTTTGGCAGCTGAGCCATTGGTCTGGATTGTTGTCTGAAAAACTAGAGAGACAAAGATAGAGTTTGTGGGCAGCACAGGCCGCAGTTGAAACTCTTTTCTTCCCTTTGAAGAAGAAATAGAACTCTGCTTGAGTCTGAAGATGAACTGGCAGTAATATGTCAGTTCAGTCCACGTTCGCTGTGTGACAGGTATTCATGGACATTAAGATTTTGATTTTTTTTTTCAACTTTAAGCAATTTTTAATCTCAGTAAGGCAAGGCTTTGGGAGACGATATATTCTAATTTATCTTTGAAATATGCCCTAATATATACATAGAGATGCTGATGGCTGAGCCAGGTTATTCTTCTAAGACATTTCAGCCTGACCCTATTTCTAGAACCCCATGCAATACCTTTATATATATATATATATATATATAGATAGATAGATAATTATTTCTTCATTTAGTTGTGCTCTGTATTTAAGACAGCACTTTCATTTTGGTTTTGTTTTGGTTTTTGAACTATACCTGGTTGTGCTCAGGGCTTGCTCCCAGTTCTGCTCAGGTTATCATTCCTGGTGGGGCTTGGGGGACCATATGGGGTGCTGGGGATCGAACCCTGCTTGGCTGCGTGCAAGGCAGGCACCCTACATGCTGTTCTATCATTCTGGCCCTTGAGCTCGCACTTTTAAGCTGACAGCATTCCAGTTATCAATGTTTTGTTGAGTTATTTTAAAATAGAGGCCTTGATTTGGAATATCTAATACTTCTGTTATCTGTTCTGTCCGGTTATTTCTCCTATTTTGATATGTGATGATGTCAGGCAACTCTGTTGAGTGTCTCTTTTCTTATCCACAGGGGTGACCAGTCCCGGAAGCGAGCTGGGGAGGAGTTGGCATATAGTAAGTACCGGTGTTTTTCATCTCTAATTTGTCCCTTGATGGGTTTGCAACATCAGGGGTCCTCTGGGTTGACAGTGTCGTGGAACAATCCCATTAATAGCCTCATAAGGGTGGGATTGGAGCAATAGTACAGCGGGGGGGGAGAGGGGGGCAGGGCATTTGCCCTGCACACAGCTGACCTGGGTTCAATCCCCAGAATTCCATATGGTCCCGTAGCACCACCAGAAGTGATTCCTGAGTGCAGGGCCAGGAGCAACTCCTGAGCATTGCTGGGTATGACCCAAAAAGAAAAAAAAGTCTCAAGGCATGTTGTGAGATCAAGGTTAGAATGCTCTGCCAGGTGGGTTGTAGCAGTGCTGATGTCCAGAGGCAGGGCCCGGGGACTGGGGGCTACGGAGAGGCTAGAACAGAACAGTGACCAGCCTCAGTTCCTAGTGATTGAACCTCCTTTGACATCACTCCATACACATGATCTTCAGGGCTGTTTGTTGTTTAAATCTCCTTTTGTGGAGTTGGGGGAGGGTTGAGAGTCGACTGGTCCCCGTTGATGCTTTTTCTGGTTTGGATGTTTTTCCAGACAGCTCATCCGCATGTGCGAGTTCCCGTGGGTACAGATAGTAAATGTATTGGCTGCGCTTTCCCGAGGCCGCAGAGCTGCAGAGACTGGGCAGCGCCCCGAGGGGCCCGCACACTCGGCTCTGTCACGAAGCTGTTCTTGGAAGACGATATGGGACTTCTTACTTTGGTTTGTAATTTTGAAAAACGAAAAAACAAAACAAAACAAAAAAAAACTAACACAAACGAAACAAACAACGGTCAGTTGCTGCTAGACTTGGGGATGATTGTGAAATGGGACAATCTCTTAACAACAGTGTGACTACAGACCTGAGAGGAACAAGCCTCTCAAAAAGTGACCATGTCTGTGTGAAATCTGACAGCCAAAATTAGCAGCTTCCTCCAAAAATATCAGAGCAGAAGAGTCTTTCCTTTTTTTAAAAGCACTTGTTTTGTTCCTTTGTGAACTTGGCACGTCGACGTACTGGTTTCACATGTCAAGATTTCTTTTGCTTTCCAAGTAAGCAGATCAGTGTTTTTTTCACACCCATAACCAAAAAAACAAACAAACCCATTTGAAAGAGTTGGTCTTTGTTTAGCATTGGTCTTGTCGAGAGTAAATGCTAACTCTGCTTTTGCCCCGACCCTCTCCCCCTCAGTCCACGACCTTTTTTTTCTACTCTGTGCCTTGAGCTTTGTGCACTTTGCAACTTTGTGAACGTGTTGTCCAACTCGCAGATGCTTCCTGGGAGAGTTGACGGTGTGACGGACCCGCCAACCCCGGGGCAGTGTGACACTCCCACCCCCCCCCCCCGGGGGGCGGGATGCTCAGTGGGAAGACAACAACAAGCTGTGCCCTCGTCCCAGTCCCCTGCTTCCTGCCGCGTGTCCATGCTGATGTTGGGGACCAACTCTTCTAGAACATTTCCATTCCCTCGGTCACTTACCACGATCTCACCAGCTGCTATAGTCTTGGCATTGCGCTAGGTTAGGGGTGGGGAGGTGCCTTTAGCATTAGAACTCTCTTCGCCATGTGGAGAATTGTACCCAACAGTGAAAGCTGGTTCCTGGGATGCCCTAGGGAGCAGGTAACGGTTATTAACCCCGGATATAATCAATGGTGTGGGTGATCCCCGATCCATTTCATTTGAAATGGTTGAGATAAGTACTTAAAAAACAAAAGTCTGCAATCTGTGTCTAAAACATTTTCTCTGAGAGTGAGAGTAGAGAACTAGCGTTGCTGTTTTGTGATCCCTTCGCACCGTGGCAAAGTTCCATTTTCTGTGTCTCCACACTGTCAGTGCGATTTGGTCCTTATAAAGGACTCTGAGTCTAGTTGGTTTTGAAGGACAAAGGGAAACAGGAAGACGTGGCAAGGCAAATTTCCTTCCCGGTTTTGCCTGAATCTGAATTAAGCGTATAAGGGACCGTGGCTTCCGCCTGGTCCTCTTGCTCTTCGGGATGGAGGTGAGCTGAGGCTTAAAAGTGTAATACTGGGGAGAAATAAGTCATGCCTTAGAAATCTTCCTTGTGTAAAATGTGTCTTCAAAAACCAAAAGGAGGGGGCTGGAGAGATAGCACAGCGGGTAAGGCATTTGCCTTGCACGCGGCCGACCCGGGTTGGATTCCCAGCATCCCATGTGGTCCCCTGAGCACCGCCAGGAGTAACTCCTGAGTGCAGAGCCAGAGCCAGGAGTAACCCTTGTGCATCGCCAGGTGTGACCCAAAAAGCGGGCGGGGGGGTGGGAAGGAAAGATTGTCAGAATGAATTTTTTTTAAGTACTTAACCCAAGTTGGGTTGGGAGGGCGTGGACTCAGTTAACCGTGCGCATCTCTGATGGTGTGGGTAGACACTCAATCACTGTAAGAATGTCACAGGCCTCCTGAGGCTCTGTGCGTTTTGATTTCCTCCTCCAGTAACATCTGAGTCCCAAGGAAGAATTCCTTTTTTATCATGAAGTCCAAATTTACAGTTCTCGATGGAATGCCTGTTGCAGGCTTGTGAATAAAACCCTTGCAGCTGAAGTCTCCCCGCCACGGTTTTACTGAAAGGGGTGAATGGGAACATCCTTTCAGTGTGGGTGAATCTTCCAGTATCTTTAATTATATACCCAAATGCTTTTTCTGGGAGGAAGTGTTCTTCTTTCGGCCAACAGCGGAAACTTTCCCTGTAAAAGCATTGTATTATGATGTGAATTGGCATTAAAATCTTTGGATGCTTTTGCATTATTAACTTAATGAAGAAAGATTTTATATTGTTGTCCTTTATCATGTCTGTGTTAACAAAAAAGTGGGCTAAGTGAAACGTGCAAAGTGTCGTTCTTCTCAGTGTTCGCCTGGTGACTGTGGCCGGCGCCGGATCTGCACTTGACCCCGCAGAGAGCAGCATCCGGGAGCCTGTGGGGGAGGAAGCGACTCGGTTCCCCCCCGTGGGACTGTGTCCTTCTTGGCCCTCGGGGTACATTGCACTTACGGGGAATGTATTTATGTCAGGTTGAAATGAACTCTGCTTGTTTCATTGGAATCCGTAACAAAATTCTTCAATTGCAGCATGAGCAGAAACCAGATTTGCCCTTCGTTTTGTGTTGAGTGAGCACTGTTCGCCAGAAAGTATTTCCCTCTCTTGTTTACTTGTCTTCTTCTTGCCGATATAGTGTACAGTTTCTGACGCTAGATGCTAGAGGCTGGCCTCTGCGGGGGCCCCTCCCGTCCTTGGAGACGGACGGTTGTTGGTGCAGGTTGATTGTCTTGGTAGCTGCACACCTGCCTTGGCTTACTCTGACACGGGTCAGGGAGGGGGCGGGGGTTGGTCTGAGATTGGGGCCTCCGAGAGAAGCTGGCTCAGTCACCTCCAGATAATGACACGTGAAGGTAAATGATGCGGAGGGCTTGGAGAGACCATGGTTGGCCTTAAACTTCTCTAGCAGTGTCTGCTCGGGACCTGCTGCCACCGCTCTATACCCTGACCCGTCAGGAATGGCCACTCAGTTTCCTGGGGGTTAAGAGCAAGGTCTGGGGTTCACGATGCTTCGCCTCAGAGTGCTGAGGGAGAGTTGGTGAGAAATCCAAACCCAGGAGCGTGATTGGTGCATTATTCAATTTTGTGGGAAGGAACTTTTTTTTCTCCCCTCCCTTTCTTTGGGGTGTCGGAGGAAAAGGGGCTCGTGAGTCAGTGAGATGCAGGATGGATACCCTCGGCCGTTAATGCCGCCCCAGCTGCATATCTTAGGGGATTGCACATTTGCACACATGAAAGAATTCCTCAGGAAGTGTTTACACCTGCATCTCAAAGATCCAGATACTCCCTTCTGACTGAGCAAGGGATGTGGCAGTTCGAAGCACAAAAGGAGAATACAGGAACCCACAGTGAGCACGCCTGTCCCCACAGCACCACGTCTCGGCATTTAAATAAACTCAGTTTACCGCCAAGTCACCCTCCCAGATTTCTCTTCATTTTGCTAAGACAGGCTGTATTTTCTTCTAGGTTATTTCCCGTTTTTCATTGTAATTAATTGCCCCTAATTCTTAATGCAAGATGCATTACCCTTGAGCTAAAATTTCGTTTAATAAGCATCTGTTACTAAAATGATGGAATATTTTTTTCTAAATATACACTAACATGAAATTTAAAAAAAAAATCTTTACAGCTGAAAAAAAAAGCAGGCAAAACTTAGATTAGCAACATCATCGTGTGGCTGTTTTTTGTGGAGTGGGTTTGGTGTGGTTTTTAATTTGAGCTTCTGAAGCTCCTGTTTACTTTAATTCTGTCTAGGCCTCAGTAAAGGCGACGGTAAGTTTAGGAATCAGAATGTGACGGGTACCTGTCAGGATCTGTAGACCTTCCTGGCTGTGGTCACAGCGTTGAAGAAGATTGCACGGGGGAGGCCTCACCATTATCAGGAGGTGAAGTTAAGGGGGTAGGAGCCCCCAAGAGACGCGGCTCTCCTGTCATTCTTTTTTGCAATTTGCTCCACTTTGGGGCCACCCGTATGTATAAAACACCCGCCCTGCTCTTCCCCAAGGGGGGAATGGTTCCTCTCTGTCTTCATTTTCCATCGACACATCTCAGCGGCCTCTGGCCAAGACCATCTCTTGAGCCTCTTCTGCCGAGGCACGTGGCGGGGCAGTTGGGAACATGCCCATCCGGATTGTTCCAGGACCCGCCCCGCGCTGCACCCCTGCCGGCTGGAAATTGTCCTCATTGAATTTCTGGTTGGACTGTATTGTTCAAAAAAAACGCTAATGGCTGACAACAATTCTGAGAAATTTATAGTGTGGCTCTGGAGTGAATTCCACAGGTTGAAAAAAAATAATAAATATTTTGCATTGGTTCTCACTTCATTTCAATATTGTGACTGTACAAAAATATGCAGTTGGACGGTGGCTAGTGTCTTAAGTGGGCATGTCTGCTGAACAGATGGTGGTGTCATCGCTCCCATGGGCCCTCACCGTCAATATCACAGCAGTTCCGCTGGAGCCCTTCACGCGTGCGACATTGTGGGGAGCGTGGCTGGCAGCAGGAGTGCTTATGGAAATGGGGGGTGGGGGACAAGTGTCTCCCCCCCCACACCCCGCACCGCCAGAGAGAGAAGGAAGTGATGGAGGCCACGGTGCGGTGCTTGCTTGCTCGTCAGACACGTGGAGCAAAAGCCAGGATGCTCAGCCCCTCGATTGGTCCCAGAGAAGATCGGTGGGTGACACTTACTCCCCCGGGATTCAGTCACTGACTGTGACTTGAACTGAATTTTGAGTCGCTCCTTCTGTAGCAGGGTGTATCCCAACACTCTCAAACATGTGGTTAATGAAATAAATCTTGTACGGTTATCCTTGCCCTTGTTACGTCGATGCCAGGCTCACGGGAACAGCACTGTGTAAGAGAGCACACGGCGTGGCATTCCCAGTCATCCTACCACCTAGGAGATAACCATTCCCAGTGTGGCAGCCTGCAGCGTGAGCTTGCCGTGCGACCTCTGTGCCATGCACTAAAGTAATGCGTGTATGTGTATTTAACTACACAGTTACACACTTTATAGAGATGAACATGCATGTATGTATGTGTACATATGTGCGATTTTTTTTTTTAACAGTGCGTTATGGACCTGCAGCCACACTTGAGAGCTTTCTTGCTTTGGTTATACCTTGCTTTTAAAAAAGAACTATGATTTCTTGCTGTAGAGTCAGTAATCCCCTGAGGTTTTTGTCATCTTGACCATTTTCGTTTCTCTGCTGTCTTTAAAAGCGTCCTTCTGCGGGGTTCCACCGGGCCCATTCTCAGCCTCTTTTGTCAGCTCGGTTGTGCTGTGCCGGTGTCTGCTCTCATTACCACGCACAGCTGGATTCGGTGACTCTCTTTCTTTTTCTCTGCATTTAAATCACCTGACAGTTGCCATCTTCAGCTTTCTTCTCCCCACTTGCCAAGTTAAACCTGTCTTAGAAAAAAATTTTTTTACTACATAACTTTTTTACAAAGAACCATTTCTTTGTGTTTGTGTGCATAGGTGTTTAATTTGCTTCATAAATTAGTGAATTTTTTCAATCATCTAAAATGTTAAAACGTTATGAATTTGGAAAAGCATGGTATCGTGAAAAGAATGTCACATAGAATTGACAAGCTAGTCTGAGGGTCAGCTTAACTAGTTGTATGTTACATGGGTAGGTTCTGTTTGGGTGTCTTAAATTTCCCGTATTAAAGCTTTTTCCCTCCCCCAAATTATTAGCAATAGCATCAACATATGGGAAAGGGCTTAATATTCCCAAAGAATATAATTCTAAGCTATCACACTTCAAAATGTAATAAAGAAAAAATAGCCAAGGAGAAACAGATTCATCCTTCATTTTGATAGGTGTCTCTAATGCCCTCTTTACTAATTAATCACACAGAAGACAGTCATGATTACTAAGAGCATGAAAGATTTAAAGAACTCTATGGGAGTCAAGTATATTCCATGTATATAGTAGCTATGCTGTAATAAGAGAAGGGGCATATTTTGATTTTTGCATATCTAACATTTCAAGTATAAAACTGATGGCTTATAAATGGTGACTTATCTCAGGAATGCATCGCCAATGTTAAAAAATTAATGACTCACGTTGCAGTTATTGGTTGATGAAATTCTCTGAATATCTACAATGCAAATTTGAAGACTTAAAAGTTTTTATCAAGGTTGCAGGAACAAAAGCAGCATCAAATATCAAATACATGTTTGTGCAGTAATAACATTTTTAATGCAATTAAGCTAATTTAGTTACCCAAGAAATCAAGTACCTAACAATAAAAGCAATCTAAGACTTCAGTTAAGAAAATGATCATTTAAAAAGTAAAAAGGCTTTAGGGCCGAAGAGATCGTACGTACAGCAGGAAGAGTGCTTGCCTTACACGCACCCAACCCATGTTCAGTCCCCAGCACCCCATATGGTCCCTTGAACCCCACCAGGAATGATCCCCTGAACACAAGCACAGATCCCATGAGCACAGAGCCAGCTGGATGTGACCCAAGCACAAAACCAACTTTATTGTCCAAAATAAATGTAAAGATAGCATCTAAATTGTTTAATAAAATAATCAATTTCAGGGGGTGGGGAGTATCAGTTGTTACTTGACAGGAAGATCCTAAAGTAAAAGTGTGGAGAATCAAGGGTATTCAAGACATTTGGGGTGTTGGTTGGGGAGGGGAAGATGTGTGAATGGCATTGGCACCATTAGACTACAAGATTTACTGTAAAGATATGGTGGTCAAGCCATGTGGAGTTGGTACCAAGATTCAATAGGTTAGTGACCAGGAAAGAGCCAGACTTGGGAATGAAACATTTATATCTTGATTTTTAGAAGATGGTTATTGTACTTCTGTGAGGAGAATGGGTTTAAAAAGTAGAGCTTCGGTAATTCCTCACAGAGGCAAAAAAAAAAAAAAATGAATTGATCTCTACTTTGTATCATACTCAAAAGTCAATTCTTAGTGGATTAAATTATTTGCATAGAAAAGTTTAAAAATATAAAATTTTTAGAAATTAATATAGAACAGTCATGACTTCCAGGAAGGGGAACGGATTTTGTAAATAAAATAGTACAGACCACTCTTTTGTTAAAAGATAACTCGGGGCGGGGGGGCCGGAATGATAGTACAGCAGGTAGGGTGTTTGTCTTGCATGTGGCTGACCTGGGTTCAATCCCTGGCATCCCATAATGTCCCCCAAGCACCGCCAGGAGTGAGTCCTGTGTGCAGAGCCAGGAGCAATTCCTGAGCATCACTGGATGTGACCCAAAAAATATATATGGGGGGGGGGTACTGGAGCGATAGCACAGCGGGTAAGGTGTTTGCCTTGCACGCAGCCAACGTGGCCGACCCAAATTCGATTCCTCCGCCCCTCTCGGAGAGCCTGGCAAGCTACCGAGAGTATCTCGCCTGCACGTTAAAGCTTGGCAAGCTCCCCGTGATGTATTCAATATGCCAAACACAGTAACAACAAAGTCTCATGGTAGCGATGTTACTGGGTCCACTCAAGAAAATCGATGAACAACGGAAAGACAGTGACAGTGATAGAGAACACTTGCTCGAGTGGGCACCAGTAACGTTTCCATTGTGAGACTTGCTACTGTGTTTGGCCATCGAATACGCCATGGGGAGCTTGCCAGGCTCTGCCGTGCGGGCGAGATACTCTTGGTAGCTTGCTGGGCTCTCCTAGAGGGATGGAGGAATCAAACCTGGGTCGGCCGGCTGTGTGGAAGGCAAACGCCTTACCGCTGTGCTATGGCTTCAGCCTATATCTATATATCTATATCTATATATATACATATACATATATATATATATTACACACACAAGATAATTTGGGGAGATGGCCCAAAGGACTGGAGCACATGCTTTGTGGGAGCCCTGGGTTCAGTCCCCAGAACCTCATAGTCCCTTATGCATGCTAGGGAAAATTCCCAGAGCACCACGGCAGGAGTAACCCCCAAGTACTCTGAGGTGCAGCCCCAAACTACACAAGAAAATTTAGCGACCTTGGAAGGTACTTTGCCAAAATTGCTGAAGAGTGAAAGATTCAGACTGAGACTAGATGCAGATAATCACGAAATACACATGATCAGTTAAAGAGGAACTCGATGCAGATCAATCACAAAACCCCCTCGGTTGAGAAATGGGCAAACCACTCCACCAGCAGCCATTTCACAGAAGAGGTGATGTCTTGTCTGAGTAGTGGTCAGGAAATTGTGAAGATTCACCATTCACACTGTTGTAGCCACCAGATTGGCTAAGTTAGGGACCACTGTAGCACTGTCCTCCTGTTCATCGATTTGCCCGAGTGGGCACCAGTAATGTCTCACAACAAATTGTGAGACTTGGCATATCGAATACATCACGGGGAGCTTGCCAGGCTTTGCCGTGTGGGCGGAATACTCTTGGTAGCTTGCCGGGCTCTCCGAGAGGGGCAGAGGAATCGAACTTGGGTCGACTGCGTGCAAGGCAAATGCCTTACCCACCGTGCTATCGCTCAAGGCCGAGTGGTTAAGGCTAAGTTAGGAGTCAGGGAAAACCTCCCAGTAATTGGGAAGATAACAGCAAGAGCTCCCGTCCACTGCCGGTGTGTTAATCAGTGCTGTCGCCTCACTAAAAAGGAAAGTAAAACAGGATAAATTTAATAGCTCAGGATCTGTGCTCCAAGAGCAACATATGTGTGGACCCCCAAAAGCTGTGGGTGTGGTCACATTGTTATTGGCGGTGGTCCCGTAAAAGGAGGTGGGAAGGAGAGGGCCTGGTGGGCATCTTGAACTTTCCACTCTCCACCCCTCATCACCTGGCAGCACAGGCCAGCCCAGCCAGAGGCCCCATCCAGCTCACGACAGCTGGTTTCAGTTCAGTTTGGGTTGCTGCATGTTCAGAAACCTTTAACAGTGGGACCCCCCCCCCATCCTCTCCCCTGACCCCAGAAGGGTTTCAGCCCACAATTTAAGAAGCTGGGGAATCGAGTATGCTGAATGCAAGTACATGTGGCCAGTGGGATCTTAGGAGCTGGACACAGCTGGTTTTCCTAGCCAGGGGGTTGTGCTGATCAAAGAAGCAAGTTGTAAGGTTTGGTCAGCCTGGGTACTTTCTGTAAGATCAACAATAGGAGAGGCAGTGAAGCAGGGAATTTGATAACATTGATGTGAGGTCAGTGGTCCTTGGGGGGTGGTTAAGAATATCCAGGCAGTCTTCGGAAGTACTCAACAGTAGTATTGGTCTCTGATTATAAGTTTGCTTATTGGTCTTTGTAAACACGTTGGTTCTTAAGTTACTATGTCAATTCAGGGCAAAGCCAATTCAACTGCAGTAGTAATTTTGAATAAAAATTAAAAAAAAAACAAAAAAAAATTAAAATTTCACATGGAGCAAAACACACGAGAATGTGGGGGGGGGCGGAATCTTCCTTGAAAAGATGACAGAATGAGACTAAAAGCAAGAAACAAATGACTTTTTGAGTGCAGTTAAATTTTCTCCTTATTATAATAGAAATGGGAAATAGTTTAAAAAAAGATTCAAATGTTTGTAAGACTCTGAAGTATGTAAAAGGCGGCTTTTTGAAATAATTCCAGCCATGATGGATTATTCAAATAAAAGATGTTAGAACGAGTGGGGGCGGGGGGGAACCGAAATCAATCCTGTAGTATCATTCATCAAAAAGAAGCTTCAGATGAGCCAAAAATGTTAAATAAGATAAAACAAGAAGACGGTATAACTAGTATTTTCTTGAGAATGGAGAAGTTCTGAGGATACTCTGGCCTGAGACAAAAACCTGTGTGAACCTGTTTCTTGCTTGCAGGCAGGAGTGCCCCACCCCCAGGGCATCACCTCCTTTTATGGGATCACCACAGATTTTCTTTTTATATATTTTTATTTTATTTTGCTCGAGCGGGCCCAGTAACGTCTCCATTGTGACACTTGTTACTGTGTTTGGCATATCGAGTACATCACGGGTAGCTTGCCAGGCTTTAGCCGTGGGGGCGAGATACTCTCAGTAGTTTGCCAGGCTTTCCGAGAGGGGTGGAGGAATCGAACCTGGGTAAGCCAGGTCGGCCGCGTGCAAGGCAAATGCCCTACCCGCTGTGCTATTGCTCCAGCCCCACACACAGAGATTTTAATTTGTGGATTGTACCTGTAAGAAAAATACAAGAGATGAAGTTAAGTGTTTCACCACATTGTAATGTAAACCTTTTGCTCTTTCTAAAAAGCGTTTTAATGAGAGTCATAATTCTTAGATGCTTCCTTGGTCTTGAGATGCCTCAATTCTTAGTTTTGTAATACTTCATTCTAACATTTTATGAGATGACTCAAAGGGCTGGAGTGAGTGTTTTGCATGTGGGAACCCTGGGTTTAATACTTGACACCACATGGTTCCCCCCAAACAATGCTGGGTATGATGCCCCATCCCCCAAAAATTATGTCTGCTGGAGCGATAGCACAGCGGTAGGGCGTTTGCCTTGCACGCAGCCAACATGGCCGACCCAAGTTCGATTCCTCTGCCCCTCTCGGAGAGCCTGGCAAGCTGCCGAGAGTATCTCGCCCGCACGGCAGAGCCTGGCAAGCCACCCGTGACGTATTCGATATGCCAGACACAGTAACAACAAAGTCTCCAGTGGAGGCGTTACTGGGCCCGCTCGAGCAAATCGAGCTCGAGCTGCTCAGATGAGTTCATTTAAACGCTACTTTTTAGCACCCAATATGAAACTGGTTCCAGTGACCGTTTCTCAGAAAAGCACGTAGGATTTCTCAATTTCCCACCTACTAGTGCTTGTGGAAATCTTCCTGACAACTTTTCCTCTTCCCACTGGTCAGCAACCCGCTCTCAGTAACGGGAGCGTGGCAGCCCACCACTTCTGCCCAGCGGGTTCCGATCCCACTACAGCACATTTCTGGGGTTTCACTTCTCAAGTTTCAGCGTACATTTGGGACAGGCTTTTACAGGCAACAGCTATTGACCACGTGTTTGTGTAAAGCTGGAAAAGTAGGTCTGATGGTGGTGCGTGTCCCCTGCTCTGTGGCTCCCACCCGTGTCCACGTGCTGCCACCTAGATGACCACCAGCACCTGCACCGCTGTGCAGAAGGTTCTGGTAAACCTGCAAGCCCTGTTTCCTTCCTGCTCCCTTCCGGATCTCCTCATTTTACTTCTGAGAGCACTGGCTTCATCCAGAAGCCCTAAAGGCTGGAAAGTTCTAGGGTGGAGGAATCGGCTACTCCTTGGCATCGCCCACAACCCGGGCACCTTTTGGCTCTCTGCCCACCACCAGGGGCATGAGCTCTGTTCTCATGCTACTGCCTGTCGGGGCCCCTTCCTGGGCTGCTGGAGTGTCAGACAGTGACTGGGTGACTCTTGGCCATCTCTGCCCGTCTCCAGCATCTCTAAGAGCGCGGAAATTTTCTAGAAGCCCAGCACCATATTTGCCCTCATTTCTCACCAGCGGAAACTGGGATGCATGAAGAGCGAACTGCATGGCAGGCGAGAATTCCACCACTGAACCACCCATGCAAGAGCGAACTGCATGGAGGCTGGCCAAGAGGCTGTGTGGACTCCCCTCCCCCTCCCATCTCCTCCCTCACCCCGGGTGCCACATCCGAAGGAGCAGGTAGGTGTCCTTAGGACGTGGGGGGAAACAGGGTGCCCCTGACTCAGGACTGCGGCCTCTGCTAACTGGGAGCTTCACACCTCAATGGCTAGTCGGGGTACGGGGTCCCCCTTCCTGTTGGAACCCTGCAGGAGCACCAGAACACCGTGTACCGACCATTGCTAATAAGCTGACAAACAGTCAAGGAAGACAACAGCTGATGTTCTGCGACCCGCACCTGACGGGGGCCGGGGCTGCCCTTTCAGTCTAAGAAAACAGCCTTTGAGGGGGGACAAGAGCCAAAGGGCAGGTTACCCAGGAGATGCTCAGTGGCCCGTGGACTGGCTTGGGGGCGCTCACTGTACGTGGTGGGTTGGACAGGCCCTGAAAGCTGTGTTCGCCCAGCGTGCAGAGACCTGGGAAGAGCGATGAGAAAATTCAGGCGAATTTTCCTGGGAGGAGTGCATTGCAGCAGTTTTTAAATTCATGTTCGCTGGGCGAGGGTCTCCCAGGCGGGCCGGCGAGAAAAGCCTAGGCTAGCAGAGTCGGGTGCTGGGCGGAGCCCCCCGTTCCTGGGCAGTTCCCCATGCCCTCTGGGATGACCTTCCAGGTGGGCTCACCTTTCTCTCGCTCCCAGCTGTGAATTGCCTGGCAGAGTGAAAAGTGCGATTCCAGTCTGCACAGCCCAGCGGGGTCCACCCTTGGGGCCGTGGACCAGCCCCCTGCCCAGTGCACCCCGCTCTGGGGAACTGTGGGGTCGGGGAGGCCCCCATTTGGTTGACTCTGTCCCCACCGGGTCCTGCAGGTGGCCTGCAAGGAGCCCAACTGCCGACCTGGACACACAGCACCTGGCAGGATGGTGTCGGGAGCTGCCAGGGGACCCCCAGGAAGCTCCAGTCTGAGGGTCAATGGGCGTATGAACCCCGGCTTCCATCCAGGCGCTGGTTCTGGGGCCCAGATGGGTGTCACAGAGAGCCCAGTGATGCCCCATGCCCGTCCCCCTCCCGGCTGGCACAGGGAGAGGATGACAGCGGCGCCCGTGAGAGCGCGTTGACGTGGCTTCGTCCTTGAAAGAGCAGCACGAGGCAGCGCGAGAAGCCGCTATTCCCCTCCGGGCGCCCGCCCCATTGTTCAGGCTGCCTTTCAGCGCGCGTCGTGGGGTTAAAATTGGATTCCTGCTTGCCCTTAACTCAATCAACAGCCTCTGAGCAGCCTCCAGGATTCGGATTCGGCTAGAACATCTCCATGGCAATCGGAAGCATCTGCGTCCCCATCCTGGCAGCGTCTGGGAATGGGATCCGTGGACGGCCGCAGCCGCTTTCAATTACCGCACCCGGTGCTGGGGGCGTGGAGCGCCCCGTGGGGCCCTAGAAGGAGCTACCGGCGAGTCCCATCTCCTTTCCCAGAAGGGCTACGTGGGTTTAGGGAAATTCAGTCTTTTGTGCCAAATCTAACAGGGCAAGAGCTGGGTGCGGTCTGGTGGAGGGATGGGTGATTGATCATTGTGTGACCGAAACTCAAACATGAAAGCTTTGTAACTGCATCTCACGGTGAATCAATTAAAAAAAAAAAAAGGGAGGGGGAATAATAATTTAAAATTTTTTTTATAAAATGAGCTGGGTGCAGTGAGGGGCGCCCCCAAAGGCCTAAGACACACTGCAGACTCCATGACTGAGCACCTTGGGTGTTTTAGGGCACAGGAGGAAGCTCACTCGTGTCCCCCTTTCCCCCAAAAAAGGTCGCTCTGACCAGCTCCCACCTGGAAGGAAATTATCCAAGGGGAGCGAGGACCAGCCGGCCAGACCCCCACTCGCGCCCGCATCTGGTTCTGCTGGTCCGGCTGTGGCTGTGGGTCCCAGGCCAGTGATCCCACTGCTTCCTGAGGAACCTGCTTTTCCTGCCTGGGGTTGTATCTAGAGCTGGTCAGACCCCAGGACCCATCTGCTGCCAAAGTCCACAGCCTCTGCCCACCTGTTCCCCACAAACTGAGAGGTGGCTGTCCCCCTGTGCAAACAGCGTTTCTCAGGCCTGCACCCCACCCCCTCCTGGCTGTTAAGTTGCGGGAGCATGGCCAAGGGACTTGTTAATGCATTTGGCACTCACGCCACGCCCTGTGCAGCGGAGGGTGTGTGCAGACCCCCTCACGCACCCTGACTCCCGCAGGGCACAGGCAAGAGGAGGGCGGGGTGTCCGGTGTCCCCATTTCTGTGCCTTCTGACCAGACCCCTGGTTCTACGTTATCTTGTGGCTTCTCACTCCCAGCACTCCGGCAGATTCCCAAATGGAGCTGAGCGTCTCAGTCAAATCTCCAGTTGCCCAGAGCACCCACTCTGAAGGACCCATGGGTGAGGGCCCAGCGGGGCACACAGTGGTCCCTGTCCACCCTCCCCCCGCCACAGCTCGGAACTGCCTGCTCAGCCCGGGGAGCCTGTTGTCAGCAGGAGAGTTGGGGGGTCTCCGGGGCTCTGCACATCCCCTCTGCAACCTGGCCTCATTCATGGCCAGGAGTCTTGATTTCCTCCAATGAATGAGTTTGGACCCGTTACTCTGGCAACCAGGTCTGACTCCATTCTTTCCCGGGGATGGAGATTAAGTGTGATAGAATCTGGGCTGTGGTTAGGGGCGGGGGTGGGGGTGGGGGCTGTCATTCAGGGGTCTCTGCTGGCTCTGAGAAACAACCCCCCCGGCCCTGGACCAGTGGGCAGGAGGCGTGGTGCCCCACCGGGCCCGGAACACAAGCAGGGTTTCCTCTCTGTGTGGTGACACGGGGTGGGTGTGCCCAGCAGAGTCTCCCCGGCTCCTCTACACTGCCCGCTGCTGGGCCTGGGGAGTGGGTGTGGGCCAAACACTCGGACCCTGGGGCTCGGGGAACGGGCTCTCTGGCCAGCTGCCTCAACTTCTGTGTCCCCACCACTGACCCGCCACAGACAGTCCAGAGCCAGGTGGAACCACATCCTCCTGCCAGCCTGAGGTCACACCCCAGATTTCACTTCCTAAGGTCACACCCCAGAGGTCACTTCCTGAGGTCAACTCCCCGGTACTGCTCCAGCCTCACCTTCCTCCCTCAGAGAGCCTGACTGGGCAGCGATGCCCCCCACCCCAATCCCCCCAGTGCACAGGCCCACCGCCACCCTGGCTGAATGGTTTGTCCCATGAGGCTTCGTGGGCTCTGTGGATGCCTGATGTGTGCCAGGCATGGGTGGGTGGTGAAAGCAATGGGTCCCTCAAGCTGTGGACAGAGGAGGGCACCCTTCCCCGCGCAGGCAGCTGGCACTGCAGGACTTTGGGCATGCCCTGTCAATCCAGTTCCTCCTGTAGTACCTTCTCAGGTGTGACCCCGTGGGGACTGGACCCCCTCTGCTCCGAAGTGAGTATGGCTCCAGGGAACTCCAGGCAGTTGGGGCCGGGGAAGAGCCCACGGGGAAGAAGGGCAAGCCCAGGGCGGGATCCGGGCACCCCTGGCTGCAGTGCCTTTGGAGAGGCACCCAAACCTCCCTCCAGCTTCTGGCCCGGGGCAGCCGATCACAGAGGATAGTCCCCCAGGGAGGTGGAGAGACTCCCACACAGTGCTCAGGAGGCCTGAGAGCTCCCCTGGCGAGCCCTGGCACAGCACACAGTAGTTCGGTGCCTGATCCCGAGGCTGTGATGCTGTTCGGGCTCTGCAGTGCTCGGGCCATCCCAGGGTGCCGGGAATCGAACCTGGGTCAGGTGCACCTACCCGCTGTTCAATCTCCCATCCACAGGAGGACTTTGACTGCTACACACACACACACACACACACACACACACACACACACACACACAACACACACACACACACACACACCAGGACTGCTAATCAATCTCAGGAAAGTCTGGGAATGGCTCTTGTCCTCTATCTAGATCTCCACGTTGGGCGGTCACGTCCTGGTCGTGCTCAGGGAACCATATTTAATTCTGGGTTATCAAACCTGGGTTGGCTATGTGCAAAGCCAAGTGCCTTACTTGCCGTACTATCTGTCCAGCCCCATCTAATTATGGCTTGTTTGGGTCACACCCGGTGATGCTCAGGGGTTCCTCTTGGCTTTCCACTTGGGAAATACTCCTGGCGGTGCTCGGGGAGCCATATGGAATGCCAGGGATCGAGCCCGGGTTGGCCGTGTGCAAAGCAAACATCCTACCTGCTGTTGCTATCACTCCGACTCCCTCATTATCTTTTAATTGTAGGTGCCTTTGACCTACATCTCCTGAATGCCAAACCTCTCCCGTTGGCATCTACCAATTTATATTCTGTTTCTATGAGTCTGACCTTTTTAGATTCAGCCTCTCCGGGAGCTCAGATCGTGTTGAATTCCCTCATCTCCCTGCTTCCCCCTTCTCGCCACATTCTCGCAAGCAGGAGGATGCCTTCTGCGAGCACTGTGGAGGCCTGTGTCTTTCTGCCCTGTGCATGTTCTCTGCCTCATTTTCTTTCTCCACTTATTCGCTGCTCGACTCAGGCTATTTCCCCGTCTGCGCTGTGATGAACGCCTGCAATAAGCGCGGGGCACCAGTCACCCGGCAGCCGCGCTCCATGCCCGAGTCGAGCACAGTTCGAGAGATGCCTGCCGATCTCTCACCTGCGGTGTCCAGAGGAACAAGGAAACGGGCTGTGAGGAACGAGAACGAGCCCTCGACCATGGATTAGAGAACGGAGACCGAGGCTGGATCGATAGCACAGCGTTTGCCTTGCACGCGGCCGACCTGAGTTCGATCTCCAGCATCACATATGGTCCCCCTAGCATCAGTGATTCCTGAGTTGTCACCCAAAAAGCAGAGAGAGAGAGAGAGAGAGAGAGAGAGAGAGAGAGAGAGAGAGAGAGAGAGAGAGAAAACGGGAACCCTGTGATGAGGCAGGAGCAACAGGGAGAATGATGTTGCACTGGGCGTGACCGTAGGATGTGGGTGGAGGGGCTGAAGCTCTTTGTCCCTTTGTTGGGAGTGAGGTGTGACTGCATTGAAACCATAAACACACAATTGGAAGCGGATCTAAAGTATGCTCATTGAAAAAAAAAAAATCTAACAAGCGCTTCTGTCCAAATCACAGGAGAGGCACCCTGGGAGTCCGCCTTAAAATGCAGATCCTGAGTTTAGGCACCTGTGCAGGGACCAGGGAATTTGCATTCCCGGGAAAGTCAGTCATCAGTGTGGCAGGTGCCCAGCTTGTCACTGCGATCAGACTACCTGTTTGATTCGGGGGGGGGGGGGGGGGCGGCGGGGAACTATCTTTAGTGCAGGGAAATCCACTTTGGCTCATCTCGTGTCATGCGCCCAAAGACATTTCCTTTGAGAATTTTGGAGTGATAGTACAGCGGTAGGGCGTTTGCCTTGCACGCAGCCAACCCCGACTGAACCGGGTTCGATTCCTCCTCCCGTCTCTCAGAGAGCCCGGCAAGCTACTGAGAGTATCTCACCTGCACAGCAAAGCCTGGCAAGCTACCCGTAATGTATTCGATATGCCAAACACAATAACAACAAGTCTCACAATGGAGACGTTACTGGGCCCACTCGAGCAAATCAATGAACAACGGGAGGACAGTGACAGTGATCCAAGGTCTTTTCAGTTCATTTGGGTCATTTGGAGTTGTTCAGGATTTGTGGTGACTGGGCTGCTTGGAGTGACCACAGAGGTGAGACCAGCAGGGGCCTCACAAACAGGGCCAGCCCCCAATTTCTCCAGCTCCGCTTTCCTAGAATGGGGCATCTGTTGCCTACAGTCTTTGAAAACTGCATCTCTTTCCTGACATGCTCTGTTGGGCAGTTAAGGGATACAAGACGCAGAGAAGTTCAGCGACTTGCTCAGGGTTCTGGAGGGCGGCCCCCAGACTAGACACATACTGTGGCCCCCAGACCAGACACCATCTGTGCCTGGGCAGAGCCCGCTCAGGGCTCAGGAGCCCTGGATGCCTAAGGATCACCAGCCCTACCCCAGCGAGGGACCACTGCATCGCCCTGGAGAGCGGGTCCTCGGTTCAGAGCCCAGAAGTCCTAGTGGGGTCACTTTTGCTCATCTGCGGTGGGAGACAGAGCCAGACCGTCACCTAGACCTGCTTTATGTCAGAGCTGGGGACAAAGAGCCTCCAGCACACGGAGCTGCTCAGGAGGGGTTCGCTGGTTTGCTTCTGCAGACTGGAAGATGGGGGAGACCTCAGACAGGAAACAGGGAGCCGCCTGCCTCAGCTCGGTCCTAGGACCAAGGGACGTGGGGCTGGGGAGGGTCCACACCTCCGTTTCCCAGACCCACTCTGCCCTCCCTCCCTCCCACACCCCCTTCAGGGGCTGCGGGCCCCTCCCTGCTGGCACAAGCATCTGCCCTGAGCTGCCAGCCTGCCTCAGCTCCCAGCCCGCTCCTGTCCCAGCTCGGGGGACGTGCGGGGTGCCGAGGCCCCTAATTGCGTGTGAGAGTTTTCGATTTCTGCGGAGCCTGTGCAAAGGAGGGAGCGAGGGGAGGGGGGGAACGGTGGTCGCTCGCAACCCTAATTTGAAAAATGAGCCGAGAGAAGCAGTCTGAGCCGCCGCCTGACTCAGCACCATTATCCCTAATCACATCGCAAATGTCCTAGCTGGTGCGGGCTCCTGGGGGGACGGTGCGGGCTGGGGGCCACTCCCCGGGCCTGCTCTCCCCTCGGCCACTGGAGCAGAAGACCCCTGTCTGGGTGGGGGCGCTGTGATGGGGGTTTGACCAGGTGCAGGATGGGTATGTCGGGGGGGGGAGCAGTCAGCTTGTCCCTATTGGGGATATGTTCCCCCCTCACACACACCCTGTCCGCCAAGGCTCAGACACACAGGAAACAGGATGTGCTGAATGTCCACTCGAGCATGATGAGGGAGCCCCAGGGGGGGACCCTGCAGATGTCTGCTCCCACCAGGAGAGCAGATGTCCTGGCAGGTCCGGAGGCTGCAAGTCCTGGCCAGGTGCTGGCACGGTGGCCATGGGGAGGCCTGTGAGAGGCCACCGCCTGGCTGGGTCCTCACCGTGCCCTTCCTTGGCCAGCAGGGGTGGGCAGGGCAGGGCAGAGGGGAGAGGGAGAGACACTCCAGGAAGCTCCTCCTGACAGGACACTGCTCTCAGCACCCCCAAATCCCCATCTCCAGCAGCCACAATGGATGAGAGCTTTGGGGGCTCTGCTAGGATTGGAGAGGTCTCTGAGGACTTAGCACACCCACCCCAAGCACTGCTTGGTTTGGAGAGGTCTCTGTGGGCTTAGCACATCCCCCCAAGCTCTGCCGGGCTTGGAGAGGTCTCTGCGGACTTAGTACACACACCCCAAGCACTGCCCAGCTTGGAGAGGTCTCTGCGGACTTAGCACTCCCACCCCAAGCACTGCTTGGCTTGGAGAAGTCTCTGCAGACTTAGCACACACCCCCCAAGCACTGCCTGGCTTGGGGAGGTCTCTGCGGACTTAGCACACCCACCCCAAGCACTGCCCGGCTTGGAGAGATCTCTGCGGACTTAGCACATCCCCCCCAAGCACTGCCCAGCTTGGAGAGACCTCTGTAGACTTACTCCCTCCCCCGCTCACCCCCCTCCACCTGCTTTTTCTGGCCTCTCTGGGAGAACAGCTCGGCCGAAACCTCAGTTCTAGCTCTTGCTGACATGATTAGCGGGAAGGGCTTCCAAAACACTTCGTCTCTAGGGTGATCTGAGCACTTCCAAAGAAACAGCCCGTGGCGGTACTGCTTGAAGCTTCCTTGGGGACCAGCCCACCCTCCCCCACCAGGACCAGGGCCCTGTCTCACCGAGGGAGGGGGAGTCTTGGACAACGCGGGCCTGGCTGTCTCCCTCTCTGCCTTCCTAACAGCGTGCAGGGCCCCTTCTCCACGAGCACAGCCAGCTTCCTGCCCCTTCCTAGCTGCCTTGTGCCTCTGTGGGCCTCTGCACATCTTCGTCTGGCTCAGGCACGGACTCCAGCCAGCTGCTCTGGGCCACACTGTGGCAGCTCCGTTATCCTGGAGTGCCATACATCACAGCGCTAAGTGGCACGCTGGGTCGTGGCCTTAATTTCCAGCCGGGGCGCAGCAGCATGGATTGCAGGGGTGGGGTGGGGGAACCGTGCCCTCAGAGACCCAACTCGGAGGAAGCGCTCAGACAGGCCTCTGATGCCAGCCCCTGGGCTCCAGAGCCGGGAGAGGGGGAGCTGGTGCCCGCTCTGCACTGGGCCCTGCTCGGCCAGAGTTTCCTCATCCACAAAGCGGGTGTGTGGCCGCCATGATTCGGGTCTGTGTGTCTTTGCTCTGCAACTCTGCTCTCTCCATCAACCATAGTTCCTGGTTTCCTTTGGGGTCTGCACCACCCCCCAACTCCCTGAAGGCCACACCAGGGGGACATTCACAGTCTCCTGGGCTGCGATCACAGGATCAAACCAGGACAATGCAAGTGATACCAAGTGGTCCCCGCTCCTCAGTCGGGCCATAGAGTGGCCAAGACTCCTGATGCCAGAGCCTCAGGTGAGGCCGTTCCTCCAGGCGTCTTGTCACTCCCATGGGTGAATGAACGTCCCCGCCATGATCTCGTCCTCACTGACTTTGTCCAGGCTGAGAACTCAGGCTCCCAGATGGCAGGGGGTGCAAATCTCTGCTCTAGTCAAGTACCTGCCAACCGTGGCTCTCCAGGCAACCTCTGCCCAGGGAGCAGTTTACTGAAGTAGGAGCCTGGGGTGGGCATGCTTGCTATGGACTGAGGCACTGTAGCTGTGGGTCAGAGGGTGGCCCTGTGGGAACCTGTCTCACTCCCTCTCACTCCAGGGGCTGAGGGGGTAGTTCTGGGGGGTAGGGGGCTGAAGAAGGAGCACTGATCCAGAGAGTCTCCCTCTCCTTCCTTTCTTTCTTTCTTTCTTTCTTTCTTTCTTTCTTTCTTTCTTCTTTCCTTTCCCTCTCTTTCTTTCTTTCTTTCTTTCTTTCTTTCTTTTTCTTTCTTTCTTTCTTTCTTTGTCTTTCTCTTCTTTCTCTCTTTCTTTCTTCTTTCCTCTTTCTTTCTTTCTTTCTTTCTTTCTTTCTTTCTTCTTTCCTTTCCCTTTCTTTCTTTCTTTCTTTCTTTCTTTTTTGTCTTTCTCTTTCTTTCTTTCTTTCTCTTCTTTCTCTCTTTCTTTCTTTCTTCTTTCCTCTTTCTTTCTTTCTTTCTTCCTTTCTTTCTTTCTTTCTTTCTTTCTTTCTTTCTTTCTTTCTTTCTCTGCTTCCCATGCACCCAGGCTACTAAGTCTGTACACGTGTGGTGTGCATACAGACACACACACAGAGACACACAGACACACACAGACACACAGACACACACACACCAGCAGGGGAGAGGTGCACAGTCAGGCGCAGAAACTGTGACATTTTATTTTATTTTTAGCAAAGCAATATGGTTTTTATTGACCAAAACTTGCTTAGAGAGATATAAGAGGTCAGCTCCATGACTAGACTTGGAAAGATGCCGAACTGCTGAGTCATCCCAAGTAGATGCTCTTGGGGCTGAGAGCTCTGGGGTGCCCACACCCACACCCTCTATCCCCTGGCATCGTACTGACCCAGCTCCACAACTGAACCTATCAAACTGCCAAGCCACCAAATTGTCCCAGCATCACAGCCCCTGGAGTCTACGGCTGCATTTATATGTCACCTCCAAATCTCCTAGTCCTGACAGCCCACTTGGGGCATGTGAATGTGATGGGACAGTTGTGTAGAAGCCCCCTCAAGCTGGATGAGCGAAAACATTAACACAGAAGGCTCAACTAGCACCAACCATCTCAGCAAGTCCTCAGGCAATGACTTTAGTAGAACCATTGGGAAATAGAATCATTATCAAACTTTCTCTTTCATTGGCCTATTTCTTTGATCATTCCATTCGCCATTTTGTTGTTACAAGCAAGATAAATTTGTTCGTACCTGCTCAGGGGGGCAGACTTGGGGGGTGGGTGGGAAATTGAGGACATGGGCGGGGGAAGGTCACACCTGGTGGTGAGACTGCGGTTGGAACATTGTATGCATCAAACAGCTGTGTTATGAAGAAACTTTGTAAACCGAGGAGGTGATGAGGGAAACGTATTCAAGAGAGAAAGAGGCAAGCAAAGACAGAGAGAGACGAGCAAGCGAGATCCAGTGGAAGCCACAGGCTGAAGAGCAAGGCAGGAAGCCGTGAGTGTCTGAACCTGCAGCTCCCGTGGGGGCTGTGCCTTCTCTTCCCCATCACTTGCTTCGATCTTGGGAGAGGGAGGAGTGGCTGGGTAGCCGACAGTAATCATCCCTCCAAAGGTGTCAGCGAAAACAAGTGCTCACCCAATTGCACTAGCTGTGGGAAACTGCTCGGAACCATTCACCTTCTTCTCTTTAAGGAAACTACTTTGATAGATGAACATAGTCTCCTGCTGAGAGGAATGAGTCAGAAGGAGAGGGACAGATATATACTGATGGCACTCCTGGAGAGGATATAAAAAGCATCGTCTGAGACTAGTACCCCGGGGACGGTAGAAGCGAGGGCCAGGTGGACGGATCCCCAATCGGAAGCTTGCCACAAGTTGGGGCAGGAAAGGCAGTTAGGGCAGAGAAGGGACCATCGTGACAATGGTAGTTGGAAATGGTCACTCTGAACAACAACTGGGTGCTGAAAGGAGGTAGAAGGATAACGTGATAGCCTTTCAGTTACTGCATTGCAAACCATAATGCCCCAGAGGAAAGAGAGAGTGAGAGAGAGAGAGAAGAAAAGTGCCTGAGGGTGGGTGGGTATCAGGAGGGAAACTGAGGACATTGGTGGTTGGAAATGTACACAGGTGAAGGGACAGGGGTTGGACTATTGTATGACCGAAACCCAATCATGAACAACTTTGTAACTATGTGTATCACAGTGATTTAATAATAATAATAATAATAATAATAATAAAAAAAACACCAGCAACCTACTTTGGGGGTCAAAGGGGTAACATAGCATGTAGGGTGCTTGCCTTGCATGTGACTGACCAAGGTTTGATCCCCAGCACCCCATATTGCCCTATGAACTCCCCTGCAGTGACAACTGGGTGTAGAGCAAGGACTAAGCCCAAAACAAACAAAAACCCCTGCTTTGTAAGAAGTTTTCTTTGTTGGTTATTATTATTATTATTTTACCACACCCAGCAGTGCTCAGGGCCAATTCCTGGCTCTGCACTCAGGGATCACGCCTGGTGTGTCTCAGGAGGATCCTCTGCTGTGCCCGGGATTGAATCCAGGTCAGCCAGGTGCAAGGCGAGCACTTCCCTTCTGCTGTTGCAGTCTCCCCCGACCTCCTACTTTGTAAGAAGTTGAACTGCACAGAAAAGTTCAGTACAGGACCAGGAGATAGTTGAGTGGGCTGGAGCATTTTCTAGGCATGCAGGAGCCTGGGGTTGAACCCCTGGCCCCGAAGGGTCCCCCAGCACTGAGCTGGGAGTAGCCACTGAGCACTACCAGCTGTGACCCAACTCTCTCCCCTGCCCCATGCCAATAAAAGTGAAATACAAGTAGAACACGAGCAACACCACACCACACCACTTAAAAGAAACTTTCTTTACACTGTATCCCATTTTCTTTCACCTCAAGAAGTCCAAATCCCTTGCAACCATCCTGCCCATCCCTTCTCTCTTCTCCATGCCCAGGGCACTGCCAAGGGGGTGCTGGAGGGGCTTCCCTTGCTTCTTCCCTTCAGGAGTACAGGTGGCCTACAGTAATGAACTTTTTTTTTTTTTTTTTTTTTTGCTTTTTGGGTCACATCTGGCAATGCTCAAGGGTTACTCCTGGCTCATGCACTCAGGAATTGCTCCTGGCGGTGCTTGGGGGACCATATGGGATGCTGGGGATTGAACCTGTGTCAGCCATGTTGGCTGTGTGCAAGGCAAACGCCCTACCCGCTGTGCTATCGCTCCAGCCCCATGAACATTTTTTAAAAGAAAAATGGTGTTGGTGTTATACATGTCATTTATTACCTTGATTTTCTCCTCCAACATTTTGTTTTAAAATCTCTGCTGATGATCATGGCACAGGATACACACACACACACACACACACACACACACACACACACACTTCATTTGAACTGCTGTGACATGTTCTCTGTACCACTATTGTTCCTTCTTCTTACCCATGTACCCTGCTCTGTAGTGTGTTTTGTGTATTGGTTTTTTTGGAGGTGGGATTCACACCTGGCCATGCACAGGGCTTACTCCTGGCTCTGCACTCAGCAGTTACTCCTGGTGGTGCTCAGGGGACCATATGGGGTGCTGGGAATTGAACCCGGGTCAGCCACGTGCAAGGCAAACGCCCTACCCGCTGTACTATCTCTCCAGCCCTTTGTGTATTGTTTTTGTTGTTCTTTTGTTTTGTTTTGTTCAGGGGATGGGCACATCCAGAGATGCTCAGGGTTTACTCTAGTCTCTGTGCTCAGGGATCACTCCTGGTGATGCTCCAAGGACCAGAGAGGGTGCCAGGAACCCAGCTGGAATCAGCCATATGTAAGGTAAGCCCTGAAGTTCCTGGATTCTCTCTTCTACCCCTTTGTTTTAACCTCATCTCAACCTAAAAAGTATTTGTTTATCTCTATTCCTCTCAAAAACTATAAACCAAAAATAAATCCGTTGTTGCTTGAACCAGATAGAAGGGTTATTATGTATAACAGAATCCTCCCCGATTGAATCCTGAATGATGGGGTTTCTTTCATTCCCTCCCCCACCTTCAGCAACAAAACAAGCACAGGACACGCCAGAGAAGGAGGAGCTTGGTCCTGAAAAGGAGTTTCTTTATTTTTTAAATTTCTTTAATTTAATTTTTAGTAGTGAAACGCCATGAGGTACAGTTGTAGACTTACAAATTTTTGTGCTTGGGTTTCAATTATACAATGATCAAATACCCATCCCTCCACCAGTGCCCATTTCCCACCACCATGGATCCCAGTATCCCTCCCACCCCCCATCCCCCCACCCCACCCTGCCTCTGTGGCAGGGCATTCCCTTTTGTTCTTTCAATGAAAAGGAGTTTCTTACTCTGATTCATTCTTTGTCTTTCTCGGACGCACATTCTAACTTAGCTCTCTTCATTTGTTATCGAATCATCCAACAGTGAGTACAAAGCACCTGTCAGATGTCCCTATACTGAACACAAGTGACACACGAGTGTGGTCCACCCCGCTAGCCGCCTGGTTCCAGTGTTTGGAACCCCATTCTTTCCCCTAGAAACTCCACGCAGACCGTTGGCTCTGCTCTTCGTCCACTTCCACCCTCCTGGTCCTTCCCTGAACTGCGGTGTCAGAGTGAGTTTCCACAAACCTTTGATTGCAAATCCTGAATGCAGCTTCCAGAACCCAGAGTGCTTGGTCTGTTGCCCAGAGCCATGAGAGCCCCTTAGGAGACATCTGACCTGGGGCAGGAGACTGTCACCTCCTTGAGAATGTCCTCCCGGGTGCTTGAGATTTCCAACAACGTCCGTTAGCATCTGCCTTCTCAGAGTCGGGGCTTTGGGTCTCAGCTGAGTGATGGCCACTTTTTCTCAAGACAAAAGACCTACCAACTCTTGAGCAGGAAGCGCTGTTTTCCCTGTGGCCAGTGGGCACCACATCTGGGGAAGACTTAAGCCACACGAGCCATTTCCTTCTGTTCTTAGAGGATGTTCTAAATGCTGGCATCCGCTGGGCCTGAGACTGTGGGAGTGTTGCCTTTATGGTCAAGGTTGCTGTAGGGAATAATTATTTTTGTATTCCTTAAAATTATTTTTTTTTATTTGAGGGAGGAGAGTGATTTAGGGCCACACCTGGAAGGGCTCAAGGACTTCTTCTTTTTTTTCTTTGGCTTTTGGGGTCACACCTGGCGATGCACAGGGGTTACTCCTGGCTCTGCACTCAGGAATTACCCCTGGCGGTGCTCAGGGGACCATATGGGATGCTGGGAATCGAACCCGGGTTGGCCGCGTGCAAGGCAAACGCTCTATCCACTGTGCTATTGCTCCAGCCCTCAAGGACTCCTGATTCAGAGTTCAGGGTCACTCCAGGACGAGCTCAGGGGACCATGCAGTGCCAGGAATCAAACCCGGGCCTCCTGCATGCAAAGCAAGAGCTTCAGCCCAGGGATTCGTCTCTCCCGTCCCCTGTCTTCTTCTTTTAGTAGAGTAAGATGGGACCATGTAGATTTCCCCCCCTAATTTTCTTATTTTATAAAGTAGTTCACAATGTTTCATTACATTTAATATTCAAACACCAATCCCACCACCACACCATCTTCCCACTACCATATTTCGGATGTTTCCATCCCGAACCTCAATCCCTGCCCCAAAGAAGAACCGAAATAGTATATTTTGTATTGTTTCTTATGAAATACCGCTGAAAATGCTACAAAAAAAGTATCCTTAGAGGAAAGAGTGTGGACGTTGTTGTATTTCACCCAGGAGCCATTATCCTTTCTATAAGAGATCACTTACATGTGGTTGAGCCTTGTGATATATATATATATATATATATATATATATATATATATATAGGCATTTGCAGCCTCAAAACATCTTATTATCTCATTCTTACTTTGGACAACCTGGCAGGCTACCGAATGTAACCTGCCCACACGGCAGCGTCTGGCAAACTCCCTGTGGTGTACCCTATATGCCAAATACCAGTAACAATGATGGGTCTCATTCTCCTAACCCTGAAAGAGCCTTGAATATGGCACTTTTTAGAATCTCAGGGCTAGGACAAAGGAGACGTTACTGGTGCCTGCTCGAGGCACTCCTGCTTTGAACCCTATCAAATGTGGTGCAGTAATCTTGGAGTATGGGTAGGGTATGTGGTTTGAAGTATGGCAAAGCCACAAATTTGACTGCGTGGTCCAGGAATAGATTTACTCATGGGTGAGGCTCTGCCCGAGTTTGTGAAGAGTGGCCGTGGGCATGGCGGTGGCTGGGTGCTGGAGGTTTTTGCTTGGTACCATGCGGGTTATTCAGAGTCACGATAAAGAGCATTGCCAGAGATGAAAGAGAACCTTTATTTTCTTTTTCTTTCAATTTCAGAATAGAGAAATAAAGTAATACCTCTTTTATAACCGGTAATTGGAAGACATTTTCACATTATCTTCTATTGGTAAGGTAGCCACTTCTTTTTCTTTTAAATTTTAATTTTATGATAGTCCGGGTAAGATCATGACGTTAGTGCTGAATTATGTAGTATGTTGAACAATTACTGCACCCCACCCTCACCAGAGTCACTGTGTCCCTCCAGTACTGTCTTCATTGCCTCTGGTCTAGTTGTTCCTTCCAGCCACCCCCCCAAAGGTTTGGAATCAGTATTGGACTCAGTTCATTATTGTTTGATATTATCTTTTTCATTTGTTTTCGCTCATTCTATTTCACAGATGAGTGACACTACATGGTATCTGTCCTTCATCCTTTGCCTTACTTGCTTAGCATGACACCCTCTAATCTCATCCATGTAGAAATGGACTCTGTAATTTTGTCTTTTCTTAGAGCTGCATAGTATTCCATTATATATACATACATACCGTTTAGGTTGCTTGGTATCCTGGCCACTGTTCTAAGTGCTGCGATGAATATGCAGAATATCATTTTCAAATTGTTTTTGTGTTTGGGGGGAATCCAATGCCAAGCAGTGGAATTTATGAGTCATATGGAAGTTCTATTCTTGCTTTTCATGGCGGGGGGGACACACCCAGCTAAGCTCAGGGGGTTTTCCTAGCTGTGTGCTCAGAAATTATTCCCGGAAGTGCTCAGGAAACCATATGGATGCCAGGGATCAAACCCAGGTTGGCTGTGTGCAAGGCAAATGCCCTCCCCTCTGTACTATCTCTCTGCCCCCCGTTCTTAATTTTATAAGAAATCTCCAAATTGATTTCCATAAAGGCTGAACCCCATAACATTCTTACCAAGAGTGACTGGGGCCTTCTATTTTACCACATATCTGCCAGCATTGCTTGTTTTCAATTTTTTGACATATGCCATTCAGGCATGAGATGATACCTAATTGTTTTGATTTCTGTTTCCCTGACAATAAGTGACCATGAAGCCCTTTTTCATATGCCTACTGGCCATCCATATAACGTATTGAGAGAAGTGTCTGCATTTCATAAGGTAGGACCTTTCATAGTGACTTTTTAAAAAAAAAGTCTAACTCAGGCCCAGAGAAATAGTACAGTAGGTAAGGCACTTACAGTAGGTAAGTCCAGTCCCTGGCATGGCATATGGAGCCCCATCAGGAGCCCTATCGAAGCACAAAATTAAGAGTAATCCCTGAATATAGCCCGTGTTCCCCCATCCTCCCTAATCTTACTTTCTGAAAGATACAACATCCCAAATATATATGAATCCCAGAACAGTGTTTCAAACTACATGAAGCAAATATAACATAGAAACGGATAAGCATACTATTAGAGTAGGAAATTCTACAACTCCTCACAGTAACAGAGTAATCAATAGAACAGGTAAACAAAGGATATGGAAGATCTGGACAAAAGTGTCAGCTTACTTGGGTTAGATGACATTTTTAGAACATTCTACTCAATAACATCAACACATCTTCTTCCTGCAAATGAAACCTTCATTCACCAGGATTGGCCATTTGCTCTACTGAAAAATGACTCTTAAAGATCAAAGATGGTTCAAATCCCATGAAAATCATAAAAAGAGAGGCCAGAGCAATAGTATAGTGGATAAAATGATTGTCCTTCACCCGACTGACCCAGGTTCTATCCCTGGAACCCCATACAGTTCCCTGAGCCCTGCCAGGAGTGATCCCCGAGCACAGCTGGGTGTGGCCCAACTCCCACCACCTTCATAAAGAATGCTCCTAGGATCTGGAAAAATCTTCCAAAGGACTGGACTGAATGCTTAGCATGCCATGAGCACCACCTGGCTGGGGAACACTTCCTCAAAAAAAAAAATAAATAAATAAAAAAGATATTTCCTAACTGAAATGCAATTGTACTTGAAATTAAAAAACAAGAATATCTCCAGGGGGCTGGAGAGATAGCAGAGCGGGTAGGGCGTTTGCCTTGCATGGCCAACCTGGGTTCGATTCTCAGCATCCCATATGGTCCCCTGAGCACAGCCAGGAGTAACTCCTGAGTGCAGAGCCAGGAGTAACCCCTGTGCATCGCCCAGGTGTGACCCAAAAAACAAAAATAAATTAATTAATTCATTAAAAAATTTTAAAAACAAAGAATATCTCCAAATAGCTGGAAATTAGATGCCACATTTATTTGTTATGGTGCCAGGAGTCAACTGGAGTCTCATACAGACAAAACACGAACCCTACCACGGATGAACTCCACTTTTTAAAATGTTCAGTGAATGAACATCTAACTTTTGAGGGTTAAATGTTCCCTTTAATTCTCAAAAGTCAAGTGACCAAATGTTTCTGATCTGCCCAAGACTGACTGACCCGGTTCCTTTTCCCAAGAAATGTCTTAGACTGGGAAAACTGGGATAGCTGATCACCCCATGAAATGTGTGGGTTCACGCTGAAGTCACATTAGGTACAGAACCTGTTTTCAAAAATGTGTTAAAGTATAATTGACAAAAATATCTATAAAACATAAATTGATGCCTTGCTGACAAATATTTATTGTAAAATAATCACAATCAAATTAATCTTCATACCACGACACCTTTATGATAAACTTTTTTTTCATTTTTTATCATTTTATTTATTGAATCACTGTGAGAGCAGTTACAAAGCTTTTGGGTCTAAGTCTCGGTCGTACAATGAAACACCCGTACCTTCACCAGTGCCCATTCTCCACCACTCAAAACACCAGTATACCCCCATCCCACACCCTCCCCCTACCTGTGGGGCAGATGATTTCCACATTACTCTCTCTCTACTTTGATCACATTCAATATTTCGACACCAGACCCACCATTATTATTTGAGATTTTACCCCAACACTCAGATCTGCTGAAAAGACAACAGTAGGCAATTTGTGTTCTGTTGCTGGTTATGAATAACATATGATGTCACGTGGCTGCAGTAGGGCCATGTGATTTTGAAATTCTGAATTTTAACACTTAAGTCTGGAGGGATTTCTGCCAAAAGCCACTGGGTTTCGAGATGTGCTCCTGAGTCTCTGGGATCATGGCCGTTGAGCAGCTTGATCAGGGGCCAGAGAGGCCGTTCGTGGGCGATGACTTGGGGTCTTGTTGGGGTGGGGAGGACAGGCCTGGCTCCACCCCCATCCCGTGAGGCCCAAAATGTCTCGCCACTGCGGGCCCAGACCTGACTTCCAATGGACTCTGGAGGATGACGGCCACTGAGCCGCCAAGGGGAAGCAGGCGGAGGGATAACACCCTTCCTCCCTGGGGTGGCCCGGTGACAATAACGTACTGTGGGGTCCGGACGCATTTCTGCCAAAAGCCACCGGGTTTCGAGATTTGTTTCTGAGTCTCTGGGATCATGGCCATTAAGCAGCTTGATCAGGAGCCAGAGAGGCCGTTCGTGGGCGATGACTTGGGGTCTCTTTGGGGTGGGGAGGATAGGACCGGCTCCATCCCCATCCCGTGAGGCCCTGCATGTCTCGTCACTGCGGGCCCATACCCAGCCACCACCATGCTGAGACCACTCTCCGCACACATGAAGGTACTGGCAGAGGAACAAAGCCACGCGGGTTCCGGGGCCGAGACCTCCAAGCCTACTCGAATTGGAGTCGAGCATCTTCCACCCAGATCCTCCAAATTCCAGTAGGCGGGGGTCACACCCACCACCTGGCCCCCTGGCGCCGTGTAATCCCATCAGCGGCCAAGACTCAGAGACTATAAAATCCAGATCCCGGAACCGCACGGCTGCATTCGCGGCCGCGCGACATCTTAACAGAACTTTTTTTTTAAGACATCTTATTGTCTTATTTCTACTTTGGACAAACTTGCAGGCTATCGAATGTAGCCTGCCCACAGGGTAGAGTCTGGCAAACTCCCCGTGGCGTACCAAATATGCCAAATACCAGTAACAATGATGGGTCTCATTCTCCTAAATAGCCTTGAATATAATCTCAGGGCTAGGATGAAAGAGACGTTACTGGGGCCTGCTCGAGACAATCGATGAATAACAGGATGATGAAATGAAATGAAAATGAAATGAAACTTTCTTGGTAAACTTTGCCCCAAGTTTTTTGGGTCTGGCCAAAGGCACAGCAGCAATTTGGGGGTATCTGGAAGTCTGAAGGCACCATCAGGCTGCTAATGCACTCGCCTCACAGGTATATGATAAACTTTTATGTGTTCAGAGTGAGAATACTTTATCTATTTACTTATTTTTTATTTATTTTTTTATTAGTGAATCACCGTGAGGTAGTTACAAACTTACGAACTTTTGTGTTCGCATTTCAGTCATACAATGATTGTTTACCCATTCTGAGAAGTGAGAATACCTAATACCTTAGTAAGTTTGTAGGATATGATAGTGCTGTTCATTATACTCACTATTGTGTTCATAAAACATCCAGAATTTAATCAACTTTTCTTGAGGGGACAGGGTAGAGTGTCACATCTGGCAATGCTCAGGGATTACTCCTAGCTCTGAACTCAGGAATCCTCTTGACAGTGCTCAGGGGACCATATAGAATGCCGGGGATAGAATCTGATTGACTTAGTGCAAGGCAAACACCTTGCCTGCTGTTCTATCTCTACAACCTCTTAATCGCCTTGTAACTTAAAGTTGGATCTCTTTTGGTCAACATCTGTTCATTTTCCCTAGGGCAACCACAATCACCACCATCTTACTCTCTGCTTCTATAATTTGATTATTTTAGATTCCATATATAAATGAGATTGTGTAGAGTTTGCATTTCTGTAACTGGCTTATTAGCATAATACTACACAGGTTCAATCCTACTGAGCTTTCTCTTTTTTCTATTATTTATTTATTTATTTTCATTTTTTAATGAATCACCATGAGGTACAGTTACAGACTTACAAACTTTGGGGCTTATCCCTCCACCAGTGCCCATTCTCCACCACCAATGTTCCCAGTATCCCTTCCCCACCCATCCCCCCAACCCCCCTGCCTCTGTGGCGGGCACATTCCCTTTTACTCTCTCTCTTCTTTAAGGTGTCATGGTTTGCAATACAGGTATTAGTTGGCCATCATGTTCGGTCTGGAGTCAACTTTCAGCAAGCATCTCCCATCCCGAGTGGGTCCTCCAAGCATCCTTTACTTGGTGGTCCCTTCTCTATCTGAGCTGTCTCTTCCCCCAGCATGTAAGATCAGCTTCCAAGTTGTGGAGCAATCCTCCTGGTCCTTATCTCTACTATCCTTTGGTGTTAGTCTCCCATTCTGTTACTTTATATTCCACAAATGATTACAGTCCTTCTATGTCTGTCCCTCTTTTTCTGACTCATTTCACTTAAGAGCTTTCTCTTTTTATGATGAATGTAACCTGCTCTATATGTATGCATACTCACTACAGTTAAAAAATTCATTCATCAATTGATGCACTCTTAGGGTGCTTCCAGAACTTGGCTATTGTGACTAATACTGTAGTGGACATGGGAGTGAGGATATCTCTTTGAGTTCCTGGTTTCATTTCCTTTTGATATATGCTCAGATGTAGAATTGCTATAGTAAAATGTAGTTCTATTTTTAGTATTTTTGGAGAAATTTCTATAACGGTTGTATTAATTCCCACTAGTGCCTGTTCTTATCAATGACTATTATTTATGATTTTAGTTATTTCAACAGGTATGGGAGAATATCTCACTGTGGTCTTGATTTGTATTTCCCTGATGATGACGTGAGACTTACCACCTTTTCATGTTTTTCCTGGCCATTTGTATCTCTTTTTTTGAGAGAATTCTATTAAGGTTCCTTGTCCATTCTAGAACTGAGTTATAGAATTCTTTTGCTACAAAAGTATATGAATTCCTTCAGCATTTTGGATATTAACTGTTCATCAGATTTATGACTTGCAAATATCTTCTCCCACTCCATGGGCTGCCTTTTCACTCTCTTGATTTTGTTCCTTTGTTGTGCAGAAGCCGTTTAGTGTGACGCAATCCCATTAGTCTATTTTTGCTTTTGTTACTGTTCTTTCGGTATCAGAGCACAAAATGATCACCCAGACAAAGATCAAGTGGCTTCTAACTTGCATTTCCTTAGAGTAGTTTTATGATTTCAGGTACATGACTCTCTTTGATCCACTTTAGTTTGATTTTTATATGGTATGAAATAGAGGTACCGTTTTATTCCTTTGCATATTTTTCCCAGAATAATTTATTTTGTTTTGTTTTGGGTTCCCAGCTGGTGATGCTCAGAGCTTACTCCTGGCTCTGTGCTCAGAGATCACTCCTGACAGTATTTTGGGGGGCAGTATGGGGTGATAGGGGCTGAACTGGGGTTGGCTATATGCAAGGCAAGCACCTATCCCGCTGTACCATCTCTCCAGCCCCTCCCAGCATCAGCATTAAAACTCTCCTTTTGAGAGAGAAAACAAAAGGGAATGCCCTGCCACAAAGGCAGGGTGGGATGGGGGGATGGGGTGGGAGGGATACTGGGACCCGTGGTGGTGGAAAATGGGCACTGGTGGAGGAATGGGTATCTGATCATTGTATAATCGAAACCCAAGCACAAAAATTTGTAAGTCTACAAGTGTAACTCATGGCGTTTCACTAATAAACAAACAAACAAACAAACAACTCTCCTTTCTCCATTATGTATTCTTTTTCTTCTTATTATTTTTGTTTTTGTTTTTTGGGTCACATCTGGTGATGTTGGTTACTCCTGGCTCTGCACTCAGGAATTATTCTTGGCGGTGCCCACGGGACCATCTGGGATGCTGGGAATCGGACCCTGGTCCTCATGCAAGGCAAACGCCCTCCCAGCTGTATTATAGCTCTGGCCCCACCATTGTATATGCTTGATATCCATGTTGAAGAACAATTGATTGATGCTCGGGTTAATTTCTGGTCTCCCTATTTTGTTCCATTTTTTTCTGCATCTGTTTTCCTGTCTGTACCAGACTGTTTTGTTGAGATTTTGCTCTTTACAGGGGTGATTTCAGTGAAATAATGAAAAGATGTGGTTTGTAATTCAAGCTATTTATAAACTATGTAACCTTGGGCAAGTTACTGGTCCTCACTTGGTCATCTTCTAAATAGAAGCTAATATTATTATCTCCCTTGCAAGATGTGTAAGGGAAGTAAATAAAACGATCTTACACAACGGTGTTTAGTCAATAGTGTCATGATTATTATATCAGTGTCTTAAAAAACACTTCTTATTTCAAAGCAGGAAGAGGCGTTGGGGATGGGTCATTAATCCCAATCTCATTTAGCATGATTGTTATGGTCATCATAAGAAAGAGTTAACATCCATGTGTGTGTGTTCACCAGGAACCTTTCACTATACTCGTTGCTTTCTGTGCATTCAGGGAAGTGAGTAAGTCCCACAGAAGGGCAAACCATCACCAGCCCTACCCTTTCCCAAGCCTCCCCTGCTGGTGTTCAGGAATTACTGCCACCACAGACAGGTCTGTGCAGACATTTCCACCACACCCGCCAAAGCCTGGGGAGACCCAGGACTGCTGTCCCTGCAGAAACCCTTTTCTGCTCCCTGTTGGGGTTGCAGCTGCCAGTAGCTGAATCCCCAGGTCTCTCTGAGCTAGGGCCCTGTTTCTCCGAGCTTTCGCTACTCTAAAGAGAAAGTAGAAATGCAGACTCCTCTGGCTGGCTGGCTCCTTCCTAAACTGTTTCCTTCATCTCAGGCTTTTTTTTTTTTTTGGTTTTTGGGTAACACCTGGCGATGCTCAGGGGTTACTCCTGGCTCTGCACTCAGGAATTACCCCTGGCGGTGCTCAGGGGACCATATGGGATGCTGGGAATCGAACCTGGGTCGGCCGCATGCAAGGCAAACGCCCTACCCGCTGTGCTATTGCTCCAGCCCCCATCTCAGGCTTTTCAATACTGTTGACTTGGCCAACGGCCAGTGTTGGCTCCCTTAAGGCAATTTTATTTGTAGACAGCACTTCCTGTTGGGGGCGAGAGGGGGCAGAAATGCATGTGAGGAGAAACTCATGTGAGTCAGGCTGACCTGGGAAGGATGAGGCTCCCTGGATACGGGAATCTCTCATTCCCCACTTTGATTTCATCACTGCAAAGGCAGCTGTATGAAATACAGCACTTGCATCTCTGCCTTTAAAAATTTGGTTGCCCCATACTTTTCTGGATGATAAAAATGCTTCTGTTAGAATTTGGCTGATGCCCAGGGCTCAGATGCTCCAGCTAATGCCCTAGGGCCACAAGCTTTATCTTCCATCTGCTCAAGAAAATCATTGGAGTTGCTAACCCCCATGGCATCTCCACCTGATTGGATGTCAACCCCTCAAATACAACATGCTTTGGGGCCAAGAGATAGTACAGTGGATAGCTGTTTGCCCTGCATGCAGCTGACCCCGGTTCAATCCCTGGCACCATATATGTTTTCCAGAGCACTACTGGGCAGAGCTCAGAGCCCTGAGCATTGCCAGGTGTGCCTCAAAAACCAAACCAAACCAACAAAAATCAAAGAACACCTCCACAGTGGAACAGCCATCCTCCTAAGCTTGCTTCTGTTTCCACAACTCCAGCCAGAATCCTGGAATCTGCATCCTGGATGCTGACCTAAGACAAAAAGCCATCAGTTACCCCACCAACCAAAGGATTTACGTGGGGTCAAAGAGGAAACCTGGAAAGTGTCTTCTCGTGGCGAGACAGACATGCACTTTACTCCCCCTAAACCCATATCCTTGGTTTGCACTGTGGGGGCGAGGTGCTTCCTCTTTCCTGTTCCTGGGGCAGGAAGAAGCAATGTCATTTCTTGTCAGAGCTGCAAAGCATACTGGGTCCTAGGGTTTGTTGACCCTATATATCTGGGACTCTCTTTTAGTTTTCTGGTCTCTTTTTGTTTATTTGGGTGGGGGGGTGCCGGGCACACCCATTAGAGCTCAGAGCTCATTCCTGGCCCTGTGCTCAGGAATCACTCCTGGCATTGCTCAGGGGACCCTATGTGGTGCTGGAGATGGAATCCAGGTCGGCTCCTTGCTAGGCTTTGTACTATCTCTCTGGCACTGGACCGAAGGTTCTTTGTATTGATACTAAGATCAAAAAGGACGGAGATTTGCATTAAAACAGAAATGCCACAATATGTCTCTCTCTTTTGTGGCTCAGTCCTGCAGGGAATAGTACAAAGTGGTGTCTGAAGATAAGTCCAGAATGATGCTTGTTCTATAATCCTCTGTGTAGTTTTTAAAAATTGTTTTTACTGGGAGCATGTATAATTCAGGGCAGACTAATTGATACAGCAAAACTCCACAAGCTCAATGGCTTAATACAGTACTTAACCACACTCCAGTGGCCTGAGGCAATCGCCTTACATGTGACTGACCCAAGTTTGATCCATGGCACCTCATACATTCTTGAACCCAGTCAGCAGTGATCCTTGGAGCACTAACCCAGAGTATAGCTCAAGAACAAAAACAAGTGGTCGTTGGAATTTAAGTGGTAGAATTTGATTTCCTTGGCATTGTCACTTAGGGATTCTGGTTTCTTCCATGACGTGGTTCTTTATAGTTTGTCCTTATCTAAGTCTTGTCTTCTTTGCATTGGGTGGTGGTAAGGAAAAGAAAGATCAGAAGCCAGACAGGGAAGTGGTCAGCATGTCCCTCCCCTTTCTACTGGCCAATATTTAGCCACATGACCTCGCTGCATGGAAGGCTGGGAAATGTAGTTCATCCTGTTTTACAGAGAAAAAGGAAATGAGTTTGGTGAGCACTGAGCCATCTCTGTCAAAGCACATTTCTCAGATGCATTTCTATTTTAAGTTGATTATCTATCTATCTATCTATCTATCTATCTATCTATCTATATTATGTGTGTGTGTGTCACTGTCCTCCCATTGTTCATCAATTTTCTCTAGCGGGCCCGGTAACGTCTCCATTGTAAGACTCATTGTTACTGTGTTTGGCATATCAAATACGTCACGGGGAGCTTGCCAAGCTTTGCCAAGCTTTGCCATGCGGGTGAGATACTTGCTGGGCTCTCTGAGAGGGGCGGAGGAATCAAACCCGGCTTGGCCGGGCTGGCTGCGCGCAAGGCAAACGCCCTACCACTGTGCTATCGTTCCAGCCCGTGTGTGTGTGTGTGTGTGTGTGTGTGTGTGTGTGTGTATACATACATATGTCTTGTTAGTTGTGAGACAACACTGTTATTTTAGTCCTCTGAGAAACTACTTAGAATGCTAGTTTCTACCAGTAAATTAAAAAAAATTAGCAAAACTGAAGAAAAAAGTTGAGAGGAGAAATTCATTGTGATATCATGGAAATATTTTGATCTCTGGGCACAGTTCCTGGCAAAGAGCCCCTAAAGTCTTGCATCTGTGACAACTATCCTTTTTGTAATGTTTAATTTTTATTTTCATTTCTTTCTATTCTGAGATAATTCCAGAATAAGTAGGTAAAATAAAGGTCTTCTGTTATTCATTAAAATCTTCTTTTCAACCACACCTGAATTGACGTTAATTAGCTGACTTTGGAAAGCCGGAGAAACCCACCTGTAGAGGGGCCTAACTTTCAGGCCCTCAACCCACCTTCTCAGAGGATGAAGACGGACTTCACTAGAGGCCAATGATTTAACCCATGTTGCTTATGTCACAGAATTTCCATAAGAATCAGGGCCACGGAGGCAGACCCCATGTCTTTCCTTATTTTTGCCTCTGGCTGTTCCATATTATAGTAGACCCACAAAATAGTATTTTTATAATACACCTACACTTTAGTAATGAAACACTTTTTATGAGTTTGGTGATTTGCTCTAGCAAGTTCTCAGACTCAAGGAGGGTCCCTGGGACAGGTGATACCCTGGACCAGAGTCTTTTGTCTGAAGGAGGAGGTCAGCCCTATGGCTCTGAACACTGTCCCCAGGAGTATCCGAAGGAACTGACTTTAATCATTATCCCCCTTGCTCATGTCACAGAATTGCTTGGCCAGGGAAAATCTACACTCTGACTTGCAGAACTGAATTGGTAGAAGCAGAGCATGAGAACGGGGAGAAACTGTTCAGAAAAGGAAGTGAATGTGGAGTTTAAGGGAATAAAAGTGGAGACAGTGGGGGGGGGGGGTTGGAACATAACATGAAGGGTTTGTCTCTGGTTCTCCCTTTCATTTTCCCCTTGCATGAAGTACATAAAACCATTTTCCTCCCTTAGTTACATTCAATGGTACCCAGAGTTTAATCCTGGCTCAGTGCTCAGGGATCACTCCTGTCGGTGCCTGGGGGACCACATGAAGGGCTGGGGGGATTGAACCTGAGTTGGCTGTATGCAAAGTAACCACCGTACCCTCTATACTCACTCTCCAGTGCCACAGAACCATTCCCCCCCCCCCCCCCATGACACTAGGTGATCTGACCCTTAGAGTTCTTAGGTGTTTTCCTGGGAGAGGCTTGGGTTTGATGAAAAGCAAAATCGTCCAAGTTAGAGATTTACTTGGCTTCTGAAATGATCTGTGAGTCTGGCAGCATCTCACCCTATCTCGAAGGAAAAAAGGGGCTGGAGGAGTAACACTAAGTGGCAAAGTGAGAGGCAGGATGAGGGCAGGAAGGCGATAGTACAGTGAGGAGGGCGTTTGCCTTCTGCAAGTCCCGTGTTGATTCGATTCCTGGAATCATATAGGGTTACCCAAGCCCCACCAGGAGTGATCCCTGAGCACAGAGCCAGGAGTAAACCCTGAACCCTGTAGGGTGGGACCCAACCACCCCTCCCTCCAAAACAGAGAACAATGACGATAGAGTTTGGGTAGAGCCACAGTTTCTGATGGCTTATCATGCAGAACACTTCAATGAAGCTCATCCCGGAAACATCAGAAACTCCTGATGCAGTTCACTTTCAGGAGAAGTCGAAAGTGCAGTTAGATGATGTGTGAACTCTGAGGCCTCCCTGTACTTACACAAATGACTTTCTGTTTGTTTCTGGGCTCCTTCTGGGGTGCTCGGAAGCTGCTTGTCTTACAGGGTACGGGATGGGGTGAAGTGGTCCTGGCAGGCAGCTGGGAGGGTGCACAAGTAGAAGTTCTCAACTATGCTACTAGCGAAGTAAAGTCACGGTTCTCTGGAGGACAGGAGGACAGTTTGTGGCTGCACAGTGAAGTCAAGACTGTCTTGAGGACATCCCGAGCACATTCTGGGGTTCCTCTCATAGCCCAGGCTTAATGGTTCTCGGCAGTTCCCACGCCTTTGGCTGTTGGTTTGTGACGGATCCACAGCATTTCCCCCTCTTCACTGTGGAAACCACGAGGTGCTGGCAGTGAACCTGGGCTCTGGCCTGCAGGACTTGTCCTCTCCAGCCCCTCAGCCAACTCCCTGTCACTGTCACTGTCACTGTCACTGTCACTGTCACTGTCTTCCTGTTGTTCATCGATTTGCTTGAGCGGGCCCAGTAACATCTCAACTGTGACACTTGTTACTGTTTGGCATATTGAATATGTCTTGGATAGCTTGCCAGTCTTTGCCGCGCAGGCAACATACTCTCAGTAGCTTGCCAGGCTTTCCAAGAGGGGCGGAGGAATAGAACTCGGGTCGGCTGGGTTGGCCATGTGCAAGGCAAACACCCTACTTGCTATCGCTCCAGCCCAGCCAACTCCCTGCAGAATGACTTATTTTGGACCTGTTTCAGGTTTCGCTCTGAGGACTTTTATTCTCAAGTGATTTCTTGGCGGCTAAAGTCTACACCTACACACTTTGGGGAGGAAAAAAAAAATCAATTCCAGGAAGCTGAGCCCAGAGTGAAAAACAGACAAGGACAAGGAAATGTGCATTCCCTGGAGGTAGCATGCTTGTTTAGACACAGTTTCTTTCATTTCAAGAAGAGATTTGTGGACACTGTTTATGGGGTGAGTGGATTGTTTTGAACAGGCTAGAAAGAGACAGAATAGTAACTGACATCAAGTGGCTGTAAATTACATATTAATTTTATTTGTCATAAGGCAATACATTCCTTCATTGGCTGTTTTATTATTAATTGATTTGATTAATTTGCATGTGACAGATTCAAATATAAAATAAAAATTTGAAAGATGGAAAAGTAGGAGGGTAGTTGAGTCATGTGTGGGGGTGGGCTTGCTGTGAGCTCCTTGGGGGTCAGTGAGTGTGGAGGCTGACAAATTGCAGGGGGTCCCTGGATTACTGGGCCTCAGTATCACCAATCACTGGTGATGTCATAGGCGGTGGGGACGGGGGACGTGCATTCCTTTGGGCTCCAAGGTGTGGGAGAAGTAACTGGCTCTTGAGTCTAGTCTGATGTCCAGAGAGAAACCAAAATAGACTGTACCATGGAACTTGCACTCCACTATTTTCCGAGGGCTTGTCCATCAAAATGCAATAAAGGGTCAAGAGAAGGAGCTTCACCACCTCCTTTGTCCTTTTCCTCTTCCTCCTCCTCTTCCTCCTCCTCTTCTTCTTCTTCTTCTTCTTCTTCTTCTTCTTCTTCTTCTTCTTCTTCTTCTTCTTCTTCTTCTTCTTCTCCTTCTCCTTCTCCTTCTCCTCCTACTTCTACTTCTACTTCTCCTCCTTCTTCTCCTGTTTCTCCTTTTCCTCCTCCTCCTCCTCCTCCTTTTCCTCCTCCTCCTCCTCCTTCTTCTACTCCTCCTCCTCCTTCTACTTCTACTTCTCCTCCTCCTTCTCCTGTTTTTCCTTTTCCTCCTCCTCCTCCTCCTCCTCTTTTATGGTCGAGTTTCAGTCATACAATGTTCCAACACCGATCCCTCCACCAGTGTATATTTCCCACTATCAATATTTCCAGTATCCCTCCCACTACAATCCCCCACACACAGCCTGACTCTATGACAGGCACTTTTCTTCTTTGTCTCTCTGTCCTTTGGAGCATTATGATTTGCAGTACAGATACTGAGAGGACATCATATTTGGTCCTTTACAAGCTTTCAGCACACATCTTCCATCCAGAGAGATTCCTTCTCTATCCTGATTGCCCTTCCCCCAGCCCTTTTGGAAAACAACATGGAAATTCCTCAAAAAAACTAGAAATTGGGGCTGGAGCAATAGCACAGTGGGTAGGGTGTTTGCCTTGCACGCAGCCAACCCAGGTTCGATTCCCAGCATCCTATATGGTCCCCTGAGCACTGCCAGGGGTGATTCCTGAGTGCAGAGCCAGGAGTAACTCCTATGCATCGCCGGGTGTGACCCAAAAAAGCAAAAAAAAAAAAAAAAAAAAAACCTAGAAACTGAGCTTCCACATGACCCAGCAATACCACTTCTGGGAATGTACCCTTTGGATGCAAACACACACAGCAGAACTGCCATCTGCATTTGTATGTTCATTGCAGCACTGTGCACCATAGGCAAAACACGCTTGACCCTGAGAATAACAGTGAATGGTGGGTCGGAGGGCCAGGTCCGACCATCTGCCCAACTCTGTCTGGACAGGGAGGTGTGAGGGACGCTGGGGCTCGGAGCTGCCTGGAATATTAACAGAGCTGCTTCACCTTCCTGGCCACCTGGGGATCCCGCCCCTGCGAGGGGGACTTTTTTAAATTCTCCCCTAAGGTCAGCTTGCGGTAGACCATTTCCGCGTCTTGTTTCCAATCATCAGTGGCTGGAGACAGCAGCCTGGCTTCCAACAGGGAGTTGAGGGTGTGCTGTAGAGCTGGAGTAAGGGCAAAACTGACGCCATGACAGGCGGCAAAATCAGCAAGGCCTCAGGTTCAGTTATGGGAACTCAAACAGTCTCAGTCTTCCAGCAGTGAAATGATGTGTAACTAGCCAACCGGAACCCCCCTGTAATGTCCCTGGACCCAGCAAGTTGGCAAGTGGGCTCCATCAATCACAATATGCCAGAAACCAGAGAGCATGTGCCCAGCAACCACACGCCTATCAGAGTCCAACACACACCCTAGACACTTGCCAAAACACCTTCGTTTAGTAACTAAGTCAGACTCTTCTGAAACAAGAAGGCCTGTACTGCTTATGTAATCAAACCCTATAGAAACTGGTTGGACTTGAAGGTCAGGGTCACTAACAAGAGACCACTCTGTGGGTGGGATAGTTGACCCCAGTCACTGTCACTATCACTGTCCTCCCGTTGTTCATCGATTTGCTCGAGTGGGCCCAGTAACATTGTGAGACTTGTTGTTACTGTGTTTGGCATATAAATTATGTCACGGGGAGCTTGCCAGGCTTTGCCGTGCAGGAGAGATACTCTCAGTAGCTTGCCGGGCTCTTCAAGAGGGACGGAGGAATTGAAGGCGGAGGAATCGAACTCCAGTTGGCCGGGTTGGCCGTATGCAAGGAAAACACATTTCCTGCTGTGCTATCGCTCCAGCCCATTGTCCCCAGTATACTGGAATAAAACTCCTACTGCTTTTGCATTATCAAGTTAGTGTCTCTGTCCATCTTGTTGCTTGGGAACACATAGTCCCGGGCTTAACACTAGGGGCACCAGAATGAACACCAACATCCCCGCCGGGGCTGTTCTTTGAGACACACTTTTGGGGTGTGTGTGTGTGTGTGTGTGTGTGTCGGGGGATATTGGGCCACACGACTGTGCTCAGGTTACTCCTGGCTCTGTGCTCAGGGATCACTCCTGGTGATGCTCAAGGGACCATCTGGGGTGTCAAGGATCGAGCCCAATCAGCCGCCTGCAGACAAGCATCCATCTCTCCAACCCGAGGCACGCTGCCTCATCTACGAGCCTAAATGAGGTCAGGGTGAGGCTTGGGGCCGAAGGGGAAACTGAGGAGAAACCGTATAGATCTTTCTTTAGGCATTGGGGCCCGGACACCTGTCAAATACTGCTCTTTGACTTGGCTTCAAGGTCCTTCCTGAAGCCTCGAGGCTGTGGTGGAAGGATGCCAGGGCAGGAGTCTATTCACGGACCCCACACGTCAGCTCGGGCCACACACGCTGAGTCCTTTGGGCCGAGGACATCTCCGCCGTCCCTGCAAGCCAGTGGCCAAAAGGGAACCTGGCTTTGTCATCACAGGAACAGCAAATCTGTCCAGCGCACCTCAGGGACTTAAAACACTGCTGCATCAAATGACAAAGGTGGGAGCTCCTGCAACCAAGGTGCAGAGATGCACGTCCCAGCCTCTGCAGCGGTGACCCGTCTGGACAACATCTGGGGAGCAGAGGAAGGTTGGGGAGAGCCTCTGTAGGAGCTGGGGCTGGTAATAGCATGTAATAAGGGGAATCGTGGTAGTGAGTGAGCATGAGGAATACCTGGGTCTAAGTCCTGGTGCCAGGACCTACAAGGCACAAGTCAAACACCTGGGGTGGATGAGAGAACCCATCGTGCCAGACGTCTTTGGGAGACAGACCCAGAGCTTAGACGCCACTGTGAGCGGGGAGGGCACAAGGACTCTGATGCCCAGGGCAGTGACTGCTCTGCCTAAAGAGGAGCGAGCTCCTGGCGGCTGCAGCAACAACATTTATAAACCTGGAAGAAACGTGCCAGCACCGGGCTTCGAGGGCAAGAGGGGGAGGGTTGATGCGGAGAAGAAGGGGCCCAGGGGCCCAGCGGGACTGGGGGCTGGTCTGAAGTCGGCTGAGAATGAAGACCACCGGCTGCTAGAGGCATTTATTTTAGCCTGGAACTCAAACTGGGGTGAGCAAAGAAAGCCTGGGAGTGAACTGTGGTTAGGAGGGAGGGAGGGAGGGAGGGAGGGAGGGAGAGAGAGAGAGAGAGAGAGGAGAGAGAGGAGAGAGGTGGAGATGGAGACACAGAGACAGAGACACAGGGATAGAGGGAGAGAAACAGAGACAGAGACATACAGAGAAACAGAGAGAGACAGAGAGAGCCAGAGAGAGCCAGAGAGACAGAGACACACAGAAACAGAGACAGAGACAGAAAAAGAGGGAGAAGGAGAGACAGAGAAACAGAGACAGAGGGAGAGAGACAGGCAGAGACAGAGGGAAAGAGAGACAGAGATATATGGGTACTCTGTTCCCTGGCATCTGCAAGGATCCTCTTACCACTTGAGAAACCCACGTGGGCACGAATTCGAGGCCCTTTGGGTAGCTGTGAAGCAATCCAATGGCCGCTGCTTTGCTCGCCTGCCTTCCCTTGGATTCTCTTGCCATCACCTCTCTCACCCACATACACCCCCACTGCAGTGGGGTGCCCCCAGTGGCAGGGAGGACTGAGAGAGAGTGCCGTGCTCCTTGCCTTTCCTCTTCCCTGGGGACTGCACCTGGACCTCTCCCACAACTTCCCTGGGGGTGCCCCGATGCCTGCCTGCCCCACTTCCATCGTCCCCCTGTGCCCCCTAAACAAGCGTCCTTCAGCTATTAAAGACCTTCCCGGTGGGTCCCTAGAGACTCGAGCACTTGGCCTGGCTGACAGGCTGCCTGCCTGGTCCTGCTCCCCTGTCCCGGTCCCCTCCTCTCTGCCCCTGTCCCGTCCCTCCCCACTGACTCCATGCACCAGCTCTTTCGAGCTGGACAATTCTGAGCCTTTGGTTTTAGTGATTCCTCCTAAGTAGCATTTGCCCCAAGACTCATCCAAGCATGTCCTGGATGCCCCCCAGAGGCGGCTGGACTGCAGGAAGGGTGGGATCCAGGTGCCCAGGACCTCTCAGCACCCTCAGTTGCTGCTCGTCCTTTGCTTTTTTTCCCGAAATCTGGCTCCCTGCTGGTAATGTCACTTGGTGGGAAGTGAGCGGCCCTTGGTTCTCGACCTGACTTTTCAAGGTTGCTGTCTTGGGACAGCTTTATTCCTTTTTCAATTTCATTGTGAAAAGTCTTGGGGGAGGAATTCTGACTGACCCCAACTGGGCCAAAGGCCTACCCCTGATTCAATCAGTTGCCGTCAAGGGGAAGGGATACTGTTATTATCGTGTTGTCGAAATCTGTGTTCGCTTTCTTGTGGGCTGACTTAGCAGCTCATTTCTCACAATCTTGATAGCTGTGAATTCACATTGCATCTGTGACCAGCCGGACCCCTTCACATCTACCCCCTTCCCCACAGAACCTGCCTCCGGGTCCACGCACACAAGATCAATTTACCGAATGTCCACTAGTCAATTTACCGTATTGATGAAAATAAAAATATAATGCAATTTAAACTAGGTCACTTTCTGGTGGCTCTTTGTCTTCAGAGACACGCTTGGAACAAAGTTCAGCTCGTCTTTGTCCTCACTCCTGTTGCCAAGGCCAGGAAAGAACAGAGACAATGATGAGAGGCAGAACTCGAGTCCCACGGGAAGAGGAGAGAAAATAAGGAAACATGAATATATTTATAAGTACTTATTCATAAGGCTGTAGCCTTAAGGTGGTAGATTTTATTGAATATAAGGAACTCATTAAAAATATTCAAGAAAATATCTGCAAGAGGAATCTACTTGAACCTAAAAAAAGCCTGCTTGCTGGAGTCTTCTGGTGAATAATATGTTAATAAAGAATATGTTTGTAGGAATGTTCATATCAAAATAGACTTATTAATATGTTTCCCTACACTCCTCCACCTCCCTCCTCCCTGTCCTATGTCTTGTTTGCAGTTACTCTCTTTTGCCTTTGACATAGCTGATCTCTGAGCCTTCTCACACTCCAGCTTTCCTGGGTCTTTCTTCTAAGCTGGTTCTAGGGCAAAGTGAAGGTTGAGTAAGTAAGCAAGGAAATGGAACAATGATCTTAAATTCACACCCTAAACTTTAAACTTTGGCTAATCTCTCATCAGCCAAATAACAGTGCCCATAAGGGGGGAGAGAGAGAGAGAGAGAGAGAGAGAGAGAGAGAGAGAGAGAGAGAGAGAGAGAGAGAGAGAGAAACTGTCTGCCATAGGGGCAAGGGAGGATACTGGGGACATTGGTGGTGGACAATGTACACTGGTGAAGGGATGGGTGTTCGATCATTGTATGACTGGAACTCAAACATGAAAGCTTTGTAAGTGTTGCTCATGGTGATTCAGTTAAAAACAAAACTTTGGCTAATCATCATTACCACCCTCACCACCATCCTCACCACCTTCCCCATTGTCATTCTCATTATTATCATCACCGTCACCACTGTCACCACCACACCACTATCACCACCACCACCACCACCACCATGTCACCACGATCATCATCGCCACCATCAATATCACCATCACTGTCACTATCTCCAACAATACCACCATCACCGTCACCATCATCACCATCACCACCATACCACTATCACCACCACCACCACTATCACCACCACAACCATCATCACCACCATCAACATCACTACCATCCTCATCAACATCACCATCCTCATTCTCACCATCACCATCACTGTCACTATCACCATCACCGCCACCATGTCACCATGACCATCATTACTACCATCACTATCACCGTCACTATCATTATCACCACCACCATCATCAATATTGCTTAAATGTGTTTCTTTTCTTTTAAAAACCACATTAAAAATTTGGAGGGGAGGGTATTGGTTGTTGAGTCACCATCATTGGTACTCAGGAATTACTCCTGGCTCTGTACGCAGAGAGCATTCTTGGCAGTACTCAGGGAACCAAAGAGGTGCTGGCCAGAGCTTTCTCCCCCTATACTATCTTGGGGACCTGTGTATATTTTATCCCCCCCTATAGTGAGCACAGGCTGGGCAGACAGCCCACAATCCCCCCTCTCTGACTCACACTTTTGCCATTGGCCTGGAGGAAGAGATTCTCTATTCTGGGTCCCAGAGAGACCTTGGGGAAACAAAACAAAACACCAGGCTCCATCTTTGTCTTACAAGCCCTTATCTTTACCTCCAGTTTTATTGAAGCATAATTCAATAATTGCTCTATATTACTGTGTAAGTTTAAGCCGTGCTTGTGATGGCTTGATTTCCACATATGAGGAAGTGATAAACATAGCCGACCCAACTCATACCCATCTTCTCGTATCGAAGCAAGGAGAATGAGGGCAAAGACTTTTCCTTCTTGTGAGAACACTGAGGATCTGATGCCACTTGAAACAGGGCCTTTGCTCTGACGCTGGCTGTATTGCAGATGTCTGGGGACGTTGAGATATCGGGCTGGACTGTCTCTCAGCAGCCTGTGCTTGCTACCAGTTGCACGCAAATCTTACAGCTCCGAACTTGGATGCTTGCCCCGTCCTGAATCACATCATGGCTTGATCCGAATCTTCTATGACTAATTCTCTGACATATTTTATTTAAATATGGAAAACTCAAGCATATTATATTTCCAGTGTTTTCACTGGAACTTAAAAAGCATTTCCCATCGGCCTCTTGCACCAACACTCTCCACCCGCATGTTTGAGCTGATTTTTATTGCTCTCAGAATGCATCAACTTCGTCCTTAAGTGCCGATTTAATTTCTGTCCTGATTACATCCCTCTTCACCCCGGAGGCTTTTGTGCTTGATTATTTGCTTTAAAAAAATGTCAGCATTTCAGGAAGCAAAAAAAAAAAAAAGGGCATCTTCCCCTACGGGGGGTAGGGGAAAAGAGTCCCAGGACACCAGGAGGAATTATGAGTGGGTCGTTAGATGAGACTGCTTGCAGTGGGGCAGGGTCAGACACCAGGGCCCCGACAACGGTTTCTGAAGTCTGGCCTCTAGTACATGGGCCCTGCTCTTAAGGGAGGCCAGGAGGAACCCTACAAACCCAGCCACTCCTCCCCCACCCCACCCTGGCACCAGCTTCTTCATCTGAGAATGTGCTCCATTCCAGCCAGAGAGGTTCTGAGTTCTTCTCTATGCAGGTGGTATCCCAAGGCCTTTCGCCATGTTTATAGAGGAAGTCAAAGTGGGTGTAGATAATCTAGACAGTCTGATTAATCAGTTTAAATCTCGCTTATAGGGTGTGTCACTTGATCACTTGATACCCCGTTACTCATCGATTTACTGATTTACTCGAGCAGGTGCCAGTAACGTTTCCATTCATCCCTGTTGCGTGCTAGCGTAGCCCAATGGCATCTGCTCGTTCTAGGAATATGCAGAGCCTCAAACCGATCATTCAGGGTCTTGACGAAGAAGTCTGACCATCTTGTAGGTGGGCGTCCACGCGATCTTTTGACGTCCCGTGGAATCCAGTCAGTAATGGCTCTATTCCAGCGGTCATCTCTAAACCTCATTACGTGTCCAGCCCATCTGATTTTTGATGCCTTGGCAAATGAGACAGCGTCCCTTGATTCTTGAGTGTTGACAGAGATCGGAACTCGGATTCTATCTCTCATTTGAGTGAAGCATGATACTCCAAGCATAGCTCTTTCGATTCCTCTTTGAGAGACCCGAATAGCATTCTCATCCCGTTTTTGTTGGGCTAATAGGGTGTGTAGTCAGCAGAAACTACTCAGAGCACACTGCAACACGGGCCACTACATGGGTGAACGTTAGGCCCAGCCGGCACTAAAGAAGGAAGTCAACTCAGCAGAGGGTGTGATGATGGAGCCAAAGATGATGGAGCCCCGAACAGCAGAGGAGCCGCAACAAGAAGAAGACAACACAGGCATTGCCATAGATCATTCCCTGGAGACGAGAGAAACACACGGAGAACAAGCAAGTTGTGTGACGGTGACCAGCAACCAGAGAGGGACCCAGATGGAGTAGCCACCATCAACCGGTAACGAGACCGACAAGCATCCCACTGGGACTCTCAGGCCATGAGGATGAGCCAGGACCCGGTGGTGACAAGAGGCGAACACCAGGCAGTGAGCAGCTGTTGGAGAACGCTGCTCCAGATGCTGAAGTCCTTGTCTCTGGGGCCGCTGTGACCCACAGAGTCAGCAGTGAAATAAGGGGCTGTTCAATCAAAGAGTGGTAACACCCCGGACATCTGGGGGTCTGTGTGCTAATCTTACACTACACGATCCACAAGACCTGAAGCTGGCTGGCGCGCTCTGAAGCTGTTGGTCTCCCTGGGACAGTGACATGGGACCCCAGCTCACTGCCCACAAGGACTTGAAGCTGGCTGCACCCTCTGGGACAGTGATGTAGGACCTCAGATCTCTGCCCACAGTGACCTTCAGCTGGCTGGTCCCCTCTGGACAGTGATGGGGACCCCTGCTCTCTGCCCACAAGGACTTGAAGCTGGCTGGACCCCTCTGGGACAGTGACACGGGACCATAGCATTCCACCGCAAGTTGAACCACTGAGTCTGCTTCCTGCACAAGCCTATTTGGGGACATAAAGAAGGTGAACCAGGTTGGCAAAAATCAGTTCTTTCTCTTGTTAATTCAATGCTCTGCCTCCAAGGAATTGCAGCTTGGAAGTTCTGAATTGTACGTGCTGTGGGCCATCTCTCTCTACAGGGAAAACATCATTTTTTTCTTTTTCTTTTTCACTTTTTTTCCTGTCTTCTCCCCACTGATTGGAGCAAACATTATGTCCTGTGGCTATCTGCTGTGGCTATCTGCTGTTCCCGTGGGTTCTGCAAGATTCCTGGTCTTCTCCCCACCCACTGGAGCAAATAGCACGTCTTGTGGATATATAATTGTTGACAGCTGTTTCGGCAGATTCTGAAAACTGTCCACACTCCTTCCTCAAGATTTTATTTATCCAGGACATGCAGGTACTGTGAAGACAGGAGACTAAGTCACCTTCCCCTGGTCTCCTGGGAGCAGTTAACTAACAGATAAAGTCTCTAGGGAGAAGGCAGCACGGAACCTGAGGGACTGAGGGAGAAATCAGAGAGAGGAGGGACCTTGGTGCTGGAGTGTCAGGGGGAGGGAGAGGACAGTCGGGCTCCACCTGAGCACGTGACCCTCTTTTCTTGTTTCCTCATAAGAGAAAGATTTCGGGAGAGTCACAGGTTTGAGGTGCCCTGACTGGTGAGGTTGGGGTTGGGATGGGGTGGGGTGGGGCAGAGGATTCGTGGGATGAATGCACCAACTTTTGCATTGACCCCTTTTTCTGCTCTTGCTATGTGACCGCCAACACGGTTCTCAGTTGTAAAGGAGTGGGAGAGACCAGTCCTCCTGTCTGGTGTGGGATGCGTGGACAAGTTCTCTATTAGGTGGTCCTTGGCATCCCAAGAAGGAGAAGCAAAACTGGGCGGCTGTGGGCAGGGGGCTCTGGGCCTCAGGCCCCTCACTGTACAACCCTTGAGTGCCCACATGGATTCCTGCCAGCAGACTTGATGATGGGAAAGGATTGAGGCTGGCGAAAGACGAGGGCTTCAACCTGAAATAGCCAAGTGTTAGGGAGTGAGCACCCTGCCATGTTCAGCCAGGAACCAGACTCAGCCCGCTCTGCAGCTACTCCTTGCTATCCCTGACATCAAATGCCAAATGCCCAGGGGAGAGATGCCAGCCTCACCTGAGGTTGACCAGGAGCTGGAGAGGCCCCTGGGACAAGAGTGAACTGCACTGAGCTTCCCCCCCCAGAGAGCTGTTCTCTCCCTCTGCACCCTGGATTCCTTTGTCCATCTCTTCTCACATCTTCATTCTATTTCCTGTAGAGCCTTTTCTCCCTCAGTCTCAAACTCTTAATCTCCTCCTCTCTGATTTTTCTATTGTCCATCGATTGATATATTTTTTCTCTCTGTTTCTATATCTGTTTATATCATCCTTTCACACCTACCTATAATTCATCTATATCTATCCAACCATCCATCTTCCCATTCATCATCCATCCATCATCTATCTATCCAACATCCATTCATCCAATCCTCCATCCATCCCTTCTTCCATCCAATCATTCATCGATTATTGCTTTCTCTTTCAGTTTCTCTCTCTTTCTATCTCTGTCATCTCTTTCTACCCCTCTCTCCTCTGCCCTTTGGAAAAAACGGGAATCTCTGGGGAGACTTTTTCCTTAAAATACAGATGGGTTAATAATGACAAATTTTCCCACCCACAGAGAGAGCAGGTGAGTGAGGATCACAAGAGAACAAGTTTGAAGACAGGAGCGCCTCCTGCTGGTGCCTTTCTGCCCCATACATGCGGAGAGGTGTTCACCACGGGACTCTGGGTATCTGTTCCCTTAAGAAGTACAGTCAGCTGCATGACATCCAGCATGTCCTCAGCTTGGGAGAAGAGTGTGTGGCAGTCTACTAGCTGTCTTCAGCTGCTTCTCTTCTGGAAGGATCCCAATGTTCCTGGAATGTTCCATCCTTGTATATCTATCCATCCACCCATCTATCCATCCAACCACCCATCTATCCATCCAACCGTCCACTCATCTATCCATCTGTCCATCCATTCATCTATCCATCCATCCATCCATCCATCCATCCATCCATCCATCCACCCACCCACCCATTTCCTGGCTATGTGCTCTGGGTTCAGTGATGGAGTTAGGGCCACAAGTGGTTTCTGTTGCTTCTGGGTCCTCCCAGCAAGGAGTGAGGTGGTTCTTTCTGGCCTTCTGATACTTACCTTCCTGCTGGGATACTACGACAATGAACTTCAGAGACGGCCACACTCTGCTGGCCCTGGATTTCTACCTCAGACTGTTCCATGAAGGAAAAAAGAACTTAGGAATGAGAGAGATAGGACAGCAGGTCGGGCGTTTGCCTTGCATGTGGTCGACCCAGATTTTATCCCCAGCATTCCATATTGGTCCCCTGTGCACCACCAGGAGTAACTCCTGAGTACAGAGCCAGGAATCACTGAACATCACTGGGTGTGGTCCCTAAACCCAAACCAACCAGCCAAACAACACAACAGAAGTCTTGAAGCTGTGCTGAGTGCTTGGCATGCTTAGAAGGGCAGCTTAACATAAAATGAATTTGTTGATTCTGCTCAGGGGGCAGGATTGGGAGGACGATGGTGGGAAATTGGGGACATTGGTGGCAGGAAGGTCACACTGGTGGTGGGGCTGGTATTGAAACAGTGGATGCCTGAAACAACAATGTATTATGTACAACTTTGTAAATCATACTTGTGTTTTAGTAACAATTTGAAAAGAAAAAAGCAGCATAGCCTGGCACAGCTGTGACCACATGGCTGCGCCAAAACAGAGAGAGAGGTGCCCTCTCCTGGGTCCCACTGGCCCACGCCGTTGGCACTTTGGCACTCCATGTCTAACCAAATCCCTGTCTGCCATGTTGTGGCTGCAAAGTGTCAGGGAGAGGATGTTACCAAGAAATACGTGGTGTGATGTGGCTTAAATATGCATAGCATGGGGATGGAGCCATAGCACAGCAGGTAGGGCATTTGTCTTGCACGCGGCTGACTAGGGTTCGATTCCCAGCATTCCATATGGTTCCTTGAGCACCGCCAGTAGTAATTCCTGAGTGCAGAGCCAGGAGTAAACCCTGTGCATCGCTGGGTGTGACCCCAAAAAGCAACAAATAAATACATAAATAAATAAATGCACAGCAGTGAATAAGAAATAAGATTTACCAGAATAGGATTTACTCACACTAACACTTTTTTTCCCATTATTATTATTTTTTTTTAATTAGTGGAACACCATGAGGTACAGTTGTAGATTTACAATTTTTTTGTGATTGGGTTTCGATTATACAATGATCAAATACCCATCCCTCCACCAGTGCCCATTTTCCACCACCATGGATAATATCCCTCCCACCCCCATCCCCCCCAACCCCCCCTGCCTCTGTGGCAGGGCAATCCCTTGCGTTCTCTCTCTCCTTTTGGGTGTTGTTGTCTGCAAAAGAGGCATTGAGTGGCAAACATGTTCAGTCCATAGTCTACTTTCGACATGCATCTCCCCTCCTGGGAGGATCCTCCAAACACCCTTTATTTAGTGCTCCCTTCTCTCTCTGAGCTGCCCTTTCCCCTAGAATGCCCGGCTGGCCTCTAAGCTATGGAGTAATCCTCCTGGTACTGATCTCGGCTATTCTTGGGTATTAATCTCACATTTTGTTACTTTATATCCCCAAGATGAATGCAATCTTTCTATGTCTATCCCTCTCTTTCTGACTCATTTCGCTTAACATGATACTTTCCATGTTGTACCACTTGTATGTAAATTTCATGACTTCATCTTTTCTAACAGCTACATAGTACTCCATTGTGTAGATGTACCAAAGTTTCTTTAACCAGTCATCTGTTCTTGGGCATTCAGGTTTCTTCCAGTTTCTGGCTATTGTAAAGAGTGCTGCAATGAACAAACAAGTGCAGATGTCACTTCGACTATACATTTTTGCCTCTCTGGGATATATTCCCAGGAGTGCTATTGCTGGGTCAAATGGGAGCTCAATTTCTAATTTTTTGAGAATCGTCCATACTGTTTTCCAGAAGGGCTGAACCAGTCGACATTCCCACCAACAGTGAAGGAGTGTCCCTTTCTCGCCACATCCGAGCCAGCATCTGTTGCTTTTGTTCTTTTGAATGTGAGCCAGTCTCTGAGGTGTGAGATGGTATCTCATTGTGGTTTTGATCTGCATCTCCCTGATGATTAATGATGTAGAGCATTTTCTCATGTGCTTTTTTGCCATTCGGATTTCTTCTTTGAGAAAGTTTCTGTTCATTTCATTGCCCCATTTTTGGATGGGGTTGGATGCTTTCTTCTTGTGGAGTTCAACCAGTATTTTGTATATCCTGGATATCAACCCCTTGTCAGATGTGTATTCGGCGAATATCCTTTCCCATTCTGTAGACTGTCTTTGTATTTTGGTCACTGTTTCTTTGGAGGTGCAGAAGCATCTTAGTTTAAGATAGTCCCATTTGTCTATCTCTGTTTTCACTTGCTCGGCCAGTGGCGACTCACACTAACACTTATGTCAGTGAAGACGCTCTACAAACCCCAGGTGCTGAAGTTTGAGGATAGGCGAGTGTATTGTCAGGTAGACAGAGATAAAATCACGGAAATGGTGCCTAAGAGGTGGGGTTGGGAGGGAGAAGATGGATACGGACAAGAAGAGAGCCTGCCTGAGCAAGTGGCGGAGCATTGACATCAATTGCTGGACATGGAGAAGCTCCAGTTGAAGTTCACACACACGCACATACATGCAAGCACACATACTCATGCACACACACCACACCCCCCCCCACACAGTCACACACACAAACACACTCACACATACACACACTCAATGCACACACATGCATTCACGCACATGCACAATCACACACCCATACACACTCACACACATACGCACTCACACATATACATACTCAATGCACACATGCACACACGTTCATTCATACACACGCACACACACACTCATACATACACACACACACACTCACACATATACATACACTCACACATGCACGTGCATGTGTGCCCTGGAGAGCAGGGCTGGGGGGTGACTGGCCCCGCGGTGTCTGTGGGGGGGAGGCGTTCCCTAGGGAAGGTCAGGCTGTGGATGGGAGGTCGGAAGCTTCGCAGCTTCCCAGGCTGAATCTGGGATCTGTCGTGTGTGATCTTTGCTCTCACAGCTGTCTCTGTGTCTCGTGGCTTTTTTGCACAGCACTGGGATGTCTGTTCTGATGTACAAGGACAGTGATGCAAAGGGCAAGGTGAAGAGTTCTAGCATAACACTTTTAGGCTGCAGTGGGTACCTTTTCGCTAGAATTATCAGGATTTTGTGAAAATGCAGCTTCTGGTTGACAGGGTCTGGATGGGACTGAGATTCTGATTTCTTCCCCCCCCCCCTCTCCCTCCCTCCTTCCTACCCATCCTTCCTTCCTCTTTCCTTCCCTCCCTCCCTCCTTCCCTCCCTCCCTCCCTCCCTCCCTCCCTCCCTCCCTCCCTCCCTCCCTCCCTCCCTTCCTTCCTTCCTTCCTTCCTTCCTTCCTTCCTTCCTTCCTTCCTTCCTTCCTTCCTTCCTTCCCTGTGGAACTGGCCTCCTGCACACAGAGCCTGTGTTCCTGCCCCTTTAGCTATACTCCACCCCCAAGATTTTAATGTCTAACCAAATCCTTGTCTGCCATGTTGTATTCTAAGCAACATACCTTGAGATCCAAGCCCCTGACGTGTCTGAGTCCATTTCTGACAGACTAGTAAGCAGCATTTAAAAATAAATGAAAGGTGAGAACCAGAAGGTCTCACGTCTGAATAGTGGCCCTGGCGTGGCCCTGGTTGGTGTCCAGCCTGCACGGTTCTGGGATCCGCCTTAGAGCTGGGCTTCCTTGTTTTTGTGAGTTTCTTACCTTTCCCTCCCAGTAAATGTACCTCTCCAGTTGTGTGATATTTTGTGAGTTTCATATCAAGGAACCCCAAAGCCCAACACCTTTCATTCTGTTTTGTAATTTGTGATATGAAGGGAAAATGTAAGACAGACTATTACGATTTTTAGCCTTTTTGCTTGTTTGCTTTTGGGCCACAACCAGCTATGCTCGTTGTGCTCTGGGCTCTGTGCTCAAGGATCACTCTTGGCGAGGCCCAGGGGATCATATGGGAACCAATCCCCAGTTGGCCGTATACAAGGTATATGTCCAACTTGCGGCGCGATCTCTCTGGCCCCTATGCCATAAATCTTGTACGCAGAAGCATCCCGTCCTTCGGCAGAGCCTTCCCGAGGCTGGAACCGCCTGCAGAGTGAGACTGAGTAATTGTTTGATCCGATCTGGCGGCTCACAGCGATGGAACAAGACATAAGTTACAAAACTTGGAGCCTGCCAGCCGCCGTGGGAGGAACAGGCGAGCAGACAGAGACTAATGATCTCCCACAGGGATTCTTGCCTCAGGGAATTGTGCGTTCAGGCCCCAGTTCTTTCCTAGAGGCACTGGAAGACCGGACCAGGATGAGATGGACAAGCAAGGCTGTACAGAAGATTCAGCCGCATCCGCACCAGGGCTGACCACCTCTGAGAAATGGGAATGGCCATGCATGGTGTCATGTGGGCGTCTTGACAGAGAACACCACCCTGGCATGTGCAGATGGGTAGGGTCATGCCCACAGGTCCGACAGCTGTATACAGAGCTGGTCTCCACTTGTACCCAGGCAGCGCTGTTCTCCAGGTGTTCTCCAGATGTTCTCCAGGAATGAAGATGCTTGGCTGCCTCTCCTGGGACCATGAGCTGGGCCTCCTGGACAATCTGTGATGACTTCAGGGTCCTCTTGTTCACCAACCTGCTTGACAGATGAGAACATGGCTGCTGAGTTGGGTCAGGCTTGCATGGTGGCGTTTGGGAGAGTTTCTGTCAAGGGGCATGTGTGTGTGTGTGTGTGTGTGTGTGTGTGTGTGTGTGTGTGTGTGTGTTGGGGTGGGGAGATTCGCTGTAGGTGCTCTGATGCTTAGGCCTGGCTTTACTGTTGCCCCCCAAACCTCTTTGAACTGCCTTTTTCTCTTCACACCAGCTCACACCTAAGGAAGTCTGGACGATGATGGTCCAGCATCCCTGGCACAATCCACAATCCACAATTCAGAGGCACCACACACATAAGGAAAGGGAAAACTTAGATTTAGAGAAAGCAGCAAGTAAGCACAATCTAATCAACATTGCCAAAATACCTATTGTGTAAGGAGAGAGTCAGGGGTCCTAGGGGAACCCGGGGATGAATCAGGTGACAGTACCCCTGAACGCAGGCTGCAGGATGAGGGTGAGCCCAACTCCACCTGGGCAGCTCTCACTACTGGCAATGCTGTTACCTGGGCCAGAAATCATTAATCTCTTGAATGTAACTTATTTTGTTGTGTCCGAGTTTCGGATGCCCAGTCGCGGAAAGGCAAAGTCCACACACGATAATGCAAAAGCAAAGGAACTTTGCTGCCAGCACAAGCTAGGATCAAAGTCTCATCCAACGCAGAGGAGTCTTGACATTGATCCTGACTCCAAATCACAAGCGGTTTATATAGGTCTCAATGTTAAGAATCGGTTTATACCCTGGTTTATTTTTAGTGTTTATTTATGATGACAGTGGTCAGCAATTAGACAAGTGTCCAGTAACAGTAACAGTTTCCAAGGAGGGTATAGTGACCCCTCACGACCAGTCAGACCCAATTGCCCAGTTCCTTATTTGGGCAAAATGCTCAATTGGGAGTTTACCAGAAACTGCAAGTCCTGTCTCTGGGAAACAGAAACTTAGACCGAGTCGACACTTCAGGTTAGCTGTAGGTTGTCATGGCGTTAATCTCGCCCTCACAATTTATTGGTTTAAGAACCCTTTTCTAGATGAAGTCATGAAATTTACATAAAAGTGGTACTACATGGAAAGTATCATGTTAAGCGAAATGACCCAGAAAGAAAGGGATAGACATAGAAAGATTGCATTCATCTGGGCAACATAAAGTAACAAAATAGGAGACTAACACCCAAGAATGGCCAAGATTAGTACCAGGAATTTTACTCCATGGCTTGGAGGCCAGCCACACATGCTAGGGGAAAAGGGATCTCAGATAGAGAAGGGAACACCAAATAAAGGGTGTTGGGAGAATCCTCCCAGGATGGGAGAAGCATGCTGAAAGTAGACTATAGACCGAACATGATTGTCACTCAGTGCCTCTTTTGTAAACCACAACACCCAAAAGGAGAGAGAGAAAACAAAAGGGAATGCCCTGCCACAGAGGCAGGGTGGGATGGGGGGGATGAGGGGTGGGAGGGATACTGAGATCTGTGGTGGTGGGGAATGGGCACTGGTGGAGGGATGAGTATTTGATCATTGTATAATTGAAACCCAAGCACAAAACTTTGTAAGTCTATAAATGTACCTCATGGTGTCACACTAATAAAAATAAAATAAAAAAGAACTCTTTTCTGCTTTCAAGATGGTGCTTGTTAACCTAAACATATAATATACTTATTACAAGCAAAATATTTCTTGGCCACTTTTAAAAAAATTTTTATTAGTGAAACACCATGAGGTACAGTTGTAGACTTCTAAATTTTTGTGCTTGGGTTTCAATTATACAATGATCAAATACCCATCCCTCCACCAGTGCCCATTTTCCACCACCACGGATCCCAGTATCCCTCCCGTCCCCAACACCCCATCCCACCCTGCCTCTGTGGCAGGGCATTCCCTTTTGTTCTCTCTCTCCTTGGCCACTTTTAAACAGTAACATTTATCCAAATGGATGTTCATTTATACATATCGATAACTATTTGAATTGTTCCTTAACCTCACTCTGGAAGGAAAAATAAATTTTACTATTGAAACAAACAAGTGAAAATGCCAGTCAGATGGGCCAGAAATCTACCTTTTTAATTAGCATCAAAGTTGATACCGATAACGGCAGTCTTGGACTCCACCAGAGCGAGAATAAGAAGTTCCTGTGAATCATCTTTTGCAGAAATATCAGCTTCTGGTGTCCTCAGGGAGGACAGTCAGGCTGTTTACCTGGTGATGGAGCCCCAGTTATTCATAGCACAGGACGACATACCACCAGTCACATTTGAGCCACCCACTGGTCACCCCTGAATGTCCCCTAAGTGCAGACGTCCCTGACATGATGAACTTTAAAAGCAGAGAGGCAGTTACAGATTGGCATTTTTACCTAAAAAAAAGTGTATTTGAAAGGGTCTCCTTACCCTAGCTAGTAACCCTAGAATGAACTTAGACGTGTCTAAGGTAATAATTCAGAGGTACACGTAACGAGCTGTGTTCTGTCAGGAGACATGTCTTAATGGAAACCCAAAGGAAAGGTTCCTGCAAGGCCACAGTTACCATTTAATGTGGCCACAAAAAGCCTTTCACCATTCGGTGCCCCGAGAGGGAGGCGAAGCAATTTGGCTGTTCATATAAGCCACTTTGAGTTGATAATGAAGGAGGATTGAAATCAAAATGGAGAAGCAAATTGCCTTGCTCCTGCCTTTGGAAAAAAGAGTGTAATAGAAGTGGCTTTCAAGTGTTTTGTTTTGGTCTCTGAGGTTATTTATTTATTTATTTATTTATCTACTTCTATTTTTTTTTTTACCAACTTTTAATAAACAGATATGCCCTCCAGGCTGTTAGTGGCTAAGTGTGGATTTAAAAAGAAGAAAAAAAAGTCTGACTGAAAGTTAAAAATTAGGGACTGGAGCGATAATACAGCAGGTAGGGTGTTTGCCTTGCACACGGCCAACCTGGGTTCGATTCCCAGCATCCCGTATTGTCCCCTGAGCACCCCTGGGAGTAATTTCTGAGTGCAGAACCAGGAGTAACCCCTGAGCATAGCTGGGTGTGACCCAAAAAGAAAAAGGAAAAGAAAAAAAAGTAAAAAATTCTAAAAAAGAAAAATGCAATTCTGGGGTACAGGTGTCCTGTCTCTGAAGATGGATAGTGCTTTACAGAGAGAACTTAGTGAAGGTCAGAAGTGCTGCTTGTCTGGAAAAACCTGAGTGCCTGAGAACAGATGACTGGTTAAAGAAACTTTGGTACATCTACACAATGGAGTACTATGTAGCTGTTAGAAAAGATGAAGTCATGAAGTTTACATGCAAGTGGTACTACATGGAAAGTATCATGTTAAGCGAAATGAGTCAGAAAGAGAGGGATAGACATAGAAAGATTGCATTCATCTGGGGAACATAAAGTAACAAAATAGGAGACTAACACCCAAGAGTGGCCGAGATTAGTACCAGGAATTTTACTCCATGGCTTGGAGGCCAACCACACATGCTAGGGGAAAAGGGAGCTCAGATAGAGAAAGGAGCACCAAATAAAGGGTGTTGGGAGGATCCTCCCAGGATGGGAGATGCTGAAAGTAGACTATAGACCGAATACAATTGCCACTCAATGTCTCTTTTGCAAACCACAGCACCCCAAAGGAGAGAGAGAACAAAAGGGAATGCCCAGCCAAAGAGGCAGGGTGGGATGGGGGGGGTAGAGGGATACTGGGATCCGTGGTGGTGGAAAATGGGCACTGGTGGAGGGATGGGTACTTGATCCTTGTATAACTGAAACCCAAGCACAAAAATTTGTAAGTCTACAACTGTACCTCATGGTGTTTCACTAATAAAAATTTTTTTTAAAAAAAGTGCTGCTTGGTGTAAGACATGGGTTTGTACACTAATTCCACCTCAGGGCGGGATAATTGTTGATGTCTAAGACATGCTTTCCTTGTCCCTCTTAGTTGCATGTGCTATTCGCACTTGGTGTTTGCTACACGTAAGGGCCAGGCTACTGTTACACTCTACAATATACAGGAGACCCCAACCCCAGCGCCATCCCCATCGGAATCATCCAGCCCCAAATGCAGATAGGGCCAAAGTGCCAAAGGTGCAAGGTATGAAGCTCTAGAAAATGGTGTTGCTATATGTCTTCCTTCTTTGGAAACTATGGCAGTAACTAAGCCAACACTTTCTTGTCCGCAGACATGCCATCTCAGGGTCAGGGGAGTGGTTAGAAAAAGAGAAACATAGTCCAGATCAATGTAAAAGAATGAGTCAGATCGGTGCTCAGATACTGGGAATTTAAAGCTGAAATGACTGCTTGCAAAAATCTAAGGACAATGGGTAGCACTGTAGCACCGTCCTCCCGTTGTTCATCGATTTGCTTGAGCAGGCCCAGTAATGTCTCCATTGTGCGACTTGTTGTTACCATTTTTGCATATTGAACACCCCACGGGTAGCTTGCCAGGCTCTGCCATGGGGGCGGGGATACTCTCAGTAGCTTGCCGGGCTCTCTGAGAGGGGTAGAGGAATCGAAACCGGGTCACCTGGGTTGGCCGCGTGCAAGGCAAATACCCTACCCGCTGTGCTATCCTCTGCGAGGCCAAACAGGAATAGAAGTCCAGAGAATCCTGAGCCTCAGAGAGGAGGACCTTAAACCGACAGTCCATGCAGGGGCAATGGAAATCAAATGAATTTGAGGAGAAATTCGATCAGCTTAAGGAAGAATTGATTTAGAATATCAAAGAGTCCAACTGGTGGAGGGATTGGTGTTCAAATATTATATGCCTAAAACTCAACTATCAATAACTTCATAAATCACATTCTTTAATAAAAAATATCAAGGAGTCCATACAAATGTAATCAAAGAATATGACAGCAAGGCACTGTAGCACTGTCCTCCCGTTGTTCATCGATTTGCTCGAGCAGGCCCAGTAATGTCTCCATTGTGAGACTTGTTGTTACTGTGTTTGGCATATCGAATATTGCAGGCAAGATACTCTTGCTTGCCGGGCTCTCCGAGAGGGGCAGAGGAATCGAACCCCAGTAGTCTGGGCCGGCCGCATGCAAGGCAAACACCTTACCGCTGTGCTACACAGCAGAATTCAACAAACAGAGAGTTGCATCAGTGATGTGAAGATAATGGATACTTGCTGTGAACAATACTGAAGTACTAAAAAACTGTGAAAACATGACAGAGAAGGCAAAGTTCTTGATGAATAGCAGCAATAGGAATCATTTTCATTTTTGGAGACTAGTTTTATTTTTGGGTTTTGTATCAAAAAGAAGAAGAAACTAGATTACCATGTTATAAAATAACCTTATTAGGGACTGGAGACATAGAACAGTAGGTGAGGAGTTTGCCTTGCATGCAGAAACCGGGAACCCGGGGTTTGATCCTTAGCATCCCATATGAGCCCTGCCAGGAGTAATTCCTGAGTCCAGAGCCAGAAGTAACCCTGAGCATCACCAGATATTCCCCCATCAAAAAAAAAATCTATATTGTAAGGTTGAAGTCGGTGGACCCTCAGGTGACTTATGTGAGGCAGAGAGGAGAGAGACGGTCACTTTCTCCCAATCTGACTGTGCCACACCGGAACCAGTTGGGAAGGCCAGGACTGGGAAAGTCTGTGATGAGCCGTGTGTGGCATGGCCTGAGCCCCAACCAGCCCCACCAGGTGTCCATCAAACTCAGTCTTCTCAGCACAAGAGTTGATTCTTACCACCTCATTTCTTGGGGAGCCATGGACTCAGGCTGGAGTGAGGAATTGCTCTCTGCAGGAAAGGAAAGTCAGTCCTAGGCCTTACTCAGGGTTACCAGGCTCTTGTCTTGCCTTGTAGAAAAGAATTTCAGGAGTAGAGAAGCAGTGAAGTAGAACAGACTGTATTTGGAGGATTTTAGGAAGGGGAAAGAGGGAGAGAGATTGATATATATATATATATATATATATATATATAGAGAGAGAGAGAGAGAGAGAGAGAGAGAGAGAGCCCCTACACACATCCCAGCTTAGATATAAAAGCATGAAAGTACACATCTCAAGAGGGAGATGCGGGCGACACATGTGCTCAGCCATGGGCAAAAGTGTCACATGGCAGCAAGGCGAGTGCTTCCTTTGTTCAAAGTGGCTTTTATAGGGTTTCCCCAATCTGCCCCCACATGGGGCTTTCTAGCTAGATAAGAGTCAGTTGCCAGGGTTGTTGCTAAGGGGGAGTTGGGAGCGATCAATGATCCTTTCTGAAAATTCCTTTTGGACTCTGGTCTGAGGAATTGAGGGTTCTGGAGTAATTTCCTTCGGGCCCTTTCTGTAGGGCAGGGTCCAGTCTCCTCAGGGTCAGCTGCTGGAGAAGGTCTTATCAGGTCTTGCTTTCTGCCAGACTTAGGCCTGGTGGCTTTATTTCTTCCCAGAAATCTTGTTGCCAGGATGTGTGTTTGTGTTTGTGTGTGGGGGGTGGGGGAGTGGGGAAGGGGTCTTCCTTAATCTACCTGCCTACATCAGAGGTAGCAGTAGCGAGGACAGACTGTGTGGGCTGGAGGGAAACTTGAAGGATGATTTCTGTACCCCCTTCTGGTCCCCAGGATCTGTTCACTTGACCAAGCTCAGGTGAGTTCGCTATATGCAACAACAAACAAATCTCATTGATGCCTAAGCTCAATTCACAAATCACAAATCACAAATCACAAATCATCCTGTTATTCGTCCATTGCCTCGAGCAGGCCCCAGTAACATCTCTTTCATCCTAGCCCTGAGATTATATTCAAGGCTCTTTAGGAGAATGAGACCCATCATTGTTACTGGTATTTGGCATATTGGGTACGCCAAGGGGAGTTTGCCAGACTCTGCCGTGTGGGCAGGCTACATTCGGTAGCCTGCCAGTTTGTCCAAAGTAGGAGTGAGATAAGCTCAATTAGTGGCAAAATCACTTAAAACCCAGTGTTCTTTCAAAGGCCTCTGTTCCTTTAGCAATCTTGTGAGTTTCCAGCCCAGCACAGAAGACAGAGTCTGCTGGGCTCCAAGGGTGGGGCTTTAGAACATCATTTGTTTGCAATGGGAGGCCAGCAGGCAGCTCTTCCTGGGGCACAGCTTTATGGAGCCAAAGAACATCACCTTCCAGGCTTAGAAGGAGCCAAAGAGAACAGAAAGCAGTGGGGCCACCCCACCTCCAGCCAAGGGCAAGTTGATTAACCCTTTGCTAAGAAACACGTTTGTCTTAAAGACATTCTCACACACATACGTGCACGTGCGCGCCCACTCTTTTGTTTGATTGCTTTGGTTCTCACCCACTGTGGCTACTACTACCCATCTGAGTTTCAGGCAGATCTTGAACCCTGTGGTGCTCCGGAAGAATGTGGCTTCCCTGGTACTAAGCAGAAGCCTGACCACTGGGCCACTCTTCCCCTCCCTGCATTTATTACAGGGTGTGTTGGAGGTGATGTAGGTGGCTAGACCGGAAAGGAACCCCTGGCAATGGAATTCCTAATGAATAGTAAAACCACCGGGAGCTGGGTTTTATGGTCTCTGGGTCTTGGCCGTTGATGGGATTACACAGCACTGGGGGTCCGTTGGTGGGTGTGACCCCTGCCTACTGGAAGATGGAGAATCTGGGTGGAGGATGCTCAGCTCCGATCTGAGCAGGCTTGGAGATCTCAGCCCCGGGACTCGCATGCCTTTGTTCCTCTGCCAGTACCTTCATGCATGTGGAGGGTGGTCTCAGCCTGGTTGTGGCTGGTTCTGGTGGTCTTCGGCTGCCAGAGCTCTGCTCAGGGCGGGGAGGGAAACTCAACCTGACCCCCTCCAAGGGGCCCCAGCGAGGACAGCCAGGCATGGGGGCAGGAGACTCTGTGCTGCTTTCTTTTGGGAGCTGGGTTTTATAGTCTCTGGGTCTTGGCCGTTGATGGGATTACACGGTGCTGGGGGTCAGTTGGTGGGTGTGACCCCTGCCTACTGTAACCTGCCCACAGGCAGAGTCTGGCAAACCCCCCGTGGCATACCCAATATGCCAAATACCAGTAACAATGATGGGTCTCATTCTCCTAACCCTGAAAGAGCCTTGAATATGGCACTTTTTAAAATCTCAGGGCTAGGGCGAAGGAAACATTACTGGGGCCTGCTCGAGGCAATCGAGGAACAGTAAAACCACCAAGCCCTAAGGCTGTCCAGACCCACCAAGAGAGCACAGGAACTAAGATCCCATAAGACCTTTACCTGGAGCTAGCCCAGCCAGGAGAAGGTCAGATCCACCCTCTGAGAGAAGATCCAATGAGAACAAAGGTCTAGAAAAGGAGTTTCAAAGAGGATCATCATGGCACCTTGGGAAAATCCTATAAAAGCTACAAAGGAAGCATGTGCATATGCCATCCATGGCGAGACCGTGTGTTGCCCCATCTCGCCTCTCGAGCTGTGTGCTTTCATGCTTTCCTGTCTAATGCTGGCATGTGTGTAGGGCTCTCTCTGCCTTTGGAGAAGCCCACATTTTCTCTTGAGTGCGTTACTCTCTCTCTCACTTTCTCTCCCTCCTTCTTCCTAAAACCCTCCAAATAAAATCTGTTCTACTTCCCTGCTTGTCTCCTCCTAAAATTCTTCTGGGATTACACGGCAGGGCGTGTAAACCTGGAAATTCTGGGTAAGGCCTAGAAGGACCGACTTTTCTTCCTTGCAAAGAGCAATTCCTTGCTCCAACCTGAACCTGTGGCTCCCGGAGAAATCAGTTGGTGGGGATCAACTTCCATGCTGAGAAGGCCAAACAGATGTCAGGTGTGACTTGACGGCCCCCTGGTGGGGCTGGTGGGGCTCAGGTTTGTCACAGACCTTACCAGTCCTAGCCTTCCTAGCTGGTCCCGGGGTGGCAGAATAGGATTGGTAGGAAGTGACCGTCTGTTTCCTCTCTGCTTCACATAAGCTACTCGTGGGAGCCTAGTGACTTCAGAATTAGCTTTGTGTTTGTGCAAAGTCATCTTTTGTATTTATTTCTTTAAGGGTTTGGATAATTAAAAAAATAAACAAAAGCTGTGTCCAGAGATGGGTGTAAGGATTGACGGGCTGGGGTTAAGGTGGGGGTACTGGGCAGTGTGGGGTGTTGTTTGTGTCACTCTAATCCTCATATCCTCAACTGCTAAGACAAGAACTTGTTTTCAGTGAAGTGAGTTTTTCATTGCAAGTCATTATACTAAAGAGGGGGAAAAAAAGGAACGGTTTTACAAAACAACTAGCTCTGATGATGCATCTGAAAAGAATTGGAAATCAAGAATGTCAGTGAGGTCTAATTGAGGCTTTTTCATGTTCATTTTGGGTTTCATAGAGGAGCTGCACTCCAGGATTGTTCTCATTGTTTCTTTAGTGAGCTGTTTCCAGCAAATTCTACTCTAGCAGGGCGAACTGAAGAGAGGGGTGCTTCTCTTTGGAGGTCTTCACTCAGGTCATCGCATGTGATCTTGACCTCTAAGAGAAATAACACAAACAGTTGTGGAATAGGGGGATCCTACTCCCCTTTTTTCCATGTGGCAAGGAAGGGTTTCAGACCCAGCTCTGACTCCTCATTTTTACAGTGGGGAGTGGCAGGGGGTTGGGGGGAGTCAGGGGTGGGGGAGGGGTTATCTCCTCCTTTCCTGGGGAAGAACACTACTTCAAGATAACCAAAGGCAGACCAAAAGAGAGAGAGAGAGAGAGAGAGAGAGAGAGAGAGAGAGAGAGAGATTGGTCACCTAGTCACAAAATGACACATGACACAATCAGGGGAAATCTACATGATGAAAGAAAGGTGTGTTTGTCTTGTAACTGTTTTGCTCTAAGACTAGACTTGGGTCAAAATTCTCATCCTAGCAGAACAACCTAATTAAGGTTGATGACAAGAAGAAACTAGGGGAATGGATCGGCCTCTAAAACTGACCGACGAGGGAACCCCCTTCGAGTGGTTGGCTGTAGTTACATTAAGGTTAAGGAGTACGGCAAAGAATCACAAACAAACAAAACAAACACTGTCCTCCCGTTGTTCATCGATTTGCTCGAGTGGGCCCAGTGACGTCTCCACTTTGAGACTTGTTGTTACTGTTTTTGGCATATTTTTGGCATATTGAATATGCCATGAGTCCTCTTGGTAGTTTGCCGGGCTCCCCAAGAGGGGCGGAGGAATCAAACCCGGCTTGACCACGCCGAGCTGGCTGCATTCGAGGCAAACACCCTACCGCTGTCCTATCGCTCTTCAGTAGCACATATACTAAAATTGGAACGTCAAAGAATCACAACATCATTCAAATATATTGAAGTATTGCTTCAAATAATTTGAAGCAAACAATGATCAAATAAGAAATATATTGAAGTATTGCTTCAAATAATTTGAAGCAAACAATGATCAAATAAGAATTTTGGCTCTTTAAAAAAGTTCTAGCCCACTGATAATTATCTGTGTCATTATGAATAACTTAGCCTTATGGGCTATCTTCTTCTCTGTAAAATAGGTTTAATAATAATAACTGTGGGGCAATCAAATGAAATAATATGTGCACAGCACTTAACATAAAGCCTGGCTTATGTAAAGTCCTTGTTGGTTATTTCTATTCATGTAATCAAAAGGAATGTCAAGGGCCAGAGAGATAGTACAGTGTGGCTGACCTGGATTCAATCCTTGACACTTCATTTGGTTCTCAAAGCACTGCTAGGAGTGATCCTTGAACAGAGAGCCAGGAATAAGTCCTGAGCACTCTCAGATGTGACCCCCAAAATGCGAAAATGGGAACGAGTATCTGCTGGAGTCAGGCATGTTGTAGGCACGAATGCTTCAAGACACTGGTCCTTTTTCTGTAAGCGTTTCTAGTCGTGATTGGAGAAGGCAGGGAAGCAAAATGCAGTTCCAAAGATAGAAAGTAATCAAGGAAATCATAAAGGGAAAGACTTGAGGGCAGAGTGATCTTTGAGATGGACCTTGAAGGATATGAAAAACGTGGAGCGAGTGATGACGAAGCCACCTACTTTCAGGAAGAAGGGAGCAAATGCGAAGAGACCTGTTGAGCAAGAGAGATGAGGAAGGGTCAGTGTCGGGCCAGGTCAGCATCAGGAGGCCAGGCCAGGAAAAACAGCAGCATAATCGCGAGGTTGCGGGTTGGCAGGGCCATGCTACAGGGTCTGGCTTCACATGATGTCCCACTGAGACTTAGGGGCAAGGGGTGGTAAAAAGATCTTCTATTTGGCTTCCACTGTTACTGTGTCTGGCATATCGAATACTCTCGGTAGCTTGCCGGGCTCTCCGAGAGGGGCGGAGGAATCGAACTCGGGTCGGCCATGTTGGCCGCTTGTAAGGCGAACGCCCTACCGCTGTGCTATCGCTCCAGCCCTGTTAAACATTCAAATATTAATCTTTGTGTGACCTTTAGCTGTTATTGTATTAGTGCTATATTTAATATCGGTGATGTTGCCCAGACTGATTCCCCTGGTTAGGAGGCTAACGAACCACATCCAAACTATTCCCCCCCTCCCCCCCCCGGTGTTATCTCAGTTTCTTTGCTTAAGATATTTCAAAGCACAAAAGTGCCTCGGCTCTTGGACACATACCTGTCTGTGGATGTGATCTGGTGAGAAAAATGACTGGATCAGGCAGGTGCATGATGTATTTTATTTGAAGTTTAAAAAGAAAGTCACATTGGCTTCATCTAATTGATTGTAAGTGAGGGAGCATGGATTTAAGACACAGCCACAGAAAACTGATTGTTTTGTTCCCATGTTGGTTACTGCATGAATGAAATGCTTGAATGAATGAATTGAGAGCCAAGTCCAAGGGCTTTTCAGGGAAGGGCCGTGAGGCCCCACCTTCTGGAGAGGGGAGGGGAGGAACAAGCTCCTAAGGACCTAGGATACAGAACTGACCCCCCACCCCCACCCCCACCCCCAGCCCTGGGTCCTGATTAATTTGCATCAAGACTAAGGATTTTAAGGTTTGCACACATTGGTTTCTTTCTTTTTTTTTTTTTTTTTTTTTTTTGCTTCTTGGGTCACACCCTGACCAGCGATGCTCAGGGGGTCACTCCTGGCTCTGCACTCAGGAATTACTCCTGGCAATGCTTGGGGAACCATATGGGATGCCGGGGATTGAACCCGGGTCAGCCACATGCAAGGCAAACGCCCTACCCGCTGTGCTATCGCTTCGGCCTCTCGTTGGTTACTTCTGTTATCCCGTGGAAATCCTGTGATGTCTAAAGAACTGTAGCACTGTCCTCCCGTTGTTCATCGACTTGCTCCAGGGGGCCCAGCAACGTCTCCATTGTGAGACGTGTTACTGTGTTTGGCATATTGAATACATCATGGGGAGCTTGCCAGGCTTTGCGTTGCGGTGATGTCTAATATACATTTTAAAAGTTCTCTTATGAGGGGAGCCTGGGGATATTCATAGAAACGAGAAGGCAGGTCCAGGTCCGTCCAGGAAGGTGCTGTGTGCATGGAGAGGCCAGCAGAGAAGGCAGAGGTCACTCGCCTGTAAGGGGACAACAGAGCAGGCAAGGTTGGGCAGTGGCATCTCCCGCGACGCTGCATGTCCAGGCCCACAAAGATGAGACCCTCGGAGGGCTGCTGGACTTTCCAAGGCTCACCGGCCTTCCAAGCCCGCAGCCCAGCCCGGGAAGCAGGAGGCCAGGCCCATCTTTGAGCCAGGCCAAGATCCTGAGGTCAGAAACTGGGAACGTTGGTGGAGGGAAGAGGACACTGGTGCAGGAATTGATGTTGTTGGAACACTGCATACCTGCAACCCCACTGTCCACTGTCCACTGTCCTCCCGTTGTTCATCGATTTTGCTCGAGCGGGCCCAGTAACGTCTCCATTGTGAGACTTCTTGTTACTGTGTTTGGCATATTGAATACTCTCGGTAGCTTGCCAGGCTCTCCGAGAGGGGCGGAGGAATTGAACCCGGCTAGGCCAGGCTAGCTGCGTGCAAGGCAAACGTTCTACCGCTGTGCTATCACTGCAACCTCGTCGTGAATAACTTTGTCTTTCACGGTGACTTTTAAAAAAAAAGGGACCCCCCCCCACCAAAGAAGACCTAGGGGAGGGGGAAAGAATCCCCCTCTTGCAAAGCAATTGAGCTCGGCTGAACCACACCCCCAACTTTGGGCTGGGTCACCCCTGCCCCTGTCCCAGAGCCGTGGCAGCCTGGGCGAGGTGCCCGGAGGTGTGTGTGTTGGGGGGCGGGGGGGGACTCCGGGCAGGGGCGTGCGCGGAAGGGTTGCAGCGAGTCTCAGATCCGCATTTTAAGCTTTTGCTGGGACCCGCCCCCCCTCCCCCAGGTGTCTCCGTCACCCCGAGCCCGTTGCCGGGTCCTCAGCCCCCAGCGCGCCTTCTCCGCGGCTCCTTCCGTCTGGTCCTGGGCAGAGCCCGGCGCTCGCGCTCGCCGCCCGCGACTTTCCCCGGGCGCTGCCAGTTCCCGCAGTCGGGGCAGCCTCGCCCCTTCTCTCCCGCCCTCCCGCCTCCTCCCGTCTGGGGTTTGCTCGGCTCCGAGCGGGCGGGGCGCGCTCCGCCCCCAACTTCCATACAAGGGGCGCGCGGGCCCGCGGGGCGGGGCGGAGGGGAGGCGCCTTCGGGCCTTTGCAAAAGCCGCGACCCCCGCGGCCAGCCCCGAAGCCGTGCAGCCGGCGCCGTCGCGCGTGGAGGGACCCTGGCCCCGCTGCCCGGGCTGTCTCCCCGCCAGGTAGGACGTCGCTCGTGGGCCTGACCTCCACCTGGAGCAGGAGGCGCTGAAACAACCCGTGCACGTCTCACCGTGCGTGCGTGTGTGTGTGTGTGTGTGTGTGTGTGTGCGCGCGCGCGTGTGTGTGGCTTGTTTTCATTGCTGTTAATTTTTTTTGGCCAGTTATTCATACTCATTGCATTCATTGCTAATTGGCATTTATTAGTCCCAGTGCTAGTTATTTATTCGTTGCTAATTCTCTATTGCTGTTTTTTTTTTGCAAAAAAATTTATCCCCCCACGCTGTTTATCCACGGCTAGTTGTCATTGATTAGATCCGTGCTAGTTGTTATTCTACGCTACGCTAGTTGTTGCATCCACACGCCAGTTGTTTATTTAGCCCTCGCGAGTTGTTATTTATTGGCTCCTGCGCTCGCTCCCCTTTGGGGTTCGTTGCTACAAAGGGAGTATTGGGCTGATGGGGGGGGCGGCTGGTGTGTGTGTGTGTGTGTGTGTGTGTGTGTGTGTGTGTGTGTGTGTTGGGCAGGAGCCGGACAGTGACGGGCCGATTCTCTTCGGACAGGTGACCATGGCGGCGTCCCTGCCCACCCGCCGCCCGGCCGTGTCCACCTTCCTCGCCGGGCTGCCGTCCGTGGCCGCGGCTCCCGCCAACCAGAGCGCAGAGCCCGCGCCGGGCAACGAGTCCACGGCGGGCCCCGGCGGCGCGGCCGTGACGCCCTTCCAGAGCCTGCAGCTGGTGCATCAGCTCAAGGGGCTGATCGTGCTGCTCTACAGCGTCGTGGTGGTCGTGGGGCTGGTGGGCAACTGCCTGCTGGTGTTCGTGATCGCGCGCGTGCGGCGGCTGCACAGCGTCACCAACTTCCTCATCGGCAACCTGGCGCTGTCCGACGTGCTCATGTGCGCCGCGTGCGTGCCGCTCACGCTGGCCTACGCCTTCGAGCCGCGCGGCTGGGTGTTCGGCGGCGGCCTGTGCCACCTGGTCTTCTTCCTGCAGCCCGTCACGGTGTACGTGTCGGTGTTCACGCTCACCACCATCGCCGTGGACCGCTACGTCGTGCTGGTGCACCCGCTGCGCCGCCGCATGTCGCTGCGCCTGAGCGCCTGCGCCGTGCTGGCCATCTGGGCGCTGTCCGCGGTGCTGGCGCTGCCCGCCGCCCTGCACACTTACCACGTGGAGCTGCGGCCGCACGGCGTGCGCCTCTGCGAGGAGTTCTGGGGCGCCCAGGAGCGCCAGCGGCAGCTGTACGCCTGGGCGCTGCTGCTGGTCACCTACCTCCTGCCGCTGCTGGTCATCCTCCTGTCGTACGCGCGCGTCTCGGTGAAGCTGCGCAACCGCGTGGTGCCGGGCTGCGTGACCCGGAGCCAGGCCGACTGGCACCGCGCGCGCCGCCGCCGCACCTTCTGCCTGCTGCTGCTCGTCGTGGTGGTGTTCGCCCTCTGCTGGCTGCCCCTGCACGTCTTCAACCTGCTGCGCGATCTGGACCCGCGCGTCATCGACCCCTACGCCTTCGGGCTGGTGCAGCTGCTGTGCCACTGGCTGGCCATGAGCTCCGCCTGCTACAACCCCTTCATCTACGCCTGGTTGCACGACAGCTTCCGCGAGGAGCTGCGCAAGCTCTGGCTCGCGTGGCCGCGCAAGATCGCCCCGCACGGCCAGAGCATGACCGTCAGCGTGGTCATCTGACGCCGCTGGCGCGCGGCCTCCCAAGAAAGGCGCCCCCGCCCACCCGCCCCCATCCCCAAGACCCCCTTAGTTGGTGGTGGCCAGCACCAGAGCTGAGCTTCCTCCAGCGAGGCCCTCCTGTCCAGCTGCCTCCCCTCGTTCCTGTGTCTGTCAAGTCTCCGGTGGGGTCTTGCGCGTGACTTGAAGGACCCTGGGGGGCGTGGGCAGGCGTTATTTCCCTCTTTTGTCCCTCAAAGGCGGGCGCAGCTTTCTCCCAGGTCACAACGGCCACGCCCTGGTCTTTGCCCTTTTCTTCTCTTTGCTTATCTCTGAGATGAAGGGACAACGTGGGTGAGATTTGAACGTAAGGTGCTGCTGTTGGCATTGCTTTGCAGTGGCCTCTCCTGAAGCGTCGCAGCTGAGACACGCTACCTGATTTTGTTTAGAAGGTTTCAGCGTGTTCGTTTCTAGGATTCTAGGAAAACACCTATAACAAACCATCGGATAGGGTGTCGCATTTCCTGAGTAAGATCTTTATCTATCCAGAGGATTTCAGTTTTAAATCCCCTTGTACCTTGGGGTGGAGAGACAGATTTGCTTTGCACTCTGCCGACTGACCCGGGTTCAATCCCTGGCACCCCATATGCTTCTGGAGACTGCCAAGAGTGATTCCTGAGTGCAGAGCTAGGAATAAGCCCTGAGCACTGCCAGGTGTAGCCCCCGCCCCCTCAAAAAACAACCCCCCCAATACATCCTCATAAACCTAGAGTATAGAAGAACTTAACAACCTGTCTCTGAACAGATCTTGCTGATTGCCCCTTCTCATCTTCCAACTTCTGTTAGCAAAATGCAACTTTGAATGAGTTGGTGAATGAGTTGGTGAAGAAACAGAGCAGGAGAGGGTAACCCCCAAAGAGGTGGTTGCGTTCATAGGATAGGCAGCCCCGCCCCCCCCACCCCCGGCCATGCTTGTGTCCGTACACTCTGTGTCTGCTGGTCATAGAAGTACTTGGTCTTCAGAGTCCTCCATGCGTGCCGAGTGCCTTTGCGGTCTCCCGCGTCCCTAACTGCCCACTCGGTCGCAAATAGTGTCTGCCTTCTGCGGCAGGCACCTGTTCTGTAGTGACAGTCTTGGGAGAGGATCAGTGCAGAAAGCAAGGACCAGGAGAAGTTCACTCAGAGCTAGAAGAGAAAAATAAACTGCTGCCCGTGTGGTGCAGAGCTCACACTTGTCTTTCCTTTTGATATTCAGATCACAGTCCCGACCTTAGCTGTCGGATTGATTTATCACTGAGCACAAGCGCCCTGGCACCGGGCTTCCAGAGCAGTGAGATGGGTTCTTGGAAGTGACACAAGATGTCCAGCCATCAGAATAGCCTCTGTGACATACCTGGCTTGGTGTAGAGTCTGTGGTCAACTAGGCATCCTCTGTATGATTCCAGAACTGCGCCTCCACCTCTCCCCTTTTCTTACTCTCCAAAATGAGTAAAGGAGCTCACTCACTTCAAAGTGTTCCCCTCTAAAAGGGAGGGGAGTGGGGAGGCAGTTTGGGGTGATGCAGATTCAGCCCTGGAACTCCCGGTGGCAGCGAGCCTGAGGGCGATGAGCATTTATGGTGGGGCTGGTTGGCCACGAGTCTTTAGCAGTTATAGGACAAGACAGTGCAGCCTTGGGAAGGACAGAGAGAGGCTGGTTGGAAGGAAGAAAAAGGTAGGTATGCTTGGGGGTGGCTACCTCTGAGATGACAATGGCACTTTCCACGTTAGGTGCCAAAGAGATGGGATTAAGGTGATTGCCTTGAACAAGGCTGATATGAGCTTGACACCCTCCCCCCAGCACAACCAGGGATACCCCCTGAGGACGGCTGGGTGCGGCCCAACAACCCAACCCTGAACACCTACAAGCCACATTTTCCACGTTATCCCTGAACGTCGAGAGCAAAGGGTCTGTGCTCTGGTCCTGCAGCTCTCCAGAACTTTGACCATCCCCCGCCTCAGACCATAAATCAGCAGCTCTGTTTGCTTAGAAGGCTCGAGGCTAGACTTTTCCCGGAACACTGTTTGGATGGGGATGTGTTGGGAGTGGAGGAAGGGCTGAAAGGCTGTGGTTGTTGCAGAGGGATCTGCTTACTTGTGGTTCTTAGGGGAAGGTTTAGGTCATTGGTTCTTAGGTTCTAGAATCACCTAGGAGTCTTTTTTCAAAGCCAGCATCACACCCGGGCCCTTTCCCCAGAGAGCACGATGGGTTTAGACATTAGCATTTTTAAAGCACTTGAGATGATTTTAATATTTATCCAGGGTTAACCTCCTTAATAATTATCCTTTTGGGGAACCAGAGAGATAATATCACATTTTGGGTGCTTGTCTTGCTGACAGCTGACCTGGGTTCAACCCCTGCCACCCCATATGAGCGCAGTGCAATGCCAGGAGTAAGTTCTGAGCATTTCTGGGCGTGACCTCGCCCCCCACCAAAGCATTATCCTTTCATTTTCTAATGAATTTCAGAATCATCTTAATGAAGTGTTGATTGCACTTGCCAATGGTATTAAGAATGGTTTAAGAATTGGAATGGGATCCTGCCATTAAGTTGCAATGGCAAACAAGGAATACTTTGTCTTTGGAGAATACAATCCACAGAGACAAATCCTTGTCATCAGCATATGTAAGTATTCATTGCATTTCTGTACATACCTCCCATGCGGTGTGCTGTGAGAGTCCAGACCTTTTCCTGTAAGTATTGTGACTCAGCTTAAATCAAATACATTATAAAAGTATACACCATGAACTCTTCTTCCTTGTCTTTTTTTTTTTTTTGGCTTTTTAGGTCACACCTGGTGATGCTCAGGGGTTGCTCTTGGCCTTGCACTCAGGAATCACTCCTGGCATTGCTCGGGGGACCATAACGGGATGTCAGAGATCAAACCCAGGTCATTCACATGCAAGGCAAACACTCTACCTGCTGTACTATTGTTCCAGCCCTGACCATGAATTATTCTAAAATGTTAGTCCCTGAGGTGTTTTAAAGAAGTTGAAATATTCCCTGGTTAGCTTGACTTAAATTATATCAATAGTATGAAAACAAAAACGTCCCCTTTAGTTACCAGAACAGGGGCCATTTTTTTTTTATCACAACTTAAATTTTTCTTTTGGGCACCACACCTGGCAGAGGTCAGGGGCTATGTCTGGTCTGGTGTTCAGAGGTCACTCCTGGGTGTGTTCGGGGCCCATGCAGTGCTAGAAATCAAGCCTTAGCCTCCTGCATGCAAAACACATGCACCTCTGAGCTCTCTACTCAGAATTTTTAAAAAGTTTCCATGGATTTTATGAAGAACCTAAACAGGCCCGAGAATCATGCTGTGTTTGTAAATATCTTTACAGATTATTCAAGTGGACAACGAGAACAGCAACAAATTCTTAACCTATCTGCAATCTTGACTGTAAAACAAACCGGCTTAAAAATTTTCCTTCGAAGTGAGTCTTACAGAAATCCACTGAGAATTAGGGTAGAACATTTTATTCGAGAGAATTTATTTTGAGTCATAGTAAGCATTCAAATGTGTGTGCAGCCTTCTTAGTGCAAGGGACACTGGGAACTGAGCCAGCCTGGGACTTGGCAGCCGACTTTCCCAGGGCTGCTGGGAGGGTCTGTCATCCTCTTTGCGAGCATTGTCACCGAGTCTCAGTGCTGGCAGCCAATCAATAGGTTTATCTCACCGAATTGGCTGTGGAGTGTTTCAATATGTGTTGGCAACAGTTACCTGGACATAACAACTGCGTGCGAGTAATGCTAAGGTGACGATTTTCCAATTGGTGTGATGCTTTTGAATTTTCTTTTTTGGTGGATTTTCAGCCCGTTCCTCTGCCGAAGGTGCTGAATTTCAGGTGTATTTTCTCTGGGCGGCTCATTCACCACCTCTGTCCAGTGGCCTGCGTTTCTGAGCTCTTTATTGTCCTGTAGCTGCAAGGCATGCCACTGACCGCCAGAAGATGCAGACCAGGATGGGACTGGATCTGGGTGTGAATCCAGGTTCTTCCCTGCAACAAGTGAGAGGTCAGGAGCATTTTTGGTCCCCACACGGCCCTTGGATGGATTTTCCTTTAAGCTATGGCGTCTTTGTTATTGAAATGCTGTGTGCTGGACTCAGTCTGTGAAGCTCTTTAAAACGGGGCTGTCCTGTGAGTGACACCTTGTGGGTACTCAATAGATATTAAATCAGCAGTCCAGTCTCAGTTGGGGGATTAATAAACCCAGTCAGTTGCACACAGTGTAAAGGTACAACTGCAGAAGGACTAGCATCAAAGAAATAATAAATCACGGGAAGGAAAATGTGCTGCCCAATCTAGATTTATCCGTTTCAGAGAATCCCAGCAATGAAGTGTTCACTTGGGGGTCTTCTGGGACCCCTCTGGCCCCAATTCCCAGACAATTTAGCCCTGTGCTTTCCAAGGCTTCACGAACTAAATCCACAGGCTCACTGGAGGGCTAAGAGAATTTCATAGTTAATTTCTATTTCATCACTAAACTGGATACTTTTAATTATTTTTATTTCATTTTATTTGGGGGGCCACACCCAGCAGTGCTCAGGGCTTACTCCTGGCTCTGGGCTTCGGGATCACTCCTGGTGGGTTCAGGGATGCCAGGATCGAACTTGAATCTGCCACATGCAAGGCCAGTGCTGTGACATCTGTGACAACACTCTAGCACCTGGATACTTAAAAAAAAACAAACATGTGTTAGCTAGCATTTTATCAGCACCGTCTGCATGGGAGAATTTGGGAATTCTAAAAGCACCCGAAACGTGGCAATATAAATAACTTGACACTGTAGATTCCAAAACACTCTTGACAGATATAAACAGGTATATGTATGATGCTTCTGCAGTCAGTAAGTCTGAGAAATGGATTTAAGTACACTTCCTTTGCAGGGATCCATTTATTTTTTTCAAAGTGAGATAAACTTGCATGTAGATCATTGAAATGTAAAATGCTTATTCAGACAGACGAGAGCTGACAGTTTGATTTGTTAGAAAGTCTCTATTCTCGAGCAGTCCTTGGAAGTCAGAAACCCTATTTGTAAAATTGGTAGTACGCATTCCTAACAGAAGAATCACACGTAAGTGGCTCTTCTCTGCTTTCCAACTCAATTAACCTCCACTACTCACTCTTTGTTTTCTACTTTGCTTTTGTCTTTCCGCCACTTTTTTATGTTGCTTATAAAATAAACCTGAAGCTCCTGGCAGCTGAAGGCCGGGAGCCGGTGGCACTGAGGCGACTCCTTCCTAAGTCTCTGAAAGGGAGTCAGGGCAGAAAGATGTGGCTACTCCGGGCACCCCAGTCAGGAGGCTGCCCAGGAAAAACGGAAGCGCATTTCCTGCCCACTCTGGGGGCGTGATTGCCCACACAATGGATGCTTTTATAGACAGAGATTTCTCATCTCCTAGACAAGCGCCAGGTAGAGGTGGAGAAAAGGAGTGTGTGCAGGATCTTCTGGGCTTTTAAGTGACACCTCCAGGAAACACTCAAGAGGGAGCCTACCCATCAAAGGTCAGACGGGTTTCATTCTGACGCTTGTGGGTGGAGAAACCCCCCTCCCCCGAAGAACATTCTCCTTTCTCCACAGCTTCAGAGGGTCCTCTTCCGGGTGCCCCTCATATGGTCCCCTGAACCCCACCAGCTCAGGAGTAATCCCTGAGCACAGAACCTGGAGTAAGTCCCGAGCACTGCCAGGTGTGGCCCCCAAACCAACAAAACCAGAAACAAGCCCAAAATGGTGCTGGGAACCCGTTCGAGAAAGGTGTTGACGTAGCAGGCATGTAGCAGGCATGATCAACATACAAGCCGATGAGACACACAAGCTGTGTGTGTTTGCGGAAAGCATATTTTCCTGTGCTGGTGGATGGGCTCTTCAAAACTGTATGAAAGATTTGCATACAAAACTCAGAAGAGTGAAAGTCAATTTACTGTACAGAAAAGGTAGATGGTCCAGGCCCCTCCCTAGACGTTCAGGCCTCTCCTTTACCCATGAACGATGATCAGGTCCTGTCCCTGAGGCTGCCCGGTCCCGTGACTGACTTCCCCGTCCCATCCCATGCTGTCTGCTCGACCTCTGGGAGAGAAGAGAGTCCGGAGAGCATGGAGAGAGAGAGAGAGAGAGAGAGAGAGAGAGAGAGAGAGAGAGAGAGAGAGAGAGCGAGCTGTATTGCTGGTAAGGCACTTGCCTTGCATGTGGCTGACTTGGGGTTTGATCCCTGGCACCCCATATATAGTTCCCTGAGTAGTGACAGGAATGATCTCTGAGCACAGAGCCAGCTGCCCACCCTGACCCCTACCCTGACCACCCCCCCAAATAACTTTGTATTGGTGACACTTGTGCTGCCTCTGTTGCTGAATTCTGGCAGTGAGCCAGCTTAGCTGGGGCGGGGGGTTGGCAGAGGGGGTCTCAGCTCAGGGGAAACTACCCTGAACACTGCCTCAGCCTAGCGTCCCACTAAAGGGAAGCCTGTGCTGACCCCTCCAGATCCCACAGAGCACCTAGTGGCCGGGCAGGTGTCCGCGGGCACTCGGGATGGGTGATAGCCCTAGGTGGGCATCAGAGTCCTAGCTGTGTTTGGTCTGTGCTCGTCTGGCGCCCCTCACAGGGCTGCAAGGCCTGGCATTACTCTCCTGGCTTCATGGGTGGAGCGAAGAACCTTCCGAGCAGTGGTTTCCCCGAAACTGGTGCCTGGTGTTGGGATGAGTGCCCAGGTATGGTTGGCTCCAAAGCCCCTTCCTGTCTCACGTCCGATGCCAGACGATACTGACCAACAACTGCTGTGATTTCAGTTGTAACCGTGAATGGTCTCACACGGCGCTCATGGCCAGCTGCCTTTTACGTTCGTTGTCGGCTGCTGCGGGGACTGTTGCGTGGACAGTCACTCCACAGGAGGAAGCTGCCATCAGCCCTGCCTGTGGCCACTCAGAGCCCGTCCGCACTGCATGCACAAGCCAGGAAACGGAGTCACAGAGACACCAGATCACTGGATCCAGATCGCGTCTTGTAAGTCAGCGAGTGGAAAGTTGAGATCGATCGCTCCAAAGCCCGAATCCTTCCTCTCTGAGCCCTGAGACAGACCGTCCCACATTCCCTGCCCATGCTGGCCAGTAGCCTGGAGATGTTCAGTCAGCTGAGCCCACAGGGGTCTCCTGAGCAAGCCGGGCCTTCCTGCAGGCTGCCCAAGCGAGGCTGGAGAATTGTCTCTCCCCTCCCCTGTATTTCCTCCTCTTTCCTCCCCTCTCCCCTATCTCCTCCTCCCCTCCCCTCTCCCATGCCCTCTCCCCTTTTTCTCCCCCATCTCCTCTGTCTCCTCCCCCCTCTCTTATTTCCCCTCCCCTCCTCTCCCCTCCCCTCCCCTCTTTCCTATCTCCTCCTCCCACCCCCCCTCCCCTCTTCCCTCCCCATCTTCTCCCCTACCTCTCCTTTCCCCTCTCCTCCTTCTTCCTTCCCCCTCCCTCTTTCCATCCTGAGTCTCACCTTCCTCCCAGGCACTTACATCTTTCTTTGCCACTGGCTTGCTTTGTCACCGGGAAGAAAGGCTGTGAGTGTTTGGCTGCTTGAAGAATTCCTTGCTAAGTACACCAGTGATGAGCAATCTATCCGGCCGGTGCTGCTCGGTGCTCGGTGCTCGTTAAGGTCATCAAGAGGTAATGACACTATGCGGCGAAAGCTGAAGAGTCCGCCTGCTGGAGTCCGAGAGGAAAGACGGAGGTGTTCATCAGTTTCCTCTGCCTATCGTCAAGGTTGTTTGAATGTGTGTCTCAATGAATCTGTTCATTACGGGTAATTTGGCTTTGAGTCCATTTAATAATCACCAAAGAATACTCATCACCTCTCTCCCAGGACGAGTGTTTGTTCAGAAAGCAGGAAATCATTATGTTCTTTAAAAAACCGTGAACCAGATTCTGCCTGAGAGCCTCAGTGTACAGAGGAGACGCAAAGACTGAGAGGACATAGGGACAGGCCCTGTGAGTGGGCAGTAGCTTCCGGTGCACTTTCATTATTTTGTTTCCGTTTTATTGCTTTTCTGATTTCACAAATCATTGTTGACAAAAAAACAAGCCCTGGGAAAGTAGAAGTGACTTCTCGGGCTGAATGAGCAGGTCGCTGCAGGCTCAACCCAGACACCAGGAGCCCAAGGAGTAGACTGTGACAGCAGCTGAGAAGTGGACACTCTCTGATGGGTCCTTTCCGAGCAGTTGTAGAGAACAGCCAGCACCAAACCCCACAGCATCTGTGGGAGCCGGTTTCGAGCAAAGACGTCGCTTTAGTCTCGCGCTGGATGGACCATCTAGAGCACAGCTGACCTTTAACACGGCTGACCCAGCTTCATTCGCCCATTCGGCATATGGTCCCTTGGGCACCACCAGGAATAATCCCAGGACTGAGCCCTGAGCACTGCTGGGTGTGGCCCCCAAACAAACACAAAAGGTCTTGGTGGGAATCACATGCAATGAATTTATATGGTTCTATTGGTCATTGTGATGAATTCTATTTAAACATATCCTTAAAGAGGTGGACTTCAATTCAGCGTGTGTGTGTGTGTGTGTGTGTGTGTGTGTGTGTGTGTGTGTGTGTGTGTGGTGGTCAGGCATAGCTGGCTGTGCTCAGGGTTTACTCTTGGCTCTGCACTTGGGATCACTCCTGGCAGGATTTGGGTTCATCTGGGTGCCGGGGTTTGAATCCAGGTGGGCTGCGTGCAAGGCAAACATCTTACCCATTGTCGGCCAGCTCACACTGCAGGGAGTTGTCATAGATGGAACATAGGTGCCTCAGTCCCAAACTTCCTTGTTACAACAGTCCCCAGATGATGCGTTTGCAGTGGAGCCTTTGGGGATGATCAGGCCAGGAGATCCATCAGAGAGACCCCAGGGGACCACTTCCCTCTCCCCACTGGGAGGGCTTGAAGAGCCGCAGCTGGAAGGGTCCTCTCCACACAACAGCTGCCGGCTCTGTCCTGAAGCTCCAACTTCCAGGGGTGTGGTGTTTGACTACAGCATGAATAGAATAGACTGAGACACTCTCCCTCCCCTCCTCTCCTCTCCCCTTCCCTCCTTTCTTCCCCTCTCTTCCCCTCTCCTTCCCTCTCCTCCCCTCTTCTCCTTTCCTCCCCTCTACTGCCCTTCCCTCCTCTCCCTTCCCACTTCACCTCTTTTTCCCCTCCCTCCCTCCCTCCCTCCCTCCCTCCCTCCCTCCCTCCCTCCCTCCCTCCCCCGCTACTCCACTTCTAACTTCCCTTCTCATATTAAAATAAAAATTGACTCACACCCAGCAGTGATGCTTAGGTGTTATCCCGGCCATGTGCCAGGCAGTTGGTGCCTGTGATGTGCAGGGGACCACGTGGGGACCAGCCCAGCCTCCTGGACGTGAAGCTTGTGCTCCAGCCTGTCGAGCTGTTGCTCTGGGCCCTTTATTTCTTTTAGAAAACAGATGTTTGTTGTGGCGGGGAGACTGGGCAAAGCTTGAATCTGCTTCCTCCTCTTTCTGAGGCTTCACTCATCTGTTCGCTGATGCAGTCACCACTCATTTACCCTTTGGGAAACCAGCCAGGTTTTCTGAGTGGATAGAAGAGTTGAACCAAGGTCTCTGAGACTCTGCAATGGTCTAGGGGTGAGAGGGAGTCACAACAGCATGGTAAACAGCAGACACAGGGGATGGGGTACAGACCCCCAGACTGGAGTATATGTAATCCTGATGAACACTGGCAGTACCCCTACATTCTGACTGATGGGCTCGCCAAGATATCCAAGAATCCTTTGAGTGATCTTTTACAAGCAGAGGAAGCTTGCCCCTGTTTTTTTTTTTATTGTTCTGAGAGTTATTATCATACGTGTGTGTTGAATTTTGTTAAAAAGAAATTTTCTGCATCGATTGATACCGCCAAATGAAATTTTCTTCTTCAGTTTGCTAGCATGATAGATTCCATTGACTGATTTTCAAATGTTGAATCAAGCTTTGCAACCCTGGAATAAAGTTTGCTTAGTCATAGCATATAATTATATTTATATTGCTGAATTATTTTGGTAAGAGTTCAAGAATATTAGGAAGGGATATCAGTCTGTACTTGGACATTTTATGCTGTCTGTGGTCTTATATCATAGTAATATTAGCTTTATAAAATTAAAAGAGAACGGTTTCTTCCTCTTCTATTTTCTGGAAGAGGCTCTATATTAATTCTGTAAATGTATTCCAGTTATGGTGGGAAATATACACTGGTGAAGAGATGGGTATTGGAACGTTATATGACTGAAACCTAACCCTGAACAACTTTGTAACTGTGTAAATTGTGTATATCACTGTGTTTCAATTAAAAATAAGATATATTCCAATGAAAATCTTTGATCACAGAGACTTATTTTTGGGGGGGGTGGAGGGTAGTTAACTTATTTTTTATGTAACAAAGTTAACTTCCCTTGATAGTGGATGAGAAATACAATGCTATTTTACCTTTTTTTTTCTTTTGGGGGTCACACCCGATGATGCACAGGGGTTACTCCTGGCTCTGCACTCAGGAATTACTCCTGGCTGTGCTCAGGGGACCATATGGGATGCCGGGAATCGAACCGAGTCAGGCCTGTGCAAGGCACATGCCTTACCCGCTGTGCTATTGTTCTAGCCCCCTATTCTACCATTCTTTTATCCTGTTTTATTGTTTTATTCTGGCATTTTTAGATTTTTTTTTTTTTAGTTTTCAAAAACTCCATTATGCTGTGCCTTGGCATTTTTTTTTAATGTTTATCTTGCTTATGGCTTGCTTAGCAATGGGGATCTGCAGGGTTGTGTCTTCAAAATTTGACAGCTTCTACCATTATTTCTTTGTGTGCTTTTCAGTCTTACTTCATCCCCTCCCAGGGTCAGTCCCTGAAGCATTGTTCTTTTTTGTTCTATTTTCTCTTTATCGTTCAGATTGGATAATTTCTATCACTTTCTTCCACTTCACTGACCCTTTTCTCTATCTCCTTTATTCTCCCGTTGAGCCCACCCACTGAGTGTTTTTTTTTTAATTGACCCACTTATTTTAGTATTTTTGCAGCCCTAAAATTTCCTCTTAGTTCTTATTTATCTTCTATTTATTGGAGGAGACTTCTTTTCCTGAGATATTCTATTTCTTTTAAGTTTGTTTCAAACATGTTCCTAGTACTCATGAGAGCATTTTATAACTGCTTTAAAAGGCTTGTTTCTGAGACTGCTTTTATCTCTGTGTGGGCTTCTACCAATTGTCTTGTAAAACTTCACTTGAGAAGCCAGAGAGATGACAGGAGCTGAGACCTTTGCTCCAAGTCCGAACCCTGGACCTACATATATGCCCCCAAGCACTGCTTGATGAGATCCCTGAGCACAGAGCCAGGAGTAAGCCCTGAGCCCGGCTGGGTGGGACCAGATCCAGTTGCACCCCCCACCCCCTCACACACACACACACACACACACACACGCATGCACGCACGCACGCACGCACATACACACACTCACAAAGAACAAAATAGAAAACAAACTTTAGTTTAAGATTGTGTTCACTTGGGCCTAGGGAGTGATTTTTGATGGAAATAGGAATATCTTGAGACTGGATCTGTTGGACCCGCCTTTGGCTGACCCCTGCTGACCCCTCCGTGGTGGGAGAGGGGAGTTGCTACCAGAGAAGCCCCGTGACCTCATTTCCCACTGGGCCTCTATTGGCCACGAGGTGCCTCTTCTTGCTGTCGCAAGTCCCGGGGTGGATGAGGTTTCCCGAGGGCCCCCTGGCAGGCCTGGGGGAGGCTGTCTTGGTGCCACAGTGAGGGCTGGTGTCCAGACTGGAGTGGGAAGGAGAGGTGGCTGAGGGGCTCACGGAGGTGTGGAGGAAAGTGCTGGCTCCCTGCTTGGCCTTCCCTGATGCCCCCCCAGTAGAGGACTCCTGGTGAGGAGGGGTGTCTAGAAGCCCACCTGAGTTTTTTTTTCCCTTTATTTTATTTTATTTTTTTTAAAGTTGTAGATTTACAATTTTTTGTGCTTTGGTTTCAGTTATACAATGATCAGATACCCATCCCTCCACCAGTGCCCATTTTCCACCACCATGGATAATATCCCCCCACCCCCATCCCCCCATCCCCCCCGTCTCTGTGGCAGGGCAATCCCCTGTGTTCTCTCTCTCCTTTTGGGTGTTGTGGTCTGCAAAAGAGGCATTGAGTGGCAAACATGTTCAGTCCATAGTCTACTTTCGACATGCATCTCCCCTCCTGGGAGGATCCTCCAAACATCCTTTATTTGGTGCTCCCTTCTCTATCTGAACTGCCCTTTCCTCTAGGATACCCGGCTGGCCTCTAAGTTATGGAGTAATCCTCCTGGTGCTGATCTCAGCTATTCTTGGGTATTAATCTCATACTTTGTTACTTTATATACCCCAGATGAATGCAATTTTTCTATGTCTATCCCTCTCTTTCTGACTCATTTCGCTTAGCATGATACTTTCCATATTGTACCACTTGTATGTAAATTTCATGACTTCATCTTTTCTAACAGCTACATAGTACTCCATTGTGTAGATGTACCAAAGTTTCTTTAACCAGTCATCTGTTCATGGGCATTCAGGTTTCTTCCAGTTTCTGGCTATTGTAAAGAGTGCTGCAATGAACAAACAAGTGCAGATGTCACTTCGACTATACATTTTTGCCTCTCTGGGATATATTCCCAGGAGTGCTATTGCTGGGTCAAATGGGAGCTCAATTTCTAATTTTTTGAGAATCGTCCATACTGTTTTCCAGAAGGGCTGAACCAGTTGGCATTCCCACCAACAGTGAAGGAGTGTCCCTTTCTCGCCACATCCACGCCAGCATCGGTTGCTTTTGTTCTTTTGAATGTGAAAGCCCACCTGAGTTTTGCTGGTGGAGTATGACCCGAATTTTGCCCTGGTCTTTGACTGGAATAGAGAATGGTTATTGCTTGGAAGAGAGGGGATGGGGAGGAAAGAGAGAGAGAGAGAGAGAGAGAGAGAGAGACAGAGAGAGAGACAGAGAGAGAGACAGAGACAGAGATAGACAGAGGGACAGAAACAGACAGAGACAGAAAGGGAGAGAGAGAGACAGAGATACCCAGATGTTCTGTCCTTCCCTGTTCGCTGGCCTCTGCAAGGACCCTCTGAGCACTTGAGAAACCCACATGGGAAGAGCGGCAGGAACTTGAGGCCCTTTGAGTAGCTGTGGAGCAATCCAAGGGCACTCCTTTGCAATATAGCTCTCTCTCTCTCTCTCTCTCTCTCTCTCTCTCTTTCTCTCTCTCTCTCTCTGTCATTGCATCTCAGTTTCCAGTCCCTATCTGGTTTCCCTACTTTTTTCAACATGTAGACTTCGTCTTCATTTTTAAAAAAATAATATTTAGGAAAATTTTGAGGTGGGAGTTTGGACCATATCTGGAGGTGCTCAGGGTTTATTCCTGGCTCTGTGCTCAGGGATCACTCCTGGAGATGCTTTGGGAACCCATACGTGGTGCTGGGGATTGAACTGGGGTCGGCTGTAGGCAAGGCACGTGCCTTAACACCTGTACTACTCAGCCCAATTGGCCATATACTTCTTGTTTGTTTTTGTTTTGGAGGCCACATCAGCTCTGCTCAGGGTTTACGCCTGGCTGTGCGCTCAGGGATCACTCAGAGCTTGGGGATCACTCCTGGTAGGCTCAGTGACAGTGGACCATTTGGGGGTACTGGGTATCAACTCAGGTCAGCCGGCTGCAAGGCACGCGTCCTACCCCACCATATTCTTACTCCAACCCCATCCTTCACCTGTGGCTTAGAGCAGCAGCAGCAAACCCGGGAGGCAGTGATCTGGCAGATACCAAAAAGGCAACCTGAGCTCAGACACAGGAAAGCTGAGTGCAGAATGTCACGGCAGTCGATCAATAAGAGGGTCAGGTGAGGGCAGCCAAGAACTGCTGGGTCTGTGGAGCGGGTGCAGAGGCCAAGGTTATGGCCCAACTATGCATGTCAGGACTGTGAGCCTATCAGGTGAGCGTGAAGTCTTAGCAAACCCAAACCTGACTCAGCCCCAGGAGGGCAGCTTAGGAAGAAGAGGCCTTTCTTTGCTTTTTTTTTTTTTTTTTTTGCTTTTTGGGTCACACCCGGTGATGCTCAGAGGTCACTCCTGGCTCTGCACTCAGGAATTACTCCTGGCAGTGCTTGGAGGACCATATGGGTTGCCGGGATCCGAAACTGGGCTGACCGCGTGCAAGGCAAACGCCCTTACCCAATGTGCTATCACTCCGGCCCCAGAAGAAGCCTCTCCTGTGTGTCTGTCAACCAACCGGTCACCCGCCTGGCCGATTCCTGCCACGCCATAGCCACTTCCCTCCCAGGACACTGGAGTCTGATTTCCACTTGGTTGGCATCGAGGCAGCCCCCGACTGGACGAGCCAACGCATCACCCTTGCAGGAAAGGCAGGGCTGCTTTGGGGGCAGAAGCTCCCTCAGCAGGGAAACGAAGCAAATACTCCCATCGACGAGCTGCCAATTGGATCCCATTTTTCTGGGGCCAGGTCCGCTGCAGTGCAGAGGGTGGTGAGAAGTTTCTGCAGCCTTGGCTCTTTCTTTCCATTCAAGTTATAAATAACTGCCTCGCCTCTTAATGAAAGTGCGCACGGCGCGAACAACGAGAGGCGAAGCGAAGGGATCTGAAACCAGCGCGCAGTTGCTAAGGAACGGCTCTGGACAAGTTAATTTTGTTGGCATAACATCTTCTCGTTATTTAATCTCATGGCATATTCATTTCATCGTCTGTCACCGTGTCCCAGAAACCCCGAGGAGCTGCTAATTGCATCGCCCAGGTCTGTTGAGAAAGAACCTGGCCAGACCGCGGGGAAAGGGCCCCGGTTCCCACGGGGCTGTGAGCTTTGGCTGCTGCCTGCAAACCGTCCCCAGCGCTGGCGAGATGGGAGCTGGCAAGAGCCTCGCCTGCCTCTGCTGCTGCCCAGCGGGGCATTTGTCACCTGGGGAACCTTAAGACAATATCTGGGCCCCACCCACAAAAATTTTTATTTCATTGGTCTGGGGGCAGGATCCAGAAATGGGATGTTTTGGAACATGCTCCCCTAACCCCCCGCTTTTTTTTTTCTTTTTGGGTCACACCCAGCGATGCACAGGGGTTACTTCTGGCTCTGCACTCAGGAATCACCCCTGGCGGTGCTCGGGGGACCACATGGGATGTTGGGAATCGAACCTGGGTCGGCAGCATGCAAGGCAAATGCCCTCCCTGTTGTGCTCTCGCTCCAGCCCAGGAACAGGCTCCCTTAAGGGGATTTGGATAGACCCCTAGATCCCCCTGAGCCATAGACTGGCCAAGCTCGCCCCTGAGGTGTTTCCCTTCCCACACACTTAGATGGGGGTGCTCTCCCCTTCCGGTTCCCTCCACTGCATATGTATCCTTCAGTAAGGAGACACACGCCTGGCACCCCGCAGAGCATCTCAATATCTGCAGGGTCTTTTCTTAGTTTCTGCAGCTCCCAAGTCCTCTGCGCAGGGAGGAGAGAGTACCCTCTCAGGTCCTTGTTGGGTTAGATAAAATGAGCTGGACACTGAGGATGGGGTTCACTGTCTGCCCCCTCCCCCAGCTACACGGGGCATGTTGGTGCATAGCAGTGAAGAGAGTTAAGATGTACAGCACGATACAGTGCATAGTGACCACCCCAGGTCATGGACATCCTTTCTTGCTCCCCAATGACCATTTCCTGGGGGGGGGGAATGAAGACATTGAAGACCTTAACAGGTCCAGAGTACAGAATTACTCTCGATGCTCACGTGCTGTACAGGCACGTCTCATCACCGGAAGTTGCTTCTCTCAAACCCTAGTAACCCCCAGGGCAGGTCTGGCATTTTCAGGTGCTACAGAGAAGGGAGATCACGTGGTATTGGTCTTTCTCTGACTTATTCCAGCCGGCACGATCCCCTCAAGATCTACCTACCCATCGTTAGAGGTTTTATTTTTTTAATAGGAAAAAAATTATCCAGTGCTCCCTTCTTCCCCCCTTCCCCCCTTCCTTTCTTCCTTCCTTTCTTTCTTCCTTCTTCCCTCCCTTCCATCCTCCCTCCCACCTTCCCTTTCTCCCATCCTTCGTCCCTCCCATCATCCTTCCTTCCTTCCTTCCTTCCTTCCTTCCTTCCTTCCTTTCTTTCTTCCTTCTTCCCTCCCTCCCATCCTCCCTCCCACCTTCCCTTCCTCCCATCCTATGTCCCTCCCATCTTCCTTCCTTCCTTCCTTCCTTCCTTTCTTTCTTTCTTTCTTTCTTTCTTTCTTCTTCCCTCCCTCCCATCCTCCCTTCCACCTCTTCCCTTCCTCCCATCCTTTGTCTCTCCCATCTTCCTTCCTTCCTTCCTTCCTTCCTTCCTTCCTTCCTTCCTTCCTTCCTGTCATACACTTTAGTTGTCTCCAAACCTTGGCTAGTGTGACCAATGCTGCAGTGAACCCAAACAACTAACTAGCTATGAGATGCCACTTTCATCCCAAAGTCTGGAAAATATTGTTGCCACAGGCTGTCTGCTCCCCTGGTCGCAGGAGCCAGCGTGCCCAGTGCTGTTTGGAGTTCTGACACTGGGTAGCTCTGTGCTTGCACCTGGGCTTGGTGAAGCTGAAGCCTGGGCCGGCCCCTGGTTCCAACACAGCAGTGAAGACTGAGCGTGTACCTCCTGCTCTCTGGTCTAGAAAAACCAGAGCAGGGGACAAAAAAACTCTCTCTAGTGTGTAGCAGAAGCTACTTCAATAACGTGTGTGTGTGTGTGTGTGAGAGAGAGAGAGAGAGAGAGAGAGAGAAAGAGAGAGAGGAGACTTGGAGACTTGAGGCGTGCTGGGTTTCGGGGTGCTGGGTTTCGGGGTGCTGGCTCTCTAGGTGTTAATTCAAACACACACCCCCGCCACTGAAAAGGTGACTTCACCCGGTGCCCACACAACTCTAGAACCCCCCCCGCGGCTGTGTACGGGGGGTTTAGATGGGAGGGGATGTGGAAAGCCCCCTTACCACACCTATCTCCCCTTTCCCTAGTGACCAATCAGGTCTCTGCGTGTGGGAGAGCATCCTCGGCTCCTAGAGCGAGACCGGCTGTGTGGGCCTGGAGCGCCACCTTGTGATGGAAGAAAGAAATTTCCTCCAGGAAAAACCTCATCTCTTCCCCCCAGCCCAGCACCTTGCACCAGGTGCGCTGAGCTCCCAAGACCAGACCCCGCCAGGAGCAGCCAATACAGCGGACCGCGGTGACGATTGCTTCAGAGTCTGGAAGTGCCCGAGGTTGGCGCGCGTCCCTGCCTCTCCGGGACTCGCCACCCCTGCGGCTCTGGCTCCCGTGAGGACCTTTCCTGGGCGCCGTGGTCCAGCTCTCTCCAGGTTGGGCGCTGCTGCCCTCGTGGCCGGCATCCAGCTTGTGTGCTCAGCGCACACTAGAGGATCAAGCCTTGCCTTTGTCACCAGCCTTGAACCAAAGCGACAAGGTGTCCGTGGAGCTCGGCCCTGGAACACAGGGGGCACACAGAGGACACCCCACCCCACCCTGGCAGAGCCTCATTCTGATTGGTGTGTGTGTGTGTGTGTGTGTGAATGTGCGTGCGTGTGTGTGTGAATGTGCACGTGTGTGCGTGTGTGAGCATGTGTGTGTGTGCGTGTGTGTGCGTGTGTAAGTCTGTGAGTGTGTGTGTGTGTGTGTGTGTGTGTGTGTGAGCAATGGTCAGCTTCCCTGGAGCCTTTGAGAGCCTGTTTCTTTACCACCCCCTTTTTGTTTCTGGGGTGCTCACCTGAACCACGACCCTGGGTTCAGAGCGTCGGGCTGGGGTGTGACTGGACTTGGGTCTAGGTAAACCGTGGACAGGGCTACTGGACCTGGAGGAAGGGAGGAGGGGTTTGCAGGACCCTGGAACTTTGCCCTCAAAGGCTTTGGGGGTGTCCCAGTCCAACAGCCCCATAATGCTGACTTGGCTGGTGGGAACTGGGCGACCACTTGGCCGCTCATCAAACCCAGTCCCTTCTACCACCTTCCATCACTGTTACTTCACTCCCTTGGTCCTCCAAATAGCCATGCCAGGTGGGTGTCCCCGTGCTGCCCACCTGCTGCCCCTCAGGTGGAGTGGGGTGTTGTTAGGGGAGGACTGAAGGGTAAGGACTGCTGGTGTCTCCGCTGCCCTCCGTCAGAGGGTATGTGCAAAAGTCCTGGTGTCAGCACCTATCTGTTTTAGCTTGTACAAGTTATTGCATGGTCAGTTATTACTGTGTCCTTGCCTATAAGATGGTGGGAACAACAGTGTCTGCCACCAGGGTCACAGTGATGGACAAAGAAAAGACTGTGACCAAGCACATGATGTGCCAGCATATTCCCTGCCAGTAGCCAACACTGGTGAATGCCCAGCTTGGACCTGGTGACACTTCCCTGTGTAACAGCCACTCTGAGATCAGTTGGCAAGAGCTGACAACTCTTTATTGTTTGTATGTGTGTGTGTGTGGGGGAGGGGTGAAGAGGGCTCTTATAAACATCTTTTTATTTATTTATTTATTTACTTTATTTTAGGGCTGGAGCCACAGCACAGTGGTAGGGCATTTGCTTTGCACGTGGCCGGCCTGGCCGACCCGGGTTCGATTCCTCCGCCCCTCTCGGAGGGTCCGGCAAGCTACCGAGAGTATCTCACCGGCATGGCAAAGCCTGGCAAGCTCCCCGTGACATATTCAATATGCCAAACACAGTAACAACAAGTCTCACAATGGAGATATAACTGGGCCTGCTCGAGCAAATCGATGAACAATGGGAGGACAGTGCTACAGTGCTACTTTATTTAAATACCAAGGCTTATTAAGTTGTTCATGACATAGTTGATCCAGACTGTGATGTTCCAACACCAATCCCATCACCAGAGTGGCCTTCCCATTTTCCCAACCCGCCCCCTTAGCAGACGCACAATCATTTGTTTCATAGTGTTTGTTACAACCAAACGGCAGAGGGAATTATCAGAAACACTTCAGTAAAAGAAAATTTGTGAAAATTGTTTCTGTTTTATCATAGGGTTGCTCAGGGGGATTTAGTAGCTTTTGGGGCCAGCCGGGGGATTTAGTGGCTATTGGGGCCAGCCCGGCCTCCTGTGTTCCTGCTTGTTTGCTGGGTTTGGTTGGCATCTCTGATGCTTTCCCATCTAATCTGGGGTGCACCGCAGTCAGTCCTGTGGAGTCTGGAGGTGTCCTGAAGATCCAGGAACTTGAGCATCTGTAGAACTGGGGTGACCCTGCAGAGATTCTTGGTGAAACTGTGGTGGTCCCAGAGGGGTGTGGGTGCTGCCCTTCCCCGAGGGGACCCCGGAGGGGTGACCTCAGTGAGGTGAGGGGTGAGGGGATGGGTGTGTCCCTGATCCCTGATTTTCAGCTGATTGGCTGGCATCAGAGAGTTCGTGGTGAGTGGGCAGAGCAGGGTGGTGGCAGAGTGGTGAGTGGGAAGATCATAGCAGTGGCTGTAGGGGATGGGCGTGGACGAACCGACTGTTTTATGCTCCTGATCGTTTTTATGCTTTGGGAACTGGCAGGTCTAGAGTGGGCACTCCAGCCCACACCCTGGTGTGATGGGGGGGGGGCTCTCAGTGGAACTACTGCCCTTTCTGGGTGGGGGGGGGTGGGAGTGGTCCAAGGAGGGAGCTGTGGGGTGGCGGGTCCCCTCCTCCAAGCAACAGTCTATGCTGCAGGGTGGGAGCTGCAGTGGAGGGTTGCCTGTAGGAAGCATCCTTGTGGGCCCTCAGCATGGGGGCCTCATGAGCTCAGGGTCTTTTGAGGAAGTATTTATTGCAGGCAGCAGGATTGAGGCTCCCCTGATGCCCACCCACCCGCCAGTGGCCCCATGATCAAGAGGGTTTTGCAGAACCAGCTCCACAGATACCCCGGTGTTTTATTTTTATTTTTATTTATTTTTTTGCTTTTTGGTTCACACACATGGCGATGCTCAGGGGTTACTCCTGGCTCTGCACTCAGAAATTACTCCTGGTGGTGCTCAGGGGACCATATAGGATGCTGGGAATCAAAGCTGGGTTGGCAGTGTGCAAGGCAAACGCACTACCCGCTGTACTATTGCTCCAGTCCCGAGACCCCAGTGTTTGAAATCTGCAAAATTCTCGCAAGCATTCTTTTATAAACTTTTAAAAAGCGATTTCAGACTTTCAGGAAAGTTGCAGGAAGAGTCCCAAAGTGGCTGGTTTCCCTCAGGAGCCCCCAGTGTCCCCCCGCAATCTGCTTTATTCCTTCCTCTCTGACACAACTCAGCACCCTGTTTTCTGAACTGTTGAGAGTTGTGGCTTAGAAGACATTTCCACCAATTTTGGCTTTTTTTTTTCTAAACAGAGCAGCACATAGATAGCTCAGAACAGCAGCAAAATTAGGAAGTCATCATGATGCAACATTCTGGCAAATTCTGGGCCCGGCTCAGGTTTCACATTCAAAAGTGATTTATGGGGGCCAGAGAGATAGTACAGTGGGTAGGGTGCTTGCCTTGTGACCCAGCACCCCAGATAGTCCCCTGAGCCCCACCAAGAGTGATCCTTGAGTGCAGAGCCAGGAGTCAGCCCTGAGCAGAGGTAGGTGTGGTCTCCCACACACACAAAAAAACCCATCAACCCCCCCCCCAAAAAAAAAAATTTAATGAAGGCATAGCATGAATGATTTTTTTTTTTTTGCTTTTTGGGTCACACCCGACGATGCACAGGGGTTACTCCTGGCTCTGCACTCAGGAGTTTCTCCTGGCGGTGCTCAGGGGACCATATGGGATGCTGGGAATCGAACCCAGGTTGGCTGCGTGCAAGGCAAACACCCTACCCGCTGTGCTATCGCTCCAACCCGCATGAATGATTTTTTAAATATTTACTTATAACTGGCAATGAAATAAAGCAGTTCAACCAAGTTTATATTTATGATTTTTTTGGTCTGTTTTTGTTGAGGGACCATGACCCAGCAGTGCTGAGTGTTGTCTACTATGCAAGCTCATTCATTGGTATTCTCATTTAATTATTTTTCAGTTAAAATAATGGTTATGAAAACATTTAAAACTTAAAATATCTGGAGATTCATTTATTATGTAGGGGTCACACCCGACTGTGTTTGGGTGTCACCAGGGCTATACCAGGTGAATTCAGGGCTACATTTTGTGCTGGGAAGCCAATTCAGGGACACACATACCAGCCTCTTGGCCTGTCTCTCCATCTCTCCCTCCACCCAGAGACTGATTTCGTTTTTGCTTTCTTTCTTTCTTTCTTTCTTTCTTTCTTTCTTTCTTTCTTTCTTTCTTTCTTTCTTCCTTCCTTCCTTCCTTCCTTGCTTCCATCCTCCCTCCCTCCCTCCCTCCCCCCCTCTCTCTCTTCCTTCCTTCCTTCCTTCCTTCCTTCCTTCCTTCCTTCCTTCCTTCCTTCCTAATTAATCAGAATCCCCCTTGACATTGATCAGTGCTATTCTGTTCTCCTCAAGCTTGCTGTTTGGAAGAGTAGAGCTGGTTTGGACGCATACGCTTTACGTGACTGATCTGGGTTCCAGCCAGGCCCTGAGCACTGCAGGAGCAACTCTGAGCAGAGCCAGGTGTGGCCTCAAAACAAAGCAGAATTAAATTTTTTTTTTTAATTTAACGTTTTACACGAACGTGTTTTTTTTTTCTTTCTTCAGCTAAGGTTGATACCACAAGAACCAGTCTGGGTTTTTCTTTTCTCTCTCCAAGAAAGTTTTCATGATGTTTCATTAACAAGATTATCAACACAAAGTGGCAACGGTTTCCATGAACCCCTATCAATTAATCCATTTACACATTCAGTAGAGCAAATTTATTTTTGAAAAAGGCTATGCTACTGAATGGTTACATTAAACATCTTTAGCACTATTTGGGCTATTACAGAAGATCGGTTTGTAATTCATATCAGGCATTGCAGGTAGCAGTTTCAATTTCCTGTCGCCGGCGGAATTGCAATTTTCATGGGCACACATAGAGAGGAGCTCAGCTTCTTTCATCTTTCGTTTGCAATTAAAAACACTGCGTCGTCTAATGCATCTCAGTATGATCCCTGTCCCACGGTGCCAGCTCAGAATAATGAGAGCTCAGGATTTAGGGTCGTGGCAGTCTCGTTTTACCTGGAAAGATTCTGACTTGAGAAAAGGCAAGTAAAACTAAGCATTTATTTAGCAGCCACATCTTCAGTCCCCAAAGAGGAGCCAAGTGTGTCAGAATGGTGAAGAAGCGCCCAGTTTCGTCTGTACCCGTGGGCAATGGGCACGATGCTTTTCACGTCCATTGTCATCATCCTCAGAGGGATTTTTCACAAAACACTGCTGCCTGCTTCCGTGTCCATCTCTGCAGAGGAGCCTGGTTTGAGCCTGGTTTTATCTCTCGCCTGGGGACACGTACCTGTTCTGTCACCGGTCCAAAGCCCATGCTTTCCCCTTCATAGTGGTTTTCAGACCCCAGAATAGAGTAGGATTGGCCTTGGAGTTCATTTTTAGGGTGTGTGTGTGTGTGTGTGTGTGTGTGTGTGTGTGTGTGTGTGTGTGATATGCTTTCTATTGACGTGGTAAACATTGAAATACCTGGAACCGGAGTGATAGTACAGTGGGAACTATCATTGTCTGCCTTGCATGCCACCTGGCTCAGACCCGGCATCCCATAGGGTCCCTTGAGAACTGCCAGGAGTCATTCCTGAGTGCAGAGCCAGGAGTACCCCCTGAGCATCGCCGGCTTTGACCCCCAAAGCCAAAATCAACAAGCAAAACCATTGAACTACCTTTTCCTTCACCTGTTTCCTCTCTTAGGCTTTCACAGACAATTTTATTGGAAGAAATACAGACATGTTGCTTCGAACCACTGAAAATCGTTGTAGGGGTTGGAGTTAACAAACTGGGGCACAAAAAATGCCTGTGGGCAGCTCAGCTTTGATCCCTGGTACCACATTGGTCCCCTGAACAGTGCCAGCTGAGCACAGAGCCAGCAGCCACTGGACACTGCGGGGTGGGGCCCCCGAAGTCCCCCACCCCAGTACAATGTCTAACCCATGCGAAGCACGCTCTCTGCTAGTGAGTTGCATTTATGGACACTGCTTATTTTGTCTTATTTTTTCAGAACTTTCATTCCAGCTAGAAACCCATCACAGTAATACGTTTGCCAGGCAAGTTCTTCTGGACGGAAATGAAGCTCTCAGCCGCCAGTAACCATGGAAGCATTTAGTCAAGCCACACTCACTCACCTGGCCAATGACTCCAATCCGGGCCATGTTCTTTTCTTCTCAATTTCAATTCCAATGCAGAGGAAGAAGGAGAAGGAAGACGAGGAAGAGAAATGAATATAAAGAGCAGAAGAACCTTGTGGAGAGGATTGTGTTTATTTAGAAACGAGGGAAAAATATTACAGGTGTCAGAAGAAGGAATAGACCTGAGCCAAATCGCAGAGATCACATCAGGCAAATTTCAGTCACACTCAGCCAGCAGGGCATGGGTCAGTGGAACTGGGAGGTCACACAAGAGCCCGGTAGTAGTGGTAGAAATTCTGCCACTGAGTAAACTCTTATGGATATTCAAGACTTTAAATGATGGCTGCTGGCAGTCCTGTATAATGCCATTTGTTTAAAAAATCTGATTCCATCAGTCCGTGGCATTCAAGGAAATGCAAAGTTTATATGCACATTCAAAGAAATGCAAAGTTTTTATCAACAGTAAGTCACAAATAGATGAAGAAAGTAGAGAGGGGGAAAACCTTCAGCAAAGTGCTGTTGCCAGAGATCCTGTTGTGAGTCTGTGAGATTCGTTATCATCACCCTGGGAACTGCACCAAATGGGAAAACTTCACTTAACACAATGCCCTTCCCAAAGGATGTTGGGTTAATTAAGTTTCCTGCATCAATTCTGGGTAGCCCAAATATTATTCTTTCTTTTCCAGTTTTGGGTGTTTCAAGAATTCCTGAGAAGTCACTCTGATTGTCCTCCCTCCCTCCCTCCCTCCCTCCCTCCCTCCCTCCCTCCCTCCCTCCCTCCCTCCTCTCCTTCCCTCCCTCCCTCCCTCCCTCCTTCCTTTTCCTTCCCTCCTTCCTTCCCTCTCCCTCTCTCCCTCCCTCTTTTCCTCCCTTCCTCCCTCCCTCCCTCTCTCCCTCCCTCCCTCCTCCCTCCCTTCCTTCCTCTTGCTTTCCTTCTTTCTCCTTCCTTCCTTCCTTCCTTCCTTCCTTCCTCCTTCCTTTCTTCTTCCTTCCTTTCCCTTCCTTCCTTCCTTCCTTCCTTCCTTCCTTCCTTCCTCCCTCCCTCCCTCTCTTCTTTCTTTCTTTCTTTCTTTCTTTCTTTCTTTCTTTCTTTCTTTCTTTCTTTCTTTCTTTCTCCAAACACAATTAAATGTCTTTCAAGAGTCAGATTGTTATTGGAGTTCCCTTCATCATCCTTATCCCACAGAGAATGTTTATCATTTCCCAGGACCAGAGAGGAAAGAGTGTAGAACACAAGCACACACCTTAGAAAAATCCTTGGCATATGGCTTTCCTATAAACACTGACTCCTTCCAATGCTCCCTGTTCTCATAAATTAACAAGATATTACATATAAAAGACTAGTTTTCCTACTTTTTTACATGGCCAGAGGGAAAAAAAAGTTTGCATCACTGAATTCCAGTCTCCCATTTGAAAGGATAGAGTGAGATGCTGTATTTCCTCTGAAGCAATCCACTGACAGGCCTCTGTAGCAACTCCGGGGGTGGGGCTGAAACACGAGGGTCTCACTGGTGCGTCACGATTGGCTGTGAGCATTCTGGGTCCAGCAACTGCCTCCAGTCACAGGTTGGAAGAGAGAGAACTCTTGGCTTATGGACAACACCTGGTTGTGCTCGGGGCTACTCCTGGCTCAGTGCTCAGGGGCACTCCTGTCAACACTTGGGATACAAGTGCAGTGCTAGGAGTTGAACCTGGCTGGGGCTCTGTACATGCCAGTCACCTACTCCGACTCTGAGAGAGAACTTAAACAAAAATTGGGTCACATCCAGCTGCACTCAGGGCTTACTCCTGGCTCTGTGCTCAGGGATCATTCCTGGCAGCCTCGGGAGTGTGTGTGTGTGTGTGTGTGTGTGTGTGTGTGTGTGTGTGTGTAGTTGGGGGAAGCTGTTGGGAATAGAACCAGGTCAGCTGCATGCCAGGAAAACTTTTCTTCTGTACTACCTTATAAGTCCTAGAGTTAATTCTTAGTATGACTTTCAAAATGCCCAGGGTCAGAGAGAGGAGGAGGATTGTACCTGTTGTACAATTATACAGCAATTGTACCAACACAGGAGCATAGCATGAGCAGGAGAGCTGTCATTTTGGACACCTTGTCCCTCTTTCCTAGAAGAAAAGCAAAACTCACCTAAACAAATGACCCCGTGGAGGGAAGCCTGGGTTCTGGGAGAGGAAATGGAGCTGGGGGCAGGGAAGTACAGTACCACAAAGGGAAGAAGCAGAAGGTGGTCGAGTGGGTGGCCGTGCCCGGGGCAGCAGACTCACTTCCTGGGGTCTGGGCCCACCCTCACTGCCCTCTGCCTCTGCCTAATGCCTTTGCCACAGGAACCCCTGAAGCCACAGTGGCCTCTGAAGGCCAGGGCAGGCTTCACAGACACCCCCAGACCACACTCCCCCCCCCCCCCCCACCTGGAGAAGGCCCGACTCGAGCCCTGGGAGGTGGCCGCAGGCCCGGCGAGATGGTGCCAGGAGAATCATTTCACTTGGTTTCCTGCAAGCTGATGGGAAACAGCAGGACATCACACTCAGACTTCCAGAGGCTTCCATCGGACCCCCTCAATCTGCTTCTCCATTTCTAATTACATGTATTAACAAGTTCATGGCGGTGAGACATGAAGAAGCCCATTATGTAATCAGATTGTCTTTGATGGTATAGTTAATGCTAATGTGATGATTATGTGCGAACATTTAAATATATGACACTCATTATCAAAGAATGATTTAAAGACGAGGCACTAGTCCCCCGACCCCTCCCCGTATTCCTTAACGTTCTTTGTCTCCGCGTTCTTCCTCAGTCGGTGGGAAGGCACGAGCCCGTTCTCTCATGTCGGGACCTGGCGTTTCGTGATCTCTCGTGTCCCTCGGCCTTTCTCCTTCCCTGGATCCCTGGGACAAAAGCTGGCCCCGGAGTCCTTCTCAGTAGTCCCTTCAGTTGCCATGGAGCCTCAGTGGCAGCACGGAGTAGGAGGGAGAGTGGACTGGGCATGAGGACGTGGGCACAGGGGCTCCCTCTGACAGCCCTTGGGCGTCGGAGAGAGAGTACAGGGACAAGGTGCCAGCTCTGCATGGGGCAGACCCTGCTCCAATCCCTGGCACCACCTACGGGCCTCCAAGCACCACCAGGGGTGTCTCCTGAGCACAGGTGTGGCCCCAACAGCCCCTCCCCCCCCATATCCCTGTGGGCTGCAAAAGCCATTAACAGCTCTGGGATTCACTTACAGAGATGGGTAGAGCAAATGCCAGCCAAATAGGGGCAGGTTATGTAGACTGTCAACCGTAAAATGCTGCTCGAGTCTTAGAAAGACAGGCTGGCAGTTCTCTTTGTTTCGGCTGTTCAAGGTCCGTTGTTCTAATCAAGATGTCACATGCTGTACAGTCCTATTAAAATAATGATCAGGTCCTGGGAGATGCTCAGAGGGAGCACGTCCTCAGGGGTCCGGGTTGAACCTCCGCACTGCAGGGGTGTGGTCCTGGCAGTGCCACGCCCCCCTGGGGCTCCACAAATAATGTGAAAATACAATGATCAGGGGCTGTGATGGGACTTAGAGGCGGAGCACATGCCCCGAGAATGTGTGAGTCCTTGAGCTTGATCCCCAGCACCCCCAAAAGAAAATTACTAAAAGTAATCAAATTATGCACGTGGGCAAAAAAATTATTCAGAGAAATATGCAGCAAACTGCCAAAAAGGAGGCATCTCATTCCTCAGAGCCAATCTCATCGTAAACGTGTCAGGATATGCAAAAGTTTCTATTGTAAGCAGGAGAAAAATAGTTTAAAAAATGAATCTAGGGGCTGGAGGGATAGCACAGAGGGTAGGATGTTTGCCTTGCATGTGGCCAACCTGGGTTTGATTTCCAGCATCTCATAGGGTCCCCCGAACCCCGCCAGGAGTAATTCCTGAGTGCAGAGCCAGGAGTAACCCCTGTGCATCGCTGGGTGTGACTCAAAAAAAGCAAAAAGAAAAAAATGAAAAATGGGGGAAAAAAAAGAAAAAATGACTCTAGGAAACCTCAAAATTCTCTACGTTTCCTTCTTGCTTGAAACGAGATCGGCCACTGCCCTCTGTGCCATTACAAGGAACTGAAGGCAAAACGGTGCCTTTGAGAAAGTTTCTCATCTCACAGAGAGCCTGGGAGCTGAGAACTGTGTCTGGTTTGTGTCCATGTGGGACAAACACTCCGGTCAGAGGCCTGCGGGGCAGGAACTGACTGGTTTTGGGGGGCCCTGGCATGAAGGGGTCTTGCTTATCTCCAATCCTACGGGGAGATGAGTCTGACCCAGACAGCAGGGGCAGGTCCTGAACAGATGATGGATTGGAAACACCTGGCTGCCGTGATGGTCTTATGACCCAGCATTCCAGGTGGGGGGGCATCACATGTCCTAGGCATAGTGTCCAGGAAGACTGTGTCCACTGTGTGGGCCGTGTCTGCTCGCCCAAGGGAGGGCTTCCGGGGTAACGTGGCAGCTGGCCTGAGCAGTGGGGGGTCAGGAGGCAGGGCAGGAGTGAAGGGCTGTGCTGGGGTTGCAGGGACCCCCGTCAGCCAGGACTGATATCAGGAACTGTGCTGGTCACAGAATTTGCTACACAGATTGTGTCACTGCAGCCTCAGCAATCCTGTAGGTGAATAAACAGCCCATGCATCGCTCTCATGGTGTCACCCAGCCTCTCAGTGGTGAGCTGGATTCTGTACTTACACGGTTCCAGGCTCCAGGTAAATAACCTCTATAACGTTCCTTCCTTTAGGGACACATGCCAGCAACAGAATATTCTAGTCGCTGGGGCAACGTTGGCTTCTGATGGGAAATATTTTCTCTTCTGCCAATGCAAGAAACTGATGCCCGTCTCTTAGGTTGTACCTAACCCTGGGCTGTGGAGGGATACTTCTGTCACATTCAGTATTTGTTCTGGCCCTTTTCTTATTTATTTTATCTCATTGAATCACAACAATTCTGCAGAATTTATAGCTCCCATTTTACAGAAAAATAAACTGAGATCCACAGAGGCTAAGTAATGTGTCCAAGGTCATATAACTAATAAGTGGTGGAGTTGTTACAAATCCGAGTTTTAATCATGCCTGAAGATAAAGTACAGGAGATACAGCCCTGGCCTTGCATTTGGCCGCTGCCGCGGTGACCTTAATTTAAATCCCTGGCACCACATAATGATTCCTAGAGCACCGCCAGGTTGTCCCTGAGCACAGAGCCGGGAATTGCCCTTGTGCACGTCGGGGTGATTTAAAAACCTTGCCTTTAGGCAGAGGCGCTAGGCTGTCCCTTCCCAGTTCCCTGCACACTCTTGACACTGACTGTCACACCCACAATCTGTCTCTGGACGCCATCTTAGTGCACCAACAGCTCTGGTCCAGAGACTCCCAATTGAATCCCAAAATGGATTAGTGCCCTACAAAGATGTCTCTGGAACACAACCATTTACAATCTAGAATTCCAGAAGTGTGTGGCTGCTTTTGTGGCTGCACGAAGCTCTCATGATATTCACAATGAACAACGGAAAATAAATTATCTAGCGTCTGCTTCTGGCAGGTAGGCTTGAAAGGTGGTGGGAAAATTCGAGCAAAACATAATACCCAAAAAGTGGAGAGATGTTATTGGGGAAATTGTCTGCCATCCCAGACTGGGATGGGGGATAATGGAAACATTGGTGATGGAAATCTTGCACTGGTGGAGGGATGGGTGTTCGATCATTCTATGGCTGAATCTCAAACATGAAAGCATTGTAACTATCTCACGGTGATTCAATTGAAAAAAAAAACCCCACCTTACCTTTGTGATTAAAACAATACCAACGAGGGTGATGAGATAGTCGAGTCGGCCTGTGATAGAGTGGGCAGGAAAGCTGTGTCCAGAGGCAGGAAATAATAAAGGTCCTAATTCCTTGGTTTCCTCTATGTGCTCTCTTCGAAATTTCACAGTGATTCTCTCTGAAGGGCTGATCCCAAGCCCGTGTATGAAGGCAGATCCTGTGTCTTCGAGGTTCCCGGATATGTCCGTCATCACCGAAGAGAGAGACATCAGGAACTAATCCCAAGGTTTTCTAACAGAGAAAGCTGGCTTTCCCTTTTCCCCCAATGATCCCTGCCACTTTTAGCGACTCATCCTTGGTGGGCCTCCAACATGGCAAATGAAAGAATCTTTATTGAGCTGGTGGGTTGATGTCAGGCAGCTGAGTTTCTTTCCAGATGCTGGACCCTCAGATCTTCGAAGCTACAGCAAGTCGCCCTATTACACCAGTCCAGCCCCCATCCCTCCCCTCTCCCCCTCAGATCATGCAGAGCTTACTGCAGGCTTGCAGAGGGCTGGGGTGAAAGGAATAATCCACAGGACACAGACTTGAAAACACCTTGAAAATACCTACAGTTTTCAGCAGCTTCATCCCATGTTCTCTGTCACCCCACATGCTTAATCCCAGCCACACTCTCCTCTCTTCCTGCTTCTTTGTCTTACCTGGAGAAAAACGTGAGCCTCACCAAGCCAGTCTGTGCCACAGGGGAGGCTGTTGACATATGGGCACACTTCCTCCCACTACAGCCAACAGGAACCAGTCCTGTCCTGGCCACAGGCACTGAGCACCATCTTACAAACAGCCATTTCCTGTGAGCTTCACACAAATGAAACCTTTTGCTTCAAGCAAAGAATCATTCTGGAAGCCATTCTCTGCTCACAGCTTCCAGAAGGAGGAAGAGGAGGATGCTTCTTTCCAAAAGAGACAGGACAGAGTAAGTCTGGGAACCCCATGACTACGGTCAAGGCATTCAGTGTTCGTTCTGTGTGGAAAGACCCTTCCCACCATGACTATTTGAGAATTAAAGAAAATCACATGCCCTCTGATCTTCTCTCAACCAACCTAAGGTCTTTTCAGTTTGAGGCATGAAAGTAAGAAAGAAAAGAAGGAAGAGAGAGGAGAAAAAAGGAAGGAAGTGAGGGAAGAGGGAAGGAAAGGAAAAGAAAGAAGGAAGGGAATGAAGAGGGAAGGAAAGAAATAAGGAAGGAAGGGAAGAAAGAGGGAAGGAGGGAAGAAAGGAAAGGAAGAGACAAGGAAGGAGTAAGAAAGAAGGGGAGAAAGAAAAATGCAAGAAAGGAAGAAGAAAGAAGGAAAGGAAGAAAGGAAGAAGAATAAAAGAAAGAAGGAAGGAAGAAGAGAAGCAAGGACAGGAAGAGAGAAGGAAGGAAGATAAAGAAGGAAGAAATGAAAGACGGAAGAGAAGAAAGAAGAAATAAAGGAAAGGAACAAAGAAGGAAAGAAAGAAAGGAAGGAAGAAAGAAAGGAGAAAAGAAGGGAGGGAGAAAAAGGGAAGAAACTAAAGAGAAAAAAGGAAGGCGGGAAGGAAAGAAGGAAGGAAGGGAGGGAGGGAGGGAGGGAGGGAAGAAGGAAGGAAGGAAGGAAGGAAGGAAGGAAGGAAGGAAGGAAGGAAGGAAGGGAGGGAGGGAGGGAGGACGGGAGGGAGGGAAGGAGGGAGGGAGAGGGGGAGGGAAGGAAGGGAGGGAGGGAGGAATGGGGGGGGGAGCAAAGTTTCTTCTTTCCTCCGCAAGGGACGAGCTGCGAGGCTCTCTGATGATTCCAGGACAGGAAACGAGAAGTGACTGCGAGGGCGGATGAAAGCGCGGGGCGTTCGCTACCATTTCCTGCGCGGCATCTGTTTGCAATAAGCTTCCCCGCGGCCACGCCTGCAGTTTCCGCCGGGCGCGGGTGTCCGGGCTGGGGCGGGGTACCCGGGGGTCTCACACCTCGCGGGCTGTCGGCCTCGCGGGCAGCGCCTCGGAGCGGGCGGGTCGCTTCCTCCTCTCGGCCCGGCCCATTCCCAGGCCGGAGGGGCCGCTGCCCATCCGCACCCACCCAGCACCCGCTCGGGCTGGACGGGAGTCGGAGCGCCCACGCGGAAAGCCTCGCCTCCAGGGGGCGGCAGAGAGCTGCTGCTGGGCGGCCCGGGCCCGGCGGATGCCTCGCGGCTGGCCGGTCTCCGGGCGTCGGTTCCCGTTCCCAGCGCTCCCCGCAGCCAACTCCAGGGGGAGCGTGTGCTGCGTGTCCAGCAGGCTCTGGGCCGGGGGCTCGTCTGGTCATCTTCCCTCAGCTCCTCGCAGCGCCTGGCACGGTGTGTGCGCGTGTGTGCGCGTGTGTGCATGTGTGGGTATGTGTGTGCGTGTGCGTATGTGTGTGGGCGGGTGCACGCGTGCGTGTGTGCATGTGTGCGTGTGTGTGTGCGTGTATGTGCGTGAGTGTGTGCATGTGCGATTGTGTGGATGTGTGTGTGCGTGTCCATGTGTGTGCCTATGTGTGTATGTGCCTGTATGGACGTGGATGTGTGTGCATGCATGCGTGTGTGCGTGGATGTGTGTATGTGTGTGCATATGTGTCTATGTGCCTGTATGTATGTGTGTGTGCGCGCACACGTGTGTATATGTGTGTGTGTGTGTATGTGTGTATGTATGTCTGAACTGGGTGTCACCAGCGGCTCCTCCGAAAGGACGTTGTAACCCCATGCTACCATACTCAGAACAGTCAGCAGATGGCACTGCGATTTCTGCGCCAGCTGCCGGGCTGCTAGTCCATCTGGGTTATGAGCAGAGGAAACATCCAGAAGCTTCCCAGCCGGTCCTTTCCCGGGGCACGCCCACTACCCTCACTCTCAAACCCCAAGTTCTTGCTGGAGGGAGCAGGGCAGAGGGAAGGAGAGTTAGTGTGCTCTATCATCTATGCCTGTTCAGGGATGGGATTGGAGGACACGTCCAAAAGAATCCCAGGGTTCTCCCTTCTCAGAGAGGTCCTGGGACATTAGAGAAGAAGGATCAACATCAGCCAACAGGAGAACAGTTTCTACGAAGGGGCAACGTTCTTGACCAGAGGAACACTTCACAGAGTTAAAAATTATATGCCAAGGGCCAGAGTGATAGCACAGTGGGCTTGCCTTGCCGGCGACCGAGCTGGCTTTATTCCCAACACCATCTACGAACCCCCGAAGTTATCTTTGAGCTCAGAGCCAGGAGTGAGCTCTAAGCACAGCTGATTGTGGTCCAAAAATAAAGAAAAACCACCACTACAACAAAACAAACACAAACAAATTAAAAACTTCCCAACCCCACCCTCTCATCCCCAACACACACACACACACACACACACACACACACACACACACACACACACACACACACAGAACTTAAGAGACTCCAGGCTGAGAACTCTGGGACCTACTTGGAATAGGGAGGGCTGATTCTCCATTGTGCTAGAAGACCCAGCTCTCACCCACACTTGACATCCTCTTGCATATTAAATGGCCCAGCTCCACAGCTCCACAACCAATCTCAAGGAGATGCCAAACCACTGAATTTTCCCAGTGCAACACTCCTCGAGTGCATGGCTGCATATGTGGTAGCACAACACCTCCAAATGTCAAAGCCCAGTAGGGGTGCGGCCGATTAGAAGGAAAAATTGGGGCCAGAGCAATAGTACAGCGAGTAGGGCATTTACCCTGCATGGGGCTGACCCAGGTTTGATTCTCAGCGTCCCATATGGTCCTCCAGCATCGCCAGGAGTAATTCCTGAGTGCACAGCCAGGAGTAACCCCTGAGCATCGCTGGGTGTCACCCAAAAAAGCAAAAAAAAAAAAAAAAGGAAAAAAAGAAAAAAGAAAAAAGAAAGTTGTGTAGAAGCCCACTAAGCTCAGTGAGTGAGAACACAAGCACAGAAGACTCAGCTAGCACCGATAAGCCCAGTAAACCCTCAACCAATGTCTTTGGCAACACCATTTTGAGATACAACAGTTTCCACGATTTTTCTTTTATTTAACTATTTTTTGATAATTCCATTTGCCATTTTGTTGCTGGAGCGATAGCACAGCGGTAGGGCGTCTGCCTTGCACGCAGCCAACATGGCCGACCCGAGTTCGATTCCTCCGCCCCTCTCGGAGAGCCCGGCAAGCTACCGAGAGTATTCGATATGCCAGACACAGTAACAACAAAGTCTCCAATGGAGACGTTACTGGGCCCGCTCGAGCAAATCGACGATCAACGGGAGGGCCTTTACCTTTACCTTTTATTTTGTTGTAACAAGTCATATAAAGTCAACTCTTTTGTGCCTGCTAAGGGAGCAGGCTTGGGGGTGGGTGAGAAGCTGGGGACACTGTTGGAGGGAAGGTCACACTGGTGGTGGGATTGGCGTTGGGATATTGAATGCCTCAAACAACCGTACTATGAAAAACTTTGTAAGTCATGATGTTTAAACAAAGTTCGCAGGAAAAGAAAAGAAAGCAAAACAAAATTTCAATGGTATTATTAAAGAAATAAAATAAATTAAAAATAAATACTATAGAAACTGGAGAGATAGTACAGAGAATAAGGCACTTGCCTTGCACACCGTTGACCTGGGTTAGATCCCCCGCATTCCATATGGTCCTCTGAGATCTGCCAGGAGTGATTCCTGAGTGCAGAGCAAGGAGGAAGCTTCTATTATCACCAGATGTGGCTGCCAAACAACAAAAGAAATAATGCACTAAAATACTCCGTTATAGCCACCATGACCAGCCATGACTGTCACTGTTCCTGCCACCACCATTATCCCTATCATCATTTCCTTCACCACCGCCACCATCACTATCATCACCTCCTCCATCACCAGCATCTTCTCACCATCTTTATCACCACTGCTTCATTACCACCACCACTATTCTCATCAGCACTGCCATCACCATCATCTCCTCTACAACCGGCACCTCCTCACCATGTTTATCACCACCACTGCCACCACCACCACCACCACCACCTCACCACGATCGCTTCCACCACCTCCATCACTTCTACGAGCCCTGTGACCACCACCGTGGATGCTGGGTGCTGTAGAGAGAACCCCTGACATGCACCATACACGTTGTGTCTCTTTATTTTGCCTGAGACACTTCATGCAGTTGGAAGACACCCAAGGATCTTGAGGAGACAGTCTGACCGGATACCTGAGTAACTACAGTTCTGTCTGCACAGCATGTTTGTCCCTTTTCATACATTCTGGTTTTGCTGGGATCCCAAACGGATCACGAAGATCTACGAGGAAAAGGCCATGGTGTGTTTGGAAGAAGGGAAGCAGCTGCATACAGGAGAGGGACTATTCTTGCCTTCTCCCTTCCCAACTCCATGTAAAGTGGAACAACTAACTTGAGCTTCAAGAATGGCTATCTCAGCTCAAAGGGAGGGAAGAGAGAGAGAGAGAGAGAGAGAGAGATTGTGTGTGAGTGTGTGTATGAGAGAGATTTTGTGTGTGTATGTGACAGGTGTGTTTGTGTGTGTGAGATAATGTGTGTATGAGAGTGTGAGAGTGAGAGAGTGTGTGTGTGAGAGAGTGTGTGTGAGAGAGAGAGAGAGAAAGAGAGAGAGAGAAGGAAAGTGCCTGTCATGTCATAGAGACAGGCAGGGGCACTGTAGCAGAAGGGAAACTGGGAGCGTTGGTGGTGAGAAATGGACACTTGTGGAGGGATGGGTGTTAGAACACTGTATATGACTGAACTTGATTATGAACAGCTTTGTAACTGTATCTCATGGTGATTCAATAATAAAAAGAGGCCATCTTACAGCACACAGCAACAAAGAAGAAAACCGGCTGGGGACCCCACAGCTCCCGGAAAATACTCCAGGTTCCAAATAGAGCCGATATCACCGGGAGGTCCCAGATGGGGTAGGTGCTGCATCCTGCCTTCTCCAGATGGAACCCCGATGACCATGAGTCTGCAAGCGGGCACCAGGACATTCTTTCCATTCTTTCTTTGGTGGCTTACGTGGCCATGCGACATCTCCTTATATACAAAGTGATCAATGGAAAGTAAATCATCCAACGTTTCTCCCTGAAAATCAGACTTAACTCTTTTGCAAACCACAACACCCAATAGGAGAGAGAGAACAGAGGGGAATACCCTGCCTCAGAGGCAGGGTGGGATGGGGGGGATGGGAGGTGGGAGGGATACTGGGATCCGTGGTTGTGGGAAATGGGCACTGGTGGAGGGATGGGTATTCAAAAGAAATAAATAATAAAAAGAAATACATAAAAATAAGGGACAACTCTGCTTCTCCTGGGCACTGTGTACATGACTGATCATTGAGGTACACTCCCTGGTGCCCCATTTGAGATTTCTGGTTGCCTAACAGGACCCCAAAAAAGACATCATCCTGCAGAACCCTTACACACAACCGAGATGGTGCGAAAGTTCACTGCAGCTGTGGAATGATATGTCTCCCAGGACAAATGCAAAAGGCTGGGGGCAGCTAAGCTTCTAGAAACAGCTCAGTCAGGAAGATTTTTATTTGCACACGAGTAGAAAATGATGGCCAGGCCCCTTCTTACTGAACTCCTGAGATGTTCCTATGAGGTGTTTTGCCTTCAGACCATGAAAATTCTCAATGGAGAAACAGCCCAGGCTCTACAGAGAAGATGGGCTTCCAGGTTTGGAACGTTGTCTTCCCTGGGGAGAGGCTGAAGACAGGAAGGGTGTGTCTTCACACCATCTGCTGAGATGGGGGTGGTTGGGAGGCCTGCCTTTAGTGCATGTCACCGACGTCTGTCCGCTGATGAAAGCCCAGCTGGGCGGGGAACAGAGTCCAGGAAGACTCTGCTTTGAATGAGCCCAAGGGAGAGGAACAGTTGAAGCAAAAAGAAAGAAAATACAAATCATATATATTCCTCCAGTTTTATGCAGTTAATATCACAGGCAAATATAGACACCTGGAGACTGTCAAATAGAAATTAAAAATTCATTGGAAGGAAAGGACAGTGTTTGCACGAATTGCCTATAAATCTTCAATAACTAACTTTCTTTGGGCACAGCATCACATATTCATTCTTCTTTTTCAGTGGGTCTCATTAGATACAAACTATTATTGCCAAACGATTGAACAGTGTTGATTAAAAAAAAGTGTTGTGTGAATATTCTTAAGAACCGCAAGCTTAGTTTTAAATGAGATTTATGCTACTGAACAGGAAAAGGCTTTGTCTTCCCATTGATTTATTGACCCTGATCATGAAATTAAAGGAAATTGTATATACCCAGTTGGAAATGACAATAGTTGCCTCCAAATGTACTATATCCCAATTCTCTTTGATATTGTCAGGTTGACGTCACTTCCTCTAGCCCAGGCCAGGGGTACCATCTTCTTCTCCTGCTTGCCTGCCCCGGAGAACTTCTTCCCCTGTCTAAACGTTGCCCAAAGAGACGTTTTCAGAGGAAGCAGTTTCTTAAGATGGGGTGTGTTTTCCAGCTGTGCTTTCTGGGCTGCCATGGTGAGAATTGTTAGCAAAGGACCAGGAAGAAAAAAGAAGAAGAATGCTCAGCGAAAATCAATGAATTGCATATGGTGCCCGTTAAAAGCAATAACTAGGCAGAAGATGAAGGGCTGAGTTTGCACGTGTGAACCTGCCAGGGTCCTGCTTTCCTGAGGGATCAGCGGTGGTTACTTCCTGCTCATGTGCCTGCCTCTGGGCACACCCAGTGACAAGAGCCTCATTGAGAGGGAAAGGATGGGGAGGCAGGGTCAGGAGGGGAGTAGGGAGACTTAAATGTTTACCTTGACGCTAGGCCTCATTCTTTGCAAGCTCTTACCACAGAAGACTTTGGCCAAGGATTTGCCAATAAAGGAACGGGAACTATTTCAGGGGCTGCATCCACACTGGAAAACCAGGGGACCACGGAAGTCGAGATTTTTCTCGCGAGATTTTCTAGCCCTGAATGGTAAACCTCCATCCACTCACAATTGGAGAGGAATTGTCCAAGATCAGTTCACGGCCTAATGGACTCCATCCCAATTTTATCAAGTTTGAAGCTATATGCACATGTATGCTTGCATCTTTTTTGTCTGTGTGTATGTGTTATCTATCGTTACCACCCTGCCCTTCCCCAGTTATCTATCAATAGATAGGAAGGAAAGATGCATTATAATTCAAATATTTGTGCATTACAGCATAAATATTTTCTATCCACCATATGGAATAATAACACAATAAAAGCTCTTCAAAGTGACTTAGAAGATGGCAGAAGAAATAATTTGACACGAACTTCATTTTCTTTCCAGCTCTTCCCTTTATGACTTGAGTCTTTAATTAAGGTTTTTTTGGATGAATGCTTTCCTTTCTAAAAAAGTCCATTCGCTCCTATTAATACGATACTAATACTGATTTTCATTGGTTCAACTCATACTTGACCACCTACTCAGCTAAATTTATATATTTTATTATTGAATTCTGACCTACATGGGCAGAAGCTAGGCCAGAAGGTGGGCTTCAGAGCAGGAGCTCCTTAAATCTGGGAACAACAGAGGCCTGGGAGAGATAGGATGGCCCCAAGGTGAAGATTATGTTAAGTTCAATGAATGCCACTGGAACCTCACATAGTAATGGCAGTTTTTTAGCCCTTGACGGATTCATTCTTCCCTTTAATGCATTTAACATATTTCTTGCTTACATACTGTGTCTTTTTGAAACCCCAAGTTGGAGCTGGATGAGGATTTGGTGTGTTTTGTCTGCTTGTTTTGGCCCTTACCTGATGATGCCGGGGATACTCCCAGTGGGGTGCTTGCTAGTTGCTTCTGGTGGTGCTTTGGGGGCACCTTACAGTGCCAGGGATCACATCCAGGGCTCCAACATGCAAAGGTCGTGCTTCAACTCTTCTAGCTCTCTCCTGAGTCCTGGTGTTGTTTTTGATTAAAGCAATGGCCTCACATAGATGATGTTACATGCATTCCATATGTGATTACGAGATACCTCTTCCTAAGCTTCACCCTTCTTCGGTTAGTTATCAATGCAATGAAAGAAAGATACCTTTCTTTCTTTCTTTCTTTCTTTCTTTCTTTCTTTCTTTCTTTCTGTCTTTTAGTTAAACAACATGAGGTACAGTTGTAGACTTAACAATATTTTTTAAATTTCTTTTCTGCTTTATTTAGATTTAGTAGAAAAAAAGAAACCTGAACTTTTTTTTTAGGAACTCTTTTTGTAAATTCTTTTTTTTTTACATTTTTTTTATTAGTGAAACACCATGAGGTACAGTTGTAGATTTACAATTTTTTGTGCTTGGGTTTTGATTATACAGTGATCAAATACCCATCCCTCCACCAGTGCCCATTTTCCACCACCATGGATAATATCCCTCGACTTACAAATTTTTGTGCTTGGGTTTCAGTTATACAATGATCCAGTATCCATCCTTCCACCAGTGCCCATTCTCCATCATTTACATTTTTTAAAAAAAAATTTTGTTAGTGAAACACCATGAGGTACAGTTGTAGATTTACAAATTTTTGTGCTTGGGTTTCAACTGTACAATGATCAAGCACCCATCTCTCCACCAGTGCCCATTATCCACCACCACAGGTCCCAGTATCCCTCCCACTCCCCATCCCCCCCGTCCTACTCTGCCTCTGTGGCAGGGTATTCCCTTTTGTTTTCTCTCTCCTTTTGGGTGTTGTGGTTTGCAAAAGAGGCATTGAGTGGCAATCATGTTTGGTCTATAGTCTACTTTCAGCATGCTTCTCCCATCCTGGGAGGATCCTCCCAACACACTTTGTTTGGTGTTCCTTTCTCTATCTGAGCTCCCTGTTCCCCTAGAGTGTGTGGCTGGCCTATAAGACATGGAGCAAAACTCCTGGTACTAATCTGTCCACTCTTGGGTGATAATCTCCTATTTTGTTACTTTATGTTCCCCAGATGAATGCAATCTTTCTATGTCTATCCCTCTCTTTCTGACTTATTTCGCTTAACATGATACTAAGGACAGATACATTATAATCCAAATATTTATACACTACAGCACTTACCCCCCCCCCCCCCCAACAAAAAAGAAGACTAGGATCCACGTGTGTCCACAGAGCCAGGTGACCACATATCCCCTCTTACAGAACATCACAGTGTTTTAGCTTTTCTTTTTTTTCTGAATTTTTGGGTTACACCCAGTGATGCTCAGGGGTTACTCCTGGTTCTGCACTTAGGAATTACTCCTGGCGATGCTCAGGGAACCATATAGGACGCCAAGAATGGAACCCTGGTTGGCCTTGTGCAAGGCAAGTGGCAAGTGCCCTCCCTGCTGTACTCTGGCTCCAGCCCACATTCCAGTGTGGGAGAAGCAGAGAGAAGTGTGATTGGAAGGGAGGAAAGAGCATCTTTCTCCTTGTCACACTCCCAACCCCTTGGGCCTTTAGCGTTCCCCAGAAACACCCTATTGGACTTCCCAATGGCTCATACGAAAATATGAAGAAACTCATTGCCCAGGGCTCTTGTCTTGCATCCAGTTGGTGGCCATGCAACGAAGGGATCTCACAGTCGGATTTAGAGCTGAGGTCTCCAGTTCTCAATCTGATCAATGCCAGCACCCCCAGGAGGCTGCAGGCCTTCAGGCGTGGCTTCTTGCCGCTTGAATAATGTGCATCTGGCAGGTGGGAATTGGAGTTTGCAGGTTTGCACAAAACATGTGCCTGCACAGGAAGCTGGCTTCATTCTCCTGTGGGGCCTCTGGCCTGGGGGCACCCCTGGGGCAAGTGGGCTCACGGCTGCAGAGGGGCTCCCAGGATCTGAGTGAGTAGCGACCTGGAGATAGCAACCAGCTATGCAGTCAGGAGTGAGCGCTGAGTTTACTGGTGGTGACACAATGGCTTCCCAGCCTGGTGAAGGGACCTGCTCTTCCCGTTGTCCCGCAGTAGCCCTCGGAGACTGCCAGGCTTCTGCTGTCCAGGGAGAAAAGTCGCCCAAGGCACAGCCACCAACCAATCAGGGATTTTGGCTGATGGACCAGACGTGCAAAGGGTTTGGCTGAATTTTCAACTTGGCAACCTGAGACAATCAGAAGAGAGTGCTTAAAAAACCTCAAGAAAGTGTTGATTAAGAGTCTGCTAAAATAATTAGGGGCTGCCGCATCTTGGTTTTGTCGCTGTTGCAATGGCCGGGTGTGAAGAAGCCTGAGAAATGAATGAGAAAAACTGTCCTTCAGCTCAGATGGAATCAGGCAGACAATAGCTTCTGCATCTGAGCTCTGTGAGTTTCAAATTTCAAAAAAACATGGGACTTTGTTTTCAAAGCGTTTGGTGGCCAATAGCTATTCCCCTAGCCAACCTACAGAGCAAGGAAGGAAGGACCGAGGGAACAGCAAACAGGGACTGGCCCTAGACTGGTCAGTAGCACTGTAGCACTGTCCTCCCATTGTTCACCGATTTGCTCGAGCAGGCACAAGTAACGTCTACATTGCGAGATTTGTTACTGTTTTTGGCATATCGAATACGCCATGCGGAGCTTGCCAGGCTATGCCATGCGGGCAGGATACTCTTGGTAGCTTGCCGGGCTCTTGAGAGGGATGGAGGAATCGAACCCAGATCGGCCTTGTGCAAGGCAAATGCCCTACCCGCTGTGCTATCGCTCCAGCCCAGGCTGGTCAGTAGACAGTTTATTTCTCTCTCCTCCCCAGTGTAGTCTGATTTCTTCCCTTACAGCACAATCGTAGTAGTCACGGTCACGGTCACGGTCCTCCCGTTGTTCATCTATTTGCTCGAGAGGGCACAGTAACATCTCCATCATGAGACTTGTTACTGTGTTTGGCATATTGAATACATCACGGGGAGCTTGCCAGGCTCTGCCGTATGGGCGAGATACTCTCCGTAGCTTGCCGGGCTCTTCGAGAGGGGCAGAGGAATCGAACTTGGGTCAGCCATGTTGGCTGCGTGCAAGGCAAACGCCCTACCACTGTGCTGGCTGAGTGGTCTAAGGTGCCAGACTCAAGTTCAATCGTAGTAGTAGTTTGGTCATAGTCCCAGTCATCGTAGTTCCATTGTCCTAGTCTCCTCGTAGACCTCAAAGTCCTCTACTTTCTAGTCTTTATCTTCATCAGATTCGTTTAGTCCTCATCTTGTAGTTTCTTCTTTCCCCTTTACCTCCAGTTGTTGTCTAATCCTTATCTTTCTAGTCCCTTTTTTACCACTTACAGCATAATTATATGGAAATCATGAAGGGTGCGGGTACACATAGGTGGGGTTGAACATTGTCATAACCACAAACAGAGGTAAAACCACTCCTTCAGGGGAAGTTCTAGGGGATTAACTCAAGGACAAAACCTCATTTGAGGGATCAGCACTCTAGATTACAAGGAGATCCGCTCAAGGGCAGGATTCCATCCAGGGTGTATTGTTTTCTCCATTCCTCTGTTAGTAATTCATTTAAACAATCATAGTGAATTTACTTCTTATAATATTTCTAGTCATTTTGTATGAACACAGTAAGAGACATAGTAAGCTTAAAGGTTGTCTCTACCTGGGGACATCTTGCTATATATTCCAGACCGTCATCCTCAGGCCAGGTTAGTCTTTCCTAACCCAGCAGGGACCTTATTAAGTTACTTATTTTTGGGTCATGACAGAGTTTTTTCCATGACCATGCTCTTATTATACTTATGGTGCTTAGCTTGTCCCCTTTCAATGCCAGGGTAGCTTATAGCTTACCCTGGGTCCATCCACACCCTTCATTGGAACCCTGCTTTTGGAGTGCTAGGAACTAAGGGCAACTGAAGCTTAACTCAAGTAAATATGGATGCCCAGGAGTAAATATTATTTGGAGTCAATTAACTCCCATGTTGCAAAGCATAGCATGAACTGTCTTCCTGTGTCTATACAAAAAGGACATTGCTAAACCATGCAAGTGACATAAAGGAAAGAGAAAAGCAGTAAAGGATTATTAGTACTTGGTGGAATAAGGGATATCTCAGGGACAGTTGTGGGAATAATTCAATAAATCTAAGCTCCCTGAGAGAGAAGCAAAGACAACCCAATATTATCCAACAGAGCCCCTCACCAGCTCTGCAGTGGATGCTGGCAGATTTTTGGTGGTGTTTGGAGATATGGACACTGACCACGCTGAGAGAATGAGTGAGAGGATGGTCAGAGCTCGAAGTCCTGCCAGGAGACAGATCGCCCAGGGAGAGTTCTGGCTCCAAAGCAGACACAAATGCAAAAGGCTGGAGAATCATTCCCTGCCCCCTTCTCCCCCAGGGAGGACACGCTCAGCATTACACTTTGAACTTACTCTTAGTCCACAAAGTCAACAGTTCTCTCTGGCCCGTCTGGGAGCCCCCATTGGTCTGATGAAGGTCTCCCGCTGCTATTTAAATGCCAAGGAAGCGATGTGCATTTACTGAAAATAAATGTTGAATTAAAGACTTGACATTTATTTCCAGAGTGAGAGGCTGACTTCCCATCACTGCCTCTGGTTTGCTGGGTATTCTTCGAACTCGACCAAATGATTTCAGATTAGTAAATAAATATCGATTAGCTTATTAGGCCGGCAGGCTAACACGACCTCTGTTTGCTAGACTTTTATTGAAAAGGTGGGTTGGGATTCTTCAGAGCAGGAGTGAATGAGCCTGGCAGGATCTCACCTGTCTGGGCTCACCTAGACCCAGAGCGAGAGGTTTGCCTGATCTCTCTTTTCTCTTTCATTTGTTAAACTTGGGGTAGGATGAGACTGCTGGGACACAAAAGAAATCATCCAAGAGCTCTGACCAATAATGAGGCAAGCATCAGACTGACTCATAAGGAAAGAGTAAATAAATTAATAACATGCCTGCTTCCTAGACAAACGCAAGAGATGCAGAAAAATGGATTAATTCAATACCCACTTTAAGACATTCTCTATTTAAATCTGTCGCTGTCACTGTCCTCCTGTTGTTCATCGATTTTTGCTCGAGCGGGCCCAGTAACATTGTGAGACTTGTTACTGTGTTTGGTGTATCGAATACATCACGGGTAGCTTGCCAGGCTTTGCCGTGCAGGCGAGATACTCTTGGTAGTTTGCTGGGCTCTCCAACAGGGGCGGAGGGTTTTTATTTATTTTATTGAATTACCATGAATACACAGTCACAAAGTTGTTCATGATTGAGTTTCAGCCATACAATGTTCCAACATATATCCTTTACCAGGGTCCCACCACCAGTGTCCCCAGTTTCCCTCCCACCATGGCCCCTAACCCCCACCCACCCTCTCCCAGTCTGCCTCTATGGCAGGCACTTCTCTCTCTCTCTCTCTCTCTCTCTCTCTCTCTCGCTCTCTCTCTTTCTCTCTCCTTTTGGGTATTATAGTTTGCAATACAGGCACTTAAAGGCTATCGTTACCTCCTTTCAGCACTCAGTTCTTGTCCAGAGCGATCATTTCCAGCTATCATTGTCACAGTGGTCCCTTGTCTATCCCAACTGCCCTCCCCAGCCCTTCCACTTGTGGCCAACTTCCATCTACGGGCCAGTCCTCCTGGTCCTTATTTCTACTGTCCGTGGGTATTAGCCTCATATTACATTGTTTCATATCCCACAAATGAGTGCAATCACTCTAAAAGTTTATATTAAAAATAAATAAAAATAAACTTTTTAATTTTGGTTCCTCCTCAGGAATTCCTTGCTCCTGGCTCTGTGCCCAGTGGTTACCAGTGTATGAAGCGCAGGGGACAAACCCTGGTCTCTTGCATGTAGTCTGTGTCCTGCCCATTATCTCTCCCACCCTTTGACAAATTCTATAAAAAGTCCAAAAAAAAAAACCACTGAGAATACTGGGAAGGAGTAAGGGACAGTGGTTTGGAAGAGAATCCAATAAAAAAAATTTTTTTTGTTTCCCTTTTCATTGATTCAACCTTCTTGGAGATCCCTCTCAGGAAGATATTGATGTGCAAATATCTCTTCCAAAGGTAAGTTGTCTGGCTTTTAGAACCTTTCCTGCAAAATCAGCTTTGTACCAATGACATACTTTAGGGTGACAAGATTTTTTATCCTTGGCAAATACCAAAGGCAGATAATGAAAAAGGAACAGAGTGCTTTGGGTATGAATTGAAACCTAGGTCTGCATTGCCCAGAGCTGAAGCAGGGTTCAGTGGTGGGGATTTATAGGTGGATGGGTTCGCATAAGAGTTGGTTTGGGCATAGCTGGAAAATGTGGCATGTGGGTGGAGTTGTGGTATCACCTGCAGTGGCCTTGATCCCCTTAGACACACTCTTACTTGTTTCCCAGGGCCAGAATACCCAGCTCCATCCTCCTGGCAATGTATCTTCCTTCCTTCCTTCCTTCCTTCCTTCCTTCCTTCCTTCCTTCCTTCCTTCCTTCCTCCCTCCCTCCCTCCCTCCCTCCCTTCCTCCCTCCCTTCCTTACTTCCTTCCCCCATGAAACTGTTAGGGTTCATATGAGTCAGAGTAGGATCTATGATCAGTCTTGCAGATGGTAACCGTTCTACATTAACTTTAGGGGATAATATCTGGGCAAGACTGCCTATACAATTTATGTACACTGGGGTGAGTGAGGGATGGGAACTCCCTATGCCTCTGACTCTAGGGCTCTTTCAAACTAACAATAAACAACAATAAATAGGTTAACAAAGGAAAAATCAGTCTCATAGTATATGTATGGAGACATTACTTTGGCAGTAAATTGGAAAAACAGTAGGGTGGATCTGAAGTATTCATCCTGTGTTAAGGGACCTGGCAGAGGAGGAGATCAAGGAGAGGGGAGATGTCACAGGACAGTGAGGGCATGACTTCATCTTTACCCCCAGAGTAAGAAGATGGTGTCCTGGATGGAGAGGACTTGTTCAGCGATAACCTTACACTGCTGATATCCACCAAACTACCTTCTTCTACATCAACACGGTGGCACCCGTCATTGGATTAGAAAGGGTCAAGGACTGAAATAACAACCAGAGCGGTTGGCCCCAAGGCCCTTCATTGTTCTAATTGTTTTTATTCCTATGTGATGCCTAAGTAACATTTTTGCCAGAGCCAAATGTAGGGACTGGATTGGCTCTAGCTACCCACAAGGTGACATTGAGATCTGGGCATATTGAGAAAATTTTAGGTGGCTGTGTGTGTGTGTGTGTGTATGTGTGTGTTTGAACCACACTCAGAGGTGCTCAGGGGTTACTCCTGGCTCTGCACTCAAGTATCACTCCATATGGGATGCCTGGGATTGAACCCGGGTCAGCTGAGTGCAAGGCAAGTGCCCTATCCACTGTACTACTGCTTTGACCCTTACGTGACTTTTTTTTGAGAGAATGATCTCACCTGGGACCTAGTGAAAAATTAGACATCTCTACCAAACGCAAAGCTTACTAAAAAATCCCTGATGGGAGCAGTCTGGTCAAGCACAGGCTCCTTGGGAATATGGAGCTTGTGGGGCTGCAAAGGTGGAATGCCCGTGATGGTCACCTCGCCCGTGACCGTGACAAGGAGCCTATGTAACCCCAGCTCTGAGATTACTTTCCAAGCAACTGGAGAGAGTCCCTGTCAGAATTAGGGCTGCAATGGCTCAGACGCCACACAGTGGTCAGGGACGAGGCCCTGAAGGAGTGGGCACATGTTCAAGAGCATCTTTCCCTCATGGAGAGAGCCAGAGATGGAAAAGGTGGTCCCTGGGTATGGGAACAGGAGGTTGTCAGGGGCAAAGAGGAGAGCTGCTCCAGGACCTTGCTGGGATGCGTCAGGCCTTGGCTCCCGGCTATTCCTCCAGCTCCTCCTCCAGCGCCCCCTCACCCCTACAGACCAACGAAGATGAAATGATAATAGAATTGTCTTTTCTTAAATACAAAGACAATCCAAGCAGCGCTCAGGAGGAGGTCCCAGTTCCAGCCCTACTGGTTTTAGACAACTCACAGAGCTGGGGAGAGATGCTTTCAAAACAGGAAAGCCACAAAGGCCTTCTGAGGCATAAGAAGTAAGGCAGTTTGTCTCTTCATGTATTGGGAGAGACGAACTGTAGATAGGAAATCCTTATCGGAAAAAGCAGTGTCTTTTTCTTTTCTGTGAGTTCCCAAAATAATGTGTGGGTGCTGCGCGATGCAGGTGTTTGGTGGCCGAGAGCTACCGCCCACCCTCTCCAGGCCTCCCCAGCAGAGAGGCAGAGAGACAGGGGGTCACAGCCTGATGGTGATAACGGCCTGTTTAATGCAGAGCTGCTAGCATACCTGTAGAACATCTGAAGGGGTCAGAGGTATGAGACTGCATGTCCGTGTGATTTATAGAGGTAGAACATTCCAGCAGAGGCAATCCTCTGGGGAAGATAAACTCAAGGAGATGCTCTGTCTCCCAGGGATATCTATGTTGCTTTTCTCTTTCCTTCTAGGCCTACATATTAAACAATTAAGTCAAACAATTCGTCAAACAATTCTCCTTCTTACCAATACTTGCAGTCATTTGGATAAACACAGTAAGAGACAAAGATCCCAACACTTAGTTCTCTGGGCTCTGAGAGCAAGAAAGGCTTTTACCCTAAATCTCAGACTGTCCTCAGGCTGGTTCAGCCTGTCCTTCCCTATAGGGCAGGACAAGCTTGCATCAAGACCATGCATTTATGCTTTCTACACTGTCCCATTTTGATGCCGGGGTAGCTTTGACACTTGCCCCTGGGCCATCCCACTTCCATGGCAGGACCTCCCTTTTGGGGTGTTAGGAATTACAGCAACCAAAGCCTGAGTCAAGTAATGATGACAGATGTCCAGGAGAAGATACATTTCAGAGTCAATCAACTTGCAAATGTTAGGTGCATAGCATCAAGGTCTTTCTGTGTTTAAGAAAAAAAGCATTGCTCTATAGTAAAATATGAAAAGGTAAAGGTAAAGGTAAAGGCCCTCCCGTTGATCGTCGATTTGCTCGAGCGGGCCCAGTAACGTCTCCATTGGAGACTTTGTTGTTACTGTGTCTGGCATATCGAATACTCTCGGTAGCTTGCCGGGCTCTCCGAGAGGGACGGAGGAATCGAACTCGGGTCGGCCATGTTGGCCGCTTGGAAGGCGAACGCCCTATCCGCTGTGCTATTGCTCCAGGGAAAATAGAAAAGCAAGTTGTTACTGTTACTGTGTCTGGCATATCAAATACTCTCGGTAGCTTGCCGGGCTCTCCGAGAGGGGCAGAGGAATCGAACTCGGGTCGGCCATGTTGGCCGCTTGTAAGGCGAACGCCCTACCCGCTGTGCTATCGCTCCAGCCCAAAAGCAAGTAATTCACTACAAATAAAAAATCCAGAATTACCAGAAAGTTTTGGCTTATAAGTAACAAAGATTGACTTGGGGAACTGTGGCAATGAGATGGAAAACACAAAGGAAAGGTTAAAGATAGACTCGGATTAGGGATGTTTGCAAGAGCACTGTAAGCTTCTCTGGGAGGAGGAAAGAGGGTAATTCACTAATAAAGCAAAAACACTTAGGGTGAATATCCAACACTTTCCTTTCTTTTCTTTTCTTTTCTTTTTCTTTTTCTTTTTTTGTTTGTTTTTGAGCCATATCAGGAGGTGCTCAGGGCTTACTCCTGGCTCTATGCTCAGAGATCACTTCTGGTGGGTTCAGAGGACCATATGGGTGTGAGGGATTGAACCCAGGTTGGCCGTGAACAAATGCCCTACCTGCTTGTACCATCTTTCTGGTCTCCCGAAAATGAAATGTTTGTATACAAAAGAAGAGATAATTAATTAGACTGAAGTAAAAGGGATGCTGTCTTGTCTTCCAGAGAAACTCTAAATGCTGCTTAAAAAACTGGGTCCAAGGCTGTGAATTCCCTAAACTGTTGCTTTGTAACATTTTTTTCAAATTTGAATGAAGTTTTCTTGGTGAGGTGTTCATTTCATTGAGGGTTTATTAACTTTTTTTTTAAAACTATATCCCCCATTCTCTTTGGCCTATAAAGTTTCATTGATAGATCTGCAGTGCCTTTTATGGGAATTTCTTTGTATGTAAGTACTTTGATCTTGCTGCTTTCAATATTCTGACTCTGCCTTTGACTCTTTTCATTCTGAGTATATGTGTCTTGGAGTTTTCCTATTTGGGTCAATTTTATTTATTTATTTATTTATTATTTTAATGTATGTTTTAAAATTTAAACTCATTTGTATAAAGTTGTTCACAATAATTTTTTACATTCAATATTCCAACACCAATGCCATCACCATTACTTGGGTCAATTTTAGCTTGGACCTTTGGGAAGTGTGCTTAAAAGAGTGTTCTTTAAGTGGGTGCCATCCACCACCCTATTGAATGTGGGTGCCTAAACTGCTCAACTCTGGGCAATTCTTATTTGTGATTTCTTCAACAACATTTTTCCTTTTCCTCAGGGCTACTATAGAGATTCTTATACTGTTCTCCTTGACCTCATCCTATAAATTGTTAGAGTGCTGTTCATTTCTTTTTAGGCCTTTCTCTCTCTTTTTTTTTTTCCCTAGAGATTTTCTGCATCTCATCTAGAAGCTCAGCACTTTTTTCCTTTTATTTATTTATTTATTTATTTATTTTGTTTTTTGGGTCACTCCCGGCGATGCACAGGCATTACTCCTGGCTCTGCACTCAGGAATCACTCCTGGCGGTGCTCAGGGAACCATATGGGATGCTGGGAATCGAACCCGGGTCAGCTGCGTGCAAGGCAAATGATAGCACCCTACCCGCTGTGCTATCACTCCAGCCCCCAGTACTTTTTTTTTTCTGTTGTTATTCTGTTGGTTAGGTCTCTACTGAGGTTTTTTTTTTTTTATTTCACCTACTTACTCTTCATTTCTATCACTTCTTATTGTTTTCTCATTTCTGCCTCTTGAGCTTTGCTGACTACCTGTACCATTTTTTTTCTTTGAATTCATTAAATATCCTCATTATGGTGTCTCTAAAATCATTATGGGAGAGGTTACAGGGATGGCCGGTGCTCTATACCTTTCTTAGCTTTATTTTTACACACTTGTTTAACTTCTATGTAGCTATTGTGTTTGCCATGCTCTGAGGATGTCTTTGTAGTTTACCTCACTGGGACTCTGAGAAATTAGGGTGAATGTTGTTCTTTTTCTTCCCCGCTGGTCTTTACTCAACAAACGCTGTGTCATGTGAGATGTGTTGGTACCGTTGTCATGTCTACTCGGGTGGCTCAGGATACAGCAACAGTGAGTGGAATTATGGGTGGGGGGGTGTGTGGATGTGGGCCTGGAAGGTTAAATGAATAAGCAGAGGGTCTGAGATGAGGCTGTGGATGGCTAAGATGGCAGGGGTTGGGCATGGAGGCTCTCGGGATCAAGGTGGAAAGAAGTGGAACCCGCTTCCAGTTCCAAAAATGCTCTGGGGACCTGTGGTGGTAGAGGATGGGCGCGGATCGAGGGATGGGTACTTGATCATTGTATAACTGAAACCCAAGCACAAAAATTTGTAAATCTATAACTGTACCTTGTGGTGTTTCACTAATATAAATAAATAAATAAATAAAAATGCTCTGGGCATGTCAGCTGGGAGGTTGAACTCACCTGAAACATTAAGCAGATGGTCTAAGATGTTAATGTGGACCGACTGAGATTGTCTGAATTTTATTTATTTTAATTTTGTTTTTGTTTTTGTTTTGGGCCACATCTGACAGTGTTTAGGTCTTACTCCTGGATCTATGCTCAGTAGTCACTCCTGGAAGTGCTCAGGGGACCGTATGGGACACCAGAGATTGAATCTGGGTTAGCCCATGCAAGACAAGTGCCCTAGCTGCTGTACTATCTCTCCAGACCAGATTGTTTGAATTTGAAAGGCACTCTACTTACCTTGAATGGGAATTTTTTTCCAGACTGGCTCTGGAACTCTTTCGTAATGGAAAAAATGTTGATGGAAGTTTTTGAGCATACCAGGTCAAGGGGCAAGAACTTGAGACTCAGGTGGAGTTCGCTCTGTGTTCTGTCAAGTTCTCTAAGGTCTCTGTGCTTTCAACCCCGCATGCCTGCTGTGTAGGCACATGTGTCAGAGACTGTCAGCTTCCCACCTCAAGGCAAATGCCCTACCAGCTGTGCTATTGCTCCAGCCCCATCTTCCCACCTCAAGCAAGCTACTTTGTGCCCAACCCTTGTTTCTTTCAAGCTGTAGATGTCAAGGGGTGAAGAGAGTTAATGTTCCTGAGGGCAACTCTTGACCAAGTGGAGATGGGAAATTGGTAGGTAAATGCCAGAATCTTCTGCCTTTTGTGAAATAACTCTAAGGCAATTCTCTCTGGATTCTTAGATGTCCCGTTGCCCACAGCAGTGACCACATCAAACAGACACCCATTATTGGTTTTTCCTTCTTCCTGTCTCTTCCTGTCCTCTCACTACTGTTTCCTGGGAACAGTTCCAAAATAAACTACCCACACCCAAGTTCTTGTCTTAAGTTCTGTTTGGGGAAAAAGACTCCTATTATTTCTTATTTATGTGTGAAGACAACAAAAAATGGTCACATGTTTATCACTCTGCAAATATATATCTGTATACTATTAGTGATAAAATGATATAAACATTTGCTGCAACGAAATGAGAGATGAGCAAAGACCTTGTGGATGAAGAAATGTGGATAAAAACTTTAAAAGGACCCAACAGTGAGCATAAAAACCAATTAAGCATGGAATTAATAAATGACTGCGCTGAGTGTGGTCATAAAGCAATGTAAATATTGTGACTCTTGAAAGGACAGAGAAAAACAACAACATAATAAGCATTGAGATATATTGCTTCTTGATGTTGATTAGTCAAAGTACACTGCATAAAGTACAAGTGTCGAAGTCTAAAAGCTACATCACTAAGATGAAAAGAACTCGTATTCTGGGGTCAGAGAGATAGTACAGTGGGTAGGATGCTTGATCCTGGGGTTTGATCCCCGGTGTTCCATATGGTTCGTTGAGCACTATCAGGAATGATTCCTGAATGCAGAGCCAGGAGTAACCTCTGAGCATCACCAATATGAAAAGAGACAAACAAAAGGCAATCTCATCCTTCTACCCTATTCCTCATTCAATTCCCTGGCCTACAAACAACTGTCTACTCAGTCAATTTTGCATCTTCCAGAAATATTCAGTACTTAACTTCAGCTCAAGTTTGTCCTCACATTTCACCAATAATAGCATCCTGAAAAGTCTTGCTGTTTCAGCTCGGCGAATTTTGTAATCAAGGAGTTTGGAAATGATTCTTTCTTGTTTACAGCTGCAGGGTGATTCTCCCAGTGGGTTTACCTCAGGTTATTTCTTCAATCCCTTAGTGTGGCTTCTAGGTTTTTGCTTATCTCTTGCCATTAGAACGAGAATTCAATAAATAACCTTAGCACAGGTATTGGGTTACTTGGTCCCATTCCCACATTAACTCTCTTCTCTTGCTTTCCATGATACCGTGTTTTACAATTTGTTTGGCTACTTTACTGGTTATACCTGTACAGACTCTTCTAACTTTACTTCCACATTTCCCCTCTGAATGCCATGGTTGCTTAAGGCTTGCTTCTGGGATCTTTCATCTCTCTGTACTTCTATCCTAGAAAGAGTATGCACATCCTTTCCTGTGAATCTAAGCCTGATGGTCACCCAAAATTCCATCTTCAAAGTCACGACATACTCAGTGTCTTTAGGATATCTTCACTCCTAACTCCTGCAGACAATGCAATCTTACTGTACCCAAAAGAGAACGCTTGAGATTTTCCACCAACCCAGTTCATCTCTCTTAATCTTCCCCAAATCAAGTAACAAATGACATCAACTTCCAAGTTTCTCAAATTAAACTCTAGCAGAAACATAGTAGACATAATTAGGGAATAATCTCACTTCCAAAACATATCCACAAGCTATTCACAAGCGTTCTCTCTAGTGCTTCCACAGCTACACAGATTACCAACATCTTTCTCATGGCCCATAATAATATCTGACTGATCTCCTTTCTTTTTCTTTCTTTTTCTCTTGCCTCCTACCGTCTGCTCTTTACTGAATAGTCAGAGCAATTTATCACCTTATACAACATAAGTTAGACTTTTGTTTCTACGTCATAGCATTGATCATACCGTAACAAACTTGTTTTTGTGTTTGACCCCATGTAATAATGAGAAATTTTTTGAAACACTACTTGTCTATTTGGTTGCTTGTTTAGTTATTTTTGTCTCTTGGTTACTTGTCTGCCTCTTGAGGTAGAAAATTTAAACAAAACTAAGCTTCTTCCAAATTAGAAAAAGAGTACATTCAGATTAAGGAAACATTTCCTGAGTTTCTATTAAAATATTTAAGGTCCCTGAGACTGAAATGATAGTTCAGTGAGAGGAACATTTACCTTGCATGCAGCTGACTTGGATTTGATCCCAGCATCCCTTATGGTCCCCCAAGTCTGCCAGGAATAATTCCTACAGAGCCAGGAGTAAGGTCTAAGCATAGCTGGTGTGACCTAAAAACCAAAACAACAACAATGACAACAAAACCCCAAAACAAAACAACAAATTAAGGGTTCTTTAGAACAAATGTAGGTTATCCCAACCCAGTTCTCATTTGAGTACACTCCTCTTTCATTCTTTGGCATCTAGATTACTTGGAAAAATATTTTAAAAGCTTCAAATACTCCGACAGAAATCCATATGTCTGAATCTTTGGGAAAGCTCCTTGTTGGTATGCAGGGACTCTTAACAATAAAATGGTAGGCCTGATAGACTTTCAAGACATCATGTTATTACTCTACTTATGAACAATAATGGTTATTATGATCTACTTCTCTGTATAGACATTTTAGAGACTGGTTAAGCAACTGAGAATTAATTTATTGGTAATGAACATTTTCAACTTCATTAGATACTCAGAAGCCTACTACATTATCATTATCTGGATGTTAAATTTTAATTGCATGCAGCCTGGTCCCTCAATAATTAACACATTGTATATCCCACCTAATTCACAAACTAATTGTCATTTCTTAGATCTTAATATTACTTGCTAATTTTGCCAACGATAAAAAAAATCTGACTGTCAAAACTCCAGAGAAAATGACATTATACAAGCACAATAGTGACAAAACAGGTTAATTTATTGCCAAGTCACTGAGAGAAGGAGTTTTTAATTGCATATTTGTTACCTTCATAAAAGATATAAACGGCTTTTTAGTTACATATTTGCTTATTTCTTACATATTAAAAAAGTGTTAACAAGCCTGATTAAAATTAATTGCAAGGTCCAAGATCTGAGTGGAGATACTAAGCATTAGCAAACTTCTAATTGAAGCTGAAAGAGAAAGGAAGAAAGAGATGTTGGAGAGAATGGGAATGAGAACAGATGTTTGATCGTGGAGAGAGAAAATAATTAAGTGACCCACCAAGAGAAAGAGGAGCTAAATATAAAATAAAATTTTATAATAAATAGGAACAATTTCATATTCCTATTACTAGCAGCTGGTAACAGTGGCTTGCTTATAAACACTCAAGATAAAACAATAACCAATGTTTTAAAACAACTTTAAAAAGAAATATACCCAGAGTGTGAAAAGCTATAGTATTGAAAATGTTTTTCATATCACGAAATCACTTGGTAACTTTCCAAACCAATGTTGATTTCATTTAGATGTAGCAAGTTTTTATATAGGCGTTTATTGGCAAAACAAGGCATCTTTAATGAGATGGGACTGCCATATTGTTTAGAGACACTGGCAGATGGAAATACTCTAACTTTGTATTATTATCATGATTGGTTAATTTAATAAGAAAAAAAGCACCTTCCGTGATGTGCCGCTTTCCTGATATTGATTGCTTACATTCAAATGCCCTTCCTTCATTTAGACCATTATTGGCACAAAGGAAAGATAAGCTCTAAGACATTATGTATTTCTCAAAAAATGAGACACAATTTTTCCAACCATGGCCACTAAAGCATGTGTTTCACAAAAAGGGATTTTGTAAAAGGAAGAAAATGGATAGTTAAACCACATACAGAAGGATAAATTAAAAAATACACATCTGTATCCTGAATCACTTAAAATTCTCACGTTGAATTTATTATCTCTGCGTTTGAGCCAAGCTGGCTTTTAATTGTTTTAGCAACAGATTAAAGTAGTCATCCATCCCACTTCTAAAGATTTTCTTTCCCACGAGGTTGTCCTTTGATAAGAGAACATCCCCCTATCCAATGTAATTTAAGATGGTTGTCAGTCAGTTAATCAAAAAAGTTGGCAAGAGAAGGAAATTATGAATGATGACACATGAGGATTGCATTCAAAATTTTACTGATCAACATAGAATGTGCATCAATTCTATACCGTTTTGAGATGAAGTCTAGGCCTCTTGAGTGTGGGCGTGCTATCTGAATTCTTTCAAGTTTTTCTTTATTTTTTTTAATTGAATCACCATGAATTACAGTTAGAAAGTCATTCATGATTGAGTTTCAGGCGTACGATGTTCCAACACCACCCACGTCTCCAGTGTCTACTTCCCTCCACCAATGTCCCCAATTTCCCTCCTGCCCCTGGTCTGCCTCTAGGCACTTTTTTCTTTTAGGCACTGTGGTTTACCCTATTGATACTTATAATGTATCAGTCATGTCACTTTACCTCTTTTCACCACCTAGTCCTGGTCCAGAATGACAATTTCCCTTTATCATTGTCATAGTGGTATATTCCCTGGCCTATCCCACCTCTTCTCTCTGTCTCTTCCCACCCACACCGTTTCCCCAGTGGCATGCTCTCACTAAGGACCAGCAATCCTGCTCATTGTTTCTATTACCTTTGAACTTTAGTTATCCCCCTGAGATGTTTCCGTATATCCTGCATATGAGTGAGATCATTCTGTGTTGGACCCTCTCCCTCTGACTCATTTTATGCAGCATGATACTCTCCAGATCCATACATGTAACAGCAAATTGTGTGACTTCATCTTTTTTTTCTTGTGACTGAGTAGTGTTCCATTGCGTAGATGTACCATAGGTTCTTTATCCAGTCGTCTGTTCCTGGACACTTGGGCTATTTCCAGATTCTGGCTATTGTGAATAGTGCTACAATGAACATAGGAATACAGAGGTCTTTTCAGTCTTGTATTTGGGGAACTTTAGGGTACAATCCTAGGAGTGGAATTGCTGGGTTATATAGAAGCTCATTTCTCAATTCCTAGGTTTATTCAGCACTTGAGTCATTTCACAGGTCTGGGGATTGGGCTAAATGTTATGTAGTTGAGTAAGACATTGCCTACTATACCTACTATAATAGGTAAATTTGGAAAGTATATATATATGTGTGTGTGTGTGTATGTGTGTTTATATATATATATATATATATATATATATATATATTTTGCCACACCCAGCAATATTCAGGGCTTACTCCTGGCTCTGTACACGTAACTCCTGGTGGTGCTCAGGGGACTATATGGGATGCTGGGTATTGAACCCACATCAGGTGCATGCAAGGCAAGCTTCTTATCTGTGGAAAATAGTTCACGAAAAAGCAGGTTATGGCAAAGCAATTAAGGAATCATCCTATATTTACAAAGAAAAGATTTGTGTATTCACAGATTGGATATTAGGTTAACAAAACACACTAAAATGCTGAGTTTGTCATTGGATGGAAGACTCAAAGGTAATATTTGCTTTCTTTGTGTTTTTATGAAATTTTATGACTCATTTGCATCAAATAATCACTACTTTATACTATCATAAAGGCACATGTTCTAGGTCTGAGCTAAAAAAGCCAACCAGAGTCACGACTGGCTTGAAGTCACTGGCACCTTCCAGAAGGGACTGTGAGGAGATGACTGACCCGTTGAGGTCTCAGGTGAAGAGGTCGCACCTTTGGAAGTGTTATTTTTCTAGGTTGCATTTGACGTTTTTGCTAGAAGCAGAGCATTTGAGACATGAATTTGTGGTCTACTATTCTGGAACATTTGGGTGGGATCGGGGGTCCAAAAAGCATTTTCAGTTTTTAAGGCAGAGAAACAAGGTTTGTAAGCTGTCTAGCCTGTGCCCTCTGAGAAGAAAACTGAAGATCTAGCTCTTGATTGATTTGTTCATCATTTGAGGTCCCAAAGGGAGAAGTATCTTTTTTTTAATTGAAATTCAATTTATTTGCTTTTTTTTGCTTTATCCTTTTTTTCCTCTCTCTTTTCCTCTTTTTTCTTGAATTGCTTTTTTTGTGTGTGACATTTGTCTCGATTTCTTTTTTTATTAGTGAAACACCATGAGGTACAGCTGTAGGCTTACAAACTTTCGTGCTTGGGTTTCAATTATACAATGATTGAGTACCCATCCCTCCACCAGTGCCCATTCTCTGCCACCAATGATCCCATTAGCCCTCCCATCCCTCCACTCCATTCCCCCACCCCACCCCACCTCTGTGGCAGGGCATCTTTTACAAGATTGATGCTGGCCCAGTCCCTACGACCTTGAGATTTTGGACCATCACATGTACAGAATTCCTGGCTATTTGAAAATCTCCATTTTGGTTAGAATATTTTTGCAGAAGTTGCTCCCCTTCCACATGTGCAAACTGAAGTTACCTTAATAAATAAAATTCATAGATGCAGTCTGTCTGTGAAGAGATTTGAGAATCTCTTGCAGTGATGAATGTCCAGAAAAGGACATTTCTGTCTGTGGACACTGGCAGACTCTTTCTTCTGTGTAACAAAAGTTTTCATATGTTTATTTGTTCTGACTTGGTGATTCAACTCCTAGAAGCTATACCTTATGGAAATAGTCAAGCAGATATGAAGAGTTTGGCATAAAGATATTTACTGCAGGGCCATTTATATTGATGCTAAATGTGAATGGAAGACAAGCTAAATGCCCAACAATAAAGGGTTTCATTAAATAAGTGATATATCCACAAATAAACAGTTTATTAATAGTCGAGCTTCAGAAAAACACTTATTAGCATTAGCAAAGCTCAGAATATAATAGATTATAAAATATGTCATCATCCTGATTTTGTAAAAAAGAAAAAGTGTTGAAGTCTATAGAAAAATGTTGGAAGTACACACCAGTATTAACAAGCTAATCTTTGGTCAGGCTATGAGCTGTTTTCAAAAGATTTAGCATAATTTAATTTTTAAAAATAATACTCTCGAAATACCAGGAAAGGTGTTTGGTAAAAGAAAAGATTCCTTGCCCCCCTGGTCCCCACACCATTAGCTCCTTTCCCTAGATCATTTTCCAGTTTTGCATGTTTCCTCATGAAACATTACTAGAGTGGGTTTTTATTTTCTTCATCATAGTTTTTATGTCTTTTCCAAAAGGAACAATAAAATATTTCAAAAGTGTACTTCACTTGTTCTAAATCTCTGTCAGTAACTTCCACTAGATCTTAAATTACCATTAAATTGCATAAATGAAAAGATGGAACAGAAGTTATTCAACATTTCATTTAATTTCCATTTATATTGGGGAATAAAAAACAGCTTTTTGCAATTTTACTTAAATTACCAATTTTGATACTGTTCTATTAGTCTTCTAATAGCATGAAGGCCCAGAAATTAAATTGTTCCACTCCCTTATCCGTAATTATGTGCAATTAAAATGGTTACAGACCCTAAAGTTTTCTTCCAAGCTCCAGACCCTCCAACTGTCATTTTTTATTAATTTGAAGCCCAACACTTTTTATCCACTTTGTATACAACGAGTTAAGTGGAAGAGGAAGTATTATATTGAACCGATGTGGGTGCTCTTTAATTAATCTGAATTAGCTTTTTTGATATGGGTACTAATTGTTTTCTTTGAAAAAAGATCACCGTAGATGTGTGATCCTTATATGCCTGTGGCTCTTCAAGAAAAAGAGTTAATTGCAGAAAACAGGACTGTTACCTTTTTCAAATAAATAAATAATCAGTATCTCATGAAAGGGTTGCTCTTGATTCAACTTTTGAATTTAAAGGAACTGAAACCCGCTGTGTTGTGAGCACCACCACTGGATCACAAATCTTTACTCTTTTTCATAAGGTAGAAGGCACGAGAAAGAATTACAGCCATTAAAGTTGGAGTAACAAGGCCTTCATTTGTTCATTTTACTCAATATTGAATAACTGTCCATGGAAAGATCGAAAACTCTCCATAAGGGATGGAGTTGAGAACGAAATTCCCACCAGGACGTTGAAAGGCAACGAAGCAAAATGATGATTTTTTTCCCAAGATGACTTGCTTCAGTTTATTACCCAAATGTAAATAGCTTATACTAAATAGATGGATTTAACTACAATTACCACACTCCACCCTCATTAAGACACCCTTTTCAAGATCTAAGTGTTTTGAGCATTTATAAAGAAGTGTTATCCTAACAAGAGTGTTAATGAGGTAAGGCTCGCTGGGGAGTCAAGGTACAGCCGAATGACTCAACTTTAAAGACATCATTAATCTCAGATTCTTCTTTTAAAAATGTGTTCACAGTATTTTCAGATCACACATTAATGACTAGAAAACCTTATGCAGAATTCTGTCGCTTCCCCCAACCCGCCCCCCCCAAATTACACACACAAGAAAACCCTTTAGATAACAATGATGAAAAAATTGGTAATCTATTACACTTGCTCGCTATTTACTTGGTCTTCTTTCCATTAGGAAACAGGATAACATCTTTGAGTCTAGTCAGTTGTAGCATGTGCTATAGTATTATCTGTATGTTTCATTCAAGTAAGCAGAGCTCCAAGGCAAATAAAGAACCATGTGGAACATTGGTGAGTTATGCCTGCTTCTCCTTTAATCAGTTTATATATTTCACTCGTTAGAGCTCAAAGATGTCTTTTTTGGGCTTGATTTCATCGTTTTGGAGGTTGGCTTCCACCTCTCCCATAGACTCTGGGCTTACTTATTCACACATGGTGAGCATAGGTGAAATGCAGAGTTTAAGTGATAAAAGCATGCCATAAGCCATTTCCACTAGAAACATGAAAAATGATTTTTTGAACACTCGGCATCACATGAACTGTATTTTAGCCTCAAATCTGCTCTGAGCATCACTGTGGAGTTTCATCCCCCACTGAATTGATCTTCCAGTCGTCGCCTATTTATTAAGGGCTTGCTGCATTTGGAGCAGTGTAAGAAGAATTGTGGGCACGGGCTGGAGCAGCTCATTCTCTGTCTGGGCATGTAGATGGCAAATGTAGAAATTCTGTCCCCACTCTGGCCACTGAGAGTCCCTCTGGGGGATTTTTAAGAAGGACCCAAAATGGGGAGAAACATAAGGAAAACTTCGGGTATGGCTGTGAACAGAGCCTTGGAGAATGGCAAAGTCCTCTCAAGATGGAAGGTGGCCTCTGGGAGAAGGATTGGCATGAGCAAAGGCCCTGTGGAGGGATCAGCCAGGCATGCTGGGAACAGAGACAAGAGAGAAGTCTTTGTTTCTCAGACATGGGAAGCACATGATGAAGGAGTGGGAAGACAAGGCTCTGGGGTCGTTTTCCAGACAGTGTGGCAGATTTGGTCTTTGTCCGGGGACCAAGACACCCCTCTGGGGCTGGCTGTCTCCACTAGCCCACAGGTAAGAGCACAGCGATTGGGTCCATGTGCTTCAGAGTGGGCTCTATCCTCATCATGCACGGGACAGCCCAGTTCCTGTTGGGAAGGAGAATCAAGGGTGGCAAGGACAAGGTCAGCGAGGGCTGGCCCTCAGCTCCCCACCCTTTCTCAGTCCCATGCCCTGTCATTCCGTGGCCACTTTAAGAGCCCTGCCCAGAAGCAGGGAGAGGCTCTTGATGTTTTTTCCCTTTGTCTGTTGAAGCCCAGCTCAATCGCTTTCAAAGTTTCATTTTGTAAATTTGTATTTTCACAGTGTTTTAATGAGCTATTTATTTATTTATTTATTTCTAGAGCTCTAGTGTTGACGATTTTTCCCTGGACAAGGCAAATGGGTGGACTTTAAACCAGAGATCCTTAGGCTTTGGATAAGCTCTGCCAAGTACAGAGCTTGTATCCTAGTATCCAAATATCCAAGTATCCTCCTGGTGAGGGGGATAATGACTTAAAAATAAAGTCATGATGGACCCTTTAGTGTTCTTTTACCACCAGCCTCTGTTAAGAAGTCTACATATATTAGGTCAATTTTTGTTTTATCTTTGGGGGCCCCACCTACTGGTGCTCAAAGGCTACTCCCAGTGCGTTGGTCTAAGGTCACTGTCAAGGATGCTCAGGGGGACCAAGCAGTGCTGGGGATTGAACCCAGGCCTCCTGAATTCAAAGCCTGTGCACTAATCCTATGATCTACCTCCCTGGCTTTGCATCATCTCATTTATTGCTCAGAAAACAAACAAACAAACAAAGAACAGTCTTACAGTTGTTTTCTTCTCTATGACAATAAAAATGAGGGCCAGGTAGGTTCAGCTTCCTGTCCAGGGACCGCCATGGACTCAAGAGCCAGACACACCACACCAGGCAGCCTGTTGGCTTTCCTACCTCTGTATGACTTTGACCATGCATTTGTCTGCTTGGTAATAGGTGGCAGGAGGCTCTAGTAATTATGACACCCCCACCCCCACCCCGTGTGGCTGGGGATGGCGAGCCCTGTGTGGTAGGAGCTCAGAAATATTCAATCAAACTGGCTGGAAGAAGAGGAAAGAGTGTTGCTGAATGAACCCCTCTTGGAAGAGGAGGCCTTCAGTATTGCTGGGAGCAGGGCAGGGGTGGGGAGAGGATGGGAACCATCTAGCTCTCAGGTTCTTGAGAACTGAGAAGGTGAGTGACCTTTGGCCGGAGACCACCCAGCTCTTTTAATTGAGCTATTTATTTACTTATTTATTTTCTATATCTCTAATGTTGACGATTTTTCCCTGGGCAAGGCAAATGGGTGGACTTTATTTTATTTTATTTTATTTTAGTTTTTTTTTTGGGGGGGTCATACCTGGCGATCCTCAGGGGTTACTCCTGGCTCTGCACTCAGGAATTACTCCTGGTGCTGCTTGGGGGGCCATATGGGATGCTGGGGATGAATCCAGGTCGGCCGTGTGCAAAAGCAAACCCGCTGTGCTATTTTGCTTCGGCAAAATAGCCAAACTCCAACAAATGTGTAGACTTTAAACCAGAGATCCTTGGGCTTTGGACAAGCTCTGCCAAGTACAGAACTTATATTCTAGTGTCCAAGTATCCAAGTATTGGGGCTGGACTGATAGCACAGCGGGTAGGGCATTTGCCTTGCATGTGGCCAACCCGGGTTTGATTCCCAGCATCCCATATGGCCCTCTGAGCACCGCAGGGGTAATTCCTGAGTCCAGAGCCAGGAGTGACCCCTGAGCATCGCCGGGTGTGATGCAAAGAAAAATTCCAAGTATCCAAGTATCCTCCTGGTGAGGGGAATGATGACTTAAAAATAAAGTCATGATGTACCCTTTAGTGTCTAAGACGATGACACTTGTTAATAACCTCTCTGACCTCTGGCTCCAGTAAGTCCTCATCCCATGAAGTCCTGATTGACAAGCCCATGAAGAGGAGGACTGAGCAAACAGGTGTGAATCCTGTCGGACCCTCTCTGACCTCCAATACTCCAGGGAGTAGGAGTAAGTGGGAGCAGGAGGAGAGTCCCCAGGGAGGCTGGAGTGTGGGGATGAGTGAGAAGCCAGGGGTGTTGCCATCTCAATTGTTTTCCTTTCATCCCCAATGCACATATATTTTTAATTTCTTTAGTTACATAGTGTCCGCTCGAGCAAATCGATGAAAAATGGGAGGACAGTGCTACGGTGCTACAGTGCTACAGTTATATAGTGCTATTACAATAATATTTGCATAGTTGTAATTTGATGTGTGTGATACATAATATCACACACAGATCAAATTACATACAGCACTGTAGCATTGTCCTCCTGATGTTCATCAATTTGCTTGAGCAGGCCCAGTAACGTCTCCGTTGTGAGACTTGTTGTTACTGTGTTCGGTATATCAAATACATCACGGGGAGCTTGCCAGGCTTTGCCGTGCGGGCGAGATACTCTCGGTATCTTGCCGGGCTCTCCGAGAGGGGCGGAGGAATCGAACTCAGGTCGGCCAAGTTGGCCGTGTGCAAGGCCAACGCCCTACCGCTGTGCTATCACTCCAGATTATTGCTAATTGAAAACTTTTCCCAAATTATATATATAATTTAATTATGTTAACATATACAAACTTTTTTTTTTGTGTGATTAAGTTCCCACCCCAAACCTGAGCAGTCTTATGGAAGTTTCCATAAATTGTAGATTTAACTTTTTGGAGTCCTTGTGGGGGGAAATTTAGGAGATTCGAGCAGACCCCCTGGAAGGAGCAGATGGGTTTGGGAAAAATAAAGCAGGGACGAAGCCAACTCCCCTCCCCTGTAACTCTGCATGTGGGAGGTACAGATTTGATCCTGGTGCTGAATGATCTCTTTGCCCCACCAGAAGTGACTACCAAGCACCGAACCCAAGAGTCACAACTGAATTGCCTTGTTCTAATATTCTTAAGATGCCTGTTGCTCCTCCTCGCCCTATGTTTTGCGAAATGGAAAAAGGATGATGCACAGTGGTATTTTGTGTAAGGTCTAACCAAGCACCCAGTTAGCACCTTTTTTTTTTTTTTTTGCTTTTTGGGTCATACCCGGCGATGCACGGGGTTACTCCTGGCTCTGCACTCAGGAGTTACTCCTGGTGCTCAGGGGACCATATGGGATGCTGGGAATCGAACACGGGTTGGCTGTGTGCAAGGCAAACGCCCCGCCCGCTGTGCTATCTCTCCAGCCCAAGTTAGCACCATCTTAATGTCAGCTCATGGTCTATTTCCCAAGCACCCTGGGCAGTCAAGCCTCGTGCTGGACATCAGACTTGGGAGGGCTCAAAGTTTTCATTGCAACCTCAGAGGAAGTAACTGGAAGCTGAGAGAGATGAAGAAACTTGGCTGGCCAAGGTGACCTAGAAAGGAAGTGACTGAAGTCTTTTTTTTTTTTTAAGTGGGGGTCATCCCACACCTGACAATCCTCAGAGGTTCCTCCTGGCTCTGCACTCAGAAATTTGCCGCCAGGGAGGGCATATGGGTTGCCAGGGATCAAACCTAGGTCAGCCATATGCAAGTGTCCTACTTGCTATACTATCACTCTGGCCCAAGACTAAAGTCCTTTATTTTTTTTCCTTTTTTTTTTTCCTTTTTTGGGTCACACCTACTGATGTTCAGGGATTACTCCTGGCTTTGCACTGAGGAATCACTCCTGGCAGTGCTTGGGGGACCATATGAAATGCCGGGGATTGAACCTGGGTTGGCTGCATGCAAGGCAAACGCCCTACCGCTCTACTAGTGCTCTGGGCTCCCTAAAGTCTTTTTTTGCCTCTTTTTTTTTTTATCGTCAACAGACCAAGCATCCATTTTGGGATTTGAAATACATCTTTGCCATCAGTATGTAAATGATGGAAACAGAGAACTCAAAAGTCTCTTTTACAGGATTTACTTCTTATTTTAAGTGACAAGAACACAGTCCGCAGCCTAAAAGATACTTGTACTGCATCAGAAGAAATGTGTTCAACTGTCGTTTGCGGATTGTTTTATTTTTAGATTAATGAAGATCCAAATTAAACCATTGGAGTGCAACCATCCTGATAGTCCTTATCACGTTTTGCTCATTATCACTTCATTTATATTTATGATGAAGAACAGATGGTACCAATGTCATATTTCAATGTGTATTATATCTAGCGAGGAGGAAATATCTCATATTAGTTGCACTTATCAAAATATTTGTACTTATCAACAACAGAAATCTGAGCTTATGTACTATCTTGTCACCATGTCATAGCTACCATTTAGAAAAGACCATTTAAATTAGATATGCAGGGGAAAGAATGCATCATTCATTATTATTGAATAAAGACACTGAACTCTGAACGGTAATTATGGGTTCGTTGTAAGGAGAGAATCATTAAGTTTGATTGAAAAAACAGCAATTAGAGTCTGTTGTCATTGTGGCAGGCTCTGATTTTAAATTTAAACTGCTCGTAGAGAGCTCCAGGAAGGAAAAGGGAAGAATCAGCACGGAGAAACAAGAGGAGTGACTGACAGACAGGCAGTGGGCCGCTCACCAGTGCACCCGCCTGCTTTCTTTCCTGCGGGAGCTTTAAGGAGAGAAGACAAGAAAAGCCTGCTGTCAGAAATGAATGATAAAGCTTTTGAAAATAGCGTTTTGTTACTTGCTTCATGTCACATGCTCTCAAAAGGGTTGGGGGATGTGAAAGTCCTGTGTCTCCCCGAAATAATAGTAAAGAGTTTAATTGGGATCCCCTGCCACTAGCAAGTAGTCAATCACACGCCCCCAGCATCTGTTCATGACCAAGGATCTGAGCTACAGAGGCACGAAGCTGGCTCCTGTGTTCGTCAACCCTCCCGGCCCCCATGAAAATGAGACATAATAGCCAAGAATTCCAGTGGTTCTTTCCACCTAAACTCTGGCTACAGTTAAATCTAAAGTTGTTCAAAAGGAATCAGAGCATCCACTTGTGGGACTCAGGAAAAGTTCTGTGAAGGAGTGGATTTTGGAGCAGGATTCTGAAGGTTGAATAGGAGTTCAATGGTTGGACAAGGGGGTGGCAGTGATGCCCATTCTGTCTGGAAGCAGTTTGTCAGGATGTCAAGAGCTCTGGTTTGAGGTCAAGTAGATAACTTTGAGAATTTTTTTCTTTGGTTTTGTTTTGGGGCCACACCCAGCAATGCTTAGGGGTCATCCTGGCTCTATATTCAGAAATCACTCTGGGTGGTATTCAGGGGACCATATGGGATGGCAGGGATTGAACTTGGGTTGACCTTGTCTTAGCCCGTGTACTGTCTCTCCAGCCCCTAGCTTTGAGCTTTGATTTTTAACTTCTAATTAGTTGTGTGAACTCTGGGAGGTCATTGATTACTCTGTGCCTTAGGCCCCCAATCTAGAAAAGGAGACTCAGCACAGAGACCCCGTTTAGCACAGTATATACCAAGATCCTTGCCATATTTTCGCCTTTGAGACACAGGAAGGTATGAGCCATGATGCAGATTACAGGATGTTTATTTCCTAGCAACATACCTTCAGCAATTGGCTTGTAATTATGGAACCAGAGAGAACCAAAGAAAAGTGAAATGGTAAATCAACATTACAAAAATCTTAACTCTTAAAGTGAGATGAAATTGCACTCGATGCTGCAATTTATTAACAATCCATTTAGAAAAAAAAAAGATTAGGAAGAACATGTAACTCCAGTAGGGTTGCTGGACCCTTTCTCCAGGTCTCTTGGTTTTGTTTTTTGGGCCACATCCAGCAGTACTTAAGATTTACTCCCACCCCTGTGCTCAAGGTTCACTCCTGGTTGGACATGGGAGACCATAGGTGGTGCTGGGATTGAACCTTCTCTGCCAACATGCAAGAAAAGTGCCCTGCTCACTGTGCCAGCTCTCCTTCCCCTCACCAAGCCTGCATTTCTGTGTTTTATGTTGAGTGTTGAGAGAGAAACAGTGAGTCCCTCCTAGAGGGAACTGATGGTTAGTGAGAAAACTCCATGTAAGAAAGCCAGCAAGATTTACATAAAAACATGGCTTGAAAGAAACAAGTTTAACGTGAAAAAATTCACTTTTTCCAACGACAGAGTGCCATGGGGTGGGGGGGGTCTCCGTTCTCTGGAGACATGTTTTCAGGTGACACAGTTGCTAACTGGGCTAGAGACTCACACTCTTCTCCTCAGGCTGGTCATCGTGTTCCGTGAGAGTAGAGAAAGCTGTCCAGCCGATTGTCACCTCGGGCCTGGCCTGCTGATGCCATAGCAGGGAACCAGCTTTTCCTTCACTCTTTTCCTCAAGAGTCCTTTGCTTTGAACTCAGCCTGAGTGACTGAGGGTGGGAGGAAAACAGAAAGACCCCCAGGACTGTGCTCAGATTTCTCCGTCACCTCTGCCTCAAGCGTATGTGCCTGGACTCTCTCCCTTTGGGTGGGTCCTTTCCCCACAGGCTCCTGGCCTCGCCACCCCCACAGCAGGCCCTGTGAGGCATCACAGGCCTTCCCCAAATGCCCGGACATGCCTGAATCCTACTGAGATTCGGGGACTTGGGCTGCCAAAATGGGACTTCTGCTGTGCGGTGTCTCAGAACACTCCAGAAATAATCACTTGACCCTGTAGGGGGAAGGTACAGAACACGGAGGTGGTGAAACCTCGGTGACTCATGCTCTTCGCACATCACTACTTGTTTTTCCGCCAGCACATGCGTTTCTGTAGCGTTTAATTTAGCTCTGGGTCTTGCTCCCAGAAGACAACTACATCCCTGCTACTCCCGGAAGGCCGGAATCGACTCATGGGCTCCAAGCAAACAGTCCATGAAATTACACAGGAACCTTCATTCCCAAACTCAGGTAAGCCAGGAGTCTACCGAACCGGGTCCTTTCAGGTGGTCTCTACGAGTCAAGCTTGGTCAGGAACTCAAGATGATGACCCCAGGCTTTGAGGCCAGGGGGGTTGAGTTGATGTATGTGGCAACTTCCTAGTTGTATGGCGTTGATCTGTCTCTGTTTTTTCCTCTCAGTGACGGGAACGAAAAGGCGTTTGTGGGGTTTTACGGATCAGTATTTGAGATAATGAGGGCCCAGGCTTTGGCCTGAAGTCCAGCCTCTGGGAGGTTCCTGGAAGGAAAACTTCACGAGGGATTTCAGAGTGAGAGAAGAGCAGCCTCCAGGTCTGGACATGTAGGTGTGAGGAGGTGGGGGAACGGAGAGGGGTGAGAGGAAAACGGAATATGAGTGTTGTGACAAGAGGAAAACTACAACACAAGTGTTGGGTGTGAGGGGTGGGAAGATCTGTAGAAGAGTCCTGAGAGGAAATATTCTAGTCAGAGAAGAACTGGGTCCTCATCTTCTCTAGCCTGAACTGTTCTACTTTAACCCTGGCCCCATGGAGCAGCCAGCCTTGGACATTGGTGTAATTGGTGTAATTGGCTGCCATTCACTTAAGCCTGTGACTGTGTTGTCCATGAAATCACACCTGGTTTGAGCCCTGGAGCAATAGCACAGTGGTAGGGTGTTTGCCTTGCATGCAGCCTGCCCGGCAGAGCCTGGTTCGATTCCTCCACCCCTCTCAGAGAGCCTGGCAAGCTACCGAGAGTATCTCGCCCACATGGCAAAGCCTGGCAAGCTACCCGTGACGTATTTGATATGCCAAACACAATAACAACAAGTCTCACGATGGACACATTACTGGGCCCGCTCGAGCAAATCCATGAACAGGAAGACCGTGCTACCGTGCTACTTTTCCTTGAAAATTCTAACTATGCCAAAGGATAATAATAGGAAAAGATAACTCAGTTCACCTGAGTAAGGATTTATTTATTCAGCACGGAACATGTACCTGGACTGTGTTTGCAATGCATAGCCTTCATTAGTCCAAGCCTCCATTGTCTTGCCAAACTTATATGCTCACTGAGTCTTTTGGCTTCTGTTTCCCAAGTTCTAAACTTAAAGGAATTTTTAAAGAGGTATTGAATTTCACTGAACAGATCATTTTTCTTTTCTTTCTTTCTTTTTTTTTTTTTTTGGTCAGGGGACAGGTGAGGTACACTTGGTGGTGCTCAGGGATCACTCCTGGCAGTGCTCAGGTGGCCATATGGTATGCCAGGAATTGAACTCAGGATGGCCGCATTATCTGCTGGACTGTCTGGCCTGGATAATTTTACTTTGGGAGCAGGGAATAGAAACAAAACTATAACCAAAAAAGCATGCAGAACCAACGGTCAGCTGTTTCTTGAGTTTCAACAGTAGAAGCTGTTGACCGCCATCAGTTGTCTATCCCCAGTCTACATCAGGAGGGAGCCTTGCCCCTGGAGACTTTACAACCTGGGCTGCAGAGGACAGAGCCCCAGATTAAACCTCCAATCTCCCCCCCTACCCCCCGCCAAGTTTGAATTGTGAGAGGTGACAGTGAGGAGAGAAACTTTTCTGATGCCACCTTCCCTCCCAGAGTCTGTGAAAGTGTTCAAGGCGCGGGTTTTCTATTTCAGGATTTCTATGTTTGGTGACTGTAATCACAGATGGATGCAGACGAATCATTGCCATGCAGCTGCTTATGAACAAGCACAATTAGAAGTTGACAGCAAACACGCTTCACAAAAATTATCACATTTAGTGTGATTCCCATAATAAAAACAGGAGCAAGCACTGGAGTCTTTTCAATTTACACAAAGAGCTCTGGGGTCTCTCTCGACAGTCACCGTGGGCCCTGTGTTTCTGAGTAAACTTTATTAGGGAAACAGATGGAAAACTCTTGAGGTTTAGCTCAAGCTTGCTTTAAAGTGTGAGTACATGCACCTGTGCGCACTCCCACACGCACACATACACACAATGCCCACAAACACACCTTATTCTTTTTCATTAGTGAAAATATCAGATAAATACTATGCAGAAAGGGAAAGATCGTGGATGTGTGCTGCGTCCTATTGCTAGACCGTCCCTGTGCACATCTGGGAACCGCCATTCACTTTGAGACAGAGATAACTTCCACCTTATTGTTACCGGGCAGACCCCATTTGGGGGCTCTTTCACTTTAAGGGACATTTTATATATGGTCATTTGATTTAATCCCATAATATGCCCTAGAGACACAGGCAGCAGGGCTCTCGGTATTTTTTATGCTGTATTATAGAGAGAAACAGACAGTGAGAGGACTAGGAGGTGGTGGAGCTAGTTTTAATTTTAATGAGCAACCTTAATTCAATGTTCCAATCTCTTTCTCTTCAGAGACGATTTAAAGAGATACCCAGGGAGGCAAGAAGTGGTCTATTCACTGGGGTGGAGCAATAGCACAGCAGGTAGAGCATTTGCCTTGCACGTGGCCAACCTGGGTTTGATTCCCAGCATCCCATATGGTTCCCTGAGCACCACCAGGAGTAATTCCGGAGTGCAGAGCCAGGAGTAACTCCTGCGCATTGCTGGGTGTGACCCAAAAAGGCAAAAAAAAAAAAAGAAAGAAAGAAAAAGAAATGGTCTATTTATTCTTTTTATTTTTTTAAAAGTTGTTCACAATAATTTATTATATTTAATATTCCAACATCCATCCCACCACCATTACACCTTCACACCACCTTTATTTTGACTTTTCCTACCACCACCCAAGCTTGTCTCAAAAACGGTTCCTAAAGAATTTATTTTCTATTGCTTGTTATGAATAATCCACTAAAAATGATCCAGAAAAGGTTCCCTTAGAGGAAAGTGTGTGAAAATTGTTGTCTCTCACCTTGGAGCCGTTAAGCCCTTACATAAGAGATTACTAATATGTTTTTACAGGTTGATCCTTGTGTGCAAATATATGTATGTGTATGTGTATATATATTTTTTTACCGAGATCGGTTGCCTACTTTACACCCCATCAAATGTGGTGTGCTACTTACTCTTGGCACATCAGTCATATAGACTATGAGGTGTCGCTCCAGGAATTTTAAAATACAGTGACAGAGTTGGAGTTAATTTTTTAACTGGATGGTGACTTTGGGGTCTGGAGGCATCTCTGCAGCTTGTGGCTCTCTTCCAAGATTAATTTGTAAGTCAGTATCACGGCCATTAGTTAGCTTATAGACACCAGAGGCAGTTTGTGGGTGTGACTGTCAGGCCTCTGGAAGCACAGGGAGATCGGGGGAAGTTGCCCATTCCTGACTCCATGCAAGCCTGGATATTTCATCACAAAACATGTATACTTGGGTTTTTCAGCAGATTCATTCTCATGCATGAAGGACTCATCCCGAGCCTCTGGAGATTGACCATGAGCATGGTGGCGATTGCGTTCTGGAGGTTTTTGGCCGGCCTATTCATTCTTAAACTATTTAGTGAATACTTATGTTGTGAGGGGAGTTGTTATTAAGTCTTTTATCTTACTTGGGGAGGCCAAACTTAATTGTGCTTTGGAGCTACTTTCTGTGAGATATGGGCATTGGGGGATGAACCATGGTGCTAGGGGTCTAACCAGCACTCAGTGTGCACTCCAGCCCTTTTAGCCATCCCTGCCACCTTATTGTTACACCGTATCTGTGAAGAATTCTTTAGCAACCTTCTGACTATTCCTTAGTACTTCCGGTCCCTCTACTGGATTAGTTCAAGGATAACTCCACACTCCAGTCTCTAATGGTGGATCTATTGCTAAGTAGCCAATCAGAATACCCCAAACACCCATAATCACTTGTGATTGGTTCAGCCTTGAGTACATAACTTCAAGTGGACCAATTAGAATTCATCATAGGACCTCTCACCAGAGATTTTGGCAAAATTTTTTTTCCTTCTTGGGAAGTACCAGGGGTCACCTTGTCTCCATAGGGGGAGCAGATGTTTGAGGATGGAGCAAAGGAAAAGTCTGTAGAGCTGAAGGGATAAAGTGTTCAACAACTCTGTTGGCTTCATTTGAACTCTGGATCCAGCACCGTCCCTCTAGACTTCTGCCTTCTGAGAAAATACTGACCCTATTCAAATTTAATATAAATTTGCGATAGCACAGCGGGTAGGGCGTCTGCCTTGCATGCAGCCAACATGGCCGACCCGAGTTCGATTTCTCCCCCTCTCGGAGAGCCCGGCAAGCTACCGGGAGTATCTCGCCCGCACGGCAGGGCCTGGCAAGCTCCCCATGACGTATTCGATATGCCAGACATAGTAACAACAAAAATCTCCAATGGAGACGTTACTGGGCCCTCTCGAGCAATATTCATTGATTCATTGACTCAGTACTTTGGTTTGGAGCCACACCTGGTTGTGCTTGGGGGTTTCTCCTGGTGGTACTCAGGGGACCATGCAGTATAAGGGATTGAACCCGGGTCTCCCACACGCCAAACGTACTCAGCCCTTGAATTATCTTTCCAGCCCCAGACTCAGTGTCTACTAACATTTTCTTAAATGATCTTTCTGAATTTCCACAAAGCTTGCACATCAGTCTCATGACAGCTGAGTTTTCCAGTGGAAACGAGAACAATGAAGTAATGGGCCCATGGGCCAAAGCCGATTAAATTGTAGTCAGGCTGGAGTCAAAGACTGGCGCCGAAACCCTGCTCTTCTCATATCTAGAGTGTGTTGTCAGAAAGAGGGGAGTCATGCTCCCAAAAACCTAGAAATTTTACCCTACAAGGAGCGAAAAGGGACATCTAGGAAGGTAGAAGCTTTCATTCGTACTGTTCTTAGTACCTGAGCCTCCAATTGCGAAGGCAAAGCCTTTGTGAACTTCTGGCTGGGCCTGGACGGGGATCCAGCAGGTACCAGACTCAGCTCTAGCCTCCAGGACAGCCAGATGGAGATCACCCAAACAATGGATCACTTCAACCCTGGGTTGCATATTTAGTTTTTTTTTTTTCCCCCGTTGCTCCTTCTTCTCCTTCCTTGCCCCTGATTTCTCATTTCATACATCTTATTTCTCTTCCTGACTGGAGCTAAGTTGGAAATGGAGCCTTTGGTGGTGGACAATTAGACAGTAAATCCCCTTGGCTTCCATGCCACTCGATCCATCACCTGCTAGTTTGCTTTCTGTGAGTTACTATGTGTGAATTACATACGAGCGGGATGTGAAAATCCAGCCCTATCAAATGCAGACGTTTCCCGGTTCTCTCCCCTCCCCACTGGCACTCCTGGTTCTTCGTCAGGGTTCTTTCTCCCCCACGTTTGACAATAGCAGATTCTTCAAAATTGTCCTTCTGGGACAGTCTATTTCATTTTGAGCTTGACACAAAATGGCTATTTTTGACAGTTGAACTTTGCAGCGTTCTTGATGCAAACATTTTAATATCCTGTTACCTGAGCTGAGGGACAGATAAAGTTTTACGCCAGACACCTACAGCGGCAAGGGAATACTTTTTCTGGTGACTGATTTAAAGGGAGAGCCTTAAGTGAAAATGGCTAATGAGCTAACCATGTTTGGGAGGGCAAAGGTCATCTGGGGACCGCAAACCCAATCACTCAGCGGGAAGGGGGGAGACCCCCCTAGGGAAATACTGCTGGTCGAACAGTGCCACAGTTTTACCCCAAGTTCCTTCCCAGGAGGCCAGCAAGGACACAAATGACCAGCCGACATCTAGGTGTCTTCTGGGGCATGGGAGGAGGGCGGGAACTGTGAGAGAGGCTGGGTGACAGGTGAGGAGGACTCCTGAGTGCGGGTGTGTGGGATAAGGTGCTGACGGGATGGGGATGGTTGTCACGTGTCATGTGGTAGTTTAATTAGCCAGTTAGAAGAAGTTATCAAAATAGCAAAGGTTACCTCAAGTCGATGGTTGATGAACCGCAGAAATGGTGACAGGGTCTCTCCAGGAATCAGAACTCAGCCAGGAAGCCCCAGGGACCACTCAGTGGGGTTTCTCAACCTTTTCTCAATCATGCCCTCAACCTTGACCCCCTTCCATGTTCTTTTCTTCCTGCGGTCGGCCTGTCGTTCTGACCAGTTGGCCTCCTAATCTCATGGTACTGCCTCCTCCAACCTCTGCCACTTATGCAGTTTTCACCTATACCCTTCTTGGAATCCCTAGGGGACCCTCAGGGGGACATATAACCTCTGGTTTAGAGATGCTGCACCAGAGTAACACTGACCAGCAGAACTTTCTGGAATGAGGGAGTATTTCCATAAACCATGGAATTTGTCAGTCATTAATCACCCTTGGAATGTGGCTGGTATATCTCAGGAATAGAGTTTTGTTTATTTAAAAATTTATTTATTTATTTATTGAATCACTGGGCTAGAGTGATAGCACAGGAGTAGGGCATTTGCCTTGCACGCAGCCAGCCTGGCAGAGCTGGGTTCAATTCCTTTGCCCCTCTCGGAGACCCTGGCAAGCTAACGGAGTATTCAATATAAAACACAGTAACAAGAAGTCTCACAATGGAGACGTTACTGGGCCGGCTCAAGCAAATCGATGAACAACGGGAGGACAGTGTTCTCACAGTGTTCTCATTGAATCACCAGGAGATACAACAGTTACGAAGTTGTTCATGATTGGGTCTCAGTCATACAGTGTTCCAACACCTGTCCCTTTACCAGTGTACTTTCCCACCACCAATGTCTCCAGTTTCTCTCCCAACATTCCCTCCACCCCCCACAACCTGTCTCTATGGCAGACACTTATCTTCTCTCTCCCTCTCTCTTTCTCTCCCTCCCCCTCTCTTTTTCCCTCTCTCTCTAATTGTTTTAAATCATAGTCAGTTTTTATTATTTTGACTTCAAACCCAATCTCCCACCTGGTTAGTGGGTACCAGGTTGAAGACTACAACTCAGAAACCGCAGATAAAGTCCTTACATGCTAACTCAAGCTCACAGTCGCTCATGGTACTTGACTTCTTATAAGTAAAGTAAAGTAAAGGCCCTCCCGTTGATCATCGATTTGCTCGAGCGGGCCCAGTAACGTCTCCATTGGAGACTTTGTTGTTACTGTGTCTGGCATATCGAATACTCTCGGTAGCTTGCCGGGCTTCTCATAACTTTCTTTTATGTCATTCCCCCTCCCTCCCCATGGTCACTTTGCTCTATGATTCTTTTTTTTTCCATCTCAAGTCTCTGCTTTCTCCTAGTCTGCATCTTCATGATTCTCATTGCAAGGACCGTTCTCTTTCTTGTCTCAATAGTATGAATTTCCTGTTGCTGTTTAACCATATCAACAAAAAGATACTGGCTTAAAATAGCACCCAACAATTATTTCACTGAATCCTGAGTCAGGGAGCTGTGGGTCAGGCTGAACAGTGTTCTCTGCTTTAGGATCTCCCAATGCAGTTATCGGTGGTTGGCCAAGGTGGTGGTCTCATCTGAGATTCGGCTGGGGAAGGCTTTATTTCCAAGTGCATGCCTGTTGGAAGACTTTCATTTCTTGCAGGCTGTTGGACTGAGATGCTCAGCAGTAAGAGTCTTGGCTTTGAGTCGTCTCCTCTCTTGCTGGGTAGTACAATCTTCACGGTCATGGTCACGATCCTCCCATTGTTCATCGATTTGCTTGAGCGGGCCCAGTAACGTCTCCATTGGAGACTTTGTTGTTACTGTGTTTGGCATATTGAGTACATCACAGGGAGCTTGCCAGGCTCTGCCGTGTGGGCAAGATACTCTCGGTAGCTTGCCGGGCTCTCCGAGAGGGGCGGAGGAATCGAACTCCAGTTGGCCATGTTGGCTGTGTGCAAGGCAAATGCCCTACCGCTGCGCTACTGCTTCTCAGCCTTTTGGCTAAGATCAAGTGTAGTATCAAGTACAATCTTATGTAATAGAAACAACACACATCCTATTACCTTTGCTATGTTTTATGGCTATGAAGGTCTTAGATCAGATCTTATTCATATTGAGTGGACCAGAGTTATCCAGTGTCCAAGACCATCAGAAAGCAGGGTCATGCCACTAGAATGAAAAGGTTTGACACACCAACACTTTCGGCTTAAGCCCTTCTTGCCTTTAGCTCATTTTTTCTTGGGATATCTGTTTTAATATCTCTCAAAGGCCCTCCCGTTGATCGTCGATTTGCTCGAGCGGGCCCAGTAACGTCTCCATTGGAGACTTTGTTGTTACTGTGTCTGGCATATCGAATACTCTCGGTAGCTTGCCGGGCTCTCCGAGAGGGGCGGAGGAATCGAACTCGGGTCGGCCATGTTGGCCGCTTGTAAGGCGAACGCCCTACCCACTGTGCTATCGCTCCGGCCCTGGAGCGATAGCACAGTGGGTAGGGCGTTCGCCTTACAAGCGGCCAACATGGCCGACCCGAGTTCGATTCCTCCGCCCCTCTCGGAGAGCCCGGCAAGCTACCGAGAGTATTCGATATGCCAGACACAGTAACAACAAAGTCTCCAATGGAGACGTTACTGGGCCCGCTCGAGCAAATCGACGATCAACGGGAGGGCCTTTACCTATCTCTCAAAGGAAAGAAAGAGTCAGTTCAGTTCATTCCTTCGCTGTCTCATGCATCCCAGTTTCAGATTGGTGGGCTTCTCTGAGGTCTCAGGTTGGGTGGGCCTCTTCTTGGGATCGACCAGCCTTCCCCAGGGGGAGAGTCACGTAGGAGCATGACAGGGTCAGGCAATGGTCAACTCCTTGTCCACTCAGTCAGATGCGATCAGGCCTAGTAATGTGGGCTGTGCTCCAGTTGTGCCCTGGACAAGCAAAAGGCTTTGGAAATTATACTCTGGGAGCTTGGAAGAGGCAAAGAGGTTTTCTTTATTTTCGTCCTTTGCTCAGAGCCTTTATCTGAGTTCCAGAGAAGAGAGGTGAGCTAGAGGGAAGGGACCCTTTGAAAGCGGATCCTGTTACATTTAGACAAATGAAAGGAAATGTAACTTCACAGAGCAGAGAGTAACCTCCTGGAAGGCTTCATTCCAAAAGCAAGGAAGGCGAGGATTATAAATGGATTAAAAAATATAAATGACATAGTCATAAATTATGTCTATGAAAATAATCCAAATGATTAGCAATATGGGAATGGTTAAAGAAATTATAGTAAATTAACATCATTGAATGTTATACAGTTCTTAAGGATGATTATATGAGAACAATGGAGAAAGGGTATTTTTGGTCCAAAGCTGTAAGGAAAAAAAAAAGAATTCAAAATTTTAATGTTAAAAGATGACAACTTTGCACAAATTGCTACGTATGGAACAGAGCATAGAAAACATTTGATCATGAGATTTTTGAGTAACTTTTCTTTAAATATCTGTTATTGTTCTTACAAAGCTTATTGTGCAAAAAAAAGTTTTGGAATAAATGACAGAGAATAATAGCTCCTGGTTACTTGACCTGACCCTTTGCTAAATACTTTCCATGCTTTTGGCAGGGGGGTCCTGGTGATTATCCTTAATTTGCAGATAAGGAAACTGAGGCTCCAAGAGGTCAAATAACTTGCACAACCACATACAGAGATTTGAGCCCAGGCTGCCTGACCTTGGTCCTTGGTTGGCTTTTCCTGTGTGTGCGGAGTCTTGTAAGTTTTCTAAGTTGTGTGCAATTTGAAACCTAAAACCACAAAATGAAACAAAAAAGTTTAGTTCAAATTTAAACTCAGACTTGATAAATATCGCACGGATCCTATATTTGTCCGATAAAATAAATCTCAGGACACATGCTTCTTATTTTGCAAGAATTCCTGGTGACAAATGGTGATTGATGCGCTATCATAGCCAATAACGAATCAAATGAGATACCTTTGGCCGAACAATGTTACAAGTAACATTAAGATAATCATTCCATTTTTTTGTTTTGTTTTTTCAATTAGCATAGGATGTGAGAGCAATTAAGAATACTTGATGTCGGAACTGGGGTTATGGCTCAGGGAAAAGAACTTGCCTTGCATGTGTGGGGCCCTGGATTTGATTTCTGGTAAAATGTGGGCCCCTGAATACCACTGAGTGTGGCTAAAAATGAATAATAATTAAAAATTAATAATAATGATAAACAATTGCTGTCTTGGGTTGGAGATAGAGCTCAAAGGATGGGAGCCTGTGACTTGCATGCACAAAGCCTGGAGTTTAATCCCTTTGGCTTTCATGATGCCCTGAGCAGGTGTAGCCCTGGTGGTCCCCCAGGCTCAGGTGGCTCCTGAGCACAGCTGGGACCCAGTAGCATGGAACTGATGGGCCAAAGAACCGTGGGGCCAAGGGCCATCAGGTGTGGCCCCAAAACTCCCCAGTAGCCACAGAACTCTCCACATTACTTGATGACTGAAAATAGCCCCACTCAGAGATGACATTTTAGCAGTCATCTATTCTACCTGTTTATGATAAAAACACATGCAGGGCACAGTATCTGAGGCAGTGGAGAGAAGGGAACCGACTGGGCAAAGGTGGGCCTATGGCAGAGAGGGTTGGGAGAGCTCTGAGCTCTGAGCTCTGAGACTCCATCCATCAGAAGGTCACACTTCAGGAGAGAACAAGGAGTTTCATCTATTGTCACAACAGGGATGGCTCCTGAATCTGTGCCCCATCAGTTCCCAGAGCTGGCTTTGTTATTTATAGGTTCTCACATCCTTTTACAAGCACATTTGATCCTAGGACTTTGTTCTAGATGGAATTCACACTTAGGGGAATTTTAAGGGCCTACCCCTTGCACACCCATAGTTTTGGAGGCACCCATAAGGACAATATTTTTTTTTTTTCTGAAACAAGTGAACCAAAATGCTTTGCCTATCAGCTGAAATTGCATTAATAGCTCTTCCTCTCCTCTCCTCCTTTTTCCATCCTTTCTCTGCCCAAACGTCAGTCTTGATTTACAGGTGGCTCTTAAATATAAATTTTCATTAAGTTGCTCTAGAGGAATTTATGAGAAGAGACCTCTCAGAACCGGCCGCAAGGCATTGGCGAGATAGGAATTCAAGATAACATCTTGGGATCGAGACCTCTTACATTTCCAGCCTTGCAAACTCATTTTTGATGACACCCTTTAACGAGCATTCACGGTCATTCCCCCCACCCTCTCCATTCTGACCAAGCACTGGGGTTTCATTGTGATAACGACAGGACTGGGCCATATGTTACTTGATCAGGGTAATGGAGAATAATTACTGGCCCATTGCACTTCATTACACCACTGTAATCGGCGGCCGGTCAGTGTTTCAGCTACAGCTGCTCTGGGAACAGAGCTGACATGGATACTGAGATAGCAAAAAAAAACTCTGGGCCCCCATGCAAATGGAAGAAATTAGCATCCGGTCAATAGGTTCTGAAATGCAATATGCCATTCAGCCAGGGACACCTGCTTTGGGTCTCGCGTTTTCTCTTGGATACAGTATGATGATCAGGAAATAAATGAGTCCTTCCACTTGTGCTATGCCTCATAAAAGGTCACTGAAATGTCAGAGGATGTTCAATTCCACACAACTGTTCCCAGAATAGCAGTCCTTAACATATCACATAATTGTTTCTAATGATTGGTTCAATTGTGGGGTTGACACTTGTTTTGGTCTAGCTCCCCTCTATAAATGACTTTTTAACATTTATCTGTTACAAACAGCAGCAGCAGAAGCAGCAGCAGCAGTTCCAGAGTTGAAAGACTTCTCTAAGGTGTCTATCAGGACACTTTAGAGTAAAAGGGATTGATATCAATAATTACACTGAGACAAGGAATATAGACCTGATTGTTCCCAGAAAAATAAGATGCACAGTCTCCTAGACACAGGCACAGCCATGATCTTTGTTCTCTGTTCTTTCGGCCAAATTAGTTCCACCTGGGAATGACAAAGGTCATGAGCTTGGCCCATTTCCCACAAGGCTAGGTGAATGCACTCCCCTGGTCCTTCTAATCTAGCAAGAGGTTAACACAGATCCAGAATTTCTGAGAGTAATCTGGGATAACTGAGATTAAGGAGTTAACACTATGCATGTGTGTGTAGGTGTTTGTGTGTGTGTGTGTACACCCATGGGAAGGCCACACTTTGGAAGAAACCATAATGGAAGCCACACGTGGAAGAACTGTGGAAAAGGAGAAGCAAGAGTTTAGAGAAAAGGGACCAGGAAATGCCATGTCATGGGACAGAGGAGAACATTAGTTATTCACTGGATTGGGTGCAGGTAGCTAGTCTCCAAGAAGGACTGCATGGCTCTGCCTTCTGAATTCCAAGCTGCATGCACATGTGTGTGTGTGTGTGTGTGTGTGTGTGTGTGTGTATCCACCCACGGGATTCCTCCACACACAGAATGAGCTGTGAAAGCAGGAGAATGGATACTGCTGAAAGAACAGAATGTAACTCTGGATGCCACTTCACGGCCACTGAGTCTTCCGCCATGCTCTGGAGGACCGTGTCAGCCATGGCATGAAAAGGCTCAAGCAGGCTGCAGAGAGATCTAATGGAGGAACTCAGCTTTCCCGCTAGAAAACACACGCGTGCGCCATGTTGGAAGTCACATGGTTACAAAGAGGAGCTTCCTTTAGGGCCTCCCAGAAACTTTGTTTAGTAGCTCCTTTTCAAGAGATATGACCCTGTAAGATGTGACTAAAATCATGATTTAAAATACTGTGCAAACATCTGCTTCAGAGGTCAGAGTGATAGGATAGTGGGAGCTTGTCTAGCTTTCAAGTCAACGGGGTTTGACCCCCCAGCACCACATAGGGTCCCCTGAGCTTGCCAGGAGTGGTCCTCCAGTGCAGAACCAGGAGGAAGCCCTGAGCGCCACCAGCTGTGACCCAGTACCCCTCCTGCTCCCCCCACACAAAGCCTCATTACCACAGAGGCACAATTTCAATTTCCAGGGTAATTGCGTCCATCTCCTTTGAACTTTCCACACCCCTGCACTTTGCTATAGATAAAGTTCAGTGGTTCATGATAACCTATAGAAAAAAAGAGCCCAGGCAATTCTTTCAAGGAGGGGTCACTTACAGAACAGCCTCCTGAGATGACTGGACGATATCCAAATGGCACAAACATTTTTCTCAAAGACAACTGCAGCGTCAGCTCATGAAGGGAACCTGTTTGATTGAAACCAAGAAGAGAGGGCCTGGCCTTGTGGCCACCAGGCCCTCCGGCCGTCTCCTGACATTCACTTCCTGGATGAACACAAGCTCGGGTGGCATTTGCAAGGTGACCTGAGTTTCTTCTATTAGCTTCCTCCGGACCCAAACCCTCCTTCTGTTTCCTTAGCTAAATCACATCCCGGATCCACTCTCGATCATGAATTAGTAAAGAAGCCACCAACGGCCCTCACTGGAGAAGCCTATTTAATCTTTCATGGCTGGCTCGGGGAAGAATGCCCTTTGGGGGAGTCTAGCCTTTTCTCCTCGTCCCTCTCAAGAGCTGACCGAGACAAATGCAATCTTTCTTTTTTCTTTTAATTTTTAAAAAATCTCAGATAATATTTTGCATGCTTGGGCTTGGAAATTGAGAAAGGGATGAAGGAAAGCCACTATCCAGGGCACCCTGTGTCCAGCTCTGGGGGGATTGGGGGGTAGGGGACAACTGAGATCACCCCCACTCATCCATTGTCTGACCCACCAGCACCCTGTCCATAAAGAGTGAGGCACCTTCTTGCGACTCACACCGACGTCCCACCTTGACTCAATCGTTCTGCAAACATTTCTTTCCTCTTTTCTCTTCTCTTTTTACCTTAGTGCCGGGGGGGGGAGAGAGAGAGAGAGAGAGAGAGAGAGAGAGAGAGAGAGAGAGAGAGAGAGAGAGAGAGAGAGAGAGAGAACCTATGTGAAGTCTCTTGTAATTTGTTTTTCTCCCCGAGGAAAGGTTAATTCTTGTAGCCATAATTCATTTACAGGAAATTAGACACAGGAGCGGTTGGACGCCTGAGATAATTTGAAAAGCCCCTTTGAAGATCCTTTTCCTTCAGGTTCCGGAATGGCCCTTTCCCATCCCGAGTGCCTGACGGGGACTCCAGGTACCCCAGAAATGGCCTCTGTGGGGAGAGCCTGGTGTTTGAGGAGTCTGAACGGTGTTGGGATGAAGGGTTGGAGGAAGCTTTTTAATGGCCAGTGTCAGCTTGAGAGCACAAGGAAATCTTTAAGGAAATCTATGTAATAGGGACGAGTATTAGAACAGCAGGGGAGGCCCTTGCCTGGCACGTGGTGGCTGACCTGGGTTCGATTGCTGGCACCCCCGATGGTCTCCTGAGTCCCACCAGGAGGGATCTCTAAGTGCAGAGGTGGGCTTTAGCCCTCTGCACTGCCAGGTGTGGCTCAAAAACAACAAAAAGCCAAAAGCAACAACAACAAAATCGATTGCCTCAATTTTGTCTGTCACCAACAGGGCTGAGGACTGAAATCCATAGATACTTCACACGTACTTGACCCAGGATGCTTTCTGCTTCTCTCCCTACTGGAATCCGGCCGGAGCAGGCAGGTCAGAGAAAGGGCCGATTCGCCTTATACTGGCTGGTCTTGTATCATCTTCATCCTACCGTAATCATATGAGCAGAGGCCACGGGCAGCTCCTGCTTCTGTCAGTCTATCTGGATGACTAGGTTGTCTTTTCACTCTAAAGACACTGCGCCCTGGGGGCTGGAGCAATAACACAGTGGGTAGGGCGTTTGCCTTGCATGCAGCCAATCCGGGTTTGATTCCCAGCATCCCATATGGTCCCCCAAGCACTGCCAGGAGTAATTCCTGAGTGCAGAGCAGGAGTAAGCCCTGAGCATAATCGGTGTGACCCAAAAAGCAGAAAAACAAAACCCAAAAACAAAACAAAACAAAACAAACAAAAAGACACTGCGCCCTGTTGCACAAGACAGACAGAATGGGGGACCCTCTTCTGTACTGGGACACTGAGAAGAGAGATGAAGTTCCCAGTGACAGGACATATGAGCCAGGAGATGGTCAGTGAGGACCAGCTCGACTTTCACAGCGATCAAAGCTGGTTCGAGAATGTCAAAGGAAGGATGTTTCGGGCATTGGGAGGCAGCCTGCAGTGGCCGAGCCACTTCTCAGGGAAGTCACTTAACTGTCCCCAACCCAGCTGCAAGGTGTGGACAAGTCTGTATTTTCTCATTGATCGTAAGGGAAAGATTGAGTTTCCAGGATCTCTAAACTCCTCTTTAGTCCTGAGAATTTGAAGATTGGGGCCCGATTCACAAGAAAGTCCTTATTACAAGCACTCCAATAAGCTTGAAAATGGCACTGAAGGACTAGCCTACACTTTTCGCACTGGGTGCTTCTAGGGGCTGGAGCCCGGGAGTGTCTGGAGGGTCTATACACACCAATGTCTCACGCACAGCACTTCCTTGTAGAGGGACTTTGATTTCAGACCAACTCCCGCCTGGAAGGGCCTGGAAAGGAGAGGGCAGCTGTTGTGATTCCCAGAAAATGGTTGCAAGACTTCATTCATTTGCTCAGTTCTCCCAGTCCTCCAGACTGTGAAATGTAGTAAGAAGGGTGGACACCCTTTTATGCTTGATGTCTCCCACCCCACCCCTGTCCTTCCCTCCCTCAGTTATGGAGGGCTTAGTTGACAGGTTGTGAGAACCTAATTTTTCATCACCTGCAGGGTATGGGATATTTTGTTATTTGCTTTGGGGCCAAACTCAAGGTGCTCAGGGATACTTCAGTCCTAATCTGGGGTGGGGTAGAGGGCAAGGCAGTGTCACTCCAAGCACATGTGGGGCCAGGAAGCTAGCCTAGGCCTTGTACAAAGGATGCGTCCAGTCCATTGGAACTAGGTCTCTGGCCCAGGAAGTTGGATTCTTATCACTGGACTTCACAAAGCCAGTGGGAAAACTGAGCTGCTCCTGGTGGGGGCTGTGTACGATGAGCTCAGCCTGGTCTGCAATTCTCACGGATGGCCCAGAGACGTGCTCCTCAACTCCTTTGTGCCTCAGTTTCCTCCCATCTCCTGGGGTAATGCATCTATGGAACCACATGGGGCACATATGTGATCTCTGGACTATAGCTCAAAGACACCAGTAGCTAGAGCCTCTTAATTGTGATTTGTTATTGAGGTGAGGGGGCATACCACACCCCAGTGGAACTCAGGGGCTGCTCCCAGTGGTTCTCAGGAGACCACATGGTGTTGGGAATCGAATCTGAGCCTCCATCAGGCAAAGCATGAGCCACTCTTTATTTATAATAATCATGATAAAGGATCACAAAAATCACACTGATTATATAACTAATTAAAACACATATTACAAAGCCGCTTTTATTTACTGTAATAATCATGATAAAGAATCACAAAAATCATCCCTGATTACATGACTAATGAAAACAGATTCCACGTAAAGACTTACATGTGTCAAACACTTTGCAACATCAGACCATTTGATTCTTACACCAATCATAAGAGGAAGGATTAAGAGGGTAGCCAGTGAGCAGGTTGCTTGGGTGGAAGACCTAGTGGGCCTCTCTCCCATGTTTAACGGCCATCCCTACAGAGCATCACAGATCATAAGCGAAAGCTATGCGCAGTGGGGTTGTTTCTCAAATGCTTGGATGGTCACCTCCTTCAGTCCCCAATCTCTATTTCTTTGCTGTGGCCTCTATGCTAGCACAGGAATCGCCTTTGTGAAATGCTTATTGATCGATGGCACAGGGAGACAGAGCGCCGGTGATGGATTCCTGTCATCTCTAGCCAGGAGCTGCAGTTCTGTGGGCTGAGTAGCAACCTTTATAGTCAGCCTGACTAGTCTCTCATCTCTTTTGCAAACGGACCAGTGGGGAAATTGTTCCTTAAAGTCCTCAAGAATATAGAGAAAATGAAATACACTTCATCCCTAAAAAAATATGCTATTAAGCCAGGAAAAGTCTTGGAGGAAACTAAAATGCGTATTAGTAAGTGAAAGTAGCCCATCTGAGAAGCCTATGAAATGTGTGATTCCAACTAGCCATGCTGTTCTTAAAAGGGTGAAAAATGGGGCTGGAGCAATAGATGAGAGGGTAGGGCTTTTGCCTTGCACGCGGCCAACCTGGGTTCGATTCCCAGCATCCCATATGGGGGCCTAAGCACCGCCAGGGAGTGTAGAATCAGAAGTAATCCCTGTGCATGGCCAGGTGTGACCCAAAAAGCCAAAAAAAAAAAAAAGAAAGAAAGAAAAGGGTGAAATGATGAAGACAAAGGGAAAGATTGGGGTAGGAAGTGGAAAGTAGGGAAGGAATAAAAGGTCAAGCAGAAGAAGTTTTCTTTTTTTCTTGTAGTGAAAACACTCTGTTTGCTAGTATGATGATGGCTGTATATTGCTACACGTTTATCTAAACATACATAAGCTACAACACCAAGAGAGAATTCTCAGTTCTTGGGTCAACTTTGCACATAGGGTAATTATGTTGTGTCAGCATAGATTCATCCTTGACTAAAACAAAAAATTATGCATCTGGGAAAGGAATACTATGTATATGGGGAGACGGGTATATGAAAATCTCTTGATTTCCTCTTAATTTAGTATACAAAAAGCTTCTGTTAAAAAAAGGCTTACCTGATATGTGGATAAAGAAGACGTGTTCCACATACATATGGAATATTTTGCAGCTATAAGCAAGGATTAACTCTTCGCTACAACATGGAGGGAGTTCAGGATATCCTGGTAACTGAAATTAGTCAGAAGAAGAAATACAAATATCTGATGGTCTCACTCATAGGTAGTTTATAAAGAAACAAATGGGGACTGTTCAAACTTTTGAACTCTGACAACACAACTGAGATGGCTTAAGATTGCAAAGCAGACGGAAAGGGGTCCTAGGGTTAGTGGTGGAGGGGTATTGGCCCTTTGGTGGTGGGTGTGGTAGGTAATATTGTACCCCTTAAACATGAACATTTACATTGTGTAGACTAATATCACCTTAATAAAATATATATATTTAAAAAGCCTCAAAAGAGAGTGGGGTGGAGCGATAGCATAGCGGTAGGGTGGTTGCCTTGCGCACAGCCAGCCTGGCTGAGCCAGGTTTGATTCCTCCATCCCTCTCGGAGAGCCCGGAAAACTACCGAGAGAATCTCGCCTGCACAGCAGAGCCTGGCAAGCTCCCCGTGACATATTCGATATGCCAAACACAGTAACAATAAGTCTCATGATGGAGACATTACTGGGCTTGCTCAAACAAATCCATGAACAATGGGAGGACAGTGGGCAGTGCAAAAGAGAGGAAAGCAGTATAAAAATCAAGCTGCTTATCCAGCACACAGTCAGCCCTTGTTCAGTTCCCAGCACTGTGTAATGGTTCTCCAAGTATTTCCAGGAGTGATTGCTGGACAGAGTCAAGAGTAAACCCTGAGGGGCTGGGGAGATAGTACAGCAGGTAGGGTGCTTCTCTTGCAACCTGGATTCGATCCTGGCATCCTGTATGTTGCTCCAGCAGTCCCAGAAGTGATTCCCAAGTGCAGAGCCAAGAGCATTGCTGGGTATAGCCCCCCCCCCAAAACCAAATCAAACCAAACCAAACCAAACCAAACCAAACCAAACCAAACCAAACCAAATCAAAAGAGTAAGCTCTGAGGACCAGTGAGTGAAGCCCAGAAAAGAAAACAAATGAAAAGTCTTAATATTCTTAAAAGATTACAGCTAACAGAGTCCACACTATAACTTGAAAGAGGTTCTTCGGAGCTTTACTTCCTAGAGTCCAAAAGTAGACCTGGCAAAAAAAAGCCACTGATACAACAGGGAAATGCTGTGGAGCAAAAGAAAACAAACACTGAAGGAGAGATTTGTGACTCACACGAAGTTCAAAACACAGGCCAAATTTGTGTGTGAGGGTACAAGTCAAAATGGTGCTTATAATTAGGGTGAGTCCAGGGGGCTATTTCCATGTAAAAGTTTTTTTTTGCTTATAATTTGTGCACTTAGAAAATTTAAATATTTGGAAAAATGCTTAAGAGATAGGAGTTAGTTTTGGTACCCTGCCTCCAACACTAAGTCTCCGGGGTGCCCTTGCAAATGTTCCCACTACACTGTAAAGAAGTCAGCACCAACCCCGGCTACTCTGAGGCCATCAGGAGTGGAGGGTCACAGGCACGTTACAGGCACCCAGACCCTGGCATGTTAGGAGCTCACCTTTGGCATCTTCTGAACCCAGAGACCTCCTTCTTCTGTGGGATCCTAATTGCATTTTTACCCCCATAAGCAGATTCACAGTGAGCTGGTAGTTTTAAAATTTTTGATACTTATTTTGGATTGTGGGGGCTGGAGCGATAGCACAGTGGTAGGGCGTTTGCCTTGCACACAGCCAACATGGCCGACCCGAGTTCGATTCCTCCGCCCCTCTCGGAGAGCCGGGCAAGCTACAGAGAGTATCTCGCCCACACGGCAGAGCCTGGCAAGCTCCCCGTGACGTACTCGATATGCCAAACACAGTAACAACAAAGTCTCCAATGGAGACGTTACTGGGTCCGCTCGAGCAAATCGATGAACAACGGGAGGACAGTGACAGTGATTTTGGATTGTAACAAAAGCAACATAGTTACGATAGCAATATTGATGGTTTTGATGTTCAGTTATTGCACCTTCACTATCACCAGTGCCCAAGACCTTCTACCACTGTTTCTGTGTCGCTTCATTACTTTTATATTTTAATTTCAATCTTTATTTTTCTGTCGCATGGCCCTGAACTCAAGTGCATTGTTGGGTACAATGAAGTCACACCTTTCTCCTATCATCAGCTATTTCCCCTGGTGCCTGCACCCCTATATTTGTGGGGTTTCTGGTAGACTGTTCTGATATGATCTGTCTATAAGACCTGAATTTCCTGGGGACTCTGGCTGTCACTTCCACTGTCTGGTGAACTCCCTGATTACTGGCAGGAAGTTTCTGGACCTCCGAGAAACAGTCTGACAGTTGAGCCCCATCACCTCTGCACCAGCGTCTTTAAAATCCCTCACACCCTCCTCCCTCAGGTCATAGTGATAACTCCTCAACCGTCTTGCACACACCCTCAGCCCACATCAAGACCCCATCGCTGTGGATATCTGGTCTGCCCACATCTGGCAGAGCACCACGGAAAAACAAGCTCTTTCTTTAAATGCCATAAGCCCGGTATATACGATGCTTTTTGGGTGGCATTTCTTTGGGGAGGCCAAGCTATCTTATTTTTCTTTTCTTTTTGGGTCACACCCGGCAATGCACGGGGATTACTTCTGGCTTTTCACTCAGGAATTACTCTTGGCGGTGCTCAGGGGACCATATGGGATGCTGGGAATCAAACCCTGGTCAGCCACGTGTAAGGCCAATGCCCTACTCGCTGTACTATCTACTGCTTCAGCCCCAGGCCAAGCTATTTTGCAACTCGACCATTCACCAGCCCTGCTCTGAGGCACAAGGGGAAAACGGAGCAAGGAGGAAAGATTAAAAACATACATCTGCGAGATAGTCAGCCGGAAAGGCTCACCAGGACACACACAGCTTCAGGCGTGCTCCTCTGTTTCCATAATATTGTTATTCATGAGCCATAAGGAGAGTGAGAGAGCAAAGTAAACACAGCCACGTAGGGGATGGAGGGAGCACACAAAGACCCACGAAGCCGTAAAATACAGCAGGATGTCCAAGCATTCTAGGCAGAAAAAATCACATCTGGATTATTCCGCCCGAAGAGAAGAAACATTGGACATCACACCAGGGGCTCAAGGCAATGTGGATTGGAGTGATAGTGAACAGACCAGTCTGCACGGCCCTCCAGCCACCTCACAGTGTGACCCAGAGCAGGTCTGGGAGCCAGCGTGGTCCCACCTCTCTTATCCAACCCTGCCCGGTTCATTCCAGTGTGCCCTGGTCTCCTTGGGCTCAGGCTCCTTCCAGATTCTGCCCTTGCGCTCCTACTCCCCCTGCTGGTTGTCTTGGCCTGTCGCTGAGGGTCCCTACTCAGGGCCTTCATCTAAATTCCCCAAGTGTAGCAGGTAAACTGGATATTTGTTTATACCCAACATCCGGATGTGTTTTTGGATTGCTGAATTCCAGACGCTTGTGATGAAATGTTCCTAGTTTTGGGCTGTGAGCAGAGATTCTGCTCAGGCAGCAATTTGGAGGTAGCTGGTTAACTACCAGGGACCTACGTGGACCAACAAGTTCATTTATAGAAGCTGCTTCTCTAAAAATATTTTTAATAGATTTTTAAAAAAAGTAACACTTTCCAAGACTTTCAGTAATGGATATTTGGACTAGATTTATCCAGTTAAATATATAAGGAGAAGACTAATATTTAACATCCCAGACCTTCACTCTGATAGAACATCTTGAAATCAGCACTTTATTCTGTCGTTCTTTTTCAAATGTCTATTTAACTAAGAAGTAGAATGAACGGCTAGCTGCACTTATACCATATTCCATTTTGGCTTTCTTATGGCAGAACTATGCTATTTTTCTTCTATGCTTACAAAAGGTGAAGCTATATTTACTTTTTTTTTTTTTTTTTTTTTTTTTTGGTGGTCAGGGGTTATTCCTGGCTCTGTGATCAGGAGTGTCCCCTGGTGGCACTCTAAGGATACAAACTGGGTGGACCACATATCCAAGGCAAGCATAACCCTTAGCTCCTGTAGTATCTCCAAGTTCCATTTATTCACTTTCTTACTTGGATAGTTAAGATGACCCAGAAGGAAATGATCCAAGTATTCACCCAGTTCTAGATATGGGTCCTAGTGTTCATCTCAGGTCTGAGGCAGTGAATGGAGAAACTTTCTGTGCCTGTATTTCCTCAATGATGTAACTAATAGAAACAATAATCAACAGAACTGATGATTTGGTATGAGCATTAAATTAATGCATGTATTTTGTAAGCTTAGGTAAATGATGGACACACACTGAATATGCAATATAAGTTTGTTGGAGGAATATGAAGAAAATAAATTGAATTCTCTCAATGTTTTGTGATAAAATGCTTTCAAAAGTCTGTTTGCCAAAAATAGCTAAAAGCCATCAGATTCATTTGTTTTCTATCCTTAGATTTACAAACAGTGGATATCACCAAGTAATCTTCCCTAACCCTGGGCAGCAATATATTTGTACAGCTTCACGCTCTCAACTTTATTTGATTTGAATAAATAAATATAATTATATCCTTCCTGAAGGCCCCAAAGAAACAGTTCCCCAATACAGAGAGTGAAAAGATACACCTCCATCTCTAGATTTTGTAATTGACTAAGTCAGTTCCACACTCAGCAGAGGAGAAGCTTAGCAGAAAGGGAAAATGTCTTCAAATATTAATTATGTATTTTGAGTTTCATAAATTTTTTAATTTTCTCAAAGGCGCTAATAACAGGAACCTGTAATGACTCGAGGGAAACAATGACACATTTGCATTTTGTTAAAATAAATGTGGCAATATTTGAGTTGATTCTCATTGGAAACAGGTCATTTAATATGTATACATTTTCAAACAAAGACATCTTGGCCCTAGGATTGCAAAAACTTTGATCACTTGAAGCTTATTTTTAAGTGATGGAAATATATAATGACTCATTTTCTATCATCCAGACCATTCTGGAGAATACAAAATCTGCTGACCATAATACTAACTTTTTTTTTTTGCATAGGAAGCAAGGGTTAACTTTCTGTATGACAACATAAGCTTGACTTTTTGTTTGGCATCAAGTGACTTTACTAAATAACATTACTAATGTTTGCAAGAGAGAACTTGGGGCCTTCCTACTGAATGAAATCACTGTCGATAAGTTTTAAAAATTTGCTGGGATTGTATGTTTTTATTGGTTTGTGAGCATTGGTGGGCATTGTGTTAGGTTTCATTTATAAGGGACTTGCTTTAGAAAAGAATTAAAACTAATTTCTAAGGATTCAAAACAAGCAGGTCGGGGAGGTAGCTTCTAGGCCTTAGACACCTATAACCAACTAAACTCAACCAGAGGGGTTGTAAGTGTGGTTCAAAGGAAGGGAGAGGAAAGGGAGATAGAGAGAAGGAAGACAAGAGGCAAAGAACATTCTAGAACTTTTCTTTCCTGACCGAGATTGATACCTACAAAAGTTGAACAATCTCATCAGAGGTTGAGACAGACCAAGAGCTGTGGGGAAGAGGAGGTCTGATGGGTACAATGGAATGTTCTAAAGACACTGGGGCCAGAGTAGGGGACATCACAACATATACTCAGTTCTAGAGTATGTATCTCCTGGCTGCTGATGGAAGTGGGTGCAGATGTTGAGGATCTTCCCTGGGGAGACCAAACAAATAAGGTGAAAAGTTACCTAGTCCTTCCATTTGGAGGGGACCTCAAGATATTTTAAAAGCATTTTTTATGAGTTTACCAAAGTATTAGTCTCACTTACCCAGAGAAGTAAAATTCAAACAACCACTTTAACATAGTTGCTCATTAAAGCTATTAGTCAGGCTGAATTTTCAATATTATGGGGCTAGAATAGTATAAGAAGAAAAAATTTTGAGCAACCAAAGCTTTCCGTATCCCACTCAGAGTGTTTGGTTAGTATGTCACCTGATGAGGCTTGGGTGGTGTTCTGGGAAGGGTGACTGTCGTCTGTTTCTTTTCTCAGACAATTGGGCTTTCCCCCAATATTTTACCAAATCAGGACCTTTTAGACATTACTAAGTGTCCCCAAGGGTGCCTAACATTGACTGCAATTACAGCAATCAGTAATAATTGCAGACTACTTTTGGGAATGTCATAATAAGAGCTGATTATCACCTTAATTTTTCATTGGCATGGTCATGAGGACTAAGGTGATTCCTTGATTCTCATCTAATAACATCCCCAGACCATCTCTAAATGTTCACCGCTTAGCTGGCATAAGGGCGTGAACTAGAATCAACTGAAAATCTCCTTCCTTCCGGGGGAGGGAGTCGGGTCACTTTCATAAGTGAAGATTTTTCAAAAACCGATTCCAGGCAATTGCCGCCATGACCGCATTATAGTTTTAGGACACAGAAACTTGGTGAGGAGTTGAGATCCAATTAGTTTAAACACAATGGTGGTACCTAACAAGGACTGTGTGTTTATGTGGTGGCAGGTAAGGCTTTTAGTGGCAGATGGGTATTACTTTGTTGAGTTCTCCAGTAATGCTGAATTGCTAATGTTCACCCAGTTCAAGAGGACCGGCTATTTCTATTAGAAGTGATTTGTATCATAAAAATGAGGTAGTCCGAAACAAAGGTGAAAACCCAACTACAAGCTGAAATGATCTCCTGGGGTGGGCTGGGAGACTGAGGATGCTTTAACTCTCATGTACTTTCCTCCCTCAATCTTCCCTGAGGTGGAAGTATAAACAACATAAACAGCACGTGCAAGACAAGGCAGATTGTGGACTTATGCAGGAAGGATACAAAAACCAGCCGTAAGTGAAAGAAGTCAGTCACAAAGGACCACATATTGTATAATTGCATTTATATAAAATATCCAGAAGTGGCAAATCCAGAGACAGGAAGCATATTAGTGTTGAGGGGAGAAGTTGGGGGGAAATAAGATGGCAGGGGGCTAGGTGAGGGTTTCTTCTCAGGGTGATGAAGTGTTCTGAAATTGGCTGTGGTGATGGTCGCACAACTCTGTGAAAATACTGTAAGCCATTGAAGGTGCACCCTAAATGGGTGAATTGTATGGTATAGAAGTGTATAATACAGTAGTTATTAATGAAAAAATAAACCTTGAATTCTTGAGTCTGGCTCCAAATGTCTCAGGGCAAGAGCTGAGGCAGCTCAAGAGGGCTCAGGCACATGTGGGTTTTATAAAATTCACTTAGAGGAGAAAGAAATGGTTGACTAATTAAGTTGTATATCAATAATTTATGTTGGTCATAAAAAAATTAAAAGCTCCCAATAATCTTGGCACTTAGAAATAATCATTGTTAAAGTTTTATCCTTGAGCCTGCCTTTTTTCAATGCATATTTAGGGAAATTGGATCCTGCTCCTTCTCCTGTAAGTTGATTTTTTTGCTAAATGATGCTCTATCATAGTGGCTTTTGAAGAACAGCGATGCCTGAACTACTGGCATCATTAGCAATGGGTCCCCTTTTTGGAAATGCAAAGTCTCCAGGCCCATGCAGGTCTGGAAGCTCTAGGGCTGTTGATCTTATTTTCAGGAGTTCTCTAGGTGGTCCTGAAGTACCCCCAGAGTCAAGAATACTGTTATGTCAGAGCACTGTGTGCACGGAGCACAGGAGAGTCTATTGTGATTCTTCATGACCAACATCCCAGTGTTCGGGCTCCATGAGTCAATTCTGGCCATTCTTTTTAAAAAAATGATAAAATGCAATACATAAAAGGGTGATCTGTTGTGTCTTAGCTTATATATCTGTTTTTATTTGAGCATTTGTATATTTTTTTTTGGAGGGGGAGCGATGCAGAGAATCTACCAAGAATTGCTTGGGAAGTATGGAGCCCCATTAGCATCTGTCAGTCAACCTGGCCAGGAGGTGTGATACCGCCTGGGCTCTGCCAGGCCGGGGACATTGGGCTACTCCAGTGATGCTGGGGGCATCCAGGGTCACACCTGCTGGTGTTCTGGGGCCCCCAGGGCAGCACTGGCTATGCTTGAGGGGACATTTGGTGCCAGAATCAAACCCTGGTCTGGTGTATGTTTGATATTAGTCCTAACTGCTATATTGTTTTTTTAAAAAAAATTTTTATTCTCATTTTTAAAAATTTTTATAAAGTTGTTCACAATGAAAACTGAGTTAACGTTGTACTATCTTTGGCTCCTATATGTGGTGTTAAACACACGGTCCTCCTGTTGTTCATCGATTTGCTTGAGTGGGCCCAGTAATGTCTCCATTTTGAGACTTGTTGTTACTGTGTTTGTTACTGTGTTTGGCATATTGAATACATCAGGGGTAGGTTGCCAGGCTTTGCCGTGCAGGCGAGATACTCTCGGTAGCTTGCCGGGCTCTCTGAGAGGGGCAGAGGAATCGAACCCAGCTCGGCTGGGTTGGCTGCGCACAAGGCAAACACCCTACCGCTGTGCTATCGCTGATTGATCATATTTCTTCATTTGTGAATATCTTGTTTAAGTTTTTTTTAAATTCAAGTTTCTATGTATTATATCTTTACATCATATATAGATATTTCTGGTGCAATTGGACATATTCTTATTAGGGAGGCACTAATTCCTTGAATATCAAACATTGCATATATTTTTGAGTTTATTTTCCTTTTGACTTCATTGATTTCTTTGCTATTTAGAGCAGGCTTTAAATGATAGCTTCCTGTTAAGAAAAACTTTAAATATGCACCCAAGTGATAGCACAGCAAGACACATGCCTTGCATGCGGCTGACCCAGGTTCGATTCCTGGCACCTGTATGGTCCCCAGGCACCACCAGGAGTGATTCCTGAGTGCAGAATTAGGAGTAAGGCTTGAGGATCGTCAGGTGTGTCCCTTAAAAAAAACAAACAGCAATTAATTCATATGAAATTTATGTTGGCATAAGTCATTCTATTTCTCTCGAAAGGGTGTCTGTAGGTTCCTCATTGAATAGTTATAGTTTTCCTTCTTGATTTGAAATTCTAATCCTATTATATATAAACCATTCCTGATCTGCTTCTGACTCTCCGAGTCTACTTAATTAATTTCTCTCTTTGGGGTCATTTTTGACGACCAGAATTCTAATCTATTTTAATAACTGGAAAGGCATGTGCTCTCTCTTTAGTTGCTGTCCTCATGCTCAGACTTTTTCCTGGGTACTCTCACACCCATAGTCTTTAACTAAACTTTAGCCAGGTTTGAAAAGAAGTCTTAGAATTTCTATTAGGATTATATTTGACTCAGTTATATAAAATTCATAGCAAGATTTATCAGTGTTAATATCTTAGAATATTAGGCCTTGTTATGGGAGACAAATCTGTTTTTTAAAATGATTATTCAGGTATTCATTAGCATTCCTGAGTTGCATTTTTTTTTTGTTTCTCTTTTTGGGTCATAGGTGATGTCCAGGGACTACTCCTGGCTCTGAACTCAGGAATTACTCCTGGTGGTGCTTGGGGGAACATAAGGGATGTTGGGGATCAAACCCGGGTCAGCCACTTGCAAGGCAAACACTCTCCTGGTTGTACTATTGTTTCAGCCCCAGCATTCCTGAGTAGCATTTGATGGTTATCATAAAAATTTGTAGTTATGCTTGGAGAAGCTCACCTCTAGCCATTGAATTCCTAGGATTGCTCTAGGGCACATCTTTTCTTTTCTTTTTTTTTTTTTTATAAATTTATTTACTGAATCACCGTGAGAACAGTTACAAAGCTTTTGGGTTTAAGTCTCGGTCATACAATGATGAAACACCCGTCCCTTCATCAGTGCACATTTTTCACCACCAAAAAACTCCAGTATACTCCCTATCCCACACCCTTCCCCTACTTGTGTGGCAGATTATTTCCACATTACTCTCACTCTACTTTGATTACATTCAATATTTTGACACCATTCCCACCATTATTAGTTGGGATTTTCCCCCAGTACTCAGACATGCTGAAAAGACAACATTAGATAATTTGTTTTCTATTGGTGATTATGAATAGCATATAATGATTTTGGATTTCTGAAATTTTAATAATTAAATCTGGAGGGATTTCTGCCAAAAGCCGCTGGGTTCAGAGATTTGTTTGTGTGGCTCTGGGATCATGGCCATTAAGCAGCTTAAAAAGTAGCCAGAGGGGCTGTTTGTGGGCAGTGACTTGGGTTCTCATTGGGGCGGGTGAGGACAAGGGCTGGCTCCACCCCCATCCCATGAGGCCTTTGGTGTCTTGTCACTGCTATACCTATATGCATTTGACTGTCCAATGGCCTCTGGAAGATGGCGGCCACTGAGCTGCCAGGGGGAATAGGTGGAGGGACCACACCTTTTCCCACCTGGGGTGGGAGGGCACATGTTTTCTATATGATTGTAAACACACTTTTGATTTTTATAAACTTCTTTTATAACTACATCCCTTATCGAAATCTCTTACTACTACTAAGATTTCCTCATGGGTTTTCCAAGTAAAGAGTTCTATCTCTAAAAGTGATGATTTTTGATGGTTTCCATTCTTTATTCCTGTTGTTTGATGTTCTTTTGTCTAAGTTGGAACTGTTACAATAATGTGAAATAGTAGCTATGGGCAGGCATCTTTATTTTGCTTCTGCTTTTCAGTTGCCATAATGCTGCCTATCAACTTATAGAAATTTATATATACATCTACATATATATGTATTTTTATGTATGTATATACACACACCTATATGCACATCATCCATCCATTCATTTGATCTCTTTGGTTTATTAAGTGTTTTAGAAAAACATTTATCAAGTTTCCTTTCAGAATCTACTAAGTTTTTCATTGCCTATTTAACAGTTATTTTAAATTTATATTTATGGAGAAATACTGTTACTGATCATTTATTTTAAAAGGTGATGAAAAAAATGAACCCGAAATAGTACGTTGCGTGGTTTGCCAACTGTTAATAAATCAGAAGCTTCCCATGAGGAGGAAGGAGGGGGACTGTGGACATTCAGTGTGGGCAGGGAAAGCCCGGACTCACCAGAGAGTCTACCTCCAAGCTTCATATCTATCCACTCACTGGATCAGTTGGAGGATTTTATAAAGAGCATGGAAACAAATAAGCAACAACTAATCCCGTGGCCCAAAAGTCAGTGTGGGCACTAGGTAGTGTTGGGGGCCAGGGGTACGTGAGTAGCTAAAACTAGAAGCTAAAATGAAACTTCAATCAGATTGTTGTCCTCAAATTTCCCTCAGTGAGTGTGGATACCCGGTTATTAGAAAACCTGGGGCTCCCATGTTAACACATTGTTACTGTTATTGTTGTTCTAAACCATATCAAACTGCCATCTTTATGGGAAAAAATATGCATGTGAGGGCTGGAGTGATAGCACAGTGGGTAGGGCATTTGCCTTGCATGTGGCCGAACCAGGCTCGATTCCAAGCATCCTATATGGTTCCCTGAGCACCGTCAGGAGTAATTTACTGAGTGCAGAGCCAGGAGTTATCCCTGTGCATCGCCAGGTATGACCCAAAAAAGAAAAAGAATTGTATGTGGTCCAACCTAGCAGCTTTGATTAATAATAACCATTTTCTATTATATATCAGTGCTAGTATCTGCAGGTCTTATAGTTTTTTTTCCATAGCAATCCCATGAAGAAGGAGCTATCATTCCTACCTCCAGTTGAGCAAACAAGCCCAGAGAATTTAGGAAACCTGTTAAAAAAACCCCAACTAGCAAGTGCCAGTGCCAGAAGGCAGATTCATACCAGTCTGCCCCCAAACTTGATGCCTTTTGCTTTGCTAGCAGGACAGTCTTGAGTCTGCTTCACTTGAACGATTTCAGATCTAGGAATGTGTCCAGACAGATTCCAGGAATGTGCATTGCAGACAGGGTTCGAATCGGTTGGGGTGGTGTGTCCACCAAAGAGTTGTGTGTTTAGAAGCCTGTGGGTGCTACAGGCGCAGGTTGACTGACTGTGGAGACTATTGTGACAGGTGACAGAGTACGGGCCCTTTCCCAGACCTGGCCCTGCCCCTGGGTGAGGTGGGAAGACCCTACAAGGTTCCTTTTCTGCTAAAAGAGTCCGGGCTGGCCCGAGATGAATGGGTGGCTGACACTTGGCCCTGGACAGACGCTAAGTCTGAGTTTGGTCCTGGCTTTGAAGACAGTCCTCAGTCTTCACCAATTTCAAACAGGATAAAGTCTTGTTGCCTCATTTTTTTTTTCTTTTTTGGGTCACACCTGGCAGTGCACAGGGGTTGCTCCTGGCCTTGCACTCAGGAACTACTCCTGGCAGTGCACGGGGGACATAGAGGATGCTGGGAAGCAAACCTGGGTTGGCTGAGTGCAAGGCAAACGCCCTACCCGCTGTGCTATCGCTCCAGCTCTGCTGCCTCATTTTCTGCAGAGCAACTCTGCTGTCCCGAGGATGGAGGGAGCAGATGCTGTTGGACCAACAGGACATTGCAGCAGGAGGTGAGGTTGCCTCACCCGGCAGGCAGCCTGAGCAGGGGGACGAGAGGGAACTGCTCTTTGGGTAGAAAAGTTCCCGTTCACAGTACTGGGCATTCCGGATAAGGCGTCTTGCTTTCTTTCCCACAGACCAGATGCTTTATCCAGCACTTTGCAGTGACGACCCTTCATGTGCCGAATGCCCAGTGTGAGTCAGGGGCTTTGTATGTCGAGGGTCTTACTGGGGATTATTGCAAGGCCAGAATAATGGTGACATTGTTTGCAGAGCCAAGGTGGAAAATCAGCCGGTAGAGGATTTATTCTTCCACCCTCCAGCTGATGGGGGGACCTCTCCCAAAGTTCACTGACTGTGGCACGGCGTCTTCCCATTTGGAAACAGTCCGGGAAGGCACGGAAGATTCCCAGCTAATACTGTGCATTCCTCCCTATCGCCCGGCATCCAATTCCCCGCGAATTTTTGCAATATAGTGACAGTAATGGAAAGCAAAATGATCTCTAAATAATGGTTTAAGATGGCTACTTGATAAAGGGCACTGCAATAATTATGATCAATGGAGCATGGATTCAATATATATTGCTCATTTAGATGCCCCAGATTAGCTTAACAGCTTTCTTTAATGTTCAGAGCATTTTGCGTGTGTGCGTGTGCACGCTGGTGTGTGTGTGTGTGTGTGTGTGTGTGTGTGTGTGTGTGTGTGTGTAAGAGGGAAAAAGGAGAGGGAGGAGAAAGGAGGCGGGGGTGGGGTGGGGAGAGGAAACCTGTGAGTCGCTAGGAGCATGAGGGGATTTCACATGGATCCATGTGGTTGGGGTCACCTGGTGCCCAGGAAAGGAAATTGAGGCTCTGGAACTGTCTGATCATCACGGAGGGGGTGAGGTTGCTATGTGCTGTGTTGAGGGTGGAGCCTTTGTGGACGGAAATGGAAGCAGGGGGTGCAGAGGAGAGCCCTGATAAGAGTTGAGTCAGAGGGTACCTACTTTCTGGATGACGGTTCTGTGTAATCACGGAAATGAGGCAGGCAGGCAGCCAGCCAAAAGATTCCCTCCCCATCCTGGGGCCTGAGTGCCAGGAACTAAGTGAGCCGGACAGGACTCGTTTGGGAAAGCAAGCTTAAGCCCTGGAAATGTGTTTTACCAGCAGGGGAGGGGAAGTGATTTACTTGACACTGGTCCTAATCCTCCCCCCTCTCTCCACAGATTCCCCCTGACCCCCCCCCCCAACCCCCCCAGGAAGGAAATTTTCTGTGACAGCCTGTCTACGAAGCTGGGTTCGTTCCCTACCTTTTATGTTTCTGGGTTGATCCCAGGTAGCACACAGAGCCTGTGATCAGTGTGTAATGGCGAGGGCAGCATGCCATATGGGCTGAAATTCCTGGGGATAATGAGGATAAAATGATTGCAGTCTTAGTCCGGACTTGCTTTGATTTGTCAGTTAAAATAAAGACCCTTCTCCACCCTTTCATGAAAGGACATCAGCGGGGGGTGTCACTGTTCCTGGAGGGAGAAGCCGGTCCCCTAAACCCCATAATCTCCCCTGATGTCCCTGCTGATTGAGTAAGGGGGGTGGTGGGGGTGGTGAGGGGCTAATTGCTTTGGGATTTCAGGCCCGGAGAAGGGCGGCTGGAGTATGGCTGGTGATAAGGCAGCCAGGCTTCCCTGAGCAATTACTGCTGCTTGGTGCTTCCCTCAGTGTCCTCTGGGGCACTGGTGAAAACGCACATTGTGATTTGGTAGGTGCAGGGTGGGACCGGCGGGCAGACACTCTTTTCCAAGGATCTCTGGGGGCGCCTGAACTGCCAGGAGCAAGGGTTGAGGGACAAACCCGGTGGGATTCTTACCTGGACCCAGGAGTTATGATGAAAAACGTTTTAGCAGGGGAAGAAATAAGTTGGCACCTAGAGAGGACAAGAGTCTGGCAGAACTTTTGGGAGCTCTTAAAGGACCTGTCGAGGTTCCAAAGGAGGCGTTTCATGGAGGTGGGTAGAGGGAGTAACTGGGATATGGAGGCCTCCGAGGCATCCTTCCCACCCGATGTGTGAATAAGAAATAAACGTCGCTGTGTAATACCCTGGTGATACCAAGGCCCACCCACCTCTGGCCCTGCCGGGCTCAGGTTGTCTCTTGATGTGACTCCCAGTCTCCAAACACAGACTCCTCTGCCTAGCAGGCCACCGAAGGGTGCCTGGGGAGGAACCCTGGATGGGGGCTGGTGTGGAGAGGCGCTGCCCGTGTTACTTTGGAAGGTCCAGAGTGACTGAGCTGGGCCTTGGGGCTCCGCTCGCTCCACGCTCATCAACACCTCAGAGCAGTTTCCAAACGCTCTGGCTTGATTAAGCCCCAGGCACCGTCTGCCAAGCGCTTCCTCCTGGCCTCCATTGTTTAGATCGGGTAGAATTGGAGTTAAATTCAATCCAGATGTTCCCGATTCGTTTTAAGTTTGAACCACCCCGAAGCGCTCTTACACTGCTATTTGGTGTCCAAGAGGGGTGTCTTCAAGCCCCTTTTTTTCTTTTTTTTTCCCTTTTTAGTTGCAGAGTTCACCTTTTGGGTGGGGGCTGGGGGGAGTCATCTCTGGCATCTTGGGGTTTCACTGGACTCGAAAACCCTGTTTTGTGAAGTCTGACTCAGAAGACTCAGAACTCCACCCGCTCTGGGCCCTGGTTCCATTTCCACGTGATCTCCAAGGAGCACCGCAGAAAGCTGCAGTTAACGCCAGGGGCTGACGTCTGTGACCCAGAGAACAGCCAGTCGTGTTCCCTCATTAACTCCCGGATCTCCCCATGAGAGCACTGTGTCCCTTTTTACTGGATACCACACCCCAGCCCCGGGGCCTTGTGATCCCACACTGAGGGCTGAGTTCTTTATTTTTTTTTCTGCTTTTTTTTTTTTTGATGGAGAGGGTCACATCCAGCGATGGTCAGGGGTTACTCCTGGCTCTGCACTCAGGAATTAGTCCTGGCGGTGCTCGGGGGACCATATGGGATGCAGGGGATGGAACCAGGGTCAGCTGTGTGCAAGGCAAACGCCCTTCCCACTGTGCTATCGCTCCAGCCCCAAGGGCTGAGTTCTTGCGCATGCTTTTCCCGACCGTCTCAGCTCTAGATCTGAGCATGGCCCCCTGCAGTCGCCTCAGTAGCGCCCCCTGAAAACCCGTTAGGATGGAATGTGTGGGTTCCCCCCTAGACCGACAAATCAGGAACCCCAGAGGTTGGACCCTGCACTGGGGTTTGATAAACTGTTCAGGTGGTTCTGAACACCTGACACTGTGAAAGTCACTGCTCTAGATCCTGGGGAGCACGTGTCATGTCCAGCTAAGAACCTGGAAAGGATTAGTAAGAGTCAGCCTCATGGGATCCAAGACTCAAGGTTCAGGCTGAATCTACAGAGGCCCCCAGAGGAACCTTTTCAGCACTTAAAAATGGATTGAAGCGCATGCTAGGGTAAAAAGCAGCTCAGATAGAGAAGGGAGCACCAAATAAAGGGTGTTCGGAGGATTCTCCCAGAATGGGAGAAGCATGCTGAACGTAGACTATAGACCGAACATGAGGCCACTCAATGCCTCTTTTGCAAACCACAGCAGCCAAAAGGAGAGAGAGAACAAAAGGGAATGCCCTGCTACAGAGACAGGGTGGGATGGGGGATGGGGGGTGGGAGGGCTACTGGGATCAGTGGTGGTGGAGAATGGGCACTGGTGGAGGGATGGGTGCTCGATCACTGTATAACTGAAACCCAAGCACAAAAATTTGTAAGTCTACCACTGTACCTCATGGTGTTTCACTAATAAAAATTTTAAAAATAAAAATATAAAAAAATAAATAAAATAAAATAGAGGCCTTACCAGTATTAGAACAAATAAACCCCATTTACCAAGAACTAAAAAAATAAAAATCGGTTGAAGGGGCCTGAATGATAGGACAGCAGGTAGAGCATTTGCCTTGCATGTGGCTGACCCGGGTTCGATCCCTGGCATTTCATATGGTCCCCCTAGCACTGCCAGGAGTTTTTCCTGAGTGCAGAGAGAGGAGTAATCCCTGAGCACTGTTGGGTGTGACCTAAAAAGCCAAAAAAAAAATAGATTGAAGTTCTGTGATGCACAATACTATTAATGATGGTTTCCTGTGCACATTATAAGAGTGACATTTTTGGATTGAACTGGAAAGCCAAAGAAATCCACCACTTGAGCTAATTATTTCCCCCTCTGAATTAATTTTTGCCCGGCAAGCTACCGAGAGTATTCGATATGCCAGACACAGTAACAACAAAGTCTCCAATGGAGACGTTACTGGGCCCGCTCGAGCAAATCGACGATCAACGGGAGGGCCTTTACCTTTTTTACCTTTACCTTTTTCTTTTAATTGAACAGTGTCTTGAATGATTGTGCCGGGGTCAATGAGATGCTGCCAAGAGACCTTTAAAAATGCATTTATTTTTTATTTTATTTTTTTTTCTTTTTGGGTCACACCCTGCGATACACAGGAGTTACTCCTGGTTCATGCACTCAGGAATTACTCCTGGCGGTGCTCAGGGGACCATTTGGGATGATGGGAATTGAACCTAGGTCGGCTGCGTGCAAGGCAAACACTCTACCCGCTGTGCTATTGCTCCAGCCCCTAAAAATGCATTTATTTATCACTTGATCACTTGACTTCCCGTTAATCATCGATTTGCTCGATCGGGCGCCAGTAACGTCTCCATTTGTCCCTGTCGTGTGCTAGTCTAGCCCAATGGCGTCTGTTCATTCTAGGAACATGAAAAGCCTCAAACCGATGGTTCAGGGTCTTGACAAAGAAGTCTGACCATCTGGTAGGTGGGCAGCCATGTGGTCTTTTGACATCGCGTGGAATCCAGTTGATAATGGCTCTAGTCCAGCAGTTGTCTCCAAATCTCATTACGTGTCCAACCTATCTGATTTTTGACGCCTTGGCAAACGAGACAGTGTCCCTGATTCTTGACCTTCGACGGAGGTCGGAACTCTGGATTCTTTCTCTCATTTGAGTGAAACGTGATATTCCAAGCATAGCTCTTTCTATTCTTCTTTGGGAGACCCGAATAGCGTTCTCATCTTGTTTGCGTAGGGCCCAGGTCTCTGAGGCATGTATTAATGCAGGAAGAACAGTGGAATCGAAGAGATGTGCCCGGAGCCGGAGGTTCTTTGTCCTCTTAGCTATTTCTTCAATGCTCTTGAAGGCGTTCCAAGCCGCTCTCTTCCTCCTGTGCAACTCGGGTGCCAGGTCATTCGTCATGTTGACTTCTCAACCTAGGTACACATAACTGTTGCATTCGGAGATGGTCGTTCCGTTGAGAGCGAATGGAACGTCAGGAACGAGACTGTTTCTCATAAACATCGCATTTATTTTTAATTTAAATTTTTATTTATGTTCAATATAAATTTTATTTTCCATTGTTGGGCAACACTAAAGCACTCCAGGACTACAGCTTCAGTCCTCTGTGTATGGATAAGTCTCCCCCACCCGCCACCCAGTTCACTGCCCCTCACTCTGTCATAACGACCTTCTACTCATTCCTCTACCTCCTTGTAGCCATTGTGTATTTCACAGAAGCTAAGAGTTGGTTTTGTTGTGTTTTGCCTGTTTGTTTGCTTTGGTTACATGTTTTGCCCCAGAGGAGAGAAACCACCCGGTCACTGTTTTTCACTTCCTGATGTCTGTCCTCAGTAGAATCACCCCCAGTTCTCTTCAGGCTAGTTGAGGGCTTGTCTTCCTCTCTCAGAGGAACTGAGTGATACTCCTGGAGTGTCACACCACTGTTTATTCGTCCACTCAACTGCTGATGGGCATTTTGGTTGATGCCATACATTGGCTATTGTGAGGAAGACTGAAATGCTAAGGAATTCACACTGATTTGAGTCTGTGAAAACCCAAGCAACACACTCTAAGATTTGGAGAATGCAGAGGGGACCCAGCAAAGCTCGTGCTTGAAAGACTGAGCCAAGGGCAAGATCTGATGGGGTAATCCAGTGGGGAAGCACCGAAGCAGACATTCTCAAGAATTTTAAGTGCAAATCAAAGTCAAGACTATCTCAAGGACATAAGCGCATTCTGTGACAGTGAAGCCAGGTTTAGACTATCTCAAGGAAACCTGAGCACTTCTGGGGTTACATCTCAAGGCCGAAGGGTCCTTTAATGTTCCTGCTCCTCTGGTCATTTGTTTGTTTGAAATGGGGCAGGAGCCTTTTCCCCTCTCAGAATCCCCCGTTCTCCTGGCTTTGCTCATCAGGGTCAAGGCATCAATATTCTAAGGTACTTTTCCATGGTAGGCATGGGGTCAGGAGGGGCTGGAGTTTGATAGCATCCGAAGCAAGAACTAATGAATTCGGTGACCATGTGGAGCATGCAGGGACTAAAGATAAGTATTACCAGTACTACAGATAGGGGTCCCAGTTACGGGGTTTTCCATGGGAACCAGGAGGAGACCAAGTTCCAGGCATTTGTGTGGAGTCAAGCTGCCAGCCTTGCCCTGGGTAGTCTCCTGGATGTTGAACAGATAGTGCCAGGCAAGGGAGCCTATGGTTGCCACCGTCTGGGTCAGACAAGTGACAAGATATGCAGCCTTCCTTCCTTCCTTCCTTCCTTCCTTCCTTCCTTCCTTCCTTCCTTCCTTCCTTCCTCCCTCCCTCCCTCCCTCACTTTCTCTTCCTTCCTTCCTTCCTTCCTTCCTTCCTTCCTTCCTTCCTTCCTTCCTTCCTTCCTTCCCTCCCTCCCTCCCTCCCTCCCTCCCTCCTTCCCTCTTCCTTCCTTTCTTTCTCTTTTTTATTTTAATGAATCACCATGAGATACAGTTGTAGACTTACAAACTTGCATGATTACATTTCGGTCATACAATGTTCGAGTACCCATCCCTCCACCCATGCCCATTCTCCATTAACAATGTTCTAATATTCCCCCCTTCTGCCACCGCCCTCCCCACCTCCCCCCGCCTCTGTGGCAGGCACATTCCCTCTTTCTCTCTCCTTCTGGGTGTTATGGTTGGTACGCAGCTTTTCAAGTCCCCTTAGAGACCAGGCTGCTGCCATCAATAAATCAAGTTTCATCTGGATTATCCACAGGGCATCTTTTAAATCAAGCCTACTGTAAGTTCAATCAGCTTGGTAGAACTAGAATCCTATTGCAACAAAAAGGCAAGTTATTGAAACACAGCTTTCTCTCTGCTTTTAAATTTACCAAAATGTTTGCTTTAATAAACTTGGCTTCTTATGTTGCATAAACATAGTAAGACCAGAGTACCCCATTATTTACTCCATTGGACACCCCATTATTTACTCTAATCCTGGACATTGGATAGATTAGAACAGGTCATTCTCATATTAAAATTAGGGATATAGCCATAGTACAGCTAGTAGGGGCCTTGCCTTGCATGTGGCCTATCCAGGTTAGAGGCCCTTTACCTTCCATGGTCCCTCAAGACCTCCCAGGAGTGATCTCTGAGCACAGAGCCAGGAGTGAGCCCTGAACAGTGCTGGGCATGGTCCTCAAAACAAACAAATGAAAAACAAAGCAAAAAGGAAATTAATGTTTTATCTATGATATCAGGATTACCCAGGCTTAGTAGTCTACATGAGGATGTGAAAATCAGGTCAGCGTGATGAGCTGGAGGTGGCTTCTGACCTCTCATCCTCTGTAGGAGTGGCCTGGCAGGAAGGAGTCCATCCCATCTCTCTCTAGGGTTGACATGGACCAGCTTTGGGGATGCTCCAAGGAGGGATGGTGGTCATTTTGAAGGGTCGCTGGTCAGATGTGTAGGGAGATAGCGATATGGCTTCCTTAGGATTCCCTTGAATATGGGCTTTCCAGCCTAGCCATGGAAATAGTGCCTTTTCCTTTGATGTTGACTCAGAAACAAGCCCAAGAGGGCCGAGCCTAAGCAATCTGGAGCCATGAAAGATGTAGGGAAATTGGCCAGGGTTGCTTGGCTCTCCCCTCTAACCTGGCACACGGCTCTAACAGGGGACGCTGAGAGTCCTGGAAAGGGCCTGTCCATAGGGGCTACATCATGAGTTCATCCCGAAGGAGGAATGTTCTCACACAGGATTCGGAGCTGGCCCTGAGTTGTCTTAATTCCACAGTTGCTCAAGAAACCCTTCTGAAAAATTTTAAACATAGTCTAAGACTGTAGGCTTTGAAGTTCCTCATCTGATAAGCCCCCACAACCCTCCAATCATACCCCTCCTTCCCACGTTGGTGGCTTAAGACAAACAAGTTTGAGAAGGGAGCTTCTCTTCCGAGAAGTCACCCGGGCCCCACCTGTCTGGCTGTGTCCTTTTGCAAGAATGCAGGTGCCTCTTACCACCAGGGAGTTCATTAGCTCTCTTGGGGTCATCCTTGATCTTATGAGGCTCATTTCAACTTCGTTTGATTGGGGAACCACAAAATTGAACCTAAATGGGAACAAACGTGTCACACACTCACACAAGAATTCTGATGTTTCACAGACCTTCTATCCTCCAGAGAAGACCCTTGGGCCCTATGGGATTCTCTGTGGCTCTCCCTGAGAGGCAGTCTCTCTCTCTCCAATGAGATGGGCATGACTTGGTGGCAGGGGACTTACCATTTCAGTTGTCCAAATAATTAAGTCCCAAATCTCATCTGAGCCGGGCAAGGAAGTTGGCATAATAACTGAGTTTTCCCAACTCTTGGAATGTGTCCCTTGTTTTTTTCACTGGCTCATATCAGTGTGAATTCCATAACATTATAAGCTCACGTAGCTTTTTGAATGTTTTCATGCCCTGCAGCTAAATGAAAATTTCCTATCTTACTTTATTTCTTAAAAGTATTTTTGTTGACATACAATTGCATTGCAACATTTTATAAGTTTCACATAGCATCATTATAAATCAGCATCTGTATATACTAGCAGGAAAAAAATTACTTTTTAAAATGTTGGAGCCCAAGGTCCAGGAAGACTGCTCCATAGTTGGAAGCCTGCCTCATGAGCAGGGAAGGGGGGGCGGGGAGAAGGCAGCTGGAATAGAGAAGGGATCACTAAGACAATGATGGCTGGAGGGATTGATCGGGATGGGAGGTGTGTGCTGAAAGTAGATAAAGGACCAAACGTGATAACCTCTCAGTATCTGTATTGCAAACCATAATGCCCAAAAGTAGAGAGAGAGAGATTATGGGGGAAATTGTCTGCCATGGAGACAGGGGATGGGGGGTATACTGGGGATATTGGTGATGGAGAATGTGCACTGGTGGAGGGATGGGTGTTTGATCGTTGTATGATTGTAACTCAAACATGAAAGCTTGTAACTGTATCTCACGGTGATTCAATAAAAAAGAAATGTTGGAGTATAAATTTTAGCAGTAGAAATCTTACCTCCCCTGGGGCTGGAGCAATGGCACAGCGGGTAGGGCGTTTGCCTTGCACGCGGCCGACCTGAGTTCGATTCCCAGCATCCCATATGGTCCCCCGAGCACCGCCAGGAGTAATTCCTGAGTGCAGAGCCAGGAATAACCCTTGTGCATTGCTGGGTGTGACCCAAAAAGAAAAAAAAATCTTTCCTCCCCTTAGTTGTGTTGAGATGATGTGGTTTACAACTATTCATACTTGTTGTTTTATACTTGTGATGCTTCACACAAATACCTGAAACCGGATAAAGTTTAATAAATTCAGCATAAGAATTCAAGGGGCTGGAGAGGTAGTACAGCAGGTAGGTTTGCATGCGGCAGATCCGGGTTTGATCCCCAGCACCTCATATGGTCCACTCGGGCTACTTCCAGAACTGATCCCTGAGCACAGAGTCAGAAGTAAGCCCTGAGTACTGCTGGATGTGGGCCCCCAATCAAAAAAAAAATAATAAAAAAAGAAAAAGAAAATTTAAGAACCCTACTAATAAAAGAGAGCGATAGCACAGCGGTAGGGCATTTGCTTTGCACGCAGCCAACATGGCCGACCCGAGTTCGATTCCTCCGCCCCTCTCGGAGAGCCCGGCAAGCTGCCGAGAGTATCTCACTCACACGGCAGAGCCTCGCAAGCCACCCGTGATGTATTCGATATGCCAAACACAGTAACAACAAAGTCTCCAACGGAGACGTTACTGGGCCCGCTCGAGCAAATCGATGATCAACGGGAGGGCCTTTACCTTTACCTTTACTAATAAAAAAGAATGACTCTAACAATAGAGCATAGAAGTGACGTGGCTGCGATCTTTCTCTTGATCACAGTATCTTGCAGGTTATATTTTCAGCCCGAAATGGATATGGCAGACTGGAAGCTGGAACTGTGAGAAGCAAAACCGTGGCATTTCTGCACTCTCACGGCTGCTTTCTGTCCGGGCACACGTCTGTGCATGGATGGGGGCCCCTTCCTTCTCAGGGCACCTCCTCCGTCTCCTCAACTCTTGTCTTTCCTCCACTCCAGCTCATAACGCATCACCTTCAGCCACAGCAAGGAACCCCGTCAACTTCGGAAACTCACTGGCTGTGCCTCACTCCTCAGAGATTTCAGGAATATTCTGGCCCCCTGGCTGACCGAGGCTGGTTTCCTCCCCAGCTGGAGGGGAGGGCCTGTGCCCTCTCTGAGCCAATCAATGCACACACAACCCGGGATGCTCAGTACCTGCAGTAACTTGGGCAAGAATTACACACTTGACTCAGTTTTACTTTTCCTATGGAAAAGAAACTCTTTCTTTTCTGGACGGCATTCATCATTTGAACCTGAAACCATCAGGATACCTTTGGGAGGGGGTATAGGACTAAGGGGGATTAGAAAGTCTCTCTGACTATGTCCAGAATGTGCACTGCGCATCGGATGCCTCTGCTTGAAGCCATGAAGGTCTCCACCATCCTCTTGTGGGTCAAGTGCAAAGACCTAATGGCCTCACGTGCTCCACAGCCGAACTTCTCTTCCGTTCCTTGGTCACAGGGGTCCAGTTTCTAGGGCACTAACGGGTCTCTGGAGTCACTCACCACTCACTCAAGCAAGATCTTCACTCCCCCCCCACCCCCTGCCACTTTCTGGGCTCATCCCATGTGTGGGGCCCGGCTCTTATTCTCCTAGACCTGGTGCCTCATGCGGGCAGCGAATGCGTCTCCCTTATGATGGGCAGATTAGAGGCTCTTTGTGTTGCATGCCACAAACGAGGGGGTGAAAGAACATTGCAGGAAAGGTGCGGCCCCAGGGATGGCTGGATGGAACGGAGTTGGTTAAGCAACTCTTGCATTCCGGTCCCTGCTGGAGCCCATTCCAGCTTTTAGGCATATGTACAGCAACTGCCTGTATCGAAAACGTCCTTTCGCCAGGGTTCCAGCAAGCGCTCTTAAACGACTCCGTTTCTATGCCTTTATTGACATTTATTCTCGCTCCTGAAAACCTGGCAGGACAATTTCCCATTTCAAAGTGCTGAAAGGCCGCGCCTAGGCTGGAACTTCTTGCCGTTGGCCGGGGTGTGGAGTTTTATTCTGCGTTGCGTTTTTCCAGCCCGCTTTTCTCTCCCTGATAATGGAGGGTTTTAATGGAAATGCCGCCCGCTCCATCAGCCGCACTGTGGCGAACATCACTTTTCTAATACAGCTGGCAGTTGGTGCTCGAAGCCCAGGGAATGACTCCTGGCTGAACAGAAGAAGCAATTTTGAGGAGGCGATAAAGCATGCCCTGCTTAAGGACGGCCCCCCCCCACCCCCGGCACAAGAGTTGAAGGACGTCCATCAGGAAGGAGGACCACAATCACATTTCCTTTACAAGCGACTCTTAACCACCCTAGGAATGTGGTATCTGAACTTTCGATGGCACTGACGAAGAAGACTCCCTTGTAGCTGAATGCCTGCAATGCCCCATGGAGACCAAATCCCGACGAATATACCGCAAAATAATCTGCCAGCCGAAAGTGGGCCAAACACACTAATTAGTCACATTTATGACAACCCACTCTGGCTAAGAAATGGGATGAGGATGTTGGGGATGATAGCGAGGGTGATGTACAAATATTTTGGGTGAGCCGTAATCAGTTAATTGGTTTATTAAATGATGAAAACCATTGTTTGCCCGAAAGAGCAATGAAACTAACTAAATGAATGACTAGTCACCTCTTTGCAGACTTCGAGCATTAATTATGTTTATGCATCACCTTCAGCAGTCGGTTAGACAAAGGATTCTTTATCTTTACAAGCCATAGCTACAGTGTATTCTGGCTCAAATGATGGCACCGACTTTATGTCTACATAATTACAGAAATCTTATCCCTTTTGTGTTTGCACATCATTTTCGGTTTTTTGGAATAGTTAAACTCCATTTTACTTTTTAATAACATTTTAGAAATCATTGTGATTCAGGTAAACAGAATTTGATTGCTTTGATGGATTGAAAATGGTTAGCTCAGCCCGAGTTTATTTGATTTGTTTCTTCAGGGATTACAAAGAATAGGATTTTATCTCCAGGCTGACAAAAGAGACAAAGTCTGCGTTAGGGCGGCAGGAGGCAGCCCACGCTCCTCGCTCCTCCCGGGCGTCCCTCGGGCAGGGCTGAGTTTCCACTCACCCGCCGGGTTTCTGTGCCACGGTGTGTGGGGGGTGGTGGATGGCGCAGGCATACTTTAGGCCGATTTTGCATAGCAAATTTTTTTTTCTGACATAAAGAAAACCTGTGTCACTGCAAGGAGCTCACAGGGAGGTGAGGTGGGGGGACAGTGCACGGTCCTCTTAAGACAATCCTCCAGCAGTGCTCCACCTGCTCTGCTTCCTTCCTTCCTTCCTTCCTTCCTTCCTTCCTTCCTTCCTTCCTTCCTCCCTTCCTGCCTTCCTCCCTTCCTGCCTGCCTGCCTTCCTGCCTTCCTCCCTTCCTGCCTGCCTGCCTTCCTGCCTTCCTCCCTTCTTGCCTTCCTGCCTTCCTGCCTCCCTGCCTCCCTGCCTCCATTCCTCCCTTCCTCCCTTCCTCCCTTCCTCCCTTCCTGCCTTCCTGCCTTCCTGCCTTCCTCCTTTCCTGCCTTCCTTCCTGCCTGCCTTCCTGCCTTCCTTCCTGCCTGCCTTCCTTCCTTCCTTCCTGCCTGCCTTCCTGCCTTCCTGCATTCCTCTGCCTTCCTGCCTTCTTCTTCCTTCCTTCCTTCCTTCCTTCCTTCCTTCCTTCCTTCCTTCCTTCCTTCCTTCCTTCTTGGCTTCTCCTTCCTTCCTTCCTTCCTTCCTTCCTTCCTTCCTTCCTTCCTTCTTGGCTTCTCCTTCCTTCCTTCCTTCCTTCCTTCCTTCCTTCCTTCCTTCCTTCCTTCCTTCCTGGCTTCTCCTTCCTTCCTTCCTTCCTTCCTTCCTTCCTTCCTTCCTTCCTTCCTTCCTTCCTTCTTGGCTTCTCCCTTCCTTCCTTCCTTCCTTCCTTCCTTCCTTCCTTCCTTCCTTCCTTCCTTCCTTCCTTCCTCCCTTCCTGCCTTCCTCCCTTCCTGCCTGCCTGCCTTCCTGCCTTCCTCCCTTCCTGCCTGCCTGCCTTCCTGCCTTCCTCCCTTCCTGCCTTCCTGCCTTTCTGCCTGCCTGCCTGCCTCCCTGTCTCCCTGCCTCCATTCCTCCCTTCCTCCCTTCCTCCCTTCCTCCCTTCCTGCCTTCCTGCCTTCCTGCCTTCCTCCTTTCCTGCCTTCCTTCCTGCCTGCCTTCCTGCCTTCCTTCCTGCCTGCCTTCCTTCCTTCCTTCCTGCCTGCCTTCCTGCCTTCCTCTGCCTTCCTGCCTTCTTCTTCCTTCCTTCCTTCCTTCCTTCCTTCCTTCCTTCCTTCCTTCCTTCCTGGCTTCTCCTTCCTTCCTTCCTTCCTTCCTTCCTTCCTTCCTTCCTTCCTTCCTTCCTTCCTTCCTTCCTTCCTGGCTTCTCCTTCCTTCCTTCCTTCCTTCCTTCCTTCCTTCCTTCCTTCCTTCCTTCCTTCCTTCCTTCCTTCCTTCTTGGCTTCTTCTTCCTTCCTTCCTTCCTTCCTTCCTTCCTTCCTTCCTTCCTTCCTTCCTTCCTTCCCCCCTTTCCTCCTGGTTTGGGGGTCACACCTGGTGGTATTCAGGGAAAATTCCTGGCTCTGCTCTCAGAGATCACCCATATGTGGTGCCAGGGATTAAAACCAAGTCAGCTGCCTGCAAGGAAAGGGCCTTAGTCACTGTGCTTTCTCTCTGGCTCTCGTGCTATGAATTTCTCAAAATAAAAAAAGCGGCCTCCACTCAGATAGGCTCAGAGGCCAAGCTGGGTGGGTTCTGAAAGGCTCCATGCTGATTCTTTGTCAATGGCCCCTCCAGACATGCTGTGGTGGGTTTCCTACAAGTTCTGACTTCAGACTCCCAGAGGATGGGGCGTTGCTGATTCTGCTCTTCATTTGATCCAGAGTCACCTGATGTGTGGATGTAACAGGGATCAGGAAAGAGCCAACCAAGGCAGAGAGCAGCGGCAGTACTTTGCAAATGACTCCACACAGGAACCTTGCTTCGACGGCATGCACAGCCTATCCTCAGCTCCTGCTTCTTCAGAAAAGCCTGACCCTTTTTTCTTTCCCCAAATTTCTTTCAGTCCTGACTTCCTGGGGGAAGGTGTGGCTGTGCCTTGCTGTATTGTGGTGACAGGTACAACCGTCAGGGCAGCGATGTGGTGTGGAGAAGAGGAGCAGGGACGGTGTCAAAGACCAGGGTCAGGCTTCTTGCCCTGAGTGGCCTTGAGATTTCCAAACCTCAGTTAGCCCTGCTTTCTCCTGGGGGCACAGAAGGGTTGAATTTGTGCCCACAAGTCTCTCTCCTTGCCCACCGCCAGAAGCATCCTCCTCCCCCAGGTCTGGCAAGGAGTGAAGTCTAGTCACTAATTCTGTTCTCTGCCTCTCCCAGTGGTGCCTGTTGTTCTGTGGTCACCATGGGCTCTAGGGTTGAGAAATCAGCAGGACCCAGATGGGAATAAGTATCTGAAATCCACTGACCCCTTTTAGTCCTATTGACCCCGCAGAGGGCGAGCTTACTGGAAATCTTGTGACGTCAATGTAGGTCCTCTGATGGTGGCCGAAACAAAGCAATTTTACACAGATTTCAGGCTAGGAACAATCATGAAGTTTCAGCCAAGAATCCCATGCAAATAACCTCTGGGTCAAGTCTCATTCCAACCAATCCAGTTTCTACAAAGCTAGGAATAATCAGCTGAAGTGTCCCTAGTGGCACTCGAACTTTATTTGATGGATAATTGATGGAAGAAAGAAACTGCTGTAATAAAAATAATCGCTTGGGTAACACTTTGAAATGGTATACAAACTTTGAAATTGTATACAACACCATTTGGTTTCAATGTAAACGAATACTATAAACGTGCAAACTCATAATCAGAATGAGGAGAAGGGTCTCAGGTGGAAGTGATTTTTTTTTCTTTTTTTAAGAACAGTGCAGTTTCCTGCCCCTGCGCCTGGCTGTCCTCGCCGGGGCCCCTTGGAGGGGAGCGGGTTGAGCTTTGCTCCCTGCCCCGACCAGGGCTCCGGCAGCCGAAGACCTCCAGGATCAGCCACCACCATGCTGAGACCACTCTCCGCACACATGAAGGTACTGGCAGAGGGACAAAGCCACGCGGGTTCCGGGGCCGAGATCTCCAAGCCTACTCGGACCGGGGCCGAGCATCCTCCACCCAGATCCTCCAAATTCCAGTAGGCGGGGGTCACACCCACCAACTGACCCCCTGGCGCCGTGTAATCCCATCAACGGCCAAGACTCAGAGACTAAAAACCAGCTCCCAGAACCGCAGGGCCGCATTCATGGCCGCCTGACATCTTATTATGACATCTTATTATCTCATTCCTACTTTGGACAAACTGGCAGGCTACCAAATGTAGCCTGCCCACATGGCAGAGTCTGGAAAACTCCCCGTGGCGTACCCAATATGCCAAATACCAGTAACAATGATGGGTCTCATTCTCCTAAAGAGCCTTGAATATAATCTCAGGGCTAGGATGAAAGAGACGTTACTGGGGCCTGCTCAAGGCAATCGACGAATAACAGGATGATTTGTGATTTGTGATTTGTGATTTTTTTGAGAAGGGGAGAAAATTTGAGGCTGGGAAAATGGTCCTTGTACCAAGTATAAATAGCAAAAACTGTGATGAAAAGGAAAGCCGGCAAGCTGAGAGGGGCGGGAGGAAGAATGGCAGGGACCAGAGGAAAAGAGTCACAGCCCTAGGAATCCTGAAGACAAGGTGAACTCTTGGGCTGAGACCTAAGAATGGTCTTGAGGGAAAAAGCGGAACTTTGTCGATGCTCGGGCTGCTGACTAGTAAAAGAAATTTGCCCCTGACCAGTAAAGTTTCAGGCATATCATAATCCCCAGGATCTTCCAGACAAAATGATCTCTTCTGGCTTCATTGGCAATATGCTGAAATTTTCTTGCACTTTTTTTGTTTGTTTCTTGCATTTCTTGCATTATATGGAGTCCAGGTCTCCTCTGGCTGTTGGCCCCACAGCATGTCTGCCTGGTGGTTATTACCGCAGGTGGGGAAGAGTCCACCAGCCAACCAATCCGGCTCCTGCCTGCCTGTCTCCTATTGTCCACCTGGATCCCTGGGGGGGGACATCAGCAAGCAGTAAGAGACATGGTCTGCACAGGACTGGAAAGACAGAGTGGGGGACCAGGAAGTGAGATTGGGAGGGGGAACAGGCCATGTCACAGACAGCAGATGGTCAGTAGCACCTCCCCATCTCTGTGCCATGAAGGGCCTCCCTGCACATGCAAATCCTGACCTCCTGGCAAACAATCTGTAAGACAAACGTTCCTGCTCCAGAGGTCAAAAGGGGCTCTGTGAACCAGAACAACAAACAACCCTGGACAGGCCAATTGTCGGGTCAAGGTAGGAAGTCTGTATGGAAGATAGCAGAGGAAACAAACGTGAAGACAGGTGAGATAGACACGAAGACAACAGATGAGTCTATGGGTGTGATAGACAAGAAGACAGGTGTAACAGGCCAGAAGATGGGTGTAAGAGACATGAGGACAGGTGTAATAGGTGAGGAAACAGATGCACTTGACAAGCAGGCATGTGGGCTAGGCCTGAAGGCAGGTGTGTTACATAAGAACCCAGGTGTAACAGGCCTGAAGGTAGGTATCACAGTACAGATGACAGGTGTAATAGAAACGAAGACAGGGGTAGCAGCTGTGAAGACAGGTGCAATCTACATTAAGGCAGGTGTGACCGAGATGAAGACAGGCAGAAGAGACAAGGAGACAGGTGTAACAAACATGGTCATGCCCCCCAGACCTTGTCAAGGAAGGATCTGTGCGAGGATCAGCAGGGACATCTCCTGTGAATCCTTTAGAGTGCCCTCAGCTCAGCATCACTTTGGGGGACTCCCCACATCCTGTGATGGTGTTATCCAGGAAGGAGGTTGAGACCATTTTTCTCAATAGACTTGAAGACAATCCTTCTAGAGTTCTTTTAGGTTGACACACTTTCTTTCTCTGCCCAATTCCATTTCCTCCCCGTTCCAGTCACGGGAAACTGCCCCAAATAAACACCTCACAGCCCAGACTCCAGCACCTGTCAACTTCCAGAACACTTGACCCAAGCTGGCAGGAAAGGGCTTGAACAGGATGCTAACAGGGATCAAGATAGCGTGGCAGACAACAGATGTTTGTCATTTAGTGACAGCAGAAGTAAAGAGGCTGTGGACATCTGCAAGGGGCAGGAAGACAGGACAAAACGTTGGTCAACATATGGGTGATTTATTGTGATACCCAGCACCCCTGGAATAGGTATCATGGTAGGCAGCCTGGAGCCACCAAGTGAGTGATTTCACCTGACTGGGAAGGGTCCTGAGTTTTCCTTCTTCAGCCAAAATATTTCATAGCAAGTACCACACAGGGTGTGTTTGCAGGTAGGAGGTACTGAGTTGGTGACTACAGTATAGATACAGGATCTCGTAATTTCCAGGAGCTGCAGGCTGACCAGTGGTGTGGGAGGGATGTGCCCAGTCAATTTTTCTGGGTACTGCATGTTCTGGTTGCTGTGGGAACACTGCATTTTCCTATGTTGCTCCATCTTGCCCTGAAGTTCTGAAGACTTTCTCAGCAAGCAGTCCTCAGGGACAGACAGAGATGGCTGGTAGGAAGGTTGACAGCAATTAACATGTAAAGCAACTGGACTTGGTCCTGATTTCCTTACTTGTCACATATTTCCCATTTGTAGTTGGCATGACAGGAAAAGTTCTACATTAGTTCTCTTGATCTAACCCTTACAAACTCTTCCACCAACTGTCCTGCAAATGGTTTTCAGAAACAACGACCAATGACTCAGAAGAATGTCTTTGTAGACAAAGCATCTGTCCTCCACTGGAGTCAACTTGTGCATAAATTTTACTCCCCACTGCAAACAATAACCATAAAAATGAGAATGAAAGTATTTACTAAGTGTCTTCTATGTGCCAAGCATTGGGTATAATTCTTTATATGAATATGCCATTTAATTTACTAATCTTTTCAGGGGAGATATTTTACTATGCCTAAGATGAATGAGGAAACTTTTAAGGGAGATCATACAGTTGCCAGAAGTTACAAACAGTAAGAACCCCAGATCTGTGTGACCCCAAAGTCCACTCTGAGCATTATCAGAAGCATGATGTAAATTCTGAACTGCTCGAGGTTGATTGTGTAAAGATGTCTCATCGTTCCTATTATTGATAATTTGTGGTGCAGGTGGGCAAAAAATCCTCTAGCCCCAGGAGAATTTGGTTAGAGTGTGTGTATGTCTTCAGCTTGATTTGACGTTTTACCTTTATGTAGCACTATAGCACTGTCCTCCCGTTGTTCATCGATTTGCTCGAGCGGGCCCAGTAACGTCTCCATTTTGAGACTTGTTATTACTGTGTTTGGCATATTCAATACGTCATGGGTAGCTTGCCAGGCTTTGCTATGCGGGCGAGATACTCTCGGTAGCTTGCCGGGCTCTCTGAGAGGGGCGGAGGAATCAAACCCGGCTCGGTCGGGTTGGCTGTGTGCAAGGCAAATGCCGTACCGCTGTGCTATCGCTCCTGCATTAATTATATATCTAGCAATTATTATGCTAGTTTACTATAAGCTGATGACTGATATGAATGTTACTTAATAAATATCAAAGGTGCCAATTTAAACATCATTCAGCTATGAAGAAAGAAATTTCTCCACATCCTTGTTTACATCTGGGTTTAGTATTGCTCACTTTTACTTATTTTATTCTATATGAGATTTTGGGTCACACCTGGCTAGGCTCAGGTTTTGCTTCTGGCTCTATGTTTAGGGGTCACTCCTGGCAGTGCGTTGGGGTGCCAGCAAGTGAACCTGGGTCAGTCATGTGCAACGCAAGCGCCCTTTCTGCCGCTCTCTCTCCAGCCCCTAACTTTAATTTTTTTTTTATGGTCAAATAAGATGAAAGTTTTGATCTGTCTTTTCTTCACTAATAGATCACTCATGTACCTCTCTTTTTCTATTACTTGTCTGTTAAAAATTATTTTATAGGAATTAATAATATATTAATATCGCTGGAGCGATAGCACAGCGGGTAGGGCGTTCGCCTTCCAAGCGGCCAACATGGCCGACCCGAGTTCGATTCCTCCGCCCCTCTCGGAGAGCCCGGCAAGCTACCGAGAGTATTCGATATGCCAGACACAGTAACAACAAAGTCTCCAATGGAGACGTTACTGGGCCCGCTCGAGCAAATCGACGATCAACGGGAGGGCCTTTACCTAATAATATATTATACCATAATTTATATAATATAATTTATAATAATTATATAATATAACAATATGGGCTGGAGCGATAGCACAGCGGGTAGGGCGTCTGCCTTGCACGCAGCCAACATGGCCGACCCGAGTTCGATTCCTCCGCCCCTCTCGGAGAGCCTGGCAAGCTACCGAGAGTATTCGATATGCCAGACACAGTAACAACAAAGTCTCCAATGGAGACGTTACTGGGCCCGCTCGAGCAAATCGATGATCAACGGGAGCTCCTTTACTTTTACTTTACTTATAACAATATAATAATTTATAGGAATTAATAAACCTAGGACTAAGATTTCATTGATCATGTGTGGTAGTGCCAGCATTTTCTAATGTCTGTTAAGCATAAGATAAATTTTACAAAAGTCTTATGCAATAAAATTGCATAAATTTATGTTTTTTGGGGGGGAAGGGAAGGAGCACACTCAGGGTGTTCAGGGCTTATGCCTGGATCTGTGTTCTGGAATCACTCCTGGCTCTGTGCTCAGGGATCACTCTTGGCAGTGCTCAGGGGACCGTATGTGGTGCAGGGGAATTGAACCTGAGTTTGTCACGTGAAAGGTAGCAGGCCTACCTGCCGTACTATCTCTACGGCCCTAAATTAACTTTTTTTCACCAAAACATAGCCAACTTATTGCTTCTTTATTTAATTTTTAGCACTTATCTATTATGAGTATATTCTATTTACTCTGACACTTCTAATACTTTTCTATATCAAGTTTTCATGTCTTTGTGGATTTATTTCTGAACTCTGTCTCTTCTGCTGTCATGCTTATTTAGTTAGTATGTCTTTTTAATAATTCATGGATGCTCCTTTATTCTTTTCCAAATGACTTTTCTTGCTTTCAGATTCTATACTTTAGTGTGCCAATAATCTAGTAGAAAATAAACCTGTTTTCCAGTGAATCAAATTCACTAATTCTTGTGATGTTTGTGGTTTTGTCCCTATAGTGCTGTGAATTTATTACGGCAACTCAGATTTGAGATGAATCATCTGGACGAGCTTAAATCTGAATTTTAAGACACATTTTAAACTCCCAGTTCTTCGTTTAACCAAATGAGAGTTCCTATTTAGTCAATTTGACTAGAAAACTAACTCAGAGATCTTAGTTCAGAAGGTTTAGTGATTTGGGGGCACTATTATTGTAGATAAGAATTACATAAAATCATACCATCATGGGGAAAAATCGTTCTTGCTTACAATATAGTCTTCAGGTGCATTTTACAAAGTTGGCCAGCAGAGGGCAGACGAAGCATGAGAGTCCCCTGATTTCTCTGGGCAGAGGGAGCGAGAAGGTGCCAGTCCCCACCCAGTTGACGGCAGTGTTGGGGGCAGATAGCAACACTGTGTCCAAGGAACTGTGTTTCCATTGCTATGAAAGATGGCATTTCTTGCTGGTCTCATCTCAGTTGAAATATTTTCCCCCTACCCCCAGCTGGATGAAAGAGAATTTCACTTCCTAATCCTGGAGATCAATCCCGTGATTTAGTCACAAGGAAATGCCATTTCATGAAATTAGAAACAAAATCTTCAGACGAGAGAGCTAGAAAAGGGACTGAGGCTCAGACCCTGCATGTGGCCGAGCCTGGTGGATCTCTGACACCACAAGATCCCTCCAACATTGCCGGGTGTGGCCCTGGACTCCTCTGAGCCTGGCTGGGGTGATCTTCAGAACCCCAGGGTCTCAGCAGAGTCACATTCTCGGGCCTCTCACTGACTTACTGCTGAGAGAAGAAGCTCAGGGCTTTCTGAGTGCTCCTTGGGAGGAAGAAACAAACAAACAGTCACCCAAAGCTAAACTCCACTCACTTATCAGATTTTTAAGTAACTTCACCTAAAGTCAAACCAAGTTTACCAAATGAAATTGCACTGTTAGCACTGTAGCATTGTCCTCCCGTTGTTCATCGATTTGCTCGAGCGGGCACCAGTAACGTCTCCATTGTGAGACTTGTTGTTACTGTGTTTGGCATATCGAATATGCCACGGGGAGCTTGCCAGGCTCTGCCGTGCAGGAGGGATAGTCTCGGTAGCTTGCTGGGCTCTCCGAGAGGGACGAAGGAATCGAACCAGGCCGCGTGCAAGGCAAACGCCCTACCCGCTCCAACCCACCAAATGAAATAGACTCTGTCTTCTTTCCAAAGAGGTTATTTTGAAGCTGAGGACAAGACTATTTTGTTTCCATTGATTAAAAAGTTCCCTTTCTATAGTTGAATGTTGATGGAGGCATATTCCAAGGCCCAGGAGTGTTTTCTGGGACAGCCATTTCATCTTTGCTTGTATTACCAACACAACTAACATGATTGTGTAGACTAGCACTTTTTTTTTTTTTTTGGTAAATAAAGACTAACACATTTTATCACCTCCACAATGAACTGCATCTTATTTGGAAGAGGTGTGTTCAAACTGGGAAAGTTACTTAAGCAGTTCCGAGATAAGAATGTTGAAATGATAAAAATGATTAATAATGGGTTTAGAATTGATCTCATAAGCACTATCCGTGATGATGAGGATGATGGTGAGGACAGCTTATTATGTCTCTTTTGAGACCTTCTTTAGTTCCCCAGGAAATTCTGCGGCATTTGTCTTCTGATTAAACTCTGGCTGGATGGCCCCTCTGGGTGACTGCCCAAGACTTGCCAGCATCCACTTTTTCCTTGCCCTGATGCTAGGTTTCCATAGTCACATATTTCATATTTGCATTTTATCCCTGTTGGACCACAAGGCCATAGAGAAGAGAGACTGGGGGTTACTCAGCCTGGAAGCCCCAAGAGAGTCGTATACACAGTCAAACCCAAAGGATTTCACTGAACTAGGGAGCTCTGCCCCTCCTGGCATTCACACAGGATCTCTGGAGGTTCCCTCTGTGCTCCTGGCCCCCATACCTTGAGGCCCACATCTGACATCAGTGCTGGGGTCTCTGGTCACATGACCCTTGCTCAGTGCTGATACTCTGTGGGTCGTGTCTCTAGAGATCTGTCATACCTGAATGCTGATGTACATGAGCTTAATCTAAGTCTCTGATACTTCAGAAAGTGGACTTTTCCTCATTCAGCGTAATAAATGGTTTTCCTTTAAGATTTTATGTCCTGAGAGGCAAGGATGGATAATGGAAGGAATGCGGTCTTCTCATCAGTCAATAGGTACTCAAATATTTGCTGCATGGAAGGGGAAGAAGAGAATCAATGCTTCCTTCGGTTGGAAATAAGAAGTACGGTTACCACTGTAAGAGGAAGGATGTGGGCGGATGCCTGAGTTAGCAGATTTCACAATTAGTGGTTGAGTGTCCATCTACAGGCATTGATCTCTCCAACTGTGGAACTGTTGAAACCAAGAGCAGAGAGTAATTGGGAAATAAACATTTGGGGGAGAGTATAAAGATTCGATCTAGACTGTAAGAAATTGTTAACTATATATTAATTCTTTGTTTTCTTTTTGTTGAATAAAATATAAATGGATTCCTACTCTTTTAAAAAAAAGGCAATATAGTTAAAATGATATATGTCTTAAGCGCTGTTAGGACTAGACTAAGGGCTTGGTTTAACTTAACACTTTGGAACTTTATTTTACAGTCAAGAAAATGGAAGCTCAAGGAGTTTTGTTAAGTTTCCCAATGCCACATAGCTAAAAAAGGGGTCCGAACTATGATCTGGATTCAGGTATTTTGACTCCAAAATCAGTGCTTTCAGCCCTTGGACAGTAGGTATATTCGATAAACAATCAATATACCCATCTTTCCTGATTCTGCTGCATTGTTTCCCAAAGCTGAAAACAACAAACAAACACTGTCCTCCCATTGTTCATCGATTTGCTTGAGCAGGCCCAGTAACATCTCCATTTTGAGACTTGTTGTTACTGTGTTTGGCATATCGAATACATCACGGGTGGCTTGCCAGGCTTTGCCGTGCGGGTAAGATACTCTCAGTAGCTTGCCGGGCTCTCCGAGAGGGGTGGAGGAATCGAACCCGGCTTGGCCGGGCTGACTGTGCACAAGGCAAATGCCCTACCACCGTACTATCGCTCCAACATTGAACATCATCTATACCAGCACTTTTACAGGAGAAGGCAAGTCTAAAAACTGGTGTATGCGTGTCTATATAGTCAACTCCTGGCCCTTTGGATTTTTTTCTGGGAAGGGGCCATCTAGAAGGCACTGTGGGGATTGGGGTGCAGAGAAGACTCCCAGTCTTTGAGGCACGGAAGCTGCAGAGAGCCCCAAGCTCACTGACCTTTCCAGAAGGAAAGGCTTCAGCCATAGCAATGACTCTGCTTCTTCTCCTTGCAACAGTCTCCACTAGCCTTTACGATCTTCAGGGGGAAGCAACTTCAGCTGGGGTGGGAGGGACCCAGGGGACAGGACAGAAGCCAACGTTTGCTCCCCAAGTCTGGCCGGAGCGATAGAAGGCATCTTTGGCCTGGAGAAGTGTAATACAAAGAAAATCCTAATTGCTACAGCAAAGTAATTAGAAGATCCAACCTATAAATCAGAGGGCGGGTGCCTCTTTAATTATGTGCACAATTAAATAGGTGACTAGCACGCATTCTTCCCGAGATGAGCGTATTTAATATCCTGTAATGGCAACAAGTTTCAAGCTGATTTATCATGATTTTGTTTGGTCAGATGATTTTTTTCTGCATTTTAATGTGTTTTGTGGTTACATATTTGCTGTGAACAAACAGCGCTTTCCCAGGTACCGCGCTGCTCGGGGCTGGCTACACGATTTGTTTACTATTCTTTCAGGCCTCTCGGAAATCAAACAACATTATGTACTTATTTTTAAGTAGCTGCACTAAAATCTTAAACAGCCCCCCTTGGAGTCTTTCTTCCTCCGCCAGCACGTCCATCCACACAGGGAAACATGTGAGAAATGATCCCTTTTTGAGGCTCACTTTGCCACAAGAAAGTTTGGCTCTGCAATGCTAATAACTAAACACACAGAAGCAACTATTGACTTTGGGATCATAATTGTAAGGTCCTACAAACAACACAGTTTAGCATGCACTTGGTATTTCATTAGGCATCCCCCCCCCACCCCCAATGTAAACTAGTTGGAACAGGAGCAGTAACGTTTATCATAATAAAAACAATATAACCGGAAGTGTCAGCACATCCTCTGGCCGCGGATGTTCCGATTCAGAGGTTTGGCGTGGGAAGGTTTGGAATTACATATACACTGAGGGTGGAACCAGGCTCTGTCTCACAATAGCTGAGTGACCTGGTGCCACGTCACTCCCCTGAACTTCTGCGGAGGGCTCAGGTTGCCTGTGAGACCCCAGCCACTCCCCAAAGGAAAGTGGGTGTTCCCTCAGTGTGAGTGGCTATTGCGGTTGCGACCTGTATGAATTGGGCCTCCCTGCTCCCAGAGTCCCCCAGACTCCAGCCGCTCTGTGCCTCCTTACTCATCCCTTTCTGAGGACCGGTTGTAGCCAGGAGCCCTCAGCCAACTGCTTGAAGTACGCGCTTTGGGCCAGAGAGATAGTTCTAGAAAGTGCTCGCCTTATATTTGGTGTTATATTCCTAGCGTTGCCTATGGTCCCCCACACACTGCCAGGAGTGACCTCTGAGCACAGTTGGGTGTGACCCAACATTACCACCCATGCAAATAACTTGCATTAAAACCCCTCCCTCCAGACATCAATTGTCATGTCTCCCTTGTTCCCAGAACTCTGGCCCAAACCAGTTTCCGGTGACCCTGTGTTCCCTTGGCCCCTGTCTCCCCTCTGTGGCCTTTCACCCAGCACCCAGGAACTCTCTTTCAGAGGAAGGGAGAGTTTGCCACTTCTCATGTCCTTGTGTCTTGGGCCCCAGAACACTGTCAAAGGGGGGGGGGGGCTGGAGTGATAGCACAGCAGGTAGGACGTTTGCCTTGCACGTGGCCGACCCAGGTTCAATTCCCAGTATCCCATATGGTCACCTGAGCTACCACCAGGAGTAATTCCTGAGTGCAGAGCCAGGAGTAACCCCTGTGCATCGCCAGGTGTGACCCAAAAAGCCAAAACAAAACAAAACAAAACACTGTCAAAGGACTGTATTGGACAGACACCCAACAGGAGCAGATGAAAGTATTTGAGAAGGAAATAGTGGGTCAGTGGAGGTAAGAGAAGGTGATAGTGATGGTGACAGGGGGTCTAGGGGGAGAAGGGTTATAGCCTGGGAGCCTGAAGCATCTTCTGTTTTCAAGCTAGGCATCTGAACCACCCAGAGTAGTGGCTTCTGTGTCTGTGAGTGGGGGAGGGGAGGCGTGAGAGCTACCCTTCTCAGAGGCAGGCCTGCAGCCTGAAGTCCTCACTGGGCAGTGGCACTTTGGACTCTATTCCTTGGTCACCTGGGACAAATGCCTTATTTATTTTTATTTTATTTTATTTATTTATTTATTGCTTTTTGGGTCACACCCGGTGATGCACAGGGGTTACTCCTGGCTCATGCACTCAGGAATTACTCCTGGCGGTGCTCAGGGACCATATAGGATGCTGGAAATCAAACCTGGGTTGGCTGTGTGCAAGGCAAACGCCCTCCCCACTGTGTTATCGCTCCAGCCCCTGACAAATGTTTTAAAAGAACAGGGGAGAACTGTCCATCCCTGTGTCTCTGCAGGAGTGTGGTAAGTCCTGCTGAACTCTGGGGGATGGGAAGGCACCGGGCTGGCAAGGTGGGGGAGAACTAGAGTCTCTATCCCTGAACCATTGCAGGTGAGAGGAGGAACCACAAAATAAGCCGCCACCCCCCCCCGATTGCAGAGACACAGTTGGGGGTGCTCTTGGGGGAGGCAGGTGAGCAGAAACTGCTGTTTTTGGTTTTTCTTTAAAAATAGGGCCTACAGGATGGGATATGCATGCTGAAAGTAGACTATAGACCAAACACGATCGCCACTCAATGCCTCTTTTGCAAACCACAGCACCCAAAAGGAGAGAGAGAACAAAAGGGAATGCCCTGCCACAGATGCAGGGTGAGACGGTGGGGGGAGGGGGATGGGGGGTGGGAGGGATACTGGGATCCGTGGTGGTGGAGAATGGGCACTAGTGGAGGGATGAGTACTCGATCATTGTATAACTTAAACCCAATCACAAAAATTTGTAAGTCTACAACTGTACCTCATGGTGTTTCACTAATAAAAATAAAATAAAATAAAAATAGGGCCTAGATTAAAAAAATAATAGGGGGCTGGAGGAGAGAGTCTGGAGGTAAGGGGCTCGCCTTGCATGTGGCTGACCCAGCCCATCCCCAGAGCTGTATTTGGTCGCTGAAATAGTGGGTGACCTATAGAAGTGGGCCCTGAAATAGTCAGGGGTGGCCCAGACACCCCGTATTCCATCTCCCTAGACCACAACCCTCCCAGACTCAAATAAATAAAAAAAAATAGAACCCGGTCTTGCTAGGGGTCAGTCTCAAAAGAAGATTTTCTGGTCTAGGGGCCCAGGTAAGCTAAGGATACAAAAGGGCGTGTGGGAAGGGTGAGGGACTATGCCCGCCCAGGGCAGCCCCTGTGGAGAGGAGACTGGTCTGTGGACAGTAGCCCGTGGGGCATTGCTTGGAAACAGTTCCTCAAAGATCAGCGAGATTCTCTGGGGCTCTGCCTCAGGGGGGCCTGGCTTCAACAATTGCCACAGCTGAAGTCAGCCGCTGCCTCAGGGGACGTGGGCTTGTCACTGTGTTTCTCAGGGGTTTGGATGGGATGAAGAACGGCTGTAGGAGGCCGATTCTAAGCAGATTCTCTCCCGTGGGTTTTCATAGGCGGTGCAAGGCTTTGGCCCAGCGTCCAAAGACGAAGGCGACTGATTCCTTTCTGCCCAGCGCTCATTCCGAACCCGTCGAGGGCTCCCGTTCGATTTAGTGAGAAGAATTTCCCAGGAGGTAAACAGCATCTGGGCATCACTTACTTCCTTTGATGTTTAACACAATTTACAATGAAAGCTTTGGGAGACGTTTAAAACCGTGCACGGTCCTAAATCATGAAAGGAATGTGGCGCTAGACTTAAAAAATGATAATTGAATGCATTCAACAATAAAGCTGCCAAATTTCAGTGGCGTGTTTGCTAGAGGCTCTTTTGGAGAAACTGAGCCAGGATTTTTTTTTTTAAAGCACATGGTAGAACTTCTCAAATGAGAAATTGTTATTTCCCAAATGACACACGGATGGAGGCAGGTAAAAAAATGAAAGTAGAAATAGTTGCGCGAGCGGCATAAAAAAATGCTGAAGGAACAGGGACTAACCCCACAGGACACACTGGGGATGGTTGACAAGCCTGTCACCAGCAGCTCTGGGCCCCTGAGTCATGTCAGACCTACAGCTCTAATCCCTTATCCGAAGGGTGACAGCCCCAATTTATGTCTTTTATCCTGATGGACAATGAAAAAAAAGGTATTTTCTGATGGAAAAAAATCCCTAAAAGATATAATAATGCACCAATAGGATAATAAAGCTCAGTACACCCCACTTCTTGAGTCTATTTTTTTTTTTGCTTTTTTTTTTGGAGAAGGTCATACCCGGAGATGCACAGGGGTTACTCCTGGCTCTGCACTCAGGAATAACTTCTTGCGGTGCTTGGGGGACCATATAGGATGCTGAGAATCGAACTCCAGTTGCCCGTGTGCAAAGCAGATGCCTTACCCGCGGTGCTATCACTCCAGCTGCCTCTTGAGTGTATTTTTAAGCAAATCCCAGTCACTCTAATTATACAAGAGCTTGGAAAAGCCTATCCCTCTCACTATGGTCACACCTAAAATTATGAGCCCTAAGTCCCGGATACAGTCAAACGAACCTGAGTGCCCGAGAGCAGATGACTGGTTAAAGAAACTTTGGTACATTTACACAATGGAGTACTATGTAGCTGTTAGAAAAGACGAAGTCATGAAATTTACATACCAGTGGTACTACATGGAAAGTATCATGTTAAGCGAAATGACTCAGAAAGAAAGGGATAGACATAGAAAGATTACATTCATCTAGGGAACATAAAGTAACAAAATAGAAGACTAACACCCTAGAATGGCTGAGATTAGTACCAGGAATTTTACTCCATGGCTTGGAGGCCAACCACACATGCTAGGGGAAAAGGGAGCTCAGATAAAGAAGGGAACACCAAATAAAGGTGTTGGGAGGATCCTCCCAGGATGGGAGAAGCATGCTGAAAGTGGACTATAGACCAAACATGATTGTCACCCATTGCCTCTTCTGCAAACCACAACACCCAATAAGAGAGAGAGAACAAAAGTGAATGCTCTGCCACAGAGGCAGGGTGGGATGGGGGATGGGGGTGGGAGGGATACTGGGATCCATGGTGGTGGAGAATGGGCACTGGTGGAGGGATGGGTATTTGATCATTGTATAATTGAAACCCAAGCAGAAAAATTTGTAAGTCTGCAACTGTACCTCATGGTGTCTCACTAATGAAAAAAAATGGTGTTTAAACGTGCGCTTTTTGGTACCCCAGGAGAGCTGAGCGAGGCCAAGAGTCTGATCCCCACAGCCCTGTGGCGTGTGACCCACCCCAGCTTGTGGTCTCTGGCACGCGGCAACCAAGCTGTGAGCACCAGGCGCCTGGCCCGGCTACAGGGAAGGGAATTTTCAAACTGAATTAAATTAAAAATTTAATGATGTTTCTTAATTGAAAAGTTTTCCGCTTTCCTCTTAAATGTGTATAAATGTGTTTCCTCTTCAGTCGTGTTTGTTTGAACTGGGGTTGAGATAGAGGCACACACAGGCTGTCACTGGGACACTGTTCAGTCTCTTCCATCTCTAGGTTTCCTTTTGTCTCATGCAGACACTTCACCCCCTTTGGTGGTTTTTACCTGCCTGTTCATTTATAAATGGGTGTTGTGGGTTTCAGCCCCTATGGCTCTAGCTTTATGGATGCTCTGGTCTCCCGCTTTCTTCTAGGTGGGTCTTGGGTTCTTACACAAGATCTCACCAGCCTGAGATGCTGATGTTCTGTATCTCAGCTGACAGGATGGTGTCCAGGTGCCCTGAGCCTCCTTGCCTGTTACAGTTCTGGCCTCAGCCGTTGCTCTGAGAAGCCAGAAGCTCTGGTTGCTGTTCTGACCAGGAGGGTGTAGGGGCCACCATCCGGGCGCTGGGTTGCTTGTCTCTGTCTGGGTTTAGATGCCTTTGCAGTGGCTGCTGTCAGTGACATCCTGAAGATGCTCATAGGATGTGTTGATACCAACGCTTCCCATTTCAACCCAGGACAGCTGCTTTTACTGAGAACGTTGTCTGATGTCTGGTGTCTACCTTATGCCGAAGACTCTGGACCTGGACACTGAACCTCATGTCTCTGCCCCCATCCGGATTGGATGAATTCTGTCAATCAGCCGATTCCTCGGGAAGCACTGATGCTAATCTTAGATTCTTTCTCAACTGCTTTTTTTTTTTTTAAATTTATTTCTTTATTGAATCACTGTGGGAAAAGTTACAGAGCTTCCGGGTTTAGGTCTCAGTCATGTAAATATCAAACACATTTCCCTTTACCAATACTTATTTTTAACCGCGAACCCCAATAGAACCCCACCTCCCACCCCTCCCAATTCCTGTGAGGCAGTTGAGTTCTAATTAATACTCTCTCTACTTTGACTAGATACATTGTTTCGATAGAAGATGCACAATTATTGTTTAGGGTTTATGACCCCCCCCCCCCCAATCAGACATGCTGAAACAGCGTTGTGAAATGATTTGCTTTCTACAACTTTGTTTAAGAATAAAATGATGTCGCGCGGCCACGATAGCAGCCGCGCGGTTTTGGATTTCTGCTATTTTACTTATTAAGCCTGGAAGAATTTCTATTAAAAGTTAGATAGTTAAGAGATTGGTTTCTGTGCTCTGGAGTCGTGGCCGTGCCGGAGAGCCGCTTGTGGGGGGCAGCTGGTGACCTCGGTCGGGCGTGAAGGACGGCCCATTACGCCCCCCTTCCCATGAGGTCCCTGCCGCTCCCACCACCCCCGGCTCAAACCTGCTGTCCACAAGGCTCCCGTGAGGCCGCCATCTTTCTTTCCAGAGAGGAGCGGGCGAGTGGGTTCTCTCAACTACTTTTTTTTTTTTTGCCTTTTGGGGAAAATGACAAAATTTTCTTCTCAAAAATAAAAAATTCTATTTCAGTATTGGTATGTCTGGGTCTTCCTTTTCCTTTTTGAGATCCAGAGTATGTTATTTCAGTGTGTAGTTTCAAGTGATATTTTATCTTAGGAAACTTGTATTCTCGTTTCAGTGTTTGGTTCCACTTTGGTTTCTTTCTTTGATGAGGTTGAAGACATTATAATTCATATGTTCCTGTTTTATTTTGGCTTATCTCCTGTATCTTTTTCTGATTTTTATTTTTGGGAGGTTTTGGGGTCGTATCTGGCAATGCTCAGGGGTTGCTCCTGGCTCTGAACTCAGTAATCACTCCTGGCAGTGCTCACGGGACCGTATGGGATGCCAGGGACCAAACCCAGGTCTGCCTCTTGCAAGGCAGGTGACCTATCCACTATACTAATGCCCTGGCCCACTCCTGTATCTCCAAATTCTCTTTAGGATTCAAAGATATTTTTTTCTAATAGAAAGTATCTTTTTTTCCATCCTATCTAATAAGGCATGATATATTTTATTTACTCACTTATTTCTTACAATTTGGTCTTCATTTATTAAATGACTTATGATTTTACACATACATTTTTCCTGTATTCCCTAACCTCATATCTGATTTCTTAACATTTTTATTTTCTTTCATATTTTTCATAATTGTATATCCCCATTTATTTTGGATCAGTTGAAATGTGAGTTGCGGGCTGGAGTGATAGCACAGCGGGCCACCCGGGTTCTGTTCCCAACATCCCATATGTCCCCTGAGCACCGCCAGGAGGACTTCCTGAGTGCAGAGCCAGGAGTAACCCCTGTACATCGCCGGATGCGACCCAAAAAGCAAATAATAATAATAATAATAAATAAATAAAAATAAAGAAATGTGAGTTGCATTTCTTACATATGTGTGTCCATGTCTTTCTGATAAGTTGTTCTTTTGCTTATTCTCTTGACAAAAAAATGCATAGGGTTCAATTACAAATGTGCTCTATTATAGATCATTATTCATTAATATGAGTTGACTTTTATTTTGGTGGAGGTGGGAGGAATTTGAATGAATTTTTTTTTTTGAGCTTTCTGGTTCTAGAACAGTCTTCTATTTTTCCACAGAGTGATTTTAAAAAAAAAGCGTTTTGTGCTTCAAAGAACTTTCCTTCCATTGTATGTTTGTGGTTTTAGTCAAATCTTTTTTTTCTCCTTTGCTCATTGTAGCCACTCTAGACTCTACTCCCAGTGCAGAACTTTTAGTAGATGAAAATTTCTGTTTTTGAGAAAATTCACAGGGCTCTTCATATCTGAACTCTGAAGAACCCCTTCACAACTTACGCGTCACTGCCCCAAGACAGGGCACGCCTGCCTGAGACTGCCCAGGAGTGCCAGACCCCAGACTTCCTTCTGTTTCCTGCCATAGGCACTGCCTACGGCTCACAGTTCTTAGGGTTCAAAGCACTTTGGAGTTTATGGGGGTACTTGCCGCTCTGTGCTTTGGATAGACATTGCTCATGATTTTTGATTTTGTCACTTCTCTAACTATGATTCTAACTAAGGGAAGCAAAGGGGATTAAAAACCAAGATTGCCATAGCACAAAGTCTCAGAATTCCCTCCCAAATGCCATCCCCTTCACTCTCAGAAGGGAAGTTAGCAAAATTAATTCGTTGCAAATTCCCTTTTATCTTCATTCTGAAATCCAAATGACTCTGGAAATGGAAAGATTTTCCAAATTCGCTTAGGGAAAATTCAGACTTAAAGAGCAGAAACTGACTGGGCCTCCCTTGGAAGCTTTTTTTGTTTCTTCTTTTCCCCTGTCACACTGGTCATATATTTTCCTGCAGAAATGTGCATCGCTGTTATTTCAGACTGAGCCTCCAGAACCAGAAATGATGTTAGATAATACACTGTGTATGAACCACATGGCCGCAGTAGACTATGAAAGGCTATAAGATGACACACATGTAGATCTACCTCTATGTTCCAGATCAGAACTGCAGACCTGGAGATTTGACCCCATTTCCATAGACAATTTCAGTAGTCTGCATTTCTGACTTCATTCAGATCAGTTACTCTTCCTGGGGAAGAAAGACCCTGGGCTGCTGGCTGGGCTGGAACAACGCTTGACCAGAAAGGCACACAGAGGCATGTGGTCAGAGTGTCTAAACCCAGTACTGAAAGACAGAAAACACTGACTGCAGACCAGAAGGTGCGAAACACCCAGAAAGGCCAGAGAATGGACACGACTTATGAAAGCTTTCAAGTTCATGGCACCAACTTCCCGTGATTCCTTTCATTCCCACATTTCTTTGGATGATTTAGAGTCCTTTCTTTTGATCTATCTATTTATTTTTAATTTTTTTATTGAATCACTGTGAGATAGACCCTTATAAAGCATTTATGATTAGATTTCAGTCATACAGTATTTTAACACCCATCCCCCACCACTGTACATTTTCCAGCACCAGTGTCCCCAGGTTCCCTTCCATCACCCCCTATCCCCCAGCCTGCCTCTATGGCAGGGGCATTTCTTCTCCTTCTGTCTCTGTCTCTGACTTGCAGAGTCCTTTCAACAACTACCACTTTATCAGCCATCTGGACTTTTGCTCCCTGCACTCAAAGGGCCATTCTTAAGACATACCTAGCGTTGCTGTGCCATCATCAATGGGGTTCCTGCCATTAGCTCTCAACCCATACTTGTAGAAAAGCTGGGTCAAACCATTCTGTCATCCTGAAACTCTTGAGTAGCACCAGGGCTGTGTCTGAGTAGATGCAGAGAAACAAGATGGAGGATAACAGTAGTTGCAGCCTCCACTTTTGGCAACGAGTTTGATTAAGATTCTCTTTCCCAGGTCTCCTCCATCCCCCCATCTCCACTTGACACTTTCCCTCTCAGGCAGCTTGGAACATCTAAACACCATTTGAGAGCAGCTGTAATGATGAGAGAAGAATTTGACGGAAGTACCCAAAGCCCTTATTTTGGAGGACCTTGTCAGGAGGTGCAGCATGAGTGAAACAGATCAAGACCTTGGCTTTGGTGGAAGTGGTGCTATCGTGTGGGAAGCAGAAAACAGACAAATATACCAGGAGGTCAAATGGATTCGGCTCCATGCAGACGTGGTTGATGAAGTCTTTGGCTACTGATGATTGAACTCAACCCCCTACCCTTATGCCTTCTCCGGCCATCAGAGTATTTAGAATATGTGAATGGGCAGAACCTCTGAGAAGCAGCTACAGAAATGAAGGAGGGGAAAGAGTGGCGAGTCCCGAGATGCAGAGGAGAGAGACATGACGGGGATACTCCATGCTCCTCTTCCACCCACTGTGCCCTACGCTGCCGGGAGTTTTAACAGTGTGCCACCTTTATGATAATTATGTGTTGTGGGTTTATGGGCGTCCCCTGTTTGATGTAGCAATTTATGAAACGATGACACCATTTCATACCTTTCATCTTAAGGTTTTGAAGAAATGGTGTATTTTCTGCTCCGAGGAAGCCAATTAATTAACCAGATTCCACCCTTTCCACAGAGGAGGGTGTTACTCCACCCACTTCAGAGCTGTTGAGCGGAGTCCTGGGGCTGCACCTCAAATCTCATCCCTCCCAGTTCTTGCTGAGTGCTTTCCAGGAGCAAGATTTTGACATCCTGGTTATATCATCCAAACTCTTTTGAACTCGAGAATTTTACAGCAAGGTTTGTCTGACTCCATCTGACCACAGCAAGAAGCCAGAGGGAAATTCCAAGAAAAGGGGGTAAACTGCTCCTGCCCCCGTCTGAAGCATGAACCCTGGGAGGGAAGCAAGTATCTGGGAACTCCGGAAGGGATGCAGGCTCTGGTTTCCTTGCACAAAGGAGACTTCATAGGAAGCCCCTGTTTGTTGTGGTCAGTCTGGCAGGCAGCCTCGGTGGGCAGGGCACGTGCTCATCACTGGTCAGAGTTGCTGAGTCTATCTTCTGGGAACAGCTTCCATATCTCCTGTTCCCAACATTTGAACACTTCTAGTTTCCTTTTCCATTTCCTACTGGATCTACATGGGTTGGTGTGTAAGTTTAAAAAGGTGTGTATACCCAAAAGGAGAGAGAGAACACAGGGGATTGCCCTGCCACAGAGACAGGGGGGATGGGGGGATGGGGGTGGGAGGGATATTATCCATGGTGGTGGAAAATGGGCACTGGTGGAGGGATGGGTATCTGATCATTGTATAATTGAAACCAAAGCACAAAAAATTGTAAATCTACAACTGTAAAAAAAAATAAAATAAAATAAAGGGAAAAAATTAAAAAAAAAAAAAAGGTGTGTATGGACTCTAGTCACGTGCATTTGGTGGCCAGGAGCTACTTCCATGCCCCGGCCTGCCACCGTGACCAACAGACACATGAAGGAGGGAACAGGGCTGCCAAGCTAGTTGGTGATCAATTGTCGTTTATTCCAGTCTCTGCCTCACCGTTTATTCTATTCTCTTTGCGTGCCTATTCCACTACCACTGAGTGCCCCATTCCAGTCTCACACTGCTTCTTATTCCCGTCTCCCACTTTCCCCCATGCTAGTCACCCCGAGCCCAGTCTCAATGCCTTCCTCAAGAGCCCGATAGCCAAGATTGGGGGTAGCCAATCAACATATGAAGGCCCTTCCTGCAGGGGAAGCTCTTCTAAGACAAAGATCTCATCCCGCTAGATCCACTGAAGGGCTGAATTTCATCTGAGGGCATACTTTTCCTTTCCTTAATCCATAACCATTTAAACAGTCACCTTAAATTTCCTTCTTAACAGTCTGGTCATTTTGTATGGACACAGTAAAAGATATGTTAAGCTTAAAGGCTAGCTCTCCTGGGAACATCTTGCTATAGATACCAGACTACAGTCCTCAGGCCAGCTTAGTCCTTTCTAACCCTAGCAGGCTCCTTGTCCAGTCACTCCAGTCACTTCTCTTTGGGTCATGATAGAATTCACCCATGACCATGATATTAACTTATAAGTTTTATAGCACTTGGCCTGTCCTATTTTGATGTCAGGGTACCTTACTGCTTGCCCTGGGACCATCCAGTCCCTTCACTGGGACCCTGTTTTTGGGGTGCTAGAAACTAAGGGCAATGAGGCTTAAGTCAAGTAAATATGACAGATGTCCAGCAGTAAATATTATTCAGAATCAATTAACTCCCAAGTTACAAAAGCATAACATTAACTGTCTTCCTTGTCTATACAAAAAGGACATTGCTCTAAAGTAAACTATGCAAAGGACATAAGAAAAAGAGAAAGAATATTTCACTTTCAAATACAAAATCCTTACCGGGGCCCCTTGGAGGGGAGCGGGTTGAGTTTTCCTCCCCACCCCGACCAGGGCTCCGGCAGCCGAAGACCTCCAGGACCAGCCACCACCATGCTGAGACCACTCTCCGCACAAATGAAAGTACCGGCAGAGGGACAAAGCCACGCGGGTTCCGGGGCCGAGATCTCCAAACCTACTCAGATTGGGGCTGAGTATCCTCCACCCAGATCTTCCAAATTCCAGTAGGTGGGGGTCACACCCACCAACTGGCCCCCTGGTGCCGTGTAATCCCATCAACGGCCAAGATTCAGAGACTATAAAGCCCAGCTCCTGGAAGCGTCTTGTCATCTCATTCCTACTTTAGACAAACTGGCGGGCTACGGAATGTAACCTGCCCACATGGCAGAGTCTGGCAAACTCCCCGTGGTGTACCCAATATGCCAAATACCAGTAACAATGAAGGGTCTCATTCTCCTAACTCTGAAAGAGCCTTAAATATGGCACTTTCTAAAAAAAATCTCAGGGCCAGGACGAAGAGACGTTACTGGGGCATGCTCGAGGCAATCGACGAATAACAGGATGGTTGTGATTGATTGTGAAATACAAAATCCAGAGTCCAAGTCACAAGGTCTGATTTGGGGATATTAAGTGATTAGCAGATAGAGAAGCATCGAACAAAGAAGTTAAAGATGAATACTGAGGAAATGGGAGTGCTTCAGGAGCACTGTGATCAGTGTAACTCAATAAACCTAAATTCCCAGTGGCAAGGGAGGACAAACCATTGTTACCCTACAGGTTGGCTCAGTTTGTTTTCCATCCTGGTCCAGATCTCCTGTGAAAGGATGGACAGATTTAAACTAGGATTTCTTGCGTAATGCCAGAGAAGATTGGAAGCACACATCATCTACTAATGTCACTGGGAAATATGCAAGCAAATCCCCCAAAATACCCTGGAGATTGCTTCTCGTTCTTCAATAGGTTTTCAAGGGAGCTGGCTTCACAATGAAGTAAAAGTATCTTTTTCCTCTGCTAGTGAAACTGGATTGAGGAATCCAGGTGTTTACTCCACTATGTAAGTCAAAACATATTAGTGGGCTTTATGGAGCCTTTCTTAATAAAAGCTACTTTTATTCCTAAGTGAACAGTTCTAAGAGTGGGCCAACATGCTGAGTAAGTGTTTATGCAGAGCAGCGAACTCCTACTATCTGAACAATCCACCTTCTAGTAGAGTTGTTCCTTCTGTTCTCTTCTGAAATTCGCATTATTTGATTTTGTTTTCTAGTTATTTCAATTCTCTGAAGCCCTTAACAGTAAGGAAATCCTGGCAATTTCTTGTAGGAACCATTCTGTTTCTCTCACAGGTAGCATTCTGTAGAGCTTGATTGAGAAATCTCAATTCATGGCTTCTCTCTGATCAGGAAATTGAGGGGAAGCTTGCTTGGAAAAGGTCTTTAGTGTAAAGAAAATCTCATAAGGCTTTTTGCACACATGTATTCTAGAACAGTGTTTTCAAAAAGGTAGGAAATAAATATGAACGTTACTGCTACTGAAAAAAAGATGAAGGGAAATAAAGCAGATCAGAAAACATCATGCATGATTAAGGTGAGAATTGTTTGAAATTTTGCTCCAGCTGCTCAAATGCAAGTGACCTGGATTGCAATGGAAAATGCACTATATCTTTTTCCAGTCAGGGAGTGGGAGAGTCACTGTGTTTGAGAATTCACAGTCTTTGCATTCTAGTCCCAAACCATCGGTTGTCTCTTTGGGCAAAACATTGAACTCTTGCAGTATTCAGCTTCTTATCTGGAAAAGAAGGAATTTGTCTAAAATCTTCCCAGGTCTGATAGCCAATGACTGAGGAGAATTCACACCAAATGAAATTGTTTCAGTATTCAGTAGTTATCAATGGAAAAGTCTCCTGCATCGTCAACCTTGATCCTCCGTGCTTTGAAAAGAAAGGATTGTCCAAAGAGCGGGGACAGATGGAGAGTCTGCAGGGGAACATAGCCTGTGAGAACAGAAGCTACTTCAATCAGCTAACTGGGCTCAGGGACAATCTCTGGGTTTCCAAGAGAAGCTTTGTACCAGATTTCTACGCTTACACTACAATCGTATTTTAGATTTATGTGAAAATATATATGAATTCTCATTCAGATGGTGAGGGAGGGTAGATGGGAAAGAATAATTAATTCTTAGGAAATGCTGAACCTGATTCACTTGGGAACTACTGGCAGTTAACACTGAGCCTTGAGCCACTCAGAGTTGTTTCTTTGGGTAATGCCTGAAGGTAGGTCAAAGCTCTTGTATTGGGCCAGAGCGATAGAACAGTGGGGAGGGCATTTGCCACGGCTGACCTGGGTTCAATCCCTGGTATCCCATATGGTTCCCCAAGCACCGCCAGGAGCAATTCCTGAGTGCAGAGCCAGAAGTAACCCCTGAGCATCGCTAGGTGTGACCCAAAAAAAGAAAAAAAAAAGCTCTCACATTGATCACTTCTGCTCTCCACTGATTTTGTGATAATGAATTTCAGGTTTGATAAATACTGTGGCAGTTCATGCCAGACCTAAATCTAACGTCCTGCAGCTATGTTCTCTGAAAACTCAGAATTGAAGATGATTTGGCAGGGACCCGGAAAGTCGGGGAGGCTCTGATTAGTTTTGATTTGATCTCTTTTCCACAGGTTATGTGAAATGTGTCACTCAGATGAACAATCCAGAAGAGCTGTTGCCTGTTGTACTACATATATAGGTACACACACACACACACACACACACACACACACACACACACCACATATACACACGCACACATGCACACACACACACACACACACACACATATATGACAGCCAAGAAACTGAGAGCTGTTTGTGGCAGATACCCTGTCTCAGGAATGATTGATAATCTGGAAATACAAACAGCAAGAGGCAAGAGGGGCCCACCAGCTCAGGCCGTATCATTGAAAGCAATCAAATCCCGCAAATATAAAGCAATTTTGTATTACCATTTCCAAGTGCTCCCACAATGACGACTCTTGTATGCCCAAGTTTAATATTCCAAGCAGAAACCACAAACTCTAGCAGCCACTCCTGGTAGATAGTTAATAACAGTTCCCAGGCAAAGGCACTCCCAGCAGCTGGGGATTTGCTTGAGTGTCAGCCTCTCCCTTGGAGAACCAGAAAATGATAGTGGGTCTTGCTTTCTCTATTGATATAATTTCAATAGAATTTATGATGTGGGAATTATTGCACAGGCAAGAAATGTAATCTAACCCTCATTTCACACAATGCTGTAAAGATATTATGTTTTTGAGAAAAACATACTGACTTGTTGAATCAGATTATGCACATACAATCCTAATGGCTTTCAATATTTCCTTGGACAAGTCATTGCTATTTGTAGTTTGTGTGTAAAATTGGCTGGCAGGGGAAGTATTTTTTAAAACAAAAAATTAAATGTCATTTCCTCTTGCTTTATGCTATTACGAGTGCTCATTCCTGACTAAATTTAAACATGAGTGGGGGGTAAAAGTTTATCCTAATTTCTTTAGCTCACATGTAGGCCCATAATAATACCGAAGTCTTACTATAACCTGAATGGTGGTTCTCTTTTATCCTTATGAAGAACATAGAGAATCAATGCTGAGAGCCTCTGGTACCAGTTTAGAGACAAGTGTGAGGGTGAAGCCAGGCCTTCTGTTGGCCGAATCCTGAAACCAAAACGATCACCTTGAGTTCTACAGTCTTTTCCTCATCGGAAACTGAGTACTAGATTCTTCAATATTACTATTATCAATCAATGCGTTAGTTTGCCTCTTCCCTTCTCTCTGTTGATGTTGCAACGACTGGGAGTTGTCACATGTTCTACTGTGGTGCTCATCAGGGCTCCCCCACCTGGGTTGTGGTGCTCACAGATGTGTCTATCAATGGGATGCAGGCCTGGCTGTGGAGCTCACACATTGTTGAGCTGTGGTCCTTGCTCACCCCTGGCTGCATTCACCACTTGCATGTGTGCAGCGCTGAGGCTCACAGACAGCAGAAGAGCCAGGATCACACTCGATGGAGCGGGTGACATTGGGTATCAGCACCGAGGCCTCATGCTCGCAAAGTGGACACTGTGATCACCGAGACACCTCCTGGCCCCCTCAGAAGATGTTTTGAAACAAAAGCTTTCAAAATGACACTGACTTATTTCATGTTGGAATGAGACAAGTCTGCCAACCACATGTTCTTGGCATGTGTGCTAAGAAAGGACCACTCACAAATATCAGAGTAATGCTCCCCACCTGTGTATGTACAGAGGTGACTTCTCGTCACACTTCTTGATTTTTGCTAACCACATGACTTACGTAGCTAAATGAACACAATTTGAGCAGTTGTTTCTCAACCAGGACCACATGACCCCTTGTTCCTCCCACTCCACATCCTCCCCATGATATTCCAAGGAGGCCATGGAATAAAGGGTGAATTATGGCTTGAGACTAGACTAACCTAGACTAAACCTTGTTAGAACTAGGCTCGACTAACCCCTATTAGAACAGGAGAACCACAGGAAGGAAACAAGGTAGGAAGAAGGCCACTGTTGGAAAAATGTTGAGACACACTGAGCCAAACAATTCAAAGTCACTATTTTAGTCCTTTTACAATGGTTCCATTTAATTACAAATATATTGCAGATAAATGTGCATAATCTGGGACTTAACTATGGACTTAAAAAGAAGGCATATATTTTTTGTCTACATTTTTTTCCTTTTATTTATTTATTTAAAAAAATTTTATTAGTGAAACACCATGAGGTACAGTTGTAGACTTACAAATTTTTGTGCTTGGGTTTCGATTATACAATGATCAAATACCCATCCCTCCACCAGTGCCCATTTTCCACCACCATGTATCCCAGTATCCCTCCCACCCCCCATCCCCCGCGATCCCACCCTGCCTCTGTGGAAGGACATTCCCTTTTGTTTTTTCTCTCCTTTTGGGTGTTGTGGTCTTCGAAAGAGGCATTGAGTGGCAATCATGTTTGGTTCATAGTCTACTTCCAACATGCATCTCCCATCCTGGGAGTATCCTCCAAACACCCTTTATTTGGTGCTCCAAGAAGGCATATTTTATTCAAATAGGAAAATAGAAAAACATTCATGCTTAGTTGACTGTTGTCTCCGAATAATGAAAAACGAGACGGGGTTTCCTTTACCTACCCTCCACCTCTGAGGCTGCCCTATTACCCACAATCCCTCAATCCTCAAAGAGGAAATGAGCATTCAGAAAGCTCCTGCTTTGTTCAAGAACACAAGAGCAGAAAAGAGCAGAGTCTGTGATCCAGCCAGTTTGTTGGATTCTAGAACCAGGATGCTCTTCTGTTCTTCCTGGGGTTGTTCCTTCCAGCAGGATGGCCAAGTTAAGGGTTTTTTTCATCAGCTTCCACATCCAAAGCCATTCCCACTTTCTTCTTCCTGCTCTCTCCCACTAGGGAGATGAAAAGCCTTTTATGAGACATAACCAAAAGTCTTCTGCGGTGGGCAGGCGGCCATTTGTTTTGTTAAATAAAAACTAGAACAAGGAAGGAATGCCCCTTTCTCCTTCTTCCTGCCTTAAACAGGAGTGTAGCATCTGATGCCGAGGCAGCCATCTTGCCACCAAGAAACAGGCCTGGAGATCATTTCAGGTCTGCGGTTTGGATGTGGTTAAGCAATTAAAACCTGTGCTCACAGCTCCCTCTCACCAAATGGCTTTTTTTTTTTTAGTAAGAAAACAAACTCTGGGGGGACCGGAGTGATAGCACAGTGGGTAGGGCGTTTGCCTTGCATGCAGCCGACCTGGTTCAATCCCCGGCATCCCATATGGTCCCCCAAGCACCGCCAGGAATAATTCCTGAGTGCAGAGCCAGGAATAACCCCTGAGCATCGCTGGATATGACCCCCAAAAGAAGGTAAAAGGTAAAGGCCCTCCCGTTGATCGTCGATTTGCTCGAGTGGGCCCAGTAACGTCTCCATTGGAGACTTTGTTGTTACTGTGTCTGGCATATCGAATACTCTCGGTAGCTTGCCGGGCTCTCCGAGAGGGGCGGAGGAATCGAACTCGGGTCGGCCATGTTGGCCGCTTGTAAGGCGAACACCCTACCCGCTGTGCTATCGCTCCAGGGGCGCCCCAAAAAAAAGCAAAAAAAAAAAAAAGAAAACAAACTCTGGTTTAAAATGTTTTGAGTAAAGGTGTTATAGCCAACTATCTCTTAAGTTACCCTATCACCTACCCTGTGTAAAATTCATTTAGTCAGTCCATCGGTTTTACAGGAAAGACCATAAAGAAAACCACAAGATTTCTAATGAAATGCAAATTTTAGAGAAGCCACGAATGATATTTTTTTTCTATAAGCATGTCCTCTGGCCTATTCGAGTTATTATTTGGCAATTTTATCTTAAGACTCTGTCCTTATTTATTTATTTATTTATTTATTTTTGCTTTTTTGGGTCACACTCGGTGATGCACAGGGGTTACTCCTGGCTCTGCACTCAGGAGTTACTCCTGGCGATGCTCAGGGGACCATATGGGATGCTGGGAATCGAACCTGGGTCGGCCGCGTGCAAGGCAAACGCCCTACCCGCTGTGCTATTGTTCCAGCTCCAAGACTCTCCAAGACTCTTAATTCAAAGTGTATGTGTAGACCCTACCCCTATAAAGATGTTTACTATTCATGCACAGTACCTCAAGTCATTAGCTAGCTTAATTCGTTCATCTTCACTATCATTTATTGTTTTTCTTAAATTTAGACATGATGGACCTAAAACATTCTAGCAGATTCAAGTGTCCATTTTCATTTTAGTTCAGCCCTTCCAATTCTGAAATTTGACCCATGAGTGGCATCTTATGGCCTTAGGTTTTCTCTCAGAAGGTCACCAGAAACTCTTGCCACTCTGCATTTGAAACCCCTTTTCAGTAAGCAAGGCTTATTAGACAGTTCCCACTGCTATGGCCTTGGGGTGGAAGACCAATCTTTCCTTTGTCAAAGATATGATAGATTTTGTGCTCTTCTGACAATACTTTGTTCACTCATGTTATTTATTGGGAAGACATTGATTGAGTAGAAATAGACACTAGGTACTACAGGCAAATGATGATCTAGAGCAAAGGATTATAAAATGTCGCTATTCCCCCAAAGAGAGAGAGAGCAAGAGGGACTGCCTTGCCACAGAGACGGGGTAGGGTAGAGGGGATGAGTTAGGGGTGGTGGGAGGGATGCTGGATACATTGGTGGTGGGAAATGGGCACTGGTGGAGGGATGGGTACTCCATCATTGTATGACTGAAGCACAAGCACAAAAGTTTGTAAGCCTGTAACTGTACCTCATGTGATTCACTAAAAAAACGGTGCTAGCTAGCAAGGGTAACAGTATCAATGGGCACTGCCTTAGATAACCAGAGAAAGGAGTAGGTCCTCTGCATTCATTATAGACAAAACTGTCACTCATCAGGCATTACTGGTCCTGTGGCCTGCCCCCCACCTAACTCCCCCCTCCCTCGCCCTGCCATCCAAATCCACTCTTACTCTTTCCCATTGGCTCAGTTTTCTACAGTTTCCATCAATACTATCACCTGCCTCACGAGCTCTGATGCCTTTATGATTTTTGCTCTATATATTCTCTGAGGGCAGGAATGGAATCCATCATATTTGAGATGTCTCATCAGCTCAGACACAATGCAAGCCATAAACAATTCTTTCAGGGTGAAGGGTTGGAGAGATAGACTAAAGGTAAGGAACTCGCCTTGCACACAGTTGACTGGGGATCAATCTCTGGCACTGAATATAGTCCGCGAACATCACAAGGAGTTATCCCTGAGTGCAGAGATAGCAGGAAGCCCTGAGCACAGTTCTGTGTGGCCCTAAAACATATAGTGAGAAGTTGACATGCCATTTTCAAAGCAACACTTTAAAACATGGAGGAAGTACGAACATTATTTGGCCTTTAAAAGGATGTAACATGAGTCATTTGGTGAGGAACAATTAGAGGTCAGAGCTTTGGGATTTATGGTCAATTGTCAAACTGGCAGAATCAGACAAAGGTGGTATTACATGATTTCCAATTCTATCTAACATCGATTTCTTGGGAATCTTTTCCTTCTGGCTACCCCAAACAGACCCGACGTGATGCCTTTAAACATTCAGACACAATATTTTTTACAAATAACACCAACGTGGAAAACCTTCTCTCTATCCTGCATTGTGTCATCACAGAACTTGAAAGGCCCCTGCTGGGATCCTCTGGGCCAGCCAGGACCTCTGCACACCCGATGTATTTAAAGAATCCTTTCTGCCCGTTTGACTGTTCTGGTGGGTCTGTTTTTACTTACGAGCACACAGCAATGGAAATGTAGCTGTTAAATTAATCTGGCCTTAGTGAAGTATGTCTGCTTCATGAGTAAGATTACCGAAATTTACATTTTCGTCACTCTTCAACGCAGGCAGATCTTTCACTTTTCTTTGAAAGATCTTTCCAGGACATATCTCAAGGGATCCAACGACTCCAATAATGATGTCAGTAATGTCTGTGATGCTGGGGCACTGTGAAAGGCAGCATTAATTCGACGTCCTAGTCCACTCTGGGCAATTGGACAGGGATGAGAGGTGAAGGGTGCACTGAGAACAGAGTGGGTCTGGGAAGTTCGTCTGCCTCACTCGCCCCCTGCAGTTCCAGACTGTAATCAGACCGTCATGTTGCACGGTGCTGACTGCTTGCCAAGGATTCTTGCTCCTAGAAAGCTGATGAAAGGCAGCACTTCCAAATTTTCTTTGGGGGAAGTGCATTCTCCTTATTTGAGTTCAGAAACAGTACAGATCGTCGTTCTGGCCAAAGGAAAACGCTAGCTGTTAAGTCAGCGTCTTTCATTTATTTCATGTCTATGGGTAAAATGACAGGATGACCTATTTGATTTCTACTGTAGAGCATCCCTTAGTGAGCCCAAGTCCTGTGGTCAGTTTTTACAGTTTCTTAAACCACACTTTCCCCAACCTAAGCTTGCCTCACGAGAGACACATCTTCTTGCAAACTTCTACTTGTTCTGTTGCTTCTACTCATCCCCTTGCCCATCCCTATACGTTGATTTCCTAACCAATGTGCCTTCTTTAGAAGGAGATAGTGGGAATGATGATGAAGTATGAAACAAAAGATTTTTTTCTTCTAAAATACCATCAAGAAATATTCAGTATTATCCAAAAGATAGGTCATTTTCATAAATATCAACAAAGTTTGGTAGGTAGAACTTATAAATGCACAAATAAACACTTACAAGTGGCTTTTCTTGGAATGTGGGAATCTGGAAAAAAGTTTAATCTGAAATGCATGTTTTCCCAGAGACCCAAAGTATTTCTGAAAATGATGGATTGATAGTCTTACTCATTTTATTTTTATTTGGATTTTGGGCCATATCTGCGGTCCTCAGGGATCGCCGCTGGCATGGTTCAGGGGACCTTCTGGGGTGCCAGGACTGAACCAGAAAATATAAAAGATTGAAATAAGTGATCTAGAAAAAGTGAGAAAAAGTGAGACATACAATAATGTTTATCTTTCCTGTTATGCAAACAGGCTAAAGCAATCTCACTTAAAACTATATTATTTTAGGGAGAAAAACCCTAATTCATGACTTCATTTAGATAAATAAATGATGTGACTCTCAAAACTATTAAAAAATAGACCAATTGGATATAAGCTATACGATATAGTAACAGTAGTAAAAATGATAAGATTAGAATGCTAACAAATAAAATAGTTCAGCAGAATGGCATAGAAGCCCATAAATTAAATAGAAAATTTTAGTGCACAGTAAAATATCATAAAGCTATAAGGAAATGAAGAGTTATTTAATAAATATTGAGAGTGAAGAAAACTGCTCCATTGCTTCCTTTATATAGACCCAAATAATCTCCAGATGGAGAAAAGCTTAGTTGAAAAGTAAAATAAATGAAAATAAGTCCACAAATAATGCAGAATCTCATTTTCATAATTGAAATGATGAGAACTTACTAAAGATTGAAGGAATTGAAGAAAATTAAAAGGATTACAAAAGAATTTTAAAATGCTTCACAGTGAAAATGTAGAAATTGAAAATAAATTAAAACAGCCTGTTATAAATTTGTACCCAAAATGATCAACTGTACCACGTTGCCAGCATTTGTAGCACATAAAGGTCTCATTAATTTGGTTGATTCCAGTAACAACTGAACCAAAGTCTTGCCCTGATAATTTAAGTATGAATAATGACAATTAATTTAAATGAGCTTAAATTAACTAGTAGCAAAAATGCAAATAAAAGTACTATTGTTATTAAATAAAATTGTATATTTAATAACAAGGTGTGGAGCGATAGCACGGCGGGTAGGGTGTTTGCCTTGCACGCGGATGACCTGGCCAACCCAGGTTCAATTCCTCCGCCCCTCTAGGGGAGCCCGGCAAGCTATCGAGATTATCTCGCCCATACGGCAAAGCCTGGCAAGCTACCCATGACTTATTCGATATGCCAAACACAGTAACAAGTGTCACAGTGGAGATGTTACTGGGCCCGCTCGAGCAAATTGATGAACAACGGGAGTGACAGTGACAGTGTGATTTAATAACAAAATATTCCAAGTAGTTTAGTATTATTCAGTTATTTATTATTTGTTATTATATAATTATTTTAGGTGAATAATTTTTTTAAAAATTTTAGCATTGGAAAACTATTTGGTAATACAATTTAGGACCTGCAAAATATTCATACTTTGACGTGGTATGGGTTGGAGTGATAGCACAGCTGATAGGGCGTTTGCTTTGCACGATTCCTCTGCCCCTCTTGGAGAGCCTGGCAAGCTACTCAGAGTATCTCGCCCGCACAGCAAAGCCTGGCAAGCTACCCATGACGTGTTTGATATGCCAAACACAGTAACAAGTCTCACAATGTTGCTGGGCCCGCTCAAGCAAATCGTTTTTTTTGTATTATTTTTTTTTTTGGACAGTGACAGTGACAGTGACATGGTCTAAATGTTTGTGGGAATGAACTCAAAGGAGATAATTATAAAGAAAAATATGGTATGTGGAGAAATATACTAACACATCATTTATAATAGTAAAAAACAAAAAACAGAAAAGTAACTAGATAATAACCAATAAGCTCTAATAAAACGCACAATGCAACAACAGAGAAAAATTGTACTTGATAACTCTATTTGAAAGGCATACCATAAAATTGTATAATAGCTATAGTTACAGCTATATAAAATAAGGATAACCACTCTCCAAGTAAGAAGAAATTATAAGAATGGGATCATGCTGAAATTATAGGTCATTTTTCCTTGTTAAATGGTGTTATTGAATTTAGTTAGGAAAACTATTTTAACGTGTGTGTAAGCATATATGTAGTGAGTTAGTGATTATATGCCCTCAAACAGGTTACTAGAAATCCTTAAGTATCAGTTTGCCCATTTATAAAAAGGAGATAATAATAGGACCCACCTCCTTGCGTTGTTACGAGAGTTGAGGAAGGTGATGCATGTCTTAGAATGGGAAGCACTCAGGCCTGGCACTGAGTCAGAGCTGAGATCTTCAAGAGAGGAATGGGGCCTTTGGAAAGCATTCTTGCCTGTGTATTTTCAGTGGTTCTCCACTGTTCAGATTTCCCATCTTGACCATGAAAGGCCTCCAGCATTCTGCTCTCCCTCACCTTCAGCTCCTTACCACGAGCTGTATGCTCCGACCAGGTGGACCTGAGTCTCTTGCACAGTTCCAGGAACATTCAGCCTGTCAGACAATGCAGTGCCATTCAGGGGCTGCACGTACATTTATTTTATTTAATTTTTTTTTGAGTTAAGATAATATCACTGTCACTGTCACTGTCCTCCCATTGTTCATCAATTTGCTCGAGTGGGCCCAGTAACATCTCCATTGGAGACTTTGTTGTTACTGTGTTTGGCATATCAAATACATCACGGGTAGCTTGCCAGGCTCTGAAAGATAATATATTTTATTAAATTAATCTCATATTTAGCTACTATTGTTAAGACAAATTAAGATAATTAAGTACCTTAATAGACTTTCATATGTACAATAGATTTAGAGATGACCGCTGGACTAGAGCTGTTACCGACTGGATTCCATGGGATGTCAAAAGACCGCATGGCCGCCCACCTACCAGATGGTCAGACTTCTTCGTCAAGATCATGAACGATTGGTTTGAGGCTCTTTGTGTTCCTAGAACGAACAGACGCCATTGGACTACACTAGCACGCAACAGGGACAAATGGAGATGTTACTGGTGCCCACTCGAGCAAATTGACAATTAACGGGAAGTCAAGTGATCAAGTTATGTACAATGTAAATTGTATTGCGTCATTAATATTTAGTAATATGGGTATTTTCCTAGTTATTCATCATTGAACATATTTATTCTGTCATTATCTTTAACCTATGAGTACATGTTAGCTTTCAGGAGCATTGTAGCTTCCCAGCACACAGACCTGACAACAAGTCTGTATATGTTGTTAAGAGTATTTAGGGTTTTTAAGTTTAAGCATTTTCTTTTTTTCTTTTTAAATTTTTATTAGTGAAACACCATGAGGTACAGTTGTAGACTTACAAATTTTTGTGCTTGGGTTTCAATTATACAATGATCGAGTACCCATCCCTCCACCAGTGCCCATTCTCCACCACCACTGATTCCACTATCCCTCCCACCCCCCATTCTCCTCATCTCACCCTGCCTTTTGTTCTTTCTCTCCTTTTGGGTGCTGTGGTTTGCAAAAGAGGCATTGAGTGGCAATCATGTTCGGTCTATAGTCTACTCTCAGCACGCATCTCCCATCCTGGGAGGCTCCTCCCAACACCCTTTATTTGGTGCTCCCTTCTCTATTTGAGCTGCCTTTTCCCCTAGCATTGCACGTACATTTAGCCTAGTGCGGTCACTGTCACTGTTGTCTCGTTGTTCATTGATTTGCTCCAGCAGGCACTAGTAATGTCTCCATTCATCTCAGCCCTGAGATTTTAGTAGCCTCTTCTTACTCATCTTTCCAAATGCTGCCGTATTGGAGGCTTTTTCAGGGTCAGGGGAATGAGACCCGTTATTGTTACTGTTATTGGCATATTGAATACGCCATGGGTAGCTTGCTAGGTTCTGCCGAGGGAGTGGGGATACCCTCGGTAGTGTGCCGGGCTCTCCAAGAGGGATGGAGGCCTTTTTTTTAAATTTTTAATAATGAGACATCATGAGGTACAGTTACAGACTTACACATTTTTGTGCTTGGATTTCAATTATACAATGATCAAATACCCATCCCTCCACCAGTGCCCATTTCCCACCACCACGAATCCCAGTATCCCCCCCATCCAACCCTGCCTCTGTGGCAGGGCATTGAGGGACGGAGGATTTCGGGGCGACCTCTAATTGCTTTTACAGGTGTTCCCAGTCTACTGAATGCAAGCTTTTGGTCGACTGGCTTGTTTTAACGATCTGCATGCTGACAAACATGCACTTTCCTGCCTCTCTGGGCAGCATCTGGGATATCTGCAGCCTCAGGTTGATCTTCTTGAGGTTGATGGAGTGTGCCCGGAGGTTGTTGGGCAGCTAGCAGAGCAGGGCCCCATCGTGGAGGGTTTGTGCCATGCTGAACATCTGCACCAAGTCCCAAGTCACCTGGTGGATGGCGGACAGAACCTTGCAGAGGATGAGCCACAGTGCATTCTGCTGCCATGGCTTCATGCTCGATGGTGCTGTGACTCTGCCTGGCCGCAACAGGTGGTGATGTTGCAGCCACCACCACGGTTGCTCCATGCCCCACCGACACCATTCTGTCTAATCTTGCAAAAACAGCCGGCGATGTCCAGCAGGAATCACGCATAGCGTTCCAGCAGGGATCATGCATAGAGTTCCATGCCTGGCATGCTGAGCCACACGCTGTCTAAGGCGAGATGGTGAGCCGGGTTCGGGAGAGCATGAGGGGTCTGGGCGGCATCAGTGATATCTTATCTTCAGATCTTACCAGTGTGGTAGGAAAAAGAAATAAAAGAAAGGGGGACTGCTGGGAAGTTCCGGTCCAGGCAGAAGTCCCCATTTCTGTACTGTTAGAGATGCAGGGGTGGTTTCTGTGAGGTGGGCTCTCCTCTGATAGGCACCTGGACCACACCCCTTGTGTTAACCATGACGCAAAAACATGTCCTATTTACTCTTTGGCTTGGTGATTCTCCCCCAAGAGAATCCCCATTTACTCCGCCTTGGTGACTGTCTTTGTTACCGGGATGGGGGTGTGTGGAGTGGTGGGTAGCCAGAGATGCTTGATTGTGATACCTGCCCTCATTCACCCAGTGATGCTCACTCTTGGAGACCCTAGGTGCAGTGTTCACTAGGGCTCACTATAGTGTCACATGTTTTTGTCTGAGGTTACTTGGTTATTGTTATTGCTAGAGATCTTTCCCCAACCTTCTTAATCAGCCCCTGCCTTCAAGGGTCAACCCAATCTCAACCTGCTGCTGGATGCCACGTCTAGCATTGTGTTCTGCCCCCTGCTCCTTTCCTTTGAGCTTTAAGATCTATTTCTACGCATATTTTCTAACTCACCTGAGACGAAGATAACCAGGGCGGATATCACATTGTTGTTGGTTGGTTGGTTGGCTAGTGGTGGTTTTTCCTTTTCCTGTTAGGAACATTTCTGCATGCTCTATGATGATACTGAGTATCAAATATGTACCCTAAAATATCTATATGAACCAACGTGACATTTTGATGAAGAAATGTCATATTTTTATGTCACATTTCTGAGTTACTTCAAGAAGAGGTATCAGAATTGTCCCATCAGTTAATCCAGAAAGCAAATTTCTGAAATTATTTTCCTTGGACCTGTTCCCTTAAGCAACAAATAAAGAGAAACCAGGATCTTAATTCACACCTTGGCCTGAAACAGTGACAAACATGCAATTATTGCACATTGGGTGATTTTCTTACAACAAGGTCATTTGAAATTAACCAATCTGTGATCTCAGTGATTGGCCCTTGTCTTACCTAATCCATGAGCCTTCTTTTAGAGATGATATCTGGTTGCCAACCCCCACCCCTTGTTTTTCCCCTCTGGATGAAACACAAGACACAATGACAATAGCTCTGTGCTCTTTGGGGTTGAGGAAGAGAGAACCTTGAGTAAAGACTGACTCCTCACCATAGCAATGCCCTGCTGGAAAGAAATCAGTCAGCACTTTGCTGGCAGCACCTCAGCTTTATATTAACTATCCAGATTAATGTCAGTTTCTACCCCAGGAATCATTCACAAAGGTCCTCTGTACCATACAATTGCAGAATTTGGCATCCGGTATAAAGTTTCATTGTTTTATAGATTAGCTTCACTGTGCTGTGGAAGAGACGATGATCTAAAATGACTCTTTTTGGGTGGGGGGGGGGATGGAGTTTATGTATTTTCCATTAAAAAAGTATTTGCCAAATGAGAGCTCCCAAATCTTACTTGCGCCTCACCTCAGGGCAGGTCACGCAGAAGGAGATGGCTAATGTCTACTGCAGGCCACAAAGGGCCACTCTCAGTGTGAGCCCTCCCCAGGGGAATGTGTGACTCTGTATCTACCTAGATGAATCTCTTTCACCCCACTGTGGCTCTATGAATCCCTCCTACACTACAACCAATGTAATTTTCACATACGGATGAAGGAACCTACTCATTGGCAGGAAAGGGCTCCCATCAGCAAAAGATCCAGCTGCAATGAAAGCATTAGAGAATGGGCATTGCATTCCCTTATTAAAGAGAGGTTTAATACTTTACTGCAAATATCATCAGTGGACCCAATTCAGAGGAACTGCATTGTGAGGCTTTTTTTTTTTACTCTTCCGTCTTTTAGGTTGTGTCTTAAAAAGATGAGCACAGGCATCTTAGTTCTTACTTATGCAGAGTTTGCTTATCTGACAATGTTTACATGAGAGGTAATGAGCTTGAGCCCATATTCGATGGGTACATTTGTACGTGGGTAGTTTACTTTCCATGGGATAAATGTGTATGTGTGCGTGTGCATGCATGACTATCTAGGGATATATAGAAACATAAGACCTTTGCTGGGGAAATGTAAAAAAAATGTTTACTAAAATGGATGATGTACTAAGCTAACAAAAACTTACATATTTTTTCTCATTAAATCAAAACCAGCAAATAACCTATATATTGTAAGTTTTCCCTCAGGTCAACAGCTTTGTTTAATTATAAGGTTTTCCAGTTGTGTGAAATTTTTTCTGGAAGAATAAGACATATATATTTAATCTCTCTCTCTTGTCTTGACATACCAATTATCAAACCAAGCATCCATTTTTTAAGTCTGTTTCTCTAAGATTATATATGGATATATATGCACACACACATATATACATATATACATGTAGATATATATTTAATCCTCATACTGGGAAATCATCAGAATCATTTCGCTTAAAGATTTGGGTGCCTGAGCAATAATATTCTCAGATATATCACCTCTCAAGTTGGTCATATCTTTAGAATTTTGACCCAAAAATGATTATTGAGGAAGGAGATTAAGGGAGTGAGAAAAAAATTAGCAAGAGCTGAAGGTGGGTACTAAAAACAGATGTTTTACACACACTGGGATGAAGGGCTTTAAGCATGGGTTTCCTTTGTGATAGAAGAATGACAGTAAGTTTCTTTGTCCCATTGAAATTCATTCCATTGAAGAAAAAACACATACATGCAATCCAGCACACAGCAGAGCCTGAGGTTTCATGTGGCCCTTCTTTCACTGGGGCTGGTCACCAGACGCAATTCTTCCCCATTGACCATGTCAGTGGTAAGGGAGGGCTTCCTGGCATGCAGTGTACAGAGAATGCACCTACATTTACTACCTGCTAACGGGCCACTTCTAAGTGGCAGAAAATCTCTCTGGCAGATCTGCCATATGCCCAGTTACTCTTCAGAAGCCCTGTGGCCAAATGGTTTGTGTTAGCGCTGCTTGCATTACCCAGGGCACCAGAATTGTGAACATCCTACATAAATGTGCCCCATGCCATGGCAGGCAGTTTCATCCAGCACTGAAAATTTGATGCTACTTAACCGAATGCAACCTGCAGCTGAAGGAGGCAACGTTTTGCTCTGGCATATTTGCTGAACTGGTCTTGCAAATTGTGTGTTATTTGCGGGGGAGGCCAAGAGGCCCTTTCCCACTGTTAGTTTTCCTGACAATAAAGTTAGGGATTTTATTAACTCCCCCGCTCTGGTCAGTGAGGACAGTCTAGTTCCTCCTTTATCACTTTTCAGGGCACTCTGACATTTGCTAGCACAGAGCTCTTTCTCTGCAGTGGAATGGCTCGTAAAATGAGAAAGTGGGGTCCCAGAGAAAGTTCTGTGCTCCCCGGCTGCTGGTTCTTTTCCATTTAGAGCATTTCCCAAGTGGAATTTTTAATTTATTGTCTGCCTTTTCCATCTGGCTGGAGGTTCCCTGTTGTCCATGTCCCTCTTAGTTACATCTCGTGACCTAGTCCAGCATCTATAGCACCTATCGGCGCCCATGATAGGCACCTGATATTTGTTAAAGAGAGAAATCTCTCTTTTTTTGTTTTGTTTCAGGGCCACATCTGGCAGTGCTCAGGGTTAACTCTTGCCCCTGTGCTCAGGGATCACTCCTGGTAGGGCCCCCGGGGGTCCATTTGGGATGCAGGGATTGAACCTGGGTCTGTGTCATGCAATGCAAACGTGCGCTGTCTGCTGAACTATCTCTCCCATCTGGAGAGAAATGTCTTAATGGTTGTTTAATGCATAAAAGTCCTTTCAGCTTGTTTGTTTGTTTTGGAGTCACACCAAGCTATGCTCAGGAATTACTCCTGGCCATGTACTGAGGGATTAGTCCTCTGGATGCCAGGGCTGATTCTGAAGTTGACCGCATATAAGGCAAGTGACTTAACCCCTACACTATCCTCCAGCAAGTTCTTTAGACTTAATCCACCTTTACAAAGTCCTGCGAAAGAGAGTTCAATAAATTCTGAGAACCTATCCCCTTTTTTCCCAAGAATTACAAGAAATAGTATTAAATGCACATCTCACTGTCTTGCAGGCAGAGAAGGAATAGGAATCTCTTGCTGAGTAAGGTTCTCCGAAAATTTTTTTTTCTTCCTCTTGGAAACATGTCTCTTTTCAGTTTAGAAGCTGTAACACTCATCCACTTTGAGTACATGTAAAAGCAAAGGTCTGGAAAATCTCTACTCCTGTCTATTTCACTCTGGGCATTAGCTTCAAGTTCCTATGCAGTGCCACGCAGGTGATACTGTCCAGATACTGTAGTGTTTTCCATGTGCCAAAAGCGTCGGACTTATTTATATGTGATGACTTCTAATAGCAACCACAGAAGGGAAACATTATGGTGAGACCCCAGCCAGCATAGGATTGGCAGCCTCGAGAAGGTGATTTCACTTGTCCAGCATCGCAAATTAAAAAGCAGCAGAGAACCTGCCTGTTGACCTGTGGTCTTACCCATGGCGCTTCTTAACGCTGCAAGGACGCTCAGGGGATGCCCTGGCTTAGAGCTGATCATATTTATACCTTGCTGCCAGATCAATGGTGCTGGAATAGGACTCAAAGAGCGCTCGTGTCATCAGAGAAAAAGGTTAAAAATTTCCCACGTTTTACTACATGGAAAGTGTCATGCTAAGCGAAATGAGTCAGAAAGAGAGGGATAGACATAGAAAGATTGCATTCATCTGGGGAACATAAAGTAACAAAAGAGGAGACTAACACCCAAGAATAGCAGAGATAAGTACCAGGAGGTTTACTCCATGGCTTGGAGGCCAGCTGCACATGCTAGAGGAAAAGGCAGCTCAGATAGAGAAGGGAGCACCAAATAAAGGGTGTTGGGAGGATCCTCCCAGGATGGGAGAAGCATGCTGAAAGTAGACTATAGACCAAACATGATTGCCACTCAATGCCTCTTTTGCAAACCACAGCATCCAAAAGGAGAGAGAGAACAAAAGGGAATGCCTTGCCACAGAGACAGGGTGGGTTGGGGAGGATGGGGGTTGGGAGGGATACTGGGATCCGTGGAGATGGGAAATGGGCACTGGTGGAGGAATGGGTATTTGATCATTGTATAATTGAAAGCCAGGCACAAAAATTTATAAGTCTACAACTATACTTCATGGTGTCTCATTAATAAAAATTTTTAAAAAATTCTCACGTTTTTACTTCAATCATCCCTCTTATTTTCATTGTTTTAATCTAGCTAGGCTAAAAAAAATTGGAAGAGGAAGAAGGAACATATATACAATTAGACAGCGGAAAGTGCATCTCTAAAAAATATTCAGAGGGAAGGGACAGGTTTTAGTGCTGAAAAAAGCAAAATGTTTGGATGCAGGAATTCTGCAGAGAAAACCCCCTCACTGGTTCTCCGGGAAGAGGAGCCGGCTGACGTCTCCCAGGCTGGAGCGGACGCAGCCGTCGGTCTGCCCAGCAGAGGGCGTGCGAGGTAACGAAACGTTCCACATCCCCATTGTGTCCACTGGGCTTTAGGCAAGTCCCGCAGAGCCCGGCGGACGGGCTGTGCTCCGAGGTGGGCACTGCAGCCAAGTCCTGTTAGCAGGGAGTGAAAGAAAGAAATCCCGTAGGAGAAGGTCTACTCAGGATTCTGGCCCATCCCGCCGTAGCCTGGGGGGAGTTTTTGGTCCTGGGATGCTCCAATTGGATCCAGTTGATCCCAAGAATTCTGGGAGGGGACCTGCAGGCCTGACCTGCAGGAAGAAGGTGCCCAGGGACCGGGAAGCAGCTGTGAAATCACTGACTTCGACAGGGCGGGGCCGGGGGGTGTCGCAGTTGCGGCGAAGGCCACCAACAGGAATCAGAAGCGCTCGGGTCCCTCTTCCAGTGATGCCCAGTGGTGCTTGCGTCGGGGCTGAGGGGCTGGGGGTTCGGTTTTAGCCTTCATCTGTCCCTGGTGACTTTCGTGACCCAGGCTGTGACCGGTAAACCTCAAGCCACACGCTGGTGTCTAAAATGTGCACAGACCTTGCATGCCAACCCAGATTCGATCCCCAGCATCCCATACGGTCCCCGAGCACCCAGGAGTGATTCCTGAGTGAAAAACCAGTAGTACCCCCTGAGCAATACCCAAAGTGGCCAAAAACAAACAAATAAACAAAAATAGCAGATATGCTGTTCATCAGTTAAGAAAGGAAAGTCACATAGGAATTTCTAGCTTTTAACTTTCTGTTATCACAATACATGTTCTGTCTAATTTTGCCTTTATTTTCTTTAGCATAATGAACTACTCATTCTTTATGTTAAGTGCTTAATAAATGTGGCATTAAACAACAAAAAAAAATGAAAAAAATGTGCACAGAGCTGGCTGCAGACCCGCCAACAGGACACTGGGACCTTGCTGTGTGGTCCTTGGGGAACTAAAAAAAAAAAAATTGTTTTTTCTTTTTTTTAAAGTTGAATCACCCAGAGATACACAGTTACAAAGTTGTTCATGATTAGGTTACAGTCATACAATGTTCCAACACCCATCCTTCACCAATGTACATTTCCCACCACCAATGTCCCCAGTAACCCTCCCATCCCCACCCCGCTATTCCCCATCCTGCCTCTATGGCTCTTCCCTTCCCTCATCCCTCTCTTTCTTTGGGCATTATGGTTTGCAGTGCAGGTACAGGTGTGTCCCTTCACCTCCTTTCAGCTCTCAGTTCTTGCCCAGAGTGATCATTTTCCAGCCATCATTGTCATAGAGGTCACTTCTCTATCCTAACTAGCCCCTCCACCCTAACCACACACAGTCTAGCATGGACCAGTTCTCCTGGCCCTTGATTCTACTGTCCTTGGATATTAGTCTCGTACTAGTTTTAATTATAACCCACTGTAGCACTGTAGCACTGTCCTGTTGTTCATCGATTTGCTCGAGCGGGGTCAGTAACGTCTTCATTGTGAGATTTCTGCTACTGTGTTTGGCATATTGAATACGCCATGGGTAGCTTCCAGGCTCTGCCATGCGGGTGAGATACTCTTGGTAGCTTGCCGGGCTCTCTGAGAGGGGCGGAGGAATCAAACCCGGCTCGGCCAGGCCGGCTGCGCGCAAGGCAAATGCCCTACTGCCGTGGTATCGCTCCAGCCCAATTATAACCCACAAATGAGTAAAATCATTCTATGCCTGTCTCTCTTCCTCTGGCTCACTTCACTCAGTGTGATGATACTCTCCATGTCCATCCACCTATAAGCAAATTTCATGATTTCATTTTCCCCCCCAATGATTGCATTGTATTTCATTGCATAGAGGTACCAGTTACTTTATCTAGTCGTCTGTTCTCGGGCATTCGAGTTGTTTCCAAATGCTGGCTATTGTGACCAGTGCTGCAATGAACATAGAAGTGTAGATGGCTTTTCTGTAGTGGGTTTGGGGGTCTTGGGATCATTGTGAAATGCCAAGTTATTTTCAAAACATGTGGTGTTGGTTGCCTTCGAAGAGGAGACAAAATGAAAAACCCAAATATGGTGCTGATGCTTTCTTGCCCTGCCCTCTCACCCCAGCGTGGGAAGCCCTGAGCATTGTGGGGGATGCAGGGTCTCATAGCGGCTTCCTACCCATCCCTCTAGAGCGCCCCCTGGAGTCGGGGTGGAGAAGTGTGTTTTTGAGGATGGCTCCAGTACCGCTTCTGCTGTTGATCTTGGTTCCTCTCCCTAGCCCCGCTGGACATTTGCATCCAAGCAGTGTTTCCCTCTTCTCATGCTAACACTGTCCACAGACACAGAAATAGCTTTCACTCCTGGTTGTACCTGGAGGTCCCTTCTCCTCATGATTGTAAGTTACCACGCCAAGTCCTCACTCCACCCATGGCGTCCAGGCAGACCAGCCGTCTCGAGCACAAGTCCTCCGTGTGCAAAGAAAAATACAATCAGCATCCAGAAACTTCAATCAGCACCTGCAGATCCCAAAACTATGACACTGTCACACTGGTGTCATTAAAGCTAACTAACCATATTAAACGAATATTAAAATATGGACTCCTTTGCATACCGTAATGAGCAAACCCACTTTTAAGTTTCTCCCCACACTTTGAGGTGAGGCGGCATTTACATCCTCCAACTTTGAAGTCGGAACAAAATGTACAGGTAGAGGGTCCTAGATCAAATAATAATCAACTTCAAAAAGCGTTTTGGCTGTTGGATGTCCCAGGGCTAATTTCCTCTAGACATTTTAAATGTAAATGTCTAAACTCATTTAAAAATTGTAAATTGGTCTAGGTTCAGTAAGAAAGCATCCTAACGCAGAACGGGGAGAACGGGCTAATTGTCATTTGTTTGTCAAATGAATTCCATTTGGAAAGCAATGAAACCTCCAAGCTAATTCTTTTAAGGTGAGCCGGTAGTTGTATTATCAGTTAAATGCAGTAAAATGCATAATCATAGGGAGATAATGAAAACTGAACCCGTGTTAGCGCTGGGGCTCTATCTGCCACGGGGCATGGAGGGACGGAAGTTAAGTACTGGAACGTTACCTTGGCCACAATGGGGCCTACTCTGGTCTTTAGCCTTACAGACACTTTCTTTGCATTTTAAAAAACTTTATCAAAGCACCGTGGCAATATAGAAAATGTCAAAGTGAAAAATCACTGTAGGCAAATGGAGATTTCATTAAGTTTAAATTTATTGCTTTTGACTGATGTATTAGCATGCTTGTTAGGGACCAGTCATTTGGAGTATCTGTCTGCCTGGGAAAATAGCTTTGTCTCCTTGCATAGTACTTTGTGCAGTGTTGAAAGACCCCCATCTCGCAGTACCAGTGGCATCTGCTTGAGGAGTGTTTGGACTGGGGTCAGGTGTACATGGTTTTGGGCTCCTGTGAATGTGTCTCTCTCTGCCCAGGGCCCTGTCAGGGAAGTGGAGGTCAACTGTGGAACTTAAATCTGGGCTCAGCCCAGCTTCTGATGCCTCCTTTGTGTTCTTGCTCAGAGGGTAGGTTTGAGGGATGTGGGGCCAAGGAAGATGATGAGGCACAGGGAAAATGATGTGCAGGGAGGGAAGATGGTCTGGCTCCAGCCGAAGTTCTAGGTACGTGGAGGAGTCCAGGATCCCAGGGCTGGTGGAAGACATGCAACCCTTCAGGTCTAAGCCCCATGGCACCCTCTTCTCTGCCTCACTGCCTGAGCCACCATGGCCACTGCACTGTCCACCCCACCCCTGCCTGGGGCTGCTGGTCTCTGACCTGTCACATCCATCAGCAAACAACTTGTGGTCCAGTTTTAATGGAGCATCTCTAATATCCAGAAACCCTGAGCATACTCCGTGTCCATATTTTGAGGAGTTCGCACCTATGTCCACACCCATGAAAACATCATCCCTGTCGCTAGTGCCCAAATTGCCTGCCACCTTTTGTCATCTTTGCCACCTCCTGTGCAGTTTGTGGTGTCTCTTCCTATACAGTTTTGGGTAGCAGCCACAGCCATTGGTGCTGCGGGGCACTCTCATGCAGCCAGGCAGTGCTGGCTGAAGAATTGGTGCTGGGGGCCTCCCAGACTCATGAGCTGGCTGGTGCCAGAGATTAGACCCAGGGTCCTGCACATGCCAGGCATGTACTCTACTACCTGAACCCTCCTAGTATATTTGAAAGCATGTTATGCTGTCCTGGGCGCTGCCTGCCCTGAGCTCCTTTATCACACCTGACTCAAACTCGACCCCCACCCTCCACCCCCAACAAGTGCATCCTGTTTCCCCTCTTAACACCAGCCCCTGCAAACACTCTTCCTGTCTTCTGTGAATTGAGTTATTTCAATGACTGCATCCATGTAGAGTCATGCAATGGCAGCCCTTGGTGGCTGACTGATGCCTCTGACATAAGACCCCCTAGGTTCGTTCCCAACATTACACGCAGTAGAATTTTTCTTATCTTTTAGTGATGTCAGGGATTGAACTCCAGACATCACCCATGCAAGAGAAGTGTTCTGCTACTGAGCTACAGCCCCAGGCTGATTGCCTCCTTCTCTTCCTTTCCCTCTTCTTCCTCCTTCTCCTCCTCCTCCTCCTCCTCCTCCTCCTCCCCTTTTTTCTTTCCTCCTCCTCCACCTCCTCTTCTTCCTCTTCTTCTCCTTCTCCTTCTCCTTCTCCTTCTCTTCTCCTTCTTCTTCTTCTTCTCCTTCTCCTTCTCCTTCTCCTTCTCCTTCTCCTTCTCCTTCTCCTTCTCCTTCTCCTTCTCCTTCTCCTTCTCCTTCTCCTTCTCCTTCTCCTTCTCCTTCTTCTTCTTCTTCTTCTTCTTCTTCTTCTTCTTCTTCTTCTTCTTCTCCTTCTTTTTCTTCTTCTCCTTCTCCTCCTTCTCCTTTTTGTCCTCCTCCTCCTCCTCTTCCTCCTCCTTCTGCCACATCTGATGGTGCTCAGGGTTTACTTCTAGATTGTGCTCCAGGATCATTCCTGGTGGGGGGGAGGGAGGGAGGGAATGAGAGGGAGGGAAGGAGGGATGGAGAGAGAGAGAGAGAGAGAGAGAGAGAAGAGGAAAAGTGCTAGTAGGTGGGAAACTGGGGACATTGGTGGTAGGAAATGTACACTGGTGACGAGTGTTGGAACATTATAAACCTGGAACCCAATCACGAACAACTTAGTAACAGTGTATCTCACTGTAATTCAATTTAAAAAATCAATAGTCTTTTTTTTAAAAAGAACACAGAAAAACAAAGTGTGAATCCATGTAGGTCCTAGCACCCAACCAAAGGGATATGACTGCGTTTTTTATACCATGTATATGTAATATACATATTTTTACACAAGATAAATATAGAATCTAGCATTGCGAGAGGAAATGCTCATTGTTCTTTCAGTATTTGTTACTTACCTTAGAGCAAAGGTATTCCTGAGATAAATAGTTCCAACCTCAGGTTATTTCTGAATTTATGTCATTGGAATACATTTGTCAGTCTTCAGCTTGTTTCTGAATGACTCACCTCTGCTTGCTTTCTGACATTTTCATTAACAAGAAATGATCATTCACTAGAACAGGCATGGTTTAATCCCCCCTTTCCTCTCTCATGATTGGCTGTTGATCACTATCCCTCGGGTCCTGATTGTAAATGTGTTGGATGGTGTCCAGCTACCTTACAACCTCTGGGTCCAGACACCTCTGCAGGTGAAAGCTAACCTGTGCAGCCCTCGCCTCGGTTCAGGTTTAAGTCTCTTTGTGAAGTCTTTCCTGAGGACTCCTGCCTTCAAAGAGCAACTTTCTCTCTAAACCTTGTATTTCCTGTCATATCCTGAACTCACACCACTCCACTTAATTGTTCTGTAGGTATATATTTTTTTATCTGCCCAAATAAATGGGCAATAAGCCCTCTGGGAAGAGGAAAGCTTCTTGTGTTTCTTTGATATGCTACACAACACCTGTCTAGGGCCTATAAGTATCTTTCCACTTTTCTTTTTGTGTTATTCTTGGAAAAAATTATTATTGTTATTGTTATTATTATTATAACGGGTCTCATTCCCCCAAAAGAGCCTCTAATATGGCAGCATTGGGAAAGACGAGTAAGGAGAGGCTGCTAAAATCTCAGGGCTGGGACGAATGGAGATGTTACTGCCGCCCGCTCAAGTAAATCGATGAACAATGAGATGACAGTGACAGTGGTACAGTGATTATTATTATTATTATTATTATTATTTGGTTTGGGGCCCACACACAACAAGCCTTATCCCAGACTTCTTTGCTCAGGGATCAGCTCTTGACCGGGCTTGGAAGACCATATGGGATGCCAGGGATTGAACCTGGGTTGGCCACATGAAAGGCAAATGCCCTCCCTGCTGTCCTGGAGGAAAATTATTTTTAAATTGTAAAATTCAAGCCCATATAAAAATTCTTATTTTAAACTACATGGACCCACACACACATTTATCCATATACTGAGAGAGAAAGAACATTCACAGCCAGATGAATTTCTCATATTATCAAACGGCAGTGAAAATTCATAAATAGAACTTGCATCTCCTTAACTGAGTAACCCACAAGTAATTTTTTAAATCATATTCAGAATAGACTATGTAGAATGGTGCTTGGTACATTTCTTTTATTCACTTTCTGTTAAGTGAATGAAGGAAATCAAGAAACTCACATGATCATTTTATGAATATCTAGTGGGGTGAGATTTTCCTGGACTGTGCTTGGTAGAAAAGTGAGACCTTTATATTCAGTGGTTTATACCCAAATTACCGAGTATAAACATATATCCCAAGTGACTACTCTATAGAAGCTCTATTGTGAATATATTGACATGGGACACAATTAGCATTAATCTATTCTATACAACATTAGTGGAATGCAGACTGCCTCCCATATCTGAGTAGCCACAAGAATGAGTCAGAAGAGAGAAAGGGCCAAGACAGGGAATCTCTAGCCATTTCCACATCAACCAACAACAGCAGAACAATAGGGATAAAAGTCAGCTTGCAGGGCCAGAGTGATAGTACAGGGTTGAGCGCCTGCCTTGCATGTGACTGACCCAGGTTCAATCCCCAGCATTGCATATGGTACCCTTACCCCAGACAGGAGTGATCCCTGAGCATAGAGGCAGGCATAAGCCTTGAGAGCTGCCAGGTAACGTTCAAAAACAAAACAAAACAAAACAAAGCAAAATGTTGCTTTTCAAACCCAGACTGGCCTTTAAGAACTGAAGGTTGTAGGGCCAGAGAGATAGTATAGGGTAAGATGTTTGCCTTGCACATAGCTGACCCAGATTCAATCCCCAGCACCACACATGTCCTCCAAGTCCCAGCAGAAATTATCCCGAAGGGCAGAGTCAGGAATAAGACTTGAGCACAGGTCGGTATGAAACCCAAACAAGCAGAAATGAGAGTTGGCTCCATTTGACCTCCAGAGGGGCACTGGTCAATGCCTGGACATGTTTTTAGTGGTCTACCTTGGGGAGGAACTGTCACTGGCACCTTGTGAGAGAAAGCCAGGTGCCCCTAAATCCCCTTCAATATCCAAGCCAGCACTCCATCACAGAATCATCTGGCTCAAAATGTCAGAACCTCTTCATTGAGTACCTTCACTTTTCCCATATTCACTGAGTACTGTGATTTATAGTACTGTTAAACACATCTTCTGCCTACATGATTCCAACACCACATCCACTACACACATAGAAATGGTAAAGCTAAACTGAAATTCCATAAATCTGCAGATCAACAGGTTGTTTATTTTTTTCAAAAATTATCATTTTAACAAATGAGAAAAATAATATTATGAATCATTCTAAGATAAAATACATTTAAGAACTTATATGAAATAGCTAAGTTCTATAATGACATGATTCAGCAAGAGTGAGAAGAGGAGAATTTTTAAAAATCTAAATAAAAGTTTGAGCATTCAGCCGAAGAGAAGAACAACATGGAGGGCGGGATCCACAGATCCCGAAGGAAAAAAAAAAAAACACAGTTTCCAAAAAGAGCCGAGATCATCGGGAAGTCCGAGATGGGGTAGGTACCGCATCCGCCTCCCCCAGATGGAACCCCGGTGACCAGAAACCTCTACAAGCACAGCTCGAGTACGCAGGACCTAGGACTTTTCCTCAAAACCGCGTGGCCGCTTACGCGGCCGCGTGACATCTCTCTATATACAAAGTAATCCATGGGAAGTAAACCACCTAACGTTTCTCTCTGAAAATCATAGTTAAGCTTTGAGCATGGCCACAGCCCCAGAAACACAAGGACTTAATGCAGAACCCAGCAGCTTGGAGCAGAAAAGTGAACGGGCTATGTGTTAACCCAGGCCATCAAGTCTGCCAGAGGGGAAAGGGTGTTGGTCCCTTCCGCCCTCCTCCCTCTGGAAAGAAGGATGGCGGCCGCATGGGAGCCTTGTGGACAGCAGGTATGAGCCGGGGGTGTGGGGGCGACTAAAACCTCATGGGAAGGGGGGCGTTCCGGTCCGTCCTTCACGCCCTACCGAGGTCACCAGTTGCCCCCCACGAGCGGCTCTCCAGCACAGCCACAGCCCCAGAAACACAAGGAGTTAATGCAGAACCCAACAGCTTGGAGCAGAAAAGTGAAAGGACTATGCGTTAATCCAGGCCATCAAGTCTGCCAGAGGGGAAAGGGTGTTGCCCCATTCGCCCTCTCTTCTCTGGAAAGAAGGATGGCGGCCGCATGGGAGCCGTGTGGACAGCAGGTATGAGCCGGGGGTGTGGGGGCGACTAAAACCTCATGGGAAGGGGGGCGTTCCGGTCCGTCCTTCACGCCCTACCGAGGTCACCAGTTGCCCCCCGCGAGCGGCTCTCCAGCACGGCCACAGCCCCAGAAGCACAGGGACTTAATGCAGAACCCGGCAGCTTGGAGCAGAAAAGTGAAAGAACTATGCGTTAATCCAGGCCATCATGTCTGTCCGGAGGGGAAAGGGTGTTGCCCCAGTCGCCTTCTCCTCTCTGGAAAGAAAGATGGCGGCCGCATGGGAGCCTTGTGGACAGCAGTTATGAGCCGGGGGAGTGGGGGCGACTAAAACCTCATGGGAAGGGGGGCGTTTCGGTCCGCCCTTCACGCCCTACCGAGGCCACCATTTGCCCCCCACTAGCGGCTCTCCAGCACGACCACGACTCCAGAGCACAGAAACCAATTTCTTAACTATCTGACTTTCAGTAGAAATACTTCCAGGGTCAATAAGTAAAATAGCAGAAATCCAAAACCAACATTTAATTCTTGAACCCAGCTGTAGAAAGCAAATCACTTCACAATGCTTTTTCAGCATGTCTGATTTGGGGTGGGGGGGTAAACTCTAAATAATAGTGGTGAATCTTTTATTGAAACAATGAATCTAATCAAAGCAGATAAAGTGTTAACTAGAATTCATCTGCCCCACAGGGACTGGGAGGGGTGGGGGTGGGGTTTTATTGGGGTTCTTCAGGGTAAAAAAAAGTATTGGTAAAGGGAAATGTGTTTGATATTTGCATGACTAAGACCTAAACCTGAAAGCTTTGTAACCTTTCCCACGGTGATTCAATAAATTAAAAAAAAATTTAAATGAAAGTTTAAGTACATGTATAAAAGTGTGTTTATTCTAAGAACCCCTTTCAAGGTCAAGGTCAAGGTCAATCTTTTTTCAGCCTCTGAGAAGATGGGAAACTAGAGATTCTAGCCTTCAGGTTTGAATCACACTTATAGGAACTTATTGGAGCTCAAACAACCTCAACTGGGAATGCACCTTTCCTGCTGAAGATCAGATTCCACTCATGACTTCCCAGTTGAGGCTGTTTGGATTCCATTATGTCTGATCCAAGGTCTATGTTTGAAACTTCAAGTTAATGAGTTTAGAGGTAGAGGCACATTCAAATATGATTTCCAACCCGAGCAGTATGGCTGTCCTTTGCTGGAATGATCTGTATACTTAGCTGAACTGCTCTTTTCCTACTTGTTCAGGGCTTTAAGAATTATCACTACATTTATTATTATTACACTAAGCCCTATCTAATGAAATCACTCATGTGATTTATTTTTCTTTTCTTTAGACTTTTGGGGGGGGGAGGAGTAAGGTGCTACATGAAATCTAATTTACAATAGGATTTATGTCTATAAATCCAGGTCATATTCTAGACTCATAACTCAACATATTTTCCAGAGCCACCTTTGGCTAGAATTAGAATTTGATGTAATTAATGACTGGAGCAGGGTATGACCTAACACAACCATGAAAGATTCTTTAGAGATCTATAGGACTTACCAAGGCAGGGTTGAACACCAGTGGAATTTCAACCACCTAGAAGAAGCAAGGAGGAGATTAGAAAAACATCTCATTAGAAAATGAAGTCCATCTTCATACTCTAATGAATCATTTCTTATAAAACGGAGTAGTACACACATTGAGGACTGGCATGTGTATAATTCGGCCCCTGCTTTATTTCAATTATCAAGAGTTCTCAGAGTTTCCATAACTCTCAAGCGTTATTAGAATTTCACTGAATTCAGTATTTGAAATATATGGATGATGTTACATTCCACCTGTGTGAAGTTCATTAAATAGGAGATTTATAGTTCTCAGAACACATTGGGTTTGTGTGATTACCCCTATATCAGAGATCTGGGAACTGAATTTTAGACTAAACAACTTCTTGGAGATACACAGTCCCCAAAACACATCAATAAAAGAATTTAAGTCACTCTGCCTTAAACAGTGTGTGACCGTCTTGATATACTCAAACAATTTTTGTAGTCCTAGGGTGAGATTTCTCTGACTTCAACTTAAGGTAGTACAAAATAAATCTAAAAAAACATAACAGTGTGCTCAGACTGGCCGGCCTATATTTTTGAGGACTCAAAGGAGCTTTTTGTGAAAAGCCTTATTTAGACTTAACACAGGGACTCAATTCAGTTAACTAAGAGAAAAATGAGCTACCATGCAGAGATAGTTGGACTCGACTCTAAGGAATGGTTTGCAAAATGTGGTTCCCAGATAAGAAATACCAGTAGTCTTAGGGAGTTATGATAAATGCGATTTTTTTTGGCTTTTTGGGTCACACCCAGTGATGCTCTGAGGTTGCTCCTGTCTCTGCACTCAGGAAGTACTCTTAGAGGTGTTCAGGGGATGCCAGGGATAGAACCTGAGTTGGTCACTTGCAAGACAATCACCTTACTTGTTGTGCTATTGCTCCTGCCCCGGAAATGCAAGTTCTTGAAACCCCACTCCAACCCACTTTAGTAGGATCCTGGAAGGTGAACCACACTGTGTTTAGTTTAAACAGGCCTTCCTTGCTCGTTCTAATGTTCTTGTACGGGTGCAGGTTTTGAGAACTTCTGTGCAAGATCTCAGCTCTATTGCCTCTTCCAGTCTCTCTGTGCTGCCATCTCTACATCTCTACACTATCCTAACTTCAGTACTTAGATTTTTTCCCCACATTCTGTACTCCACTTTTTTTTAATTCTAAGTTACAAAGTTGTTCCTGATTGGGTTTCAGTCATACAATGTTTTAACACCCGTCCTTTCACCCGTGTACATTATCCACCACCACCACCACCAATGTCACAGTTTCTCTCTCACCAATGCCATCCCTTTACCTCCTTTTCAGCACTCAGTTCTTGTCCAGAACAATCATTTTTTAAAATTTTTGGGTCACACCCGGCAGTGCTCAGGGGTTACCCCTGGCTCTGCACTCAGGAATTACTCCTGGATGTGCTCAGGGGACCACATGGGATGCGGGGGTCAAACTTGGATCGGCCACATGCAAGGCAAATGCCCTACTCTCTATACTATTGCTCCAGCCCCAGAGAGTAATCATTTTTAACTCATTGTCATAATGGTCTTCTCTATCTTAACTGCTCTCTCTCTCTCTCTCTCTCCACACACACACACACACACACACACACACACACACACACACACACCCCTCTGTGGCAAGTGTCCAGTCATGTTCTTCTGGTCCTTGTTTCTCTTTTCCTTAATTCTATGTTCATTTGTCTCTTGATTGATTTTACTCAGCATGAGACTCTCCACGTCCATTCATTTATAAGCCCAAATTTCATGACTTCATTTTTTTCCTGCTAGCTGCATAGTGTTCTACTGTGTAGATGTACCACAGTTTCTTTATCTGGTCATTGTTCTTAGGCATTTGGGTTATTTCCAGATTCTGGCTATTGAGAATAGTGCTGCAATGAACATAGAGTGCAGATGTCTTTTCTGCTGTGTGCTTTTGGGCTTCCAGGGTATATTCCTACAGTGCTGGGTGATATGGAAGCTCAGTTTCTAGTTTTTTGAGTAATGCCATATTTCTCAAAAAGTCTGGACCAGTCAGCATTCCCATGAACAGTGAATGAGAGTCCCTATCTCGCTGCATCTGTACCATGTGCTCCACTTTAATTGTCAAGAAACAGCTTAAAACAATCTACTAAAAGCTCAGATTGGTTGAAAAGACCAACTTCCCCAGGTGTGTTCCAATAAACTCAACATCTGGTCTCTTCCAACTCAGATTATTTTCTACAAGGACCTGATTTGAGGGCAATCACAGTTGCACCCAATATTAACTTAAGATTGTAAATTCCTGAATTTGGGTCTCTTTTATTATAGATAGTTTTAGAATTTGATGTAGAATAGTTTAAGAAGGTGTGTAAAACATTAGTCAGTCATGCTGGGATACAGTTCAGTGGCAGACTCATGCCTTAGATATGTGAAGTCCTGGAGTCATCTTTTATTAGTGTAAGTGGTTTAAAATACTGTAAATGGCAGGGTTTTGTGCATAAAACATCCCAGCACCACACCCTCCACTAAAGTGTCTACTCCGCTCCATTGCCATCCCATTGCCTCCATCCCTCCTCCCTCCTCCCTTTCCCCCCTGAAGACCAGTTCTCAGTTCCTGTTGCCTTTGGGCATTTGTTAAGTCTCTGCTCTAATTTTTTATATCTCAGATATGAGAGATATCATTCTCTGTCGGTCCCTTTCCTTTGGACTAATATCACTCAGCATTATACTCTCCAATTCATTCACATAGCAGAAATCATTCACATTGCATGATTTCATCTTTTATTTTCCATTGTGTTTTTTAATGGATCGACACTACCTCCACTACCCAGCCGTTGCCACACTCCAGGACGCTTTCCGGACCCACGCGGCCGCTTTGCGGGCATCATAAGACACATCATAAGACACTAAATACCCATCTTCCGGAATTGTCTTACCATATTTGACAGGGTTCAAATATGGTAACACCTAAAAGGGTGATTAGCGGTCGCCCCAAAAGCCTCTATCCCTCTCAGAAAGACTGGCAAGCTACCGAGAGTATTCCGCCCACACGGAAGAGCCTGGCAAGCTATCCGTTGTGTATTCCATATGCCAAAACCAGTAACTACAACTGGTCTCATTCACCTGACCCTGAAGGCTTCACCGACATGGCAGCACTGAGAAGGATGAGAAAGGAGAGGCCGACAAAATCTCAAGGCCGAACTAGGCTGCCACAACGAAGGAAGACAAAAATGATCGTCTGTACTTTCAATGCACGTACGCTAGCATCAGATACATCCATCGAGGACCTGATGGTACAAGCGCGAATGATCAAGTACGACATCATTGGTATGACCGAGACAAGAAGGCACGAATCTCACCATGCCGTTTTCAACACTGGAGAAGAATTGTTCCTCGGAACATGCGATAAAAGAGGTGTCGGAGGCGTTGGTGTCCTTGTCAAGACAAACTTGGCCAAGAGCATTGATTCATTCGAATGCCTAACAACCCGAATTGGATGTTTACATTTGAATAGATGTGGCTCACTGCCTGCAGTTTCTATCTTCGTTGTCTACACACCAACATCTCATTATGATGAAAGAGAAATTGAGAAGTTCTACATGGAGCTGGAGAAGTTCTATAAAGAAGACCACACCTTCTACAAGATCATCGTGGGTGATCTTAATGCCAAGATAGGACTGAGAAGATCAGCTGAAGAACTTCACATCGGGACCCATGGCCTAGAATGGAACGAACAGGGTGAGAGACTGTCTGAGTTCATCATGTCGACCAAGACCATCCATGGTAACTCACAGTTCCAGAAGGCAGAATCTAAACGATGGACATGGGAGTCTCCCGGTGGACGATTCCACAACGAAATAGACCACATCATATTCAATCGACGGTTTTGCCTGACTGATGTCGCTGTTGTCCCAAAATTTCGAACGGGATCGGACCACCGTCTCCTTCGTGCAAAATTCTACTTCACAGAGCGGGGAGAAAGGGCTGCAAAGTTCAAAAAGAGAACTCCCAGAACGACCACCAACTGGGAACTCTTTGGCACTATTGCGGCAACATGGGAAGATGCCATTGTTGACAACATTGACGAGGAATACGATCGACTGGTTCAGCACCTCCATGAATGTGCGAGGAATGCCAAGAGAGAGATAGCCACAAAAAAATACCTGTCTTCGAAAACTCTTGAGCTAATTCGCCAGCGTGGTTTGGCGCATGCCTCAGGCAACCGCAAGCTAACGTCCGAGCTCGCAAAGCAGTGCAGAGATGCGATCAAGGAAGAACTCAAAGAAAGAAGAGCAGAAGTACTGTTAGATGCGGCAGAAGCTGGGAAAAGTATTCGTTATGCCCGCCTGTCCTTCGCCAACTACAAGACCAAGATGACTGCCCTCCGACGTCCTGATGGATCCATCACATCCTCCAGAACGGCAATGGAGAAGATTATCCATGACTTCTATTCAAATCTCTTCGATAGCCATGTCCACTTGCCGACATACCAAATTCCACAGGATGGATATGTCATTCCCAACGTTCTCCCTTCCGAAATCTGACACGCCATTTGGTCGGTAAAGAAACAAACAGCACCCGGCCCAGACAAGGTCAGACCTGAACACCTGAAGAACCTGCCGTCAGTACTCATCAATACACTGGCTCGGCTCTTCACTCGCTACCTGTCTGAATGCAAGGTTCCGTCCCAGTGGAAAACCAGCAGGACCGTACTACTGTTCAAGAAGGGAGACATCCATGACATTGGCAACTATCGCCCGATCTGCCTATTGTCTGTCATCTACAAGTTGTTCACTCGAGTCATCCTAAATAGGATTGGCAGAACACTAGATGAAGGACAACCATGCGAGCAAGCCGGGTTCCGCAAAGGATTCAGCACCATCGACCATATCCACACAATAACCAAGCTCATTGAGGTTTCTCGGGAGTTCAAGATGCCGCTCTGTTTAACGTTCATTGATTTAAAGAAGGCCTTTGATTCTGTTGAGACGGAAACGGTCATTGAAGCCCTAGCCAATCAGGGCATTCAAGCCCAATACATCAAGATCCTCCGTGATCTGTATTGCAGATTCACTACCAGGATCTCACCATTGTACAAAGAAGTGATCGTTGATGTCAAGAGAGGGGTTCGGCAGGGTGATACCATTTCACTGAAACTCTTCAGTGCCACCCTCGAGAACATCATGCGACGACTGGAATGGGAAGGAATGGGAGTGAAGATAGATGGTCGGCAATTACACCACCTCCGCTTTGCTGATGACATTGTTTTAATAACACCAAACATCAGCCAAGCGGCACAAATGCTGGCCGACTTTGACCGTGAGTGTGGAAAGGTAGGACTACAGCTGAATCTTACGAAGACAATGTTTATGGGAAACAGCCTTGTTCCTGACGCCCCATTCGCTCTCAACGGAACGACCATCTCCAAATGCAACAGCTATGTGTACCTAGGTCGAGAAGTCAACATGACAAATGACCTGGCACCCGAGCTGCGCAGGAGGAAGAGAGTGGCTTGGAGCGCCTTCAAGAACGTCGAAGAAATAGCTAAGAGGATGAAGAACCTCCAGCTCCGGGCACATCTCTTTGATTCCACTGTTCTTCCTGCATTAACATATGCCTCAGAGACCTGGGCCCTACGCAAACAGGATGGGAACGCTATTCAGGTCTCCCAAAGAAGAATAGAAAGAGCTATGCTTGGAATATCACATTTCACTCAAATGAGAGAAAAAATCCAGAGTTCTGACATCCGTGGACGATCAAGAATCAGGGACGCTGTCTCATTTGCCAAGGTGTCAAAAATCAGTTGGGCTGGTCACGTAATGAGATTTAAAGACGACCGCTGGACTAGAGCTGTCACTGACTGGATTCCACGGGATGTCAAAAGACCGCGTGGCCGCCCACCTACCAGATGGTCAGACTTCTTCGTGAAGATCATGAACGATCGGTTTGAGGCTCTTCATGTTCCCAGAGCGAACAGATGCCATTGGGCTACACTAGCACGCGACAGGGACAAATGGAGACGTTACTAGCGCCCGCTCGAGCAAATCGGCGACTAACGGGAAGTTAAGTGATTAAGTGATAAGTGTTTTTTAATCCGGTCATCTATTCTTGGACACTCTTGTTGTTTCCAGATTTGGCTATTGTGAATAATGTACAATGAACATACCGTGAGTAATGTACAATGAAATGTACAAATGGCTTTTGAAATAGGAGTTCAAATGTCTTTCCTGAATAGAATTTTTGGTTCTTTGGAGTGGATGTCAAGAAGTGGAATTCATATGGAAGCTCAGTTTCTAGATTTTTGAGAAGTGTTTATATTGTTTCCCCAAAAGGCTGGACCAGTCAACCCATCAACAGTGATTATGGGTCCCTTCCCCCCACCCCCCACATTCATACCAGTACTGGTTGTTTTTATTCTTTATGATGTGTGCCAATCTTACTGGTATGAGACTATCTCTCATTGTTGTTTTGATTTACATCTCCCTGATGCTAAGTATTGAAGAGTAGCACTGTCCTCCCGTTGTTCATGGATTCGCTTGAGTGGGCACCAGTAATATCTCCACTGTGAGACTTCTTGTTACTGTTTTTGGCATATCGAATACGTCATGAGTAGCTTACCAGGCTTTGCCGTGCGGGCAAGATACTCTTGGTAGCTTGCCAGACTTTCCGAGAGGCATGAAGGAATTGAACCCGGGTCATCCACGTGGAAGACAAACGGCCTACCTGCTGTGCTGTAGCTCCAGTCCAAATTAAATTGCAGAGTAATTTTTCAAATACATTTTAGAGGCCCTGGATTCTATCCTAGTGCACACACACACAAAATCAGCTAACTTGGATTTTATATACTAGGTACATTTGATAGGAAGTAGCTCAATATTTTTAAAACAGTCCGGGTAAACAGAAAATGGTTTCTTTTTTATTTTCTTTTTTCTTTTTTTTTTTTTTTTTGGTAGAGCTTGCCAAATTTGCCTGAGAAAACAAAATTCTGGCTGACCTGGATAGCTTTGCTTTTTTTTTCTTTTTGGGGTCACACCTGGAGATGCGCAGGGGTTACTCCTGGCTCTGCACTCAGGAATGACTCCTGGTGGTGCTTGGGGGACCATATGGCACGTTGGGAATCAAACCCAGGTCGGCTGCATGCAAGGTAAGTGCCCTACCTGCTGTGCTATCATTCCAGCCCCTAGCTTTGCTTTTTATCAGCACAACTTTTGAATTCAGAAAATCACAGAACCCTCAGTGACTCATAAAAGCATGATGATAGCTCATCTTTTCAAGAGCAGAAGAGTTCTGATTTTGGTCCATTTATCCCCAATATGTTTCTCAGGTACTAAATCAGGTACTAAGTCAGGACTGGAGTGATAGAACAGAGGGTAGAGCATTTGCCTTGCACACAGCTGACCCGGGTTCGATTCTTTCGTCTCTCTTTGAAAAGCTCGGCAAGCTACCAAGAGTATCCTGCCCACACGGCAGAACCTGGCAAGCTACCCATGGAGTATTCCATATGCCAAAAACAGTAATAACAAGTCTCACTTCGTGTTCCTGAAGTGAGCAGATGCCATTGGGCTACACTAGCATGCAACAGGGGTGAAGGGAAACGTTACTGGTGCCCACTTGAGCAAATCAATGAGCAACGGAATGACAGTGATACACTGATACATTTCAAGTCAGGCTGAAAATTGGTGAAGAGAAGACCAAGTTCTCTCAGCAAAATATGGTGGCGTCCCTTCTAGAAACATTAAGCACTTGCCATGAATGGACTCACCAAGATGGTGCTCATGAGCTTAATTCTGTTGGATTTGGAAGGTTTAGCATACAAATTCTTGTATATCCATACACTTCTCAGCCCGGAATCTACCAAAATTGTCCAGGAAAGATGTGGTAATCCTCTTCTAAACTACAGATCACTGTCCTACCAGCTGGATCGCCCCAGAGAGCTCTTAATCCAGGTTTTAAAAATACTATTCGAGAAGGGAAATAATTCAAACTCAAAACAGGACCTATAAAACACCAGAGTAGAGGCGCTGTGACCAGGGGGCCATTGATGTTGCCAGAGGGAGAGCAACAGGCTCACTTGAATCAGCATGACTCTGCTCAAGTCTCCTCTTCCAGTGTTACTAAATAAAAAATCGTTTGCAGGCCTGGTTTGTTTCAGCTCTGGAAATATGGTCTGCAACCCGGGAGGGGAAAAAGACGGGGGATTCAAACCACTAGCAGTGACAAGTGACAAGTGTCCCTTGCGCGAATAAATTTGAAGAGGGAGGCTTTACAAATCCTATCTATTAGCATCCTGACGCCTAGCAAGAGGAAACTTGTACTGGAGGGAAAAGTTTGAAGCAGTGACAGTGACACAGAGAGGAAAACCCTTAACCCAGAGCCCCCTCCCCTCTCTCCCATACACACACACACACACACACACACATTTGCACATGCATGCATACACACTCATGCATGTACATGCTTTCCTATATGCTCACACATATCTTCAAGCCTTTTATAGTCTAAAACCACAGAAACACAGCTCCCCCTTTTTCCCTCATGGTCTGAAAGTCCAGTTAAACAACAACAAAGAAAGACAGAATTGGGTGAGTGCAGAGGGTAGCAAAGGGTCTACGCATCCACCGTGCTCCATAAATAACAACATCTCTCACTCTCTGACAAGGACAAAGATGGGACCATCATTTGCATGACTGCCTCTGGCGTGGACGTCGCTTTTTGTGGAGGCAGACATTGGGAAATAGAGAAAGCCCGGGAAGAAAGCCTCTTTTTTTGACTCCGGAGATTAATGTAGATGTGAACACATTAGTTCTGTTTTAGGGCGACTCTTGTCTGTTACAGATAACTGGGATTGCGAAGATTGGGTTTCCTAATAATGGGCTGCGCGAGCCCTGCCATCATCTCTTATCAGCTACATTAGTTTAAAACCTGCAATTTTGAACTTAGCATTATTGAGCTTGGCAAAGATTAAATTACGCGACTTTTGTTGGTGTCTCTGTGAACTTTCCTGAAAAGGATAGTCCTCCTTCTGTGTGTGAAAGTGAAGCCCAATCGCATACTTTATTGATATTTATGCCATACAAATGATAGTGCTAATGTACTTTAATGCCTGTCTACTTGACTGGGAAGGCTGTGGGCTGAGTTTGGAGCTTTTGTTTTTCTTAAGATCCTGTGGAGTACTGTAGTCTCTTTGTGAGCTTAATAGCAGCGTGTTGATTTTTTTTTTCTTCTTCTTGTTTTTCCCAAAGCCTTATTCTGGAAGGATTACACCAAGTCTTTTTTTTTCTTCCCTTAAGACCCTGTGGCTTTCCTGATATGGTTCAAGCCTTGGCAGAGTCCTAGCACCAAAATAGAGCCCATGAATGCTTGTTCACTTAGTAGCAGGGGTGGACAATATAGAAACACGGAAGCTTCAATCAAAGGAAGTCCACATTAACACTTTACTCTAGCAAGTTCCCCCAGGAAGGGGGAGGGACTTTATTTACAAACCATGAAGATTACTGGCAGATTCACAATCATGACCATCCTGTTATTTGTCGATTGCCTCGAGCAGGCACCAGTAACGTCTCCTTCGTCCTAGCCCTGAGATTTTTTAAAAAGTGCCATATTCAAGGCTCTTTCAGAGTTAGGAGAATGAGACCCATCGTTGTTACTGGTATTTGGCATATTGGGTACGCCATGGGGAGTTTGCCAGACTCTGCCGTGTGGACAGGTTACATTCGGTAGCCTGCCAGTTTGTCCAAAGTAGAAATGAGATAATAAGATGTCACGCGGCCGCAAATGCGGCCGCGCACTTTTGGGAGCTGGGTTTTATAGTCTCTGAGTCTTGGCCATTGATGGGATTACATGGCGCCAGAGGGTCAGTTGGTGGGTGTGACCCCCGCCTACTGGAATTTGGAGGATCTGTGTGGAGGATGCTCAGCCCCGATCGAGTAGGCCTGGAGATCTCAGCCCCGGGACCTGCGTGCCTTTGTTCCTCTGCCGGTACCTTCATGTGTGCGGAGAGTGGTCTCAGCATGGTGGTGGCTGGTTCTGGAGGTCTTCGGCTGCCAGAGCCCTGGTCGGGGCAGGGAGGAAAACTCAACCCACTAGCCTTCAAGGGACCCCGGTGAGTACAGCCAGGCGCGGGGGTAGGAGACTCTTCGATGTTCTCTTCCGGGTAATCCCATCAATGGCCAAGATTCAGAGACTATAAAACCCAGCTCCAGAAGAGAACTGGCAGATTAATCTTACAAATATCTTTACAATGTCCAGTAAGGGTTTAAGTTCTTGATCCATCACAAATTTACCGAGCATCCAGGTTATCAACCAACTTTGCAATGTTGGGTCATGATAATAAAGGTTTATGTCAGGCGAGGCAGCAAACTTAGGAGACCATTTACCCACCTTTTCTTTAGAGAGTCTGCATTCACTTTCTGCCCATCAGACATGAGTTATTAGCTCACTCAGGCAAAGTCCAAAATAAGCCAAAAATATATTAATCTCCAGTTTCTCTCAGAAAGGAATAACTATCCAAGGACAATGATAAATTGTTTCTACCTTCTGCTGAGATGCTAGAGAAAGAGGTTGAGGGTTTTTTTTTTAATAAAGCCAAAATCTAAAGTGCTTCTAAGTCTCCATCTCTTCCCATCATTCTAACAAAGCTCAGGTTTCTGATGGGTCTGTGGTCCATGTGTGTTGGCTATAGTCATAGCTAACATGTAATTTAGGTTTGCCTCTGGGGCTTAGCAATATGATAATCAGAAAAATGAATTTACTGAAAAATAGTGTGTGTGTCCTCCCGTTGTTCATGGATTTGCTCAAGCGGGTCCAATAACGTCTCCATTGTGAGACTTCTTGTTACAGTGTTTGGCATATTGAATACTCTCGGTAGCTTGCCAGGCTCTCTGAGAGGGGCGGAGGAGTTGAACCCATCTCGGCCAGGCTGGCTGTGCGCAAGGCAAACGCCCTACCACTGTGCTATCACTCCAGCCCGCTGAAAAATAGTTAAAAATATATAAACATCAGGCAAAGATGGCAAAGTTGCTTTATACTATTTACAAATTACAGAAATGGCCTGGCTCAAACAGCCAGTCTTTATTTTAAGTCCAGTGTGTTTAGTGACCTATGTGAAGAGTTTAACTGTCACTCAGACTTCCCAAGTAAATTTATCTTAAGTTAGAAAAGTGGAGCCAGTTTCTACCTCTTTTCTAATATCCTGATATCCATTTCCATTAAAATGGAAACTACATATTTTTTGGCAGTGAGCTACTTTCCATAGACATTCTAGAAGAAGTACTCTTAGTATCAAACTAGCATTAGAGCAAGTGAGCAAGCTAAAGGGAAAGAGAGAGAGAGAGAGAGAGAGAGAGAGAGAGAGTCTTCTGCAACCACTTTGTCTGTTGGTTCTGAATTCTACATTTGGGCAAAACAGGAATTGTTCTAGGAGACTGTCTTTCTCTGACTTGGATATAGAAAGAGCTGAGAGAGTCCTCTCCCTGACTCCCATCCTTCTTCTAGATCCTGCCAAATTATCTTCCCCCCTGATAATTTATTCAGGTGTTTATTCAGACATTTAGTCACACATTCAGACTCAGGTGTGGGAAGGTATGCACATAAAATGCTCTCCAATCTTACAAATGACCCGGTCAGGTCAAGTTCTCCAAGTGCACTGTCACTTTCAATGGAATTTTTAGTGAAGACTTGATTTTGCTTTTTATGTAAGTATCAGGAGACCAGCAATGGGGGCTTTCTTCCCCAGACATTCAAATCACGTACAACAAAGATAGTGAGAAGAATTGAGAGTATTCCTCTCTAAACAAGATTGAGTGTTTTCAACTTCGGAATAAAGCCAGGAGTTGGATGTTGCCTAGCCGTTGAAATCTCCTGGAGCACAAAGGCATTGCAGAGCAGGTGCAGGGTAAGTGTCTGGAACACAGAGATGCCCACGCCTCCTCAGAAGGAAGCGAAGAAAGGAAAAGCCAGGAGGGAGACGTCTCTGCAGATAAGTCACTTCCAGTGCCTCCTTCTATTGTGCTCAGGACTCTTATTGGTGTGAATAACGTTGTTTTGTTTTCAGAAAGACAGTCATGAGCAAAGAAAAGGGAAGAAGAAAGAACAGTGAGTGATAAGCTGCACCAGGAAATTTGAGGACGACACATTTGCGATAATATATGTTAATTTAGTTGGATAGACATGAATATTTTCATAAGGAACAAAGAGGAAGGCATACCGGAGCTTGGATTCAGTTGTTTAGACATTTACATAGGCATTATCCATGTTCAAAACACACACATCTTTTGGAAATGAGGTTTTTTTTTAAAGTACGTTTTGTTGTCGTGGCTTATTTATTTAAAATTACCACATTTTCTTGCTTTTGAGATAAAAACTCTCATGGAGCCAGACTTCAAATAGATGATGTTCTGAGCACATCAAAACAAAGAAAGTGTTTCTGAAACCAAATAAAAGCATTTTTTGAATGACTCCCTTCTCCATTCAAGGCTCCTTTCAGCTGAGCGCCACTGGCTCAGATAAAGGCCCAAACACCTCACAGTCTATTCAAAAGTATCAGATTTAACTGAAGGTGAAGAAAATGGGTTATCTGCAATATTCATGAGTTGGGAACTTCCCAAGTTTGGCCATTGTCTGAATGACTTTACAACTGCTTGGGGTGTGTATTACATAACAGATATTCACAGACACCCAGTGCTCTTATCAAGCCAAACCTTGTAAGTGAGTCCAAAGGACCCTCCCCCCCATTCTTTCCTGATACAGGTCCCAAAGAAAAAAAATACTGCCTGATCTTTGAAGTGGGGTATTCTGCTCCTTGGTTTACCACACTGAACTAAAGTCCTCGATAACAGTTCTTCAAATGGTCTAACTGAACTAAAATATTTTTTTGTTCACAGCACTTGGCTTTTTCTCTAATTGGAGCAAGGCATTGTTTAATACAGCAGAACCAAACTGAAATAAGGAGACAGAGCCATCCTAGTTGGAGAAGCTGAGATATAAGGAAGAAAGTACTGAGCAGTCCGAGTTTCCCTGAATGGAGGGAAGGGAAGAGGAAGGAGGGAGAGAGGGAAGGAAGAACATGTTCTCTCCAATGGGAATGGAATTTCCAAGGCCCTATGGCAGGGCAAGGGGTTGTAAGACGATATTTTCTTCACTATTTCCTCTACAAGGAAACTGTCATTTTCCTAAAACCCAATCTGTAGCCAGCTCAACATAGGTATGTACAATATCATACTGCAGAACATGTGGTGTGAAAAAGGCTCCAGATTTAAATCCTAGTTCTACTGACTGTGACCCTATCACCCGGCATAAGCCACTGGATTCTGGTGCACACATACATTTGTAAGGTGTGTATGTGTGTGTGTGTTGGCTAGATAATAAAGACACTGAATCTCATCTTTGAAGACACACTATTTGATTCTCTGTACTACTTTTCTGCCAAAAATTCTAGCTAAATGTCAAGACAGGGTAAACTCTAAGAGGAACCCTGAAGCTGCTGGAGAAATTGAGAGCAAAGATCTTGGGAAAACTCAGGAAGCTGGCTAAGAATATGTCATGGGTTAAATTATGTAAGTCTTCTTGTCCCTTGAACGCACACACACACACACACACACACACACACACACACACACACAGTAGATCCCTATCCTGAAACCTATGACCTTGATTTTTTCAGAAAAAAGGTCTTTGCAGATGCTATGAAGGATCTTGGGACAGCACATTACAAGACTGGCCAACTGGGTTCTACACTTAATCATAAAAGAGAAAGGATGGCAGACAATGAAGATAAGACAAAGAAGAGACAGAGACTGAGGTTGGAGTGGGGCCTCCACTAGCATAGGGTCCCTGGGCTACCTGGGGCCGGGGAAACACCAGGAAGTATTCTGCCCCAGAATTGGGACATACAGACTTTAGCAATGTAGTCCTATGTAGACCCTGCTTCAGGGCTCTCCAGAACTATCAAACAACAATTTTCTGTCATTTGGGGCTCCTAAGGTGTTGGTAACTTGTCACTGCAGCCCTAGGAAATGAGTTTGGAGCCCAGTGGCTGCTCCACATTCCTGAAGGGACACAGGTGCTCTCCATCTGGGTCACTCGTTCACACAAGGCACAGATTTTCTACCTGTCTTCTCTTTGGACACCAGCTCTTGACTCAAGAAACAGCAACACTGAGACAGATAGGAAGTTGTGGTGCTATTGGACATTGGAAGACCTTTATGTTTGCATTTACAAACATGTGTACATCAGCCTACTCATTCACCCACTGTGTATTCACCTATCAACTCACTGTATACCTATGATCCAGACAAGGCATCTCTCTCTCTCTCTCTCTCTCTCTCTCTCTCTCTCTCTCTCTCTCTCTCCTAATCTGTGTTTTTCTGCCGCTTGCTTTATCCATTCTTATGTTGCTTTGAGGTTGTTTCATGTTAGTACATAGTGATCTACACAATTTCACAATGGCACACTCACCTATACATGGCAATTGGCTGCATTCACTCTTATCTGCCAGGTAGCAAGGACTGTCTTCATGCACACTAGTACACAAGTATAAATATCTCTTTTAGAGAGAAGAATTTGCTGAGGTAAATTTGTAAACACCTTCTGACTTCAAGGAGATCCTTCTTCCTCTGTCTTTGTCTCTGCAGTTGGGACTCTTTCGAGTGGCTTCCATTTCTCCCTCTGAGCTATAGTTTTTCTAGACTTTGGGTTTATATCCTTATAGATATAGATAGAATATAAAAATATTTTGGAGTCTGGAACCCTGAATCAGGATCTTTATATTTATATCAAGTGTGGGGCATTGTTAGGAACGACTAGGGAATTACTATTGTTGAGGATGGAGTCCCGAGACTTGACCCAACAGAGTCTAGCAGTAGGTGACCCCTACCTCATAGTCTCCCCTTTTGACCTCCAGGCAGCATCTCCTTTCCCTCCCCTACTCCCCTCCTGCAGCCTCCCATGTCATTCAGTCACCTTGGTGGTGCCAGGAGACGATTAGGCAAACAGGAACCTCAATCTAGAAGGAATGACAAACTGCAACATCCTAAAGCCTTTTCGCAAGCGTGTGTTGTGATCCCCCCACAAAAAGTGTGTTCCCTGTTCCTTGAGGTATATAAACCTGACCCTGCTTGCAATAAATTGAGTCTTCTCCCTGCAGAGGCTCCCAGAGCACGTGTGTGTCTTGTCTTTTCATGTGACTCCACATGCTCACTCTCCCTCAAAGGGCTGTCCCCATCCCCCGCCACAGTGTGCAGCGGGTGAAGTGAGGGGGCCTCCCTGGCTGGTTCTGTGACCCCAGCATGTTGGAGTGATACAAGAATTCCTTTAAAATCCAGCATTTCTAAATTTCCTTCATAGTTATAAACACTCAAGCTGGAGCGATAGCACAGCGGTAGGGCGTTTGCCTTGCACGCAGCTAACATGGCTGACCCGAGTTCGATTCCTCCGTCCCTCTCGGAGAGCCCGGCAAGCTACCGAGAGTATCTCGCCCACACGGCAGAGCCTGGAAAGCTCCCCGTGACGTATTCGATATGCCAAACACAGTAACAACAAAGTCTCCAATGGAGACGTTACTGGGCCTGCTCGAGCAAATCGAAGAACAATGGGAGGGCCTTTACTTTACTTACTTTTAGTTATAAACACACACACACACACACACACACACACACACACAAATACAGACCATCTCTTTTCTGCTGATCTGTAGCGTTTGGGTAGGACTGACCTGGGAATTGAATCTGCTTTCTGGAACCAAGTTGTGAGAGCTTCTCTAGCTCTGCACCCACTACTTAACTGTTCTGCATGGACCAAGTGTTTGTTGAGTGAGCAAATGTATTTTTGCTATAGGCAAGCACTAGCATTGGATCTAGCATCAATGTCTCAGCTGGAGAGATAGTACAGTGGGTAGGGTTCTTGCCTTTCACGCAGGTAACTTGGGTTGTATCTCGGTCCCCCAAGCCCCACTAGGAGTGATTCCTGAGTGCAGAGCCAGGAGTAAGCCTTGAGCGTCACAGAGAGTATCTCCAAAACAAACAAACAAATAAACAAACAAAAACAACAAAAGACTCAGTGTAGCCATAGAGGAATTGATTTGATAGAGGTTTATGTCGGTGGATCCCCCAAATTTGACAGTCACAACAAGATATTGTGCCGCAGCTTAGCCCTGAGAGGGCTCCATGGGACCGGTTGGGGAAAACATTTGCATTTTCATTTCGGTGTAAATTTAGCAGAAAAGGCATTGCTGTCTTTTTCAGGAAGGTCTTGAACCCCCCCTCCCAGGTACTCCCTAGTTCCCTGAATGGGATTCCATGGGATTGACTTGCCTCTGATAAGAGGACATGTGGGCACGCATGTCAGACACTCAGCGGCTTCACAGATTTCTTTTAGGGACTTGATGCCACTTGGATTTAAAGGGATACGTGACTGTTAATGAGGCTGCATCAGAGGAGGTGGAAACACAGGACCTGGCCAGAAAAACTCGCCTGACATTTGCCAAGTTCCACTCTAGACGCACAGCAACAACCTGGATCCTATTTGCAGAACCTACTGGGCCCTCCCGAGGCTCCGCGCAGTTCTTCTGACAGGTGCTGCAGCTGTGGCCTGCTGGGCCTTCCTTGGCAGCCATCTGTCGGTGAGGCCTCGCTCCTCCAGGCAACAGGCGTGTTGATAAGAATATACACTTTCTGCAGTTGACAGACTTCGCTATTCAAAACACTGTAAAAAAAATGGCTATAGGAATTTAATTAGCAACTTCCATTAAGAGATTAGATGAGAAAGAACAAAGAGGAACGAGGGAAAGGCTTCTTAATAGAACTGGAGCGATGGCAGAATATTCATGGGCAACAAAGGAAACGGAGAGATGGTTCCGGGAGTCGCTGGAGGTGACAGGGAGTTTCTGGTGTCTTCTCATGGCCTGCTTGGCCTCTGACTAATGAGATGCGATGTGGAGGGCACTGCACTGAGTTGGCACCTCTCCTGGCTGGGGCATGGAGCGGGGTGGAATCTGGCTGCACTGCCAGCCACAGAACCAGGGTGCTTGCATGTGCCCCTTTGTGGGATGCTCCTCTCCTCCTCTCCACACACACCCTCAACCTGTTAACTACTGCTCAGGGATGTGGCCTCAGCAGTCACTGCTGACCCTCCCTGGGTTGACTGGCTTATTTCTGTGTCATGGTCTCTGGTGGTCTCTGGTCATTTAACTTAATTCCCAGTTATGTGTGGAGTCAATGGGAAGGAGTGGAAGAGAGTATAGAAATCTTTTTTTTTTTTTTTTGCTTTTTTGGGTCACACCCAGTGATGCACAGGGGTTACCCCTGGTTCTGCACTCAGGAATTACTCCTGGCGGTGCTCAGGGGACCATATGGGGTGCCAGGAATCGAACCCAGGTTGGTTGGCCGTGTGCAAGGTAAATGCCCTACCTGCTGTGCTATTGCTCCAGCACCGAAAGAGAGTATAAAGGGGCAGAATAAACCCATCCCTTTTACTAAGAGATGTTCATCAGAATCGTGTGTGTGTGTGTGTGTGTGTGTGTGTGTGTGTGTGTGTGTGTGTGTTGCTGATGGTGGTTATGTGCCTTGGGAAGAAGTGGCAGGGTACATTTTGTTTATAATCCTTTGATGGCTAACAGAAGAAATGGCAGGTCAAGAATCCCAGTGAAGACTGAGCACAAAGACCTTATGCCAATCAATGTCAGGGCTTCTTCCTAAAGGAGGAAACTGGTAAAGAAATAGCCCAACCAGAATGGCACCGTAGAAAGCAGATATTTCCACCAGCCTGTCCTGGCTTATAGCTGCTTGTATTGGAATTGACTTTTCTCCCAGACCCCTGAGACACCTTCGGTAGCTTCTGTGTTATCAGCATCTTCTGATTTTGAACTGCTCTAGAGATATGAACGTGACTCCCCTATATGAATCGGATATTATCAAGGAAAACTAGATCATTATTCTCATTTTTTTGGTAATTGACATAAATTCAGAGGTGGTAAGATAATCTTTATAAAAGAGATTCTGATATCCAAAGGAAATATAAGAATATAAAGATTTATTTAAATCAATTTGCACAAAAATGATACAGCTCACTTGTGGAACCTGTGTCATTTAGCACAGCGGGTAGGGCATTTGCCTCGCATGTGGCCTACCCAGGTTCGTTTTCCCCGTCCCTCTCAGAGAGCCCGGCAAGCTCCTCGTGGCGTATTCAATATACCAAAAACAGTAACAAGTCTCACAATGGAGACATTACTGGTGCTCGCTCGAGCAAATCAATGAACAATGGGAGGGCAGTGCTACAGTGCTATATCCACCAAAGGTGCATGTGTAGGCATGTATGTTTGTGTGTGTGTGTGCGCGCACAGATGTGTGTACATGCGTGTGTGTGAATGTGTGTGTGTGCATGTGACCATATGTCTGGTAAATCCAAATGAAATTCTTACATAGTATTCTTAGCTCCAAAGTCAAAATTAGGTAAAAAGAACTACATTAATTAATAATTGAGTCATAGCCTACATACTGTGAATACAAGATATCTCTGTAATGGGTTCTAGTTACTAAAAGGTTAATTAAATTTTTTTTTATTTCCAAGGGATAAAATAGGACTAATTCAAGATAAGAAGATAGATGGGTGGATTTAAGGGTAGGGGGGAAAAAGCTAGAGAATAGCTGACAGGATGTCAAAAAGAGCCAAAGGAAATTATCATCGTTGTCTTTTGTTCTTGTGAACTCAAAGCCATTTCTTGTAGATGTGAGTGTAAAATGAACTAAATTAGGGATGTGTGATTTCAGTGGTTGCTAAGCGTAAACGGTTCCCTTTCTGTGGGTCAGATGTACTGCTCCCAGGGGGGAGGGGGCCCCCAACTCTTCAGGGGACTGTACTCTGGGCTGAGATTCCAAATGTCACTGTCTCTGCTGCCCTTCTGCCCAGCTGGATCCCTTCCTTCTCTGCTCTGAATAAAATTCCTTTATGACTCACAATTTAGGGTGCTGCCTCTTTAGGACTAATATGGAGAGTAGCTGACTTGTGGCAATAAACCTCATTTCTGAAATGATGGATAACAAGAAGTGTCCCCTTATCCCCCAACATGTCCTCTTTACCTTTGCTCCTCTTCCTGCAAGGGAATGTAAGACTCTACTCTGAGTCCACATTTTATGTCCCATTGCCAAGTGGAGCACTGCACTGTAGTCAATTTGCTCGAGCGGGCCCAGTAATGTCTCCATTGTGAGACTTGTTACTGTGTTTGGTATATTGAATATGTCACGAGCTTGCCAGCCCTGTGGGCTAATACTCTCGGTAGCTTGTTGGGCTCTCTAAGAGGGGCAGAGAAATCGAACCCAGCTCGGCTGGGCTGTCTTCGCGCAAGTCAAATGCCCTACCGCTGTGCTATCACTCCACCCTGGAGCACGTGCACGAGGCCAACCTGGCCGACCCAGGTTCGATTCCTCCGCCCCTCTCGGAGACCCTGGCAAGCTACTGAGAGTATCTGGCCCCCACAGCAAAGCCTGGCAAGCTCCCCATGACGTATTCGATATGCCAAACACAGTAACAAGTCTCACAATGGAGACGTACTGGGCCCACTCGAGTGAATCGATGTACAACGGGGGACCGTGCTACCATTCCAAGCGGAGCAAAGGTTAACCTCATACCTGGGTTATAATGTCCTATAATGTCCCTGCTGCCCTTGGCAGTTTTCTACCCATCAGTTCTTGTCCCTCACTTATTTATTTTAGTTTTTGTTTGGAATGATCTGAACTTATTCCCCTTTTCTAGACAATTTGACTCTGGACAGGGTTACATTTACTCTCCAAATATTCCTTCAGTATCTGCCCTCTATCTGACACAGTCCTAGGTATTGAGAATTTTTGTTTTATTTATTTTGATTTTTAGCTCACACATGACAGTATATAGGGTTTCTCCCGGTTCTGTGCTCAGAGATCACTCCTGAACGGACGAGGGCCATCATAAGTGGTGCCAGAGATTAGGTCAGTGGTGTCCACTTGCAAGGCTAGAGCCCTACCTGCTGTACTGCCGCTCTGGCCCTATTTTAGAACATTTTAAACCCAAGAAGGAAAAAGGATTTAAATGTCTGCCTCACAAAGCTTCTGTTTTAAGGGAGAGAGGTAGGTCTCAATAAGGGATGGTAGGCAGTGCCCTGGAGTTGCCATGAGCCATTTTCCAGGAGAAAGACCAGGAATTCCTTTTGGATGTGATCACCTCTGTACACAAAGAGGTTAATGTATGATCGCTGAGGAGGCTTTTGAAGGTAGCCTCCCACCTCTACCTCTGATAAGGCAGGGACCATCTGTGTCTTATGTACTTCAGGAGTACATAAGGGGGTTGAATATTGGACAATTCCAAAAGTTTCCTTTTGGGGTGCCCTGTGATTTTTCTTTTTCATTTTGAAATAGAGGACTTCTCCCTATCATTAGCTCAAGGAAAGGAGTACTCATAAAAGTAAAACATCTCCTTAGATGGCATTGTATTTTTATTTTCATTAGCAAACCTGGAATAGACATTTCAGAATGAGGATGCATCCGCTGACTCTTGATCTTGAGGAGTCAGAGGTGGTCAAAACTATTTAGGCAGGGAGAGGCTATCTGATCTTTAGGGAACAGCCAGGCTGCTCTCTCCAAGATTATCCTTCTAGGACCATGACTGTCGCTCGAAGCTGCAGCATCTCTGTGAAACTTCTATTTAAAAAGCTATACTTATAATGAGAAGGCATGTGCCTTTCACCTCTAGGATCCTAACTGGATTCAAATGCGGGTCTTTTGGGAAATGAGTTGGGTCATCTCCTCTGAGCTTGGTAGACAAAAGTCCTTATCTCCAAACTCCAAACATCATTCAGCCCATTGGGGCAAGACAGGAAGTTGGCTTCCAGGGAAAGGCAGAGAATAGACTGGAATTGAAAGCAAACAAAGTCGGCAAGTCAATCCTGAATTCAAATCCCAACCATTTAAGTGAAGGGTGCCTTTCTGCCCAGATCAGGAAACTGCTTTTCTACTCAGCTATCATCCAAAAGGAAGGAATCGGGAGCACAGGTAAACCTCTCAGTTGAGGTCAAAGTAGAAAAAGAAGCACACTTGAGTACCGTAATAAATCTGAATTTCTCTGAATCATTTCCTTATCTGTCTCTGAAGAATCCTCATGTCATTGCTCCACAGATACACCAAACGATCACGAAGACTTTTGTTTTGTTCTGTTTTGATTTGGGGCCATGCCTAACATTGCTCAGGGGCTACTCCTGGCTCTGCCCTCAGGAATCACTCTTGGCCATGCTCAGGGGACCATATGAGATTCGGGGATCGAACCTGGGTTGGCTCTGTGCAAGGCAGGTCCTTTGTGCTATCTCCCAGTCCCAAAGACTTTTATCTTTAATATACTTGGCCATATCCAAACATGCTGGGGCGTGGTCCTGGAATGAGACTATTCTATGGCATACTGTGGCAAGTTTAGAATAACACAACCAATGTTGTCGCCAAACACTTAACAAAAATAAAAAAAAGAATCGAGCCAAAAAAGGGTTGCTAGACACCCCGATCCTCCATTGGACTTTGTGGGAGATGCAGAAAGGAATAATTACCAGCAAGGCGCTTTGAGGACTCGTCCTTTGACGAGAATCAGCTATTGAGGGATCCTCACCCTTATTCAGAGTCAGGCATTCATTTGCCCTGTTTCTGGCCTGCTCCGACCGCCCTGTACTTCTCCCCAGCGTGCTGCATTTATCAAGTTAGCATTTTTTTCTCACAATAAAATGGATGACAGTTTCATTACAGAATGGCATCGCTTGTCAAACTTTGAATTACTGATCATAAAAATATCTGTTATGCTTTGAAGGATTGTTGGAGGACTTCCATGTTTCATATATATATATATATTTATCAGTAGGACTGTTTAGTGAAACATGCACACAGGTTGGGGGCGGTGGGGGGGGGGGGGGCTGGAGAACTCAAACCCGGTGGTGCTGGAGCCCAGGGTTGGCTGTATCCTACCCATACAAACAAGTTTCTATCACAGCTCTAGACAGCAGAAATAAAAGGGAGCTTTTTGGCTCACAGCTATAAAAAAAATTATCATAGTGATGAAGTTCCTCAGCCATCAACAGAGCTGTGATAACGCTGTTTGATGATGGTTTTTCCCATGAATGTTAAACAGCCGCCGCAGCGGAGGGAAAGGCGCTTATCTGTGCCTAATACTGATCTCTAATTCCTGCCCTTCTTGAACCATCCATTTTCTAACAGCATTAACTGGCAAATTTACATCCCATCTTAATGCTGCTAAAGAGGACAGGAGATGAAGAGTAAATGACAGCAATGTAATGAGGTGGCTTTTTTCCTCCTTTCTCTTTAATGGTTGAAGATTTACACAATTGTCTGTAAGCTTATATAGAGAGCTTACCTGAACCTTTTCCCAGCATGGATTCAACTTACAGGAGCTTTTGTTAACTAAACACACATAAATATTTTTTAAGGAGGTTTAATAGTGTGACTTCAAAAGGAAGCCAAAGGATGGGGAAAAGGGGAAGGAAAAAAAGCACATATAAATGTCATAAATAATATAAATGTCGTCAAGGGCTAATGATTTCGGAACACACTTGGTGGTCAAAATAATGTCCTCTTACATTCCTGCCTATCTAGAGAGATTTAGAATATTTGGGAATAATTCATTAAAACCAGGCTTTAAAGAGAGTCGTGTTCCCCATGTCCCAAGAACCTGGGATTTCTCTGATCATATAACACCCATCAAAATACTACCTGTTCACTAACAGGGTATGAAGAGATAGCTCGTTCGTTTCAATGGTAAATCGGAAGGGAGGCCGTCACAATAGCTAGAAGGGGGCAAATCCTATTTGTGCATCCAGGGGATAAAAGTAAACCAAATAAAAATCACCATGGACGAGCCATTTAACATCACAGGCTAGAAACCTTGGAGGTGGTTTCTACTTTTTCTTCTTTCATCTTCTCTATCCAAGCCATTGCCAAGCCTGCTTTTCCTGCCTTTGAAATGTTCTTTTTTTTTGAATTGACTCCCTTTTCTCTCCCCGCCGTAACCCGTCTCTTGCACTTCTCATTTTATATATCGCAGATTGCTCTTATTTTCCCGTTAGCCTCTATGGGTCCTTCTACCTTATTATTAAAATAATCCTCTAGTATATGTACCATGTCATCTGCCTGCTGGGGAAAAAAAAGAGAGAAAACACTGTATGTCCCCTGCACCTCCCACCCTAACGCTTATAGCAATGGTTCTTTAAATGCAATCCACAATCATCAATATGTAGGCATACATTTTATACAAGATGTGTAAGACCTACGCATGAAAGACTGCAAAACATTGCAAAGAGAAGTTAAAGTACTATAAACATAGAAACATATGTCATATTCCAAGGCTAGACATGAGGTTGCCAATTTTTTTATAAAGAGATAAGTAGTGCTTCACGCGTCTCTGAAGAATATTCTTCTTTGCTTTATTTTCCCATTCTCTTCAAAATGTAAGAACCATTTGAGGGCACATAAAACCAGGCTAGATTTGGTCTATAGTTTGGTGCCCCTGAACCACAAGATTCACTGTTGTTAAGACTGACAGTTCTGGGGCTGGAGCAATAGTACATTGGGGGAGGGCATTTGCCTTTCATGCAGCCAACCCTGATTCCATCCCTGGCATCCCATATGGTTCCCCAAGCACTGTCTGGAGCGACTTCTGAGTGCCAAGCCAGATATAACTCCTGAGAATTGCTGGGTATGGCCTGAAAATAAACAAAAAGAAACGTTGACAATCCTCCTCAAATTGAGGCATAGATTTTTCTCCCAACCCCCAATTACGAATAGGTTTCAGAAAGATATGCTAAGTTCATTTTAAAATTTATATGGATAATCATAGCAACTAAATAGCAAGAAAATTTTAGAAAAATCACATCAGAATTGGAGCACTCACAGTATCTGACATCATGACTTAACCACAAAGCAGTAATAAGACAACGAGACACTAATGTCTCATTAATGTAAAAATAGTTCAATGAATAGGCCAGAGAGTCTAGAAAGAGACCCACCATTATATGGTCAATTGATATTTATTAGAAACACCAGGGTAATCTTTTTAACACATGGTGGTGGAAAAAGTGGATATATCTGTATGAAATAAAAAGAACCGCAAACAATACCTCAGACCAGACACCAAATCAAGTCAGATCCAAGATCTACGTGTCAGCTAAAATGATTAAATGGTGGAGAGAGAGGAGGGAGGGAAACTGGGAACATTGGTGGTGGGAAATGTACACTGGTGAAGGGAAGGGTGACTGAACATTGTATGACTGAAACTCAATCATAAGCAATTTTGTAACTGCATCTCATGGTGATTCAATTAAAATAAATGATTAAAAATCTTCAAAATACATAAGAAAATCTTCATGTAATTGGTCTAGGCCAGTATTTCTTAAACTGGACCCCCATAGACATATTTTAAAAAGAAAATTCAATATAATAGAGTTCATCAATATTAAAAACTTATGCTCTTTGAAAATATATAACTAAGAAAATAAATAAAACTGGGAGAAAAATCACATGCAAAAATATATATCTCACAGATGTTTTGCGTTCAGAATATTTAAAAATTCTTTTAAATGACTCTAGTAATAACTCTTACCAAAACTCTAATAATAAAAAACTTTCTTACAACTTAACAATAATTGGGTGTCAATTAAAAATGGACAAAATAATGGAATAGAGAGCTCACAAACAACATCTATAAATATGTTTGACCTCATTAGTTATGAAAGGAATGCAAATTGAAATCACAGGAAGTAGTTAGTACACACCTATCAGAAGAGTAAAATAACAAAAATTTCAGATACTGGGAAGGATTTGGGATATTTAGAACTCTCATGCATTAAGTGTTGAAATGTTCAGTAGGTGGCCTATTAGACAACTGTGTCAATACCTTATGAAAGCAAACATTGGTTTACACTGAAAACCAGCAATTCTACCACAGTAGGACTGTGAGAAGTGAAAATCCACATTCACATAAAAATGCATATGTGGCTAATCTTGCCAGCGTGTTTATAACCAAAAATGAGAGTTACCTCATATATTCAACAATTGGTGAATATATAAACAAATTCTGGTATGACAATAAATGAAATATTAGTAAGCAATAAAAAGAACAAGGAATTAGTACATAAACATGGATTCATTAAAGTTTTATATTTAATGAAAGAAAACATACAAAAGAATACACATGATTCAATATGAATGAATTAAATAGAATAAGAAATTTTAGAAAAGACAAAAGTTGCAGTGATAGAAAGCAGATGACTATATGAAGCTAAGGGACAAGGTAGGAAGGTACATTCAAAGGAGCATGAAATAATTTTTTTAAAGTTTTTATTAATGAAACACCATGAGGTACAGTTGTAGACTTGCAAATTTTTGTGCTTGGGTTTCAGTTATACAATGATCAAGTACCCATCCCTCCACCAGTGCCCATTTTCCACCACCATGGGTTCCAGTATCCCTCCCACTTCCATCCCCCCCCCCCCCCCATCCCACTCTACCTCTGTGGCTGGGCATTCCCCTCTGTTCTCTCTCTCCTTTTGGATGTTGTGATTTGCAAAAGAGGCATTGAGTGGCAATCATGTTTGGTCTATAGTCTACTTTCAGCATGCTTCTCCCATCCTGGGAGTATCCTCCCAACACCCTTTATTTGGTGCTCCCTTCCCTATCTGAGCTGCCTTTTCCCCCAGCATGTGCGGCTGGCCTCCAAGCCATGGAGTAAACTCCTGGTACTTATCTCAGCTATTCTTGGGTGTTAGTCTCCTATTTTGTAACTTTATGTTCCCCAGATGAATGCAATCTTTCTATGCCTGTCCCTCTCTTTCTGACTCATTTCGCTTAACATGATACTTTCCATGTAGTACCACTTGTATGTAAATTTCATGACTTCATCTTTTCTAACAGCTACAAAGTACTCCATTGTGTAGATGTACCAAAGTTTCTTTAACCAGTCATTTGTTCTTGGGCACTCAGTTTTTTTTCCAGATTCTAGCTATTGTAAATAGTGCTGCAATGAGCAAACAAGTGCAGATGTCACATCGACTATACTTTTTTCACCTTTCTGGGATATATTCCCAGGAGTGGTATTGCTGGGTCAAATGGGAGAACAATTTCTAAGTTTTTGAGAATTATACATACTGTTTTCCGAAAGGGCTGAACCATTCGGCATTCCCACCAGCAATGAAGGAGGGTCCCTTTCTCACCACATCCGCACCAACACTGGTTGCTTTTGTTCTTTTGGATGCGGGCCAGTCTCTGTGGTGTAAAATGACATCTCATTGTTGTTTTGATCTGCATCGCCCTGATGATTAATGATGTAGAGCATTTTCTCATGTGCCTTTTAGCCATTCGGATGTCTTCTTTGAGAAAGTTTCTGTTCATATCATCACCCCATTTTTTGATGGGGTTTGGTGTTTTCTTCTTGTGTAGTTCAACCAGTACTTTTTATATCCTTGATATCAACCCCTTGTCAGATGGGTATTGGGCGAATATCTTTTCCCATTCTGTAGACTGTCTTTGGATTTTGGTCACTCTTTCTTTTGAGGTGTAGAAGCTTCTTAGTTTAAGATAGTCCCATTTGTCTATCTCTGTTTTCACTTGCTTAGCCAGTGGCATGACATCTTTGAAGATACCATTAGCTTCAGTGTCATGGAGGGTTTTGCCAAATTTGTCTTCAATGTACCTTATGGATTCCGGTCTGATGTTGAGGTCTTTAATCCATTTTGATCTTATTTTTGTACATGGTGTTAGGCAGAGATCTGAGCCCATTTTTTTTGCATGTAGCCATCCAGTTTTTCCAGTACAATTTGTTGAAGAGGCTTTCCTTGCTCCACTTCTCATTTCTTGCTTCATTATCAAAGATTAGATGATCATATGTTTGGGGGGAGATGTCAGTATATTCAACCGTGTTCCATTGGTCTGCAGTTCTGCCTTTGTTTCAGTACCAAGGAGCATGAAATAATTTTGTAGGGTAATAACAGCATGAAATTTTGTCACATTGCACACATAAAACTGACTGGTTTGTTAAGTATAAATAACTATAGCAAACCAAAGGAGCAAATAAAACTGAAAATTTCAAGTTTTGATGTAGAGTCAAAGATGAACTAAAATTGCCCAAATTAGATATTAAGATAAGCCTTTCTCTTCTGATCACATATTTATATGGGCTAGACTTTCTATTTTAACCTTCAACTGAAGCTAAATATCAAAGCAGATTTCTGCCTAAATGGTTAGGAGAATCCAATTTCTTCTATTAAGCCATACGCCAAAGAAATTTCCAAATATACAAAAACTGAGCTGAGATCTCCAAGCCTGCTTGGATTGGGGCTGAGCATCCTCCACCCAGATCCTCTATCTTCCAGTAGGCAGGGGTCACACCCACCAACTGCCCCCCACCCCACGCCGTGTACTCCCATCAATGGCCAAGACTCAAAGACTATAAAACCCAGCTCCTGGAAGAGAACAGTGCAGAGTCTCTTGCCCCCACACCTAGCTATCCTCTCTGGGGCCCCTTGGAGGGGGGTGGGTTGAGTTCCCCCCCCTTCCCTGAGCAGAGCCCCTGCAGCCAAAGACCTCCAGAACCATCCACAACCATGCTGAGACCACTTTCCACATGCATGAAGGTACCCGCAGAGGAACAAAGGCATACAGGTCCCAGGGCTGAGATCTCCAAGCCTTCGGATCTGGTTGAGCATCCTCCACCCAGATCCTCCATCATCCAGTAGGCAGGGGTCACACCCACCAGCTGCCCCCCACCCCCAGCGCCGTGTAACCTCATCAACCGCCAAGACCCAGAGACTATAAAACCCAGCTCCCGGAAAGGCACAGCCACGACATCTTATTATCTCATTCTTACTTTGGACAACCTGGCAGGCTACCGAATGTAACCTGCCTACACGGCAGAGTCTGGCAAACTCCCGATGGCATTCCAAATATGCCAAATACCAGTAACAACGATGGATCTCATTTTCCTAACCCTGAAAGAGCCTTGAATATGGCACTTTTTAAAAACTCAGGGCTAGGGCGAAGGATATGTTACTGGTGCCTGCTCGAGTCAATCGACGAACAACAGGATGGTCGTGATCGTGATCATGACAAAAACATATCACTCATCTTAGAAAATATATTTTTCGTAAAAGTGTTTTGTATGTAGAGGTTTTCATTATTATTATTATTATTACTTAATACTAACATTTTTGATGTTTTAGAAATTTCTCAATTTTAAAATAAATTAATTTTTGTTTGGTGAATATAAATACATTTGATCTATATAATAGTAACTCTTAAGAATACTCAGTAATTTGGCTGGAGAGATAGTACAGAACATAATGTTATTTTCTTGGATATGACCATGCCTGGTTCAAATCCCCTGGCACATGTAATGATCCCTTGAATAACACCAGGGGTCACTTCTGAGAACAGAATCAGGAATAGATCCTGAACACGGCTGGATATGCCTCAAATGCCTCCCATCCCCCTCCACCCCCCCACCCCCCCCAAAAGAATTCTCAATCATTTCTCAGCATATAAAGGGATCCTTATCATAAGCATTTTAAGAAGTGCTGTATTATTGAATCCAAGTCAAACTGAGACTCCAAGTTCTGTGTAACTGGGATGAACTTGCAGGCTTCAACCTTACTGTCCGAAGGTGGAATCTTTTTCTCTCCATCCCAGTTTCAAGTTCAGGTTCCTGGTTAGCTTGTTTTAATTTCTCCTTAATTCCCCTTGCTACACAACCTGGTGACTTTTTCATCCTGTAACACAGTTTCTCATCTGCAAAAATGGACATTAGAATTGTGTTGCAGTGAGGATGAGGTGATTTTATGCCAAGCACTTAGGACCATACCTGCAGGTATAAATATTCAGACCTGCTGATTTGTTGTTGTTTTGTCACTGTTGCCATTCCTGCCTCCCATCCTTCTTGGAAATGCCATTTCTTCCTCCTTTCCCACCTCTGAATCCCACCCTTCCTAAAAAGGAATGACATTGATTCTGCTCTTGTTTCTTAAACTGTTTGAAGTATTTTCTTTCTTTTCAAAGCCACTTTTATTGGGGTGCCAGTGCTTACAAAGCCGTTAATTGTGCTTTTAATGCTTCCATCATTCCAATACCACACCCACAGGGCCCTCTTCCCTCCACCTATGTCCCAACGACCCACCAAGCCCCTTCTCAGTTCTATTAAAAAGATTTTCGTACTGATGACTTTGATCAGTTATTATTCCCTTACTATATTTATTTTTTATCTCACACATGAGAGATTAAAAAGTACTGTGAAGGTGGTGACAATTACACATAGATAGATGAATAGAGCTAAACCCCTGAAATACCACAGAATTGTAAATTAACGATGATAATAAAATTTTCAAAAGCATCTATTTTACAGGTATATAAATGTTATGAATAATTCTGTGCTAATATACATAAACAGGTAAATCCTACAGATATGAAAGTAAGTGTGAGAATTAAGAAAATTTTAAGCAAAAATATCTTAATAAGTCTATAAAAACCTATTTTATTCTAAGAAAGAGAATAATATATTTATGTTAGAAAATATTATATTATGTATAATGCCTACGTGTCTGTGTTAATGGGTAAAGGATTGTAATAAAAATCTATGGATGTAAAAAAACACTGATCAAAGAACATTCAATATAAACAAAAAGTTAATTCATTAGTGAAAACATGTAAAATATCATACTAAGCTAGGAGTAAATAGACCTTTCCTAATCTAGTAGAGGGTACCATAAATGTTATGAGTGAATGCTAGGCTCCTTCCTAAGTGCTGAGAAGTTTGTTTGGTCTTTTAAAGAAGCTCCTTTAATGCTTCTTAAAAAACTGGTTTCAAGACTATGAATTTCTAAGCTGTTACTTGTCCATGAAATGCTGTATTATTGGTGGGGTGTTCATTCATCGAGTTTTTGTTTAATATCCCTCCAGTCTCTTCTGGCTCGTAGAGTCTCATTTGATAGATCTGCTGCAAATTTTATGTGCTTTCTTTTAAATGTAAGTTTCTTTTTGGATCTTGCTGCTTTTGATATTCAACATCTGGCTTTTGTCTGAATGCAATATGCATCCGAGTTTTTCTATTTGACTCAATTTTTGCTGGGACCCTTTGGGCCTCTTGGATATGGATGCCTGTATTCCTCAGCTTTTGGAAATTCTTCTCTACAATGTCTTTAACTATTAGTTCTTTATTGAATTCATCTTCCTGTTCCTCAGGGACTTCAATGATTCTTGTATTGTTCCTTCTGAACTCTGGTGTGCTCTTCACTTTTATTTTTTTCAGATATTTTTCCATCTTTAGGGCTGGAGCGATAGCAGCGCAGGTAGGGCGTTTGCCTTGCATGTGGCCAACCCGGGTTCGATCCCTCTTGGAGAGCCCGGCAAGCTACCGAGAATATCTTGCCTGCACGGCAGAGCCTGGCAAGCTACCCATGGTTTATTTGATATGCCAAAAACAGTAACAACAAATCTCACAATGGAGACACTACTGGTGCCCGCTCAAGCAAATTAGTGAACCACGGGAGGACAGTGCTATAGTGCTTCCATCTTTGATTTTCCTAGAGGTTTCCTACATCTCATTTTGGAGTTCTTCCATCTTTTCCTCACTGATGCCTTTCTGATGCTCAGACCCTCTACCGAGTTTTTCCAAATATATATATATTCACCTACCACGCTCTTCATTTCTTTCACTTTTGATTGTAGTTTTCTCATTTCCACATTCATACTGTCTTTAGCTTGGCTCTCTGTGACATTACTTATTTGATCTCATTAAACATCCTCAATATGGCATCTCTGAGAATTTACAGAGCTGATTGGTGCTGGTTGAGCCTTCCGTGTTACCATTTTCACTCTTGAGCTTGGTGGGCTTTCATGAGGCTTTCCCATTGGGTTTTTGTGGTGCTGCCATGCTGAGGGTGAACCTGTGTAGTTAGTCCCCTGGAAGTCTCTGAGGGATTAGGCTGGTATTTTCTTTATTTCTTCCTTTTCCAGTTTTCACCCAATGATGGGGAATATAATTGTGAGCAGTGTGAGATTTGATGAGATATCTGTTGATATGGTGGAGATCTGGTGTGGAGGCTGCCAGGAATTAGCTGGAAGTGAGTAGAATCCACTTCCCATTCCAAAAAGGCCCCAGAGATGTCAGATGGGAGGTTAATCTCACCTAGAGGGTGGGAAAGCAAACAGAGGCTCTGGGGATGTGGGGCTGGACCAGTTGGCAGAGGTATTGTTTGCGATATTTTTATTTCACCTCCCAAAGCTCCAAAGTGTCTTTAAGATGGACTTTTTCTTTGGTATGCTTACTCAGCACATAAATAATAACTGCCTAACAAAGACAATGTATTGTAACTTTTCAATGCTGTAGTACAGGAATAATATTAGCAACTCCTTGATCTATTTTATGGATATGTTGTGATAATATATGTTAAAAGATTTATTGATCACTGAAGAAAAAGTCAAACCAAACCATTTCCTTGGTGCCTTGTAAAGTTCAAGGCTATGATAAGCAATATTGCCAGATAGTAATATTGTTAGATCACTCTGGGTATGCTTTTTATTATTATTATGAATTCCTTTAATATATTCAGTTTTTTCTACCTAACAATGGGGTTCTGTCAAATAAGCATTTTTGGGAAATATCAAAACTTTGGTTTTCCAGGTCATGTGAAGATGTTACTTTTTGTTAACTTGGTCCAATATATTCTTATGGGCTAGTTTCTGCCCAGATCTCAGAAGGAAAAAAGATAATCCCTCAAAATCCCAAAGGAAGAAAACCTCACTGGCATTCTGAAAATAATTTTGCACATTTATTACAACTAAACTGTATAGAATTGCTTCTGATATGACAGTCAGTGACTTTCAGTCAAATTCTAGCTTTGAGAATTTGTACTGAGCCAAGAAAATAAGTATCGAGCCAAGGAAATCTTGAGGTAAACGTTTTCAGACGTTGCACTAATACCACAAGCATAACTGCTGTGACATGTCTTGCTGAATTGATCCCCCCGGTCCTAACCCCCAAAGAGAAAGAATATTAATTCATATAATAAACACTCACAGACCATCAACTGTGTACTTGACCCTGGGGACATATGAGTTCAAGTTTGGTAACAGAAGCCAGAAGAGAAATAAAAACTCAATACATTAGGTGATTTCTGGTAGGGATAAAAACAATGAGAACAGTAAAAGGAAGGATAGAGAGCCAAGTGTGCTCTTCTTACAGAACTAGCAGAAAATGTGTATGTCAAATGAAAAATCACCTTGGCTGCAAAGGGCGATTTGTTGACTTTTTAAATATTTCTGCATTTTCCTGATTATTTTTACTTGAATATGAAATGCTATTATAACTAAAGAAAAATTACATATAAAACTTGGTTTGTGGTCTGGAGTGATAGTAGAGTGGGTTGGGCACTTGCCTTACATGTGGCTGACCTGGGTTCTAGTTTTGGCACCCCATATGGTTCCCTGAACCTTCCAGCAGTGATCCCTGAGCTTAGAACCAGGAGTAACCTCTGATCCCTTTTGGGTGTGACCCCCAAACCAAACCAAATCAAGCCAAACTAAATCAAACCAAACCAAGCCAAACCAAACCAAACCAAACAGCGTTATTCTGTTTGCACCTAAAAATCAAATTATGTTGCTCCTGTAAATAAATATACTATGTATCTGTAGTTTCTGGTAGAGAAAGGAAGAGTTGAAGTTTTTTTAGGTTCAATCAAATTCAACGGGAGCTTGTAATTACTTTGCGTTTATTATTGAATTGTTTCTCCTCATTAGTGAATCTAAATTTCGTATCCTTTCAAGAACTTTCGTTATAGCGTATAAGAAACCTATAGCTATTTGTGAGGTGATGTGTGGTATGCTGTCATTATATACCCCACGACACTATCCACCCAGACAAGCACCGTGTGATCCTCAGGTGTCTGGAAAGCATCACTGGATCATCCACACGGACACTGTTTTTCCTCTGACCTCACTTCCCTGCCTCAAGCTTCCTCTCTGCTTAATAATCAACATTATTAAATAATGTTGATTAAATTAAATAATAAACAACATTCCTCTCTGAATAATCAACATTCTCTGCTTAATAGGTACCTAAACAGGAAGCTTCCAGTTTCAAAGGGACTTGGTTCTAAAAAAGTTAGTTTTCAATTGATGTGGATCTGAGAATGTATCTTGAATTTTTCTCAAAAAGTAATGTCATAAATGTTTGTCGAGTTCCCAGGCAGTCCCCAAAGCCAATTAATGGAATGTTCCTAAACTCTTCCCTTAAACCAGCTGAAGGAAGATTCTGTGTGAGTGTGATAATCGGTATATGGATCACTCAGCTTCAGAAGGATGCAGAATTGACTGGCGGTGGTCTCCTGGGGGGTGCCTTTTGAGATCTCAGAATTTTGAAACATTTGGAAATGTTTTTTATTTCAAAAATTTTTTATTAAAATAATGAAAATGTCCCTTACAACTGATAGTAATAAAACTGTCTGGGCTCTAAACTTAGAAACAATATGTAAAATGAGAAGATAATTTCTTTCTTTCTTTCTCTCTCTCTCTTCTCTTTCCCTTCCTTCCTTCCTTCCTTCTTTTCTCTCTTTTTTCTCTTTCTTTCTTTCTTTCTTTCTTTCTCTCTCTCTTTTTTCTCTTTCTCTCCTTTCTCTCCTTTCTTTCTTTCTTTCTTTCTTTCTTTCTTTCTTTCTTTCTTTCTTTCTTTTCTCTCTCTTTTCTCTCTCTCCTTTCTTTCTCTTTCTCTCTTTTTTCTCTTTCTCTTTCTCTCTTTCTTTCTTTCTTTCTTTCTTTCTTTCTTTTTCTCTCTTTTTTCTCTCTCTCTCTCTTTCTTTCTTTCTTTCTTTCTTTTTCTCTCTTTTTTCTCCTTCTCTTCTTTCTTTCTTTCTTTCTTTCTTTCTTTCTTTCTCTTTCTCTCTTTTTTCTCTCTTTCTCTTTCTATCTTTCTCTCCTTCCTTCCTTCCTTCTTTCCTTCCTTACTTCCTTCCCTCCCTCCTTTCTTTCTTTCTTTCTTTCTCTTCTTTCTTTCTCTCTCTTCTTTCTTTCTTTCTTTCTTTCTCTTCTTTCTCTCTTCTTTCTTTCTCTCTCTCTCTCTTTCTTTCTTTCTTTCTTTCTCTTCTTTCTCTCTTCTTTCTTTCTCTCTCTCTTTCTTTCTTTCTCTCTTTCTTTCTTTCTTTCTTTCTTTCTTTCTTTCCTTCTTTCTTTCTTTCCCTCCCTCCCTCCCTCCCTCCCTCCCTCCTTTCTTTCTCTCTCTCTCTTTCTTTCTTCCTTCCTTCCTTCCTTCCTTCCTTCCTTCCTTCCTTCCTTCCTTCCTTCCTTCCTTTCTTTCTTTCTTTCTTTCTTCCATACCCAGCAATGCTCAGAGCTTACTCCTGGCTCTGTGCTCAGGCATCACTCCTGGTGAACTCAGGGGACCATATGGGGTGCTGGCAATGGAACCCAGAATGGCCACGTGCAAGGCAAGCACCTTGCCCACCATACTATTGCTCCAGCTCCCCACGACTTTCATTCTTTTTTTTTTTTTTTTTTTTTTTTTTTTTTTTTTTTTGCTTTTTGCGTGACACCCAGCAATGCACAGGCGTGCCGAGTGCCTGGGCCCAGAGCACTCCCAGTGCTCTGCAGCCAGGCATGAAAACTTGTGGCTGACAAGTTCAGGACAAGAAAGCTATTTTTTAAAATTTGATCTTTTTCTTTTTTGTGTAGGGGAAGGAGTGGGGAGCAGGGGGCTTCCAAGCGGTGCTCAGATGGACTTACTCCTGATGATTCTCAGGCAAACAAACCAGTGCTTCAATGTAAGGGCCCCAGGTTGCAAGGCACCAAGGCCACTACAGAGAGGTCAGAGGCTCCATCAGGATCACACTGCATAGTGATCAGGACATGTGGTGCCAGGAATTGAAGCCAAGTGAGCCAGTTTGCCTTAACCTCTGTACTATCTTCTGGCTCGAAGAGAACTGAGCTGGAAATAAAGCCAAGGGGTCCTGGAGAGCTGAAAGGGGTGAGAGCCATGAAGAACTGGAGGCCTAACATGCCCGATTGTTCCTGGCCCCCTCTATACTATCGGCTGGGTGGTCCGTGGGCAAGAAAGATATCCCAAAGCAGTGAGATATCTTTTGGATAGAACTCCCTAGCAGTGCTCAGGGGCCCTGAGGCAACTCCCAGCAATATATAATTTGGTGCATAGTCTCAAGAGTTTCATTGCATAAACCATAATGCCCAAAAAGGAGAGAGAGAGAGATATGGAGACAGAGAGAGAGAGAGACAGAGAGAGACAGACACAGACAGAGACACAGACACAGACACAGACACAGAGAGAACAGATAGACACAGAGAGGGATGGAGAGGAAGAAAAAGAGAGACAGAGAGACAGAGCCAGACAGAGGGGGGAGAGAGAGAGAAAGAGAGAGAGACAGAGACAGAGAGAGAGAGAAGAAAAGTGACTGCCATACAGGCAGGCAGGGGGTGGGTGGGAGAGAAACTGGGGACATTGGTGGTGGGAAATGTACACTGGTATAGGGATGGGTGTTGGAACATTATATGACTGAAACTCAATTGTGAATAACTTTGTAACTTTGTATCTCACTGTGATTCAACGGAGAGCCCAGCAAGCTCCCGAGAGTATCTCGCCAGCACGGCAGAGCCTGGCAAGCTCCCCGTGATGTATTCGATATGCCAAAAAATAAATAAATTTTTTTAAAAAGGAGTTTCAGTGCATGAGCCCAGTGAGAGACCACCAGGACTGCACTATTAAGGATCAAAGTCAGGGCCTCGTGCATGCAGGATTGTGCACCAGACCCCTGCACCATCTCTGTGGCCCCACAAGCATCTGCTTTAGTCTGCAACTCTGACCCTGCAGTCCTGATTTTTTGTTGTTGTTGTCGTTGTTCTAAAAACACTTCTGGGAAAATTTAGGATTTTGTAGGGATTGGAGAAATAGTACAGGGGCAAGCTGTTTAGCTCGCATGCTGCTAACCTGGGTTTGGTCCTCAGTACCCCAGTCCCCCAAGCCCTACCAGGAGTGATCCTTGACTACAAAGCAAGGAGTAAGCTTGTGAAAAGTTGAGTATGACCCAAAACCACCAAAAAAATTGGATTTTTTGCTTTTTAAATGAATGCTTCAAGATGTCACAAGGTAGAGTCTAGTTTGTTTGTCACTTGTGTCCTAGTTATCCCAGAACAAGAGCAGCATCTGTTGACCTGTGTCTTATGTTTGAAGTAGCACTAGGGCTAATCATCAGAGAACTCAAACCCTTTCTCCTAAATTGATTCCTGATCCATGGCAATTGTGGGCTTAATTCTTGGTCTGCAGATACAATAAAAAATTCTGATGACTACATACCTAGAGTGGCAAATCCCTGGGTGTCCCAGGAATTCTGTGTTGTGATATACTACCTGCCCATCTGGCCCTTCTACCCTCACTGCTTCTAATCGTTGCTTTGTTGGCTCTCCAAAGATCCTGAAGTCTAGCTTTCTCTGCTAGAATTAGCCTTCTTCTCTCTTGGAGCTAGTTTTCATTTCCAGAGGCTTAATTCTGAGAATGAATTTGTCTATCAATAACCTAAACTTCCTTAATCACCAGAATTCTCAGCACTGCATTCTCATGTACTCCCTGGATGAATAGGATGAGGAGTAAGCCTCTGTGTCTCATTCTGGTGAAAACCAACTTGAACTTCTTCCGGGTCTTGCTCTCTTTCCATGAGCTTTCCTGAACTCCTCTACCTGCACTCTGACCCCGTCCCTCATATTCCTGTCTAAGACCTGTGCAATGTAGGTTCCAGTTCAAACTAGCTAGATTTTGGCTCCCAGTTTGCCATTGATGAACATCTTTCAGTATCCTGCTTTTGCCAGAGTTCCTGCAGCCAGTATCTTGTGGACCAAATGGCCCCATCTTAGAGTCCACTGGCTAGGCTGATGGTTGCACTAGAGAAATTGTCATAGTCAATCTAATATGCATTCAACTCTTTTTATTTATTTATTTAAATTTTGTTTAAAATTTTGTTTTATTTCTATAACGTTCATAATCACTTGATCACTTGACATCCCCCTTACTCATCGATTTGCTCGAGCGGGCTCCAGTAACATCTCCATTTGTCCCTGTTGCGTGCTAGTGTAGCCCAATGGCATCTGCTTGCTCCAGAAACAAAAAAAGCCTCAAACCGATTGTTTAGGGTCTTGACGAAGAAGTCTGACCATCTCGTAGGTGGGCGGCCACATGATCTTTTGATGTCCTGTGGAATCCAGCCGGTAAAGGCTCTAGTCCAGCGGTCATCTCCAAGTTGCATTACGTGTCCAGCCCATCTGACTTTTGACACCTTGGCAAATGAGACAGTGTCCCTGATTCTTGATTGTTGACGGGGTTCAGAAGTCCGGATTCCTTCTCTCACTTGAGTGAAGCGTGATACTCCAAACACAGCTCTTTTGATTCCTCTTTGGGAGTCCCGAATAGCATTCTCATCCTGTTTTTGTAGGACCCAGGTCTCTGAGGCATGTGTTAATTCAGGAAGAACAGTGGAGTCGAAGAGCCAGAGAATCTTTGTCCTCTTAGCTATTTCTTTGATGCTCTTGAAGGCATTCCATGCCGCTCTCTTTCTTCTGTGCAACTCAGGTGCCAGGTCATTCGTTATGTTGAGTTCTCGACCTAGATACACATAACTGCTGAATTCGGAGATGCTGAATTCGGAGATGTTTGTTTCATTGAGAGTGAATGGAACGTCAGGAATGAATCCGTTTCTCATGAACGTTGTCTTCCTGAGATTCAGCTGCAGTCTGACCTTTCCACACTCACAGTCAAGTCAGCCAGCTTTTGTGCCGCTTGGCTAATGTTTGGTGTTATTAGAACGATGTCGTCAGCTAAGTGGAGGTGGTGTAGTTGCCGACCATCTATCTTCACTCCCATTCCTTCCCATTCCAGTCGTCGCATGATGTTCGCGAGGGTGGCACTGAAGAGTTTCGGTGAAATGGTTTCACCCTGCCGAACCCCTATCTTTACGTCAAATATTACATTTAATATTTGAACACCAATTCCACCACCATTACACCTTCCCACCACCATATTTTGAATGTTTTCATCCTGAATCTCAAACCCTGTCCCCAAATCAGAACTGAAGTAATTTATTTTGTATTGCTTGTTATAAATAATCTGCTAAAAATGATCCAAAAAAGTTTTCTTAGAGAAAAGTCTGTTAAGATTGCTGTATTTCGATGACTGTTTAAAGAAATTTTGGTTCATCTACACAACGGAGTACTACGTAGCTGTTAGAAAAAATGAAGTCATGAAATTTACAAACAAGTGGTACTACATGGAAAGTATCATGGTAAGTGAAATGAGTCAGAAAGAGAAGGATAGACATAGGAAGATTGCATTCATCTGGGGAACATAAAGTAACAAAATAGGAGACTAACATCCAAGAGTGGCTGAGATTAGTTTCAAAAGGTTTGCTTCATGGCTTGGAGGCCAGCCACACATGCTAGGGGAAAAGGGAGCTCAGATAGAGAAGGGAGCACCAAATAAAGGGTTTTGGGAGGAATCCTCCCAGGATGGGAGAAGCATGCTGAAAGTAGACTATTGACCAAACATGATTGCCACTCAATGCCTCTTTTGCAAACCACAGCAGCCCAAAGGAGAGAGAGAACAAAAGGGAACGCCCTGCCACAGAGGCAGGGTGGGATGGAGGGATGGGGGGGTGGGAGGGATACTGGGATCTGTGGTGGTGGAAAATGGGCACTGGTGGAGGGATGGGTATTTGATCATTGTATAATTGAAACCCAAGCGCAGAGATTTGTAGGTCCACAACTGTACCTCATGGTGTTTCACTAATAAAAAATTTTTTTAAAAATTGCTGTATTTCACCCAGGAGCCATTAAGCCCTTCTATAAGAGATTAGTAACATGTTGTTAAAGGCATGGTAGCTGATTGAGTTCTGGAAGTTTTGGGCTTCTTGGGATGGCTCCATTGGGGGTGGAGGGGAACTGTCCCATTCCCCTCTGGGTTGTCCTGGATGAAACAGCCTGGCACTGAATCTGGAGGCATCTCTAGGGCATAATGTTCTGTGCTCTCTTCTGTATTCAACTCTTTTTAAGTATGGAGGCCACTTGTTACCCAACTCCCAGAGGAGAAAACCAAGCTCTGAATTTTATGCTTTGGGAAATATAACCAAGCAGTTATTTAGTTAATAGAACCTAAGTAGACATATCAGTCAACAGCCAAACTTGGGGAATCTTTGCACTAACTCTCTTCCACCCTGCAGAAGTAGTGCCACACAGTCTAGTTCTTAGTTGGCTTAGGATCTTAATCAAGAAGTATCTGTGGAATGCCCACTCTATGTCAAACATTTTCTATCTGTTAAGGACTTATTTGTCAATTAGAAAAAACTTCCAATGTTTGTGGCACTCACCTTTGTGACCTACTTCTTAAGATGTTGGCTCAAAATTCACCCCCTCCCCCCCACTGCCCCAATCTTAACTTTATCTTTAACCTCTACAAGTGGATTATCCCCGTGACAAGGCCTTGTCTAATTCTGAATCTGTGATTCTGGGCTCCATCTCATGGGTCCTTCTAATCAAGAGCTGACAGTCTCCACTGAGGCCTGACCAGTTCACTATAGTCAATCTGGCCTATGATGTAGCAAATGATCTCGGAGAAGAAGAAATAAAATCACACAATGACTTCTCGGGGAAGTCATTGGAAAAAAGGCGAGTGAGATAGCCGTGAGGGCATCTCGTCATGTCAATATCTTGAGGGACATTGATGGAGACATTGAACAAAATAGCAGCTCTGCTCCGGGGCTCGATACTCAGCTGGGTTTTGAAAATAAAAGACTTCACCGGTGAAAATAATTTTAGAGGAAAAGCAGAAAACCTTATCTGGGCTAAAAATATAGCATTTGGGGGCTGCTTATTGAGCTTTGGCCCAGAAAGTAATTCATAGTTGATTTGATTCACAAAACAAGCCTTAAAGATCTGTTACATGCTATAATTATCTTGGAATTTTTTTGTATGATGGGAGTATGAAAAACCTGACTGAGCTGTCAGCAATGGGTTTTCTTATTCTTTTTTTCCTTTCTAATCTTCCTTAAAATATTGGTGTGAATTAAACTCACTGAGGAGGAAACCAGCAAATATCTTCCATAATGCAGTTATGAAAATAAGAGCAGAGTTGTTATTGCTCCCAGCTGGGATGCCAGATGTTGGCAGGGGTGTGGGAGTCGCGGTGCATTCTTGACCCCCAACCCAAGATTCGACTAAATGCATTAAGATGTCCTCTCTCCTGCTGCAGACATGCAAATGCAATTAAGTAGGAGCATAAACAATAATATAATACCCTGCCAGCTAAGAACGCCTGGAATAGAATCATTTGCAAAGCAAAGAGCTTAATTGGAAGTGGGCTGTATGTTTATACTCTAAGAGGAGGGTTGGGATTAGCTCATGCAGGCTTGTCTTATTTTGCTTTATTATTGTCATTATTATTTTGGTTTGGGGGACCACAGCTGGCAGTATTCAGGTGTTACTCCTGGCTTTGTGCTCAGGGATCACTCTTGGCAGGCTTAGGAACTCATGTTATATGGATTTCTGGGGATTGAACCTAGATTGGCCACGTACAAGGCAAGCACTTTACCCGGCTTTACTATCACTCTGGTCCCTAGGTTTGTCTCATTTTAATAAAACTTCACCTTATTTGGTTACTTCCCAAAGAAAGAAGTTCGATATAGGAAGACTCCTTAGAATTTCTATCTGAAAATGTCAGAAATGCTATATATTTCCTTTATCTATACATCTAGAGAGTTAAGTGTAGATGTATACAACTAAATCAAAGATACTCTTTAATCAAGTGCAAAGTTGTTTGGTCATTTTCTTAAAGTCAAAAGGGTCTACCCTTTTATGAGCTTAGCATTAGAGTCTTAAGAATGTTCTCTAGTCTGGGAGGAACCCTATTACCCATCACTGTGTTCATCCATCCATTTGTCATCTCTAATGAGACAGATAGATAAATGTAATGTCTAGCAGAGTACTGAACTTCTGCTATCAACCTCTGGACTTCTAGAAGTGTCTTTTAAGTACAAATTGTTTGAGAAATGCCCCTGATAATATATGTGCAATTTGATAGTTCTATAATGGTGAGTTCTTCAAAGTTCAGGGGGAAAAAAATCCAGTAATTGTCTTGACCCGCATGGAACAGTTCTCATGACAGTTTGATGACAAGGATATGAGAAAAGAGTTTCTGTGCAGTAAAGATCATATGTCTGCTCAACTCTGTTGACAGTTAAATACAGATTTCAGCTTATTCTATGACTCAGGTATACACTCTGTTGAAATTGTAGTTTTATGTCTTTCTTTTCTAAGACATTGCAGGAATGACTTGATGAGAAAACACTCCAAGAATTTATAAAAAAAAAGTTTTCTTGAAGAAAATTAATTAGGAGATAGCTTGTATCACATCAGGATTAATGACAGCCCCCGATTCTCTTCCCTTTGTTATTTATAACCCAGAAGTCATGTTTGGCTTTGGTGTTTGCCCAGTTAGTTGTGGGGTTCCATTGGGGTCCCACGTCAGGTGCCGAGCTTGCACACTTGAGCACAGTGAATCCCAGGGGCCACAAGCTTTTGTTGTGGTACTCACGTATAGCTGGGTTGTGTTGTTTACTGTTTTTTTTAAAAAAATTTTTTGCACACATGCTACCCAGGATTCACAGTTCTGAGCCATGCTGTTTGCACGTCCCTTATTTGTGGTGTGTACACACACTGAGCTATGCTGCGGCCAGAGATTGTTAGCAATTCCAAGGAGCACAGACAGAAGAGCCTTGAGGACTGTGTTCATTACATGTGGAATACCAGGGATCAATCACAGGTCTTATACTTGCAAGGCAGGTGCTCGAAGTCACTGAACTGGATTCTGAACTCCGAACGAGTTCTAAATGACATATTCATAACTCAGCACTAATATCTTTCTTCCTCTACTTATATAGACAATGGACATTTTAAATGGAAATTAATTTTTCTATATACTAGCTAGATTGTTTTACCAATAAATACTAGATTGGACAATCTTTCAAGGCAAAAAATGTATTTGCAGTGTGAACAATTTCCTCTTCATGTACCTGTTCTGGACATGTGTAACTTTATTTATCACCTTTTTCTCGAATGACTTTATTGTATCACAAAGCTTTGATCTTCACTCCCCGTCCCACACCATGTTTTATAATCAATAGTTAAACAGGCTTGGGAAGTGGAGAGAATGAGAGTGCTCTCCTGTTTTCTTGCCTGAACAGAGATAAATTATAAATCATTCAAGATGAATTTAAATTTCAAGGTTTTATAATGAATTTTAAAGTCAATGTTTATTAGGACTTTTAATAAACACAGTATTTTTTTCTCTAAGCACAGTTAGTTTTGCTTATCTTGCACAAAATGCATTAAATACTGTTTTAATAAAATCTTTGTAGGATTCTGATGCAATGCCCAAGTATCTCAATTTCCTTATCTACTAAGTGGAAATATTAGACAGTTTCACCTAGTAACACCAAAACCATAAGATTATAAATCATTCCTAGAAGGCAAGGAAAATAGGTAAAGCAAAATTTGTGGGTGTGCAATCTACAGTGGACTTTGGACTGAACAGTGAGAAATCTCTCCCTATTTTGGGAATGTCCATGGTCGCAATGGATAGTCATAGGGAGACGCCTTGCTAGAGTCTCTCAGGTTCTGCCCCCACAGAGTGCAATTCTCATCTCACCCTCATGACGGAGAGACCTCGTCCTCACTGTTCTCGTAGAGAATGCCAGAAATGGGAGGTTAGTATCAACATGCTCAGCTACCAGATCAGAAATATAAGCAGAGAGTATGTCCTCAACAGTGTCTCCATGACAGCTCCTAAGGGGAGCCAGGACATGGGAGAAGAGTTAGATCCCACGGCAGGAAGAGAAGCAAAGGTAACATCCTTGGAAAGAATCAGCACAGAAAACAAAGAAAGATGAATTTTTGTTGGAATATGATGGAGTTTGATTCTCCCCTCCCCTCCCCTCCCCTCCCCTCCCCTCCTCTCCTCTCCCCTCTCCTCCCCTCCCCTCCCCTCCCCTCCCCTCCTCTCCTCTCCTCTCCTCTCCTCTCCTCTCCTCTCCTCTCCTCTCCTCTCCTCTCCTCCTTTCCCTTCCCTCCACTCCCTACTCCCCACTTCTCCCCACTCCCCACCCCCTTCTCTTTCCTCCTCCCCTCCCCTCCCCTCCTCTCCTCTCCTCTCCCCTCCCCTCCCCTCCTCTCCTCTGCTCTCCTCTCCTCTGCTCTCCTCTCCCCTCCTCTCCTCTCCCCTCCCCTCCCCTCCCCTCCCCTCCCCTCCTCTCCCCTCCCCTCCCCTCCTCTCCCCTCCCCTCCCCTCCCCTCCCCTCCCCTCCTCTCCCCTCCTCTCCCCTTCCCTCCCCTCCCCTCCCCTCCTCTCCTCTCCTCTCCCCTCCCCTCCCCTCCCCTCCCCTCCCCTCCCCTCCTCTCCTCTCCTCTCCTCTCCTCTCCTCTCCTCTCCTCTCCTCTCCTCTCCTCTCCTCTCCTCTCCTCTCCTCCTTTCCCTTCCCTCCACTCCCTACTCCCCACTTCTCCCCACTCCCCACCCCCTTCTCTTTCCTCCTCCCCTCCCCTCCCCTCCCCTCCCCTCCCCTCCCCTCCTCTCCCCTCCCCTTCCCTCTCCTCCCCTCCTCTCCCCTCCCCTCCCTTTCCCTCCCCTCCCCTCCCCTCCCCTCCCCTCCCCTCCCCTCCCCTCCCCTCCTCTCCTCTCCTCTCCTCTCCTCCTTTCCCTTCCCTCCACTCCCTACTCCCCACTTCTCCCCCCTCCCCACCCCCTTCTCTTTCCTCCTCCCCTCCCCTCCCCTCCCCTCCCCTCCTCTCCTCTCCTCTCCCCTCCCCTCCCCTCCCCTCCCCTCCTCTCCTCTGCTCTCCTCTCCTCTCCTCTCCTCTCCCCTCCTCTCCTCTCCCCTCCTCTCCCCTCCCCTCCCCTCCCCTCCCCTCCCCTCCCTTCCCCTCCCCTTCCCTCCCCTCCCCTCCCCTCCTCTCCTCCTTTCCCTTCCCTCCACTTCCTACTCCCCACTTCTCCCCACTCCCCACCCCCTTCTCTTTCCTTCTCCTCCCCTCTCCTCATCCCTTGCTGGGTAATGGATAATAGAAACTGAGCTTTAATGTAAGACCTTTAATGTAAGAATTTATGAAAGTCTGGCTAGGAGAAATTGCTATGTAACAAAAATATGCAATATGAGAAGAAATTTACTGCAGTTCTAGAGACTGGGAAGTGAACCATGAGAACATCCAATGGGCAGGGCAACATAGTTGTGGTTTGGTGAGGGCTTATTCTGTCCTAAAAACATCCTTTTCTCATGGTATGGAGTGAAATAAAGGGAAGAAGCAAGCTCTTCTTTTTATGAGGACATAAGTATCTTTGATTTATTTTATTCACAGTTAAACCATCCCTCCATTTGTAACTGTGTATCTCACGGTAATTCAATAACAAATTTTTAAAAATTAAAAAAAATAAGATAGAGTACCTGCTTTTTACCAAAGTTATTCAATAATTATACTGGAAGTTCTAACATTTGAAAAGAAATAGAAATAAAAGACATCAGAGTTCAAAAGGAAGGTATAGGAATATCACAGATGACATGGTTCTATATACAGTAAATTCCAGAGACTCTACATGAAAGCCTCAGTTTCAGGGCACTGAAAAATCAAGGCACAAAAAGTATATGTGCTTCTACACACCGATAATGAACAATTTGAAAAGGAAATTAAGAGAGTAATTTAATTTTCAATAACATCAAAAAGAATAAAATATCTAGGAATAAATTCAAGAAGTTGAAAGACTTAATAAGATAAAAATTCTAATCCATTGCTCAAAGAAATGAAAAGACAATCTAAATAAATGAATCAGAATACTTGGGTCAGAAGTCTTCATGGATCAGAAGACTTGATATTTTAAGATACACATATTTTCCAAAGTGTTCTCCAATGCACTCCCTGTTTAATTTTCAAGTCGCTTTTTGTAAGCAGATCCTCAGATTTATATGCAATTGAAATCCCTTGCCCCAAACTAAAACAATCTTAAAAAGACTAAAATGAGAATACTCAATATCTTTCAAATTATTTCAAAATTTCCTACAAAACTATGATCACCAAAAAAATGTGTCACTAATATAAGGATTGACATGTAGTCTAATGGAGTAACCCACTGACACTGGAAAATGGTGCCAATTCTATCCGCACTTGTTTCTTCAACAAATCTGTATACGTAACCATTACCATCTGAAAAAGAATGAAGGTAGTTCCTAATTAAGATGAACTCAAACTGAACCAGTGACACAAAGAGAAGAACTAAAGTTATAAGCTCTTAGGAAAAAAAATACAAAGGTAGACTGAATTTGGCAATATATATTTATATAAGACCTCAAACCACAAACAACAAAGAGAAAAAAAAACTAAATTGTACTTTAAAGAAATTAAAACCCTTTTTGCATCAAAGGATATACCATCATTAAAAGGCAACCTACAAAACAGAAGAAAGCATTTGAAAGTCCTATATGGTTTTAATACCAGAACACATAAAGAACTAAACTCAGCAACAACAAACTGGCCAACATTTTGAGCCAATAATAACAACATACTAGCAAGAAAGAAAAACCCCAAACAGTTCAAGCTTAAAACAGGGCAAAGAGCAAAGAACCTGATTAGACATTTTGCTAAAGATGGTACATAAATGTCCCCACACCCTGAAGGGTAGAGACAAGCAAAGACACTCACTCATTAGTCACTAGGAAAATGCAAGACACAGCAGGAAGAGACACCACTTCACACCTACAGAAGCAGCTACAATTAAAACAGCAAAACCCAAACCCAAACCAAGTGTTGACAGGAGTGGACAGCTCAGCATCCTTCTGCATGGGTGGGGGGATGGGAACAGCATAGGCACCGTGGAAAACAGTTTGGTGGGTCCTCGCAAAGCCAACCTGGTAATTGCCAGATGATGACAATTTCTGCTTTTAGGTACAAAAGAACTGAAAACAAAATTTCCAAACAGATCTTAGATCTCCAAGAACTGGATTAAATTGTCCTGAACTGAGCTCAGTGGACTGAATGCACGCAGGAGGTCTGATTTTCTCCCCAGCACTGCATGATCTCCCGAGCACTGCTGGGAACAAAACAAAACAAAACAAAACAAAACAAAACAAAACAAAAAAAACCCCAAGCTTAGCACTGTGTGGCTGGCCTCCAAGTCATGGAGCAAAATTTCTGGTACTAATCTCGGCCACTCCTGGGTGTTATTCTCCCATTTTGTTACTTTATGTTCCCCAGATGAATGCAATCTTTCTGTGTCTATCCCGTTCTTTCTGACTCATTTCGCTTAACATGAAAAGGAAGCTCAGATAGAGAAGGGAGCACCAAATAAAGGGTGTTGGGAGGATCCTCCCAGGATGGGAGAAGCATGCTGAAAGTAGACTATAGACCAAACATGACTGCCACTCAATGCCTCTCTTGCAAACCACAGGATCCAAAAGGAGAGAGAGAGAGAACAAAAGGGAATGCCCTGCCACAGAGGCTGGGTGGGATGGGGGGACAGGGGGTGGGAGGGATGCTGGGACCCGCGGTGGTGGAGGATGGGCGCTGGTGGAGGGATGGGTACTTGATCATTGTATTACTGAAACCCAAGCACAAAAATTTGTAAGTCTATAACTGTACCTCATGGTGTTTCACTAATAAAAAAAAAATAAAGGGGAAAAAATTTAAAAAAAAAAAACCCAAGCTTAGAGCAGGGAGTAGACCCTGAGCATCACTGTGTTCCCCAAACAAACACACACAAAAGAAGAGAAAACAAAACTGCAGAACTGTTTTGGGGGTAGAATTTTGGAGCCAAATAGTAATGAAGTAAAAGCTGTCTTGACAGATCAGCCTCGTAGGATGGATCTAGGACATCAGTCAGCAGGGCAGTGCTGTACGGCAGTAGAGTCTGTGTTAAAGTGTTTTTGCAGTGCTGAGGAGGGCTTGACTTCCAGACAGTGCTCTGGGGGCCTTGGGCCGTTCATGGGGATGTTTGGCCAAACTGGTTGGCTGGTTTAATGCTCAAGTCCAAGGATCTGAAGGTGCTCTGGGATCTCTGGGGCTCTGCCAGGTCAGGTGGTGCAGCCCCCGCCCCTCCCCCACAGCCTTCTCTGCATTGGGGATCAAACTCCGATTCATAAACACACAAGGCATGTGTCCACTGGGTTCTCTCCCCAGCCCCCATTTAAACACACCCAGTTTGAGCTCAGTGTTTGGAAAGTTCTATTTCCCATTTGGCTAAAGAGCCAGATTCTATTGCTACATGCGGACAATTGCACAAATCCATCTAAATATCTATCAATGTATGTTCACGATGGAAAAGGAGGGAATGTTAGATCAGGACAGGTGCTGAAATGGGGTGGGGGTGGGGAAGGGTGTAGGGGGAGGAAGAAATTCCCACCTCAGTCTGGTCTCTGTTCTCCTCTACTACTTCCGCACAACTCGGGCTAGGAGAGAAGCAACTGTCCTCTTCCAGGGCTGCTGCAGCTGACGTGACGTTGACAAATCATCTTTGCAGCCTTTGTAAAGTTGGTAGAGCTATGGAGAGACGGCCGAGGCTTGAGCTATATTTTCTGTTCTCATATTTCCCCCCAAGAGACCAAAGAAGTGATAGAGTTTTTGGAGAACTTGCTGATTTTTTATATTCTAATAAGCCGAAAAGGGAAAGAAAAACCTGAAGCAGGTTTATTAATTCAATGAGAATTTTACAGATTTATGTACTTGGTTATCATCCCTTAGGAATATTCCAGGCTTTTCACTTAGGAAAAGAGTATATTGAAGCTGGGGAAAAAATTCCTAAAATTTACAATGAACAGGATTTAGGATCTCGTCATTATTTTGTTCTCTAGCAAAAGAGTATTTCAATGCGTATATATGTACAATAGTTTCTCTAGCCAGTCATCTGTTTTGTGATACTTGGGCTGTTTCCAGAGCTGATTTCTGTGACTAATGCTGCAATGAACACAGGAGTGCAAATGTCTCCTCTGAAAAGCGTTTTTGGGCCCTTGGGGTAATAGTCAAGAAGTGGAATTTCTAAGTCTTATGGAAATTCAATTCCTACTTTCTTTTGACAAGTGTTTTATATTGTTTTCCAAAACGGTTGGACCAGTCGATATTCCCACCATTCTTAGGATCTTATGCTATAATAAAGAAAGAGAGAAAATGACTTCCTGCACCTAACATTTTCACCATTGCTTTTAGTGGGGGCAGTTTTCAGGTTGTCTGCTCCCCTAAGTCATAGAACCACCAGACCATCACCAGATGCCCTATCCTTCACAATGTCATTAGTTAAAAAATTTTAATGCTTTCATTGATTTATCGTGGTGTACAATATTATGGACTTTTCATGTGTTTGTGTAATTCTCAACTCTCTCACTGCCTAAGTTCCAGTGCCGTTGTGCCATCAAAGAGACCACTGTTCTCATTCCTTATATCCTCTCTGCATCCCAGGAGGATTCCAAATGAAGCTCTTTCCTTGGGAAGGCACCTCTTACACAAACTGGAGACTGTCATGAAAAGTCAATCACATGAGAAATAGCTCTAATTCCTTCACCAAAGTCAAGGTCTCTCAATGGGTTTCCCTAGACCTCTGCACAATGCCCTTCAAAGCTTTGCCCACTACAGAGTGCCCTCCCCTTCAAAAGCTCTATCCTGGAAGGGAGTTCAGAGCCCATGGCAGCTGCCATCCCAGAAGGGGTTGAATGGTACCAGCATCTGTAGAGTCCTGTTTCAGTGTCTCATCAAAGCTTCCCAGGTGGTCCCATTTTACAGATGAGAAGATGGAGGGAGAAGAGCTGTTCTGAGGTGACATTGGAGTGAATCTGAAATTAAATCCAGGAGAGGCCAGAACCAATGCTCACCCTTGCCCCTGTTGTGATGTTATATAGTTCTGGCTCAGTCTAGGGGAAAATGACTTCCTGAGTAGCCCATGAACCCTGTACTCGCTGCTCATCAGGTCAAAGACATGTCATTCCTTTCTTTCTTTATTTCAAAACTGTTGTTTTTTAAATTATATTTTGGATTGTTATCACAGTGTTCAAGTTTATGGTATCAATGTACAAAGTTACTTCACACCTCCTCCACCAATGATCCTGTGTCTGTGACTCTCCACTAGTGTCCCAATGTCACTGTGTTTGTCTCCTCTTGTGTACCTTTTCCCTGTTTATGGGTTTTCTAATATGAAGCCAAGTTTTTGTCATCATTCAATACTGTCTATTCCCTTGTTGTATCTCTCTATATTTCATAAATCACCTGTATTTGTTCTTCTCCCTCTAACTTGTTCTTAACATGGTACTCTCCAGCTTTGTTTATGTTACTATAAACATCATGCTTTCATCATTTCATACAGCTTTATTAACTGCATAGTATCCCATTGTCGACGACATCTCAGTTCTGGGCTGGAGATATAGTACTGCAGGTTCTTGCCTTGCAGGCGACCTACGTGGGTTCAATCCCCAGCTCCCATATATATGGTCCCCTGAGTACCAGCTGAGTATAAAAGCAGGAGTAAGTTGTGACCATAGGCTGGTGTGGTGCCAAACAAAAAGAAAATCATTTCTTCACTTTCCAGTATATGGCTCTTCCCTATGATTCCTCTGTGTATATCTGTACTTCCTGGATGATGCAACTTCCAGCTGCTGTTTATAAGGCCGGCAAGCTGTGGCCGTGGCTGGTCTCCTTCCATGGGCTCTTCATGATAATTCACTCCAGGGATACCTAGAAGGGACATTTAAGAAATAGAAGTTGCTGAGTAAAATTGTGTTTGACCTCATTTGTCTAGAGGTAGGACTTAAGATGGGCATTTCTAGCCACTGCCAAAATGATGCAGATGAATATTGAAGGTCCAGGAGCAAACCTGCTCTGCTCTGTATTTGCAGCAAATATTACTCACCTCATAATACTAAACCAAGAATGTGTCCCTTACCTAGTACTATTGAACATGTTAGTCACCAAACTAATGGTTTTATTGCTTTCCATTTTATTTTTCTAAGCACAAGTCAAATGAAACCTATAAAGATTGTGACATCTGCCATTACAATATTTTACCTGGAAATTTTAAACACAACCATACACTCATGGGCATGCATGAGTGCACACACACACACATACACACACACACACAGAACTGCTGGAGCACTTTTTAAAAGGGAATTCAATAACTGCATTGGAAATTTCATCTAACATTAAGTTGCATTTAAAAAAAATCATCTTCGCCCCTTTGAAACTTAAATTCATTCTCTAACCACCTAACCTCCGGATATTCTCTGCCTGACTTAAAAGCTGATGATGAATTACATGAAGAAGAAACTCATTGCTTCTGGGTTCTCGCCATTACTGCAAATCCGTAAATTGCCCAAAACTGTGGCTTTGAAGGTTGTTCACTCCCAAGAGTTCTCTTATAAATTTGCACTTAATCTTTGATCCTGACATACCATTTAGGCTTCCTATTTTAATTATTTACAAAATACACATTTAAAAGCCCCATAACCAGACTTCCCCTGGTTACTATCCAGGACTCTCTCCTCTGTGCTCTGACAGATGGCCTGCGGTCTTCTTAGGACTCTGTGTTGCACCCACACACCTGTGTTCTGGGAGACTCTCCTGGTAGGTAGATCTAGGAACCTCTCGTGGTCTGGAACTCAGATACTGACATTCTGACTGACACCAAGCATGAAAATCACATTACCCTGGTTATAAAAAAAACCCTCACCGGCTACCTGTAAAGTACAGGATTATGTGTAAAGTCCTCGTTATTAACTTACAAGTCTTTAAATTGACTTGGTTTTGAATACCTCAGAGACATTCTGGAACCATACATTCCCGCTCGTTTTCTTTGGTCTCAGTCAATTGGATTAGTTCTTTTTGGCTGAAGACATTGAGCTACGGGGCATTTTAAATGTTTGCTCTCTACTTATGGAATTTATTAACCATGGAGGTCAGGCTGTCTTACTCTCTGTCAAGCTTTCACTGGAAATTTAAGAGGTACCTTTTCCAGATTGCTGATTTGGTTAAATAAGCCATAAATCGATCCACTGCTGTTTAGTTTTTAAATCGCTGTTCTTCTTTGGTATTTTTATGAATCCGCTCCAAGAGTTTGTTTAACATGTCACAGTTAAATTTTATATTATTCCACTTAATATCTTTTTTTCACATCCTGACTTGAAACGCTGTCAAAGTGAATTCCTAATTAAATGCTTTGCATGACATATTACCTCTTACCATCTGCTTCAGAAGGATGTCACAAGGACAAGGAGATGTTATATGTGAAAGCACTTGGGTTGTGAAAGAGCAGGTATTATATTTAATTATGCACATCTATTTCACCTTATTTTGGCTATTAATCATTCCACTATGAAGATGCTCCAAAAATAATTGTTGAATGAAGAATTAAATGATAGACACCTAGGGGAACCGGGATGTAGGTCTGGGATTTCTTCAGCCAATCTTAATCTAGCATCTCTTGTTAAGGTATAAATATGCCTAAATTTAACAAACTAGAAAATGAAATGTCAAAGTTGCAGACTGAGACAATAAAGAAAAAGATAGCTCAAGACACTATACCTTAATGACCAAAGAGATCCTGGCTATAAAGCTGAAGGGAGTGAGGTTTCCTCAGGATGAGGCAGTGAGGCGCAGGAGAGGGGGGTTAGAATTCAGGGGGAAAAACGTGGGCTTGTGTAGGATTGGCTTCAGCAAGAAGTGACCGAGAGGGTATAAGAACATTACACAAAACTCCAATGTTGCAAAAGACAAATGATTAATTTTTTCCTTCCAGTTGGAAAAAAGGCACCTAAACACAGCCCGTATTAGCTGAAAGATTATTCTTAAAAACATTATAGAATGTAGGTTTTTACATTACATTGTCATAAATAAGAGGTCTTATAGTTTCTCTTCATGGAAGGTCTTGCTTTCAAGCAAGATACTTGATGACTTGGTTGGGCTCAATCAAGCCCAAACTCAGAGATAGGGTAGGCAAGGAGAGAGATGGGCAGGAGAGTTCTTCAGAGAAAAGAAGGGATTTAATGTCTGATTGCATCTTCCTTCCAGTTTTGGCATGTTTAAGGACACAGTTATGGGAATGGGGTCGAGGTCAAAATTTGGGATCGAAGGTAAGAACTTGATCAGTCACTTGAGATTATCTGAAGCTATCCCATCTCCCAGAAAGCCCCCACATAGGTTATGGACTCAGTTCAGAACAAGAGCTGTTCTTAACAGAGCATATGCCATCATTGTCAATTCAATCTAACCCAAGTCTATTCAATGAGCAGCTCCCATGGCCAAAGTGTCTTGGGTGGGGTGTGCTCACCACTGCTGCAGAAGACAAGAGAAGGAGGAAGAAGAGCTTGGGATATACTCGGGAAGGCAAATCTTCCACACAGGAAACATTTTCCATCAGAAGAGACAGGAGCTTCATGAATACCAAGAAGATCAAGAGCAAGTCTGTCATTCTGTGCTAGATTTCAGAGAAAGATCCAGAAGGAAGAAAAAGGATTTGCTTGGGGAGTGATGGGGTGGGGTGGGGTGGGGTGGCATTGGGAGGAGGCAAAAAAATAATGGACCTGACATGGACAGGTAGAAGACTCACTACTCAACGTAAGGTACATAGACCAGCAACATCAGCATCTCTTGGAATCCAGCAAAAAGTCAGCCCAAAGGCAGTACCACCTTGCAAATATGGAATCAAAATATGAATTTTAACAAGACTCCAGTGATTAATCTTTACATCATGGTTTATGTGGTTCTGTGTCACAAGACACCAACCAAACTGTACAAGAATGAAGTCATCATACAAACAGACCTCTGGGAAAATATAGAGGCCTGTGGAATGTCCCAATTATAGCTGAGTGCTCCCCAATCCTTCCCTCTGGCAGGTCTCCTGGGCTTAGTGGAGTATCCAAAAGAAGAAGGATTGGCCTCGTGTGCAAGGAAAGTGCCAGCTATAAACCAACCTTGTCGAAATGCTCTTATGAACTCTGAGAAAAACGGGGAAACATTAGAAGGTGGGCACAGGCAAAGACTGAAAATGTCCTCTCCAGCATGTCTACTCCCAAGTGCCTACAGGTATGGATCTGAGCCATGGCTTTCAAAGGTTAAAAAAGTTATGCACATGAAAGGAGGAAAACCCCTACTCTTTCTGTCCTATGAGTTCATGCTTGCCTGGTTTGAATTAGAGTGGTTCATCACGGAGCAGAGAAAAAAGACATTTTAATGGAATTGGCAAAAGCCAAGCCACAATGCCCAGCAGAATAGGTTGGAAGTAAATGTTCTGCCCTGACTTTCTATTAGCAAAAAGGATTGCTTATGCCTAAGATTAATAGAGTGCTTCAGCAACTTGAAGACCATTTTATAATTATTACAGTTCCTCTCTTCCTCTCTCCTTCCTTTCTTCCTTCCCTCCTTCCTTCTTTCTTTTTCTCTCTTTCTAAAAGCATTTCCAAATAAATGTGGTTTTCATGCAAATCGAAACCAGCTGAAGGCTTTGTTAAGGCCAAGATGTAATTGAAGATGGCATTGAAGTCTCGGAGTCTCTCCTGTCTCCTGAGATATCATCATAAAATAAAAGACTTCATCAGGTAATGTTTTCTTCATTATTCAACATCACAATTCTGTAGCGAAAAAAAGATAATTAGACATTCACTGCTGTCGACACATAGTTTATGAGGAGCTTCTAGTTAATTAGTTATGGTAAAAGGTTTTTATATAGCCATAATTACTTTCTATTTCAGAGGAAGAGAAGCAAACATACACATATTTTATTTTACCTGGTGACAAGTGTATCAAAGTGATGCTGGTGTTTTGATGACCCTTCTCACCTTCCTCAGGCTTCCCAGGATATAATGCGAAGTGTCACGAGGGAATCTGAATAGCCCAGCCGTTGTTAACTTTTATTAGAGCCACACATATGAAATCCTTACTCAGCCGCTTGCAAGATTCTCGGAGAAAATACCATCTTCTTGGATTCCTGGCTTTCTCTACTCTCAACAAAGGGCTCCCTTTTGGAATAATTCAGAGAATGGGCCCTGTCTTTTTGCTTCAAATATCAGAGATGCTACTTTCGCAGGAATGCCTTTCCCATTCTAACTTCTGAAGCAAAAATGGTGGGAAAAGGGAATCTCTTGGGAATGTTGCATTCCATAAATTGTTTGGAAGGATTTTGATTCACAAAAGCTTTTTCTCTTTTTCTTTTTTTTCATCAGCTGTCTCTGCAGATTTGATTATTCAAAAGATCTCAAATGCAATTGGCAAATGATGAAAACTCAGATAAAAAGATTTGAGTTTTTCTCCTTTGTGTCTCTCCAATTCCAATAAGGTCTTTGCTCTGGGTACCCCCCAGAGCCCACCTGTTTGGGGAGCATTCCCTGGCTACCCTGGGGCACTGGTTGTCTGACCTCCAAGTCAGACAGATGCATGCCTGGTTGCTGATTTCCCTGGGTGTCACATGGCTGACATGTACACCAGGTGTACACTCAAAGTGTATTTGACTCTGGGCTAGGGACACAGTTTTCCTTCATCTCAGGCTAAAGCTTTATTTGTTAGAACAGAAGATGGAAAACAGAGATAAACATGAAGTAGATTTACTTTCCAGACACAGAGTACAGAGACAGTGTTACTGTCACCACAGCTGGGCTCACCAGCTGGCCTGGCTTGAGGGATGAAGGGAGGTCACAACACTTTTAGGTGGTGGCGAGAGATATGGGGATGATGGCAGTTGTCATGTCTTTCATATTTAGTGATACTTCCATAGTTGTATATATCTGGCAGAATTTCAAATACAGTATATATTTTGTGGGTCTTTTTCTACTGAATCAAGACCTTGCCCCCTCCTCAGTGAATGTCTCTGAATAAGGTAGTTCAGTTTTCCAGGTTAGTTTCCTTGTCTATAAAATGAGAGTAATAAGCAGACTGGGACTGATAAAAAAAATATAAGAGAATTAAAGCAATGCCACACATTGTTGTTGCTCAACCAAAATGAGCTCTTTTGACAATGACAAGATGATGGTAAGTGAGTTAAGTATTCTTATCCTCATTTTACAGATGGCGAAACTCAAACTTCAAGACTTGGATCACAGAGCTAGTATATGGTAAACCAAGAGTCCAGGACTCAAACTCAACACCTTAGACCCAACTGAAATAACCCCCAGTCAACATCTTTTCCACTTCACTCTCCCTTCATTCCCCAGTCTGGTGGGCAAGTAGGAAGACAAAATCTGCAGCTTGTTTCTGACCCCTGTTTGTTTTCTTTAGTAGGAAGATCTAGAAGACTAATCAGAACACCTAATACACTGGATTTGACTTCCCAGCTTTCAGTAATTTTCTAAATCAAAAATGTGGTAGAGGGGGTCGGGGTACAATAAGAAATTTCTTTTTTAAAAAAAAATTTTTATTAGTGAAACACCATGAGGTACAGTTGTAGACTTACAAATTTTTGTGCTTGGGTTTCGATTATACAATGATCAAAAACCCATCCCTCCACCAGTGCCCATTTTCCATCACCATGGATCCCAGTATCCCTCCCACCCACCCCCCATCCCCCGCCCAGAGAAATTTCTTTACATCCTTGTTCACCTAGCTCAACTTAAAAGACCCAGAAGAGGGAGAACTTTGGAGATGAATGACAACTGATTATGGGTATTTTTCTCTATAATCCTCCCTGAGTGGATTCTGTTTTTATTGTTCTGCAGGATGGTAACAATTTCCCCCCACTGGGATGAAGAGAAAGGTACCTTCTCAATTCCCTAACCATTCTTAGCATTCACCACCTTAAATATCCCTTATACTTCCCCCAGTGAACCAAAAGGAAGATTGGATCTTTAAGGTTACTAGATGCAATTCCAAATTTTCATATGATATATGAAAATCTCATGTATTGTGGAAACATGATATATAAGATTTTCTCACCAGGCCAATTTATGTTATTAAATGATGGTTTTCAGAGTCAGCAGAAGAAAGATTATTTTAGACTGAAGAAATTATATTGATTTTGAGCATGTAGAATGCCTGCATAAATAAAATGAAGTTAGTGTATTGTCACGTGTGGTATTTTTATCCTGTGTCCCTATTTCACCCTAAATCCAAACACATGAGTTATGATGGAGTTATGACACCAGAGAAGAGTCATCTTTCATCTCATTTCCTTGAGGTGATTAAGGCAATGTTTACTATTCTATGTATTTTCATGGGAGCATTTAAGCTCTGATTCTAATTACTAATAATCATCCTATAATCTAGAAAACATATCGATTAGAATGACAAACGACTCTTTTGCATCTCCTCTTAAACGAATGAAATAATTTTTTAATACATCCCAAGTGAATTATTTTTTAAATGTGTGACACTTGAGATCCAATCAATATCTTTAACTGATTTATGTAGAATACCATGATATTTTAAATTTCTGACTAAGTAGTTATCAATTAAGTTTTCTAATTATTCTTGTTAATTATGCTAATATATACTAATTGCTAATGCAATTATGGGCTGGAGTGATAGCACAGCGGTAAGGTGTTTGCTTTCCGTGTAGCCAGCCCGGCCGAGCCTGGTTTGATTCCTCTGCCCCTCTCAGAGAGCCTGGCAAACTACCGAGAGTATTCAATATGCCAAACACAGTAACAAGAAGTCTCACAACGGAGACGTTACTGGGCCCGCTCGAGTAAACTGATGAACAACGGGAGGACTGTGTTTGTGTTTTTTAATGCAATTACAAAATTGAAGATTAACCCCAAAATTTGGAAGAGCAAATTAATTAAACAGCAATAAATTTCATAAGCAGGAGCAGAAGCAAGGCTTTAAAACTCTTTTTTTGGCTAGCTTGATGCCTTCAAAATCCAACCTAATGTGGAAACATCTGACTTCAGTTGTTTAGTGACTTGTGAGTGAACTCTGTTCTCCATTGCATTCCCAAACATGTCCTTTGTCTTCAGAATTCATGATGTTTTTGTAAGTCCATTTCTAACCATGAAAAGACAATCTCTATACTCCAAGAAAACAGAAGACAATGTTCTTGGACCTTTCTGTCAGTGTCTCATAAGGCTACTCAAAAGCCAAAATGGTTAAATAACAGGACTGAAAAAGCACCAATAATATTTATTTGCTGAACCCTCATAGATTCTTCAGGACATGGCCATTATGACTGTGACTCGAATGATGGGGATCACAATGCTGCTGAGGTTCAAAATGATGAATGAGAAAATTGGGGTGGATTTCAAAGTAATAGCCAGAACTAGACTATCTGAGACAAATTGCAATATTCTTCCTTAACTGTTGTAACCAATTTGTTTCAAGCACACAGTTGTAGGACAGGAATACAGGGCATTAAATAAACCTGGCAGTGCTGGAGACCATAGCTAGTACCTGAAGCTATCAGCAGGAATCAGCGCTTCCAAGAGCACTTATATAGAGCATCTGTGGGGCATGTCACTTCTTAGCATGAGACAGTACAGCAAAGATGTTGGAGTTACAACATGGCATCAAGTACCAAAAGGACATGATAAGATAAGGAGTTTCAATTATAGCTTTATAAGATAAGAGCACCTACATCCAGGGTAGTTGGGCAAGGTTGTTTACAGCATGTATGACCAAGTTACAAATCTCACATCATGTAACTATAGTAAGAAACAGGCAAGTAGCCCTGGCAGTTAGCATACTAAGTGCTATTTTCAGGATTCAAGCAGTTACATTTCTCTATGACTTATGACACTCATTCCTTTGGCCAAAAAATTGATAACCTCTCTCTCTCTCTCTCTCTCTCTCTCTGTGTGTGTGTGTGTGTGTGTGTGTGTGTGTGTGTGTGTGTGTGTGTGGAGGGGGGACTCTTAAGCCAGGTTCTATTCTGGATATTGAGTATACAAAAAGTTCTCACCAAGTAGAAGTGATGCCCCATAGTTTTCTCAGCAGGAAAGAACACAAATAATTGGCAAGAGGGGAAAAAAACATCACTTTGAGAATATGATTCATTGAGTACAATTTCTAACTTGTAGTTCTCTTATCCTAGACTTACAGACAGAACATTGTGGAAGAGCTTATTTCATTCCAAAGCACTTAGGAAGTGATCTTCTTGGCTTCATCCACCTCTGTGCTCAAGGAAAGGTACTTGCTGAAGACCTGATAGATAAGTATCCATAAACACTTGACATGAATAGCATTTCCTCTCCAGAAAGCTTGTTCACTTGGGTTGGGTCCTAAACCTACTTTAACTTTCAGTGAAACAAATTTTCTTCTTCTGAGGTAGAGTACTCATGGCCCTGGAATTCCGGAAAGAATGAAAACAAACAAACAAAAAAATCCCAAATGCTTCTAAAGCACTTTAAAGGTCCAAAATTAAATTTGTCACATTGATGACAAGGCTTGTTATTAATGACAGGAATTGCCAACAAGCTGGGAACAAAGGAAAGTTCCAAGCACGTATCATTCATCTGATGTTTTTTCAATCCATTATATTTTCCTTTAACAGCAAAACCAATCTTGTTATAAATTACTTATTGTAAATTGCTGTTTAAAAATATTATGACTGCTCATTTGAATAATCCAGGAGGTAGATTTGCTATAATTTTTTTAAAACTACCCAATGAACTATAATTCATTTACCATTAACATCCAATAAGAGCTACAAACCATGTGGCAAGAATGACTAATGGCTGCAGGATAAGAATTAACTTCAGAGAAATATTAAAGATCTTGATATTTTTAGTACATTGGGATTAACTATCATTTGCAATTGGACCACTTGTAGCACTCAATTTTATAAAAGAAAGTTAAAAAATAAAACTAAATACATGATTAAACCTGATCTGGTATCTATTAACATTAATCTAGATTAGTGTCTCCCAACCCTATTTTGTTTCAATCCAGGGCATTTCCTATGACAGCAAGGAATGTTAGGAAATTATTCCAAATTCCTTAAACAAAATTAATTTTAAGTCATATTAGTATTAAAAATAAATGTCTACCATATGGCAGATTAGGGAGAAGAAAATACTAGAAAGTCAAACTAATAACTTAGAAAAAGATTGCAACTCATTAGCTAACTTAAGTGAGGATTTAGATAATACTTTTAAAGCCACAAATTCCCAGGCAATGGAAATGGAGTTTTGGAAACAGTAGTCAAAAGATTTCAAATTGCATAATAAAGTTTCTTAATGAAGTGCTTTCTGCTGCGAAGAACAAATTCCAGTTTCAAAAACATTGACAGTCATTTGGGTAATAATGAGGTAGCCTGTGTACCACTTCTATGGTTTAGAACAGGAAGCCTGAGTAATGCTGGTCAACTGGTTGGCCTTGGAGCAAGAGCAAGTCAAAAGGCTATTTGGGAAAAGGCACATCTCTAAGAGTTCAGCATTGACCATGGGCGATTGGGCACCTAGAAGAGTCAAGGCCACACCTGACAATCAGCATGCCAGCTCCACATCATGTGTAGAAGTCAGTGCTTCATGAATTTGGCTCAATCTGATCCAGATACAAAGTGAAGTGAGGAATAGGAGTTGGGAGTCACTGTAAGAGGGGTCAGAAGACCACAGCACCCAAAAGGAGAGATAGAACAAAAGGGAGTGCCCTGCCACAGAGGCAGGGTGGGATGGGGGATGGGGGCGGTGGGAGGGATACTGGGATTGGTGGGGGTGGAGAATGGGCACTGGTGGTGGGATGGGTACTCGATCATTCTATAACTGAAACCCAAGCACAACAACTTGTAAGTCTACACCTGTACCTCATGGTGTTTCACTTATAAAACAAAAAAAAAGGGGGGGGTCAGAAGAAAGTGATTGGTCCAACAGTTGAATTTCAAGTCATGTGTTTGAAAATGGGTCGATGTCCACTTGACCCAATTTTGGGCCGATGGGCCAAGTGAGCAGAATTGGAAACCTCAGTGAAGGCCCAAAAGGGATCCAGAATGAGACTCTTTTAAAAAGGCCAGCCCTCATGCATAAATTTAAAATCAAGGTACTGTTCTTGCTATCACTTTCAGGATACTAAAGAGTGTATTTTACACCAAAATCTCCCCATTTGTGTTAACGTGGACCTGCATCATCCTCTGATTTTAATACTTACTCAGAGGCCGGTAAACGGAAACAATTCCTAAAAGCTCTAAATACTTCGAGTGTGGCTATCAAATTTCATATGCTTAAAATAGAATCAATTTACAGAGGGAAACTATTAAAGAAGCAAAACACTAAGGAATCTATAAATAATTTGGGAATTCAGGTTAAAGAGAAAGTTTTGAAGAATATTATAACATAAATGTATATAACACACGTTATTTTATTGGAAAGATGCCAGGCATTGTATGTAACCTATCCAGGTTCCATCCCTGGTACCCCATACAGTCTCCCGAGCTCCCCCAGGAGTGATCTCTGAGTGCAGAATCAGGAGTAAAACTTGAGCATCACCAGGTGTGGCCAAAATACAACAAAAATAAAATTTAAAAAATAGATAACTACAAGTCAGAATGGATTTGCTCGTTCATGTCACTAAGTTCTCTGCAGCTCTTTCTGCAGGTGGCAGACATAAGGTAAACACAGACTTTGAAGATGCTCTGGTCTTTGGTGGTCAAGAATCACAGGACAAATTCCCCTTCAATAATAATTCAATAACAAGAGCATACAGCCGAAGAGAAGGGCCACATGGAGGGCTGGCTCCACAGCTCCCGGAGAAAAAAACAGGTTCCAAAAAGAGCCAAGATCATCAGGAAGTCCCAGATGGGGTAGGTGCCGCAACCCGCCTCCCCCAGATGGAACCCTGGTGACCAGAAGCCTCTACAAGCATAGCTCGAGTATGCGGGAACTAGGACTTTTCCTCCAAACCTCTATATACAAAGTGATCAATGGGAAGTAAATCACCCAACGTTTCTCCCTGAAAATCAGAGTTAAGTTTGGAGCACGGCCACAGCCCCAGAAACACAAGGACTTAATGCAGAACCCAGCAGCTTGGAGCAGAAAAGTGAACGGACTATGCGTTAATCCAGGCCATCATGTCTGCCCGGAGGGGAAAGGGTGTTGTCCCATTTGCCCTCTCTTCTCTGGAAAGAAGGATGGCGGCCGCATGGGAGCCTTGTGGACAGCAGGTATGAGCCGGGGGTGTGGGGGCAACTAAAACCTCATGGGAAGGGGGGCGTTCCGGTCCGTCCTTCACGCCCTACCGAGGTCACCAGTTGCCCCCCACGAGCGGCTCTCTGGCACAGCCACGGCCCCAGAAGCACAGAAACTAATTTCTTAATTATCTGACTTTCAGTAGAAATACTTCCAGGGTTAATAAGTAAAATAGCAGAAATCCAAAACCAACATTTAATTCTTGAACCCAGCTGTAGAAAGCAAATCACTTCACAATGCTTTTTCAGCATGTCTGATTTGGGGGGGGGGGGGTAAACTCTAAATAATAGTGGTGAATCTTTTATTGAAACAATGAATCTAATCAAAGCAGATAGAGTGTTAACTAGAATTCATCTGCCTCACAGGGACGGGGAGGGGTGGGGGTGGGGTTTTATTGGGGTTCTTCATGGTAAAAGATAAGTATTGGTAAAGGGAAATATGTTTGATATTTGCATGACTGAGACCTAAACCTGAAAGCTTTGTAACTTTTCCCACAGTGATTCAATAAATAAATAAATTTTAAAAAATACCCAAGAATAGCCGAGATCAGTACCAGGAGGATTACTCCATGGCTTAGAGGCCAGCCGGGCATTCTAGGGGAAAGGACAGCCCAGATAGAGAAGGGAGTACCAAATAAAGGGTGTTTGGAGGATCCTCCCAGGATGGTAGATGCATGTTGAAAGTAGACTATGGACAGAACATGATTGCCACTCAATGCCTCTTTTGCAGACCACAACATCCAAAAGGAGAGAGAGAAAACAAAAGGGAATTCCCTGCCACAGAGGCAGGGTGGGATGGGGAGGATGGGGGTGGGAGGGATACTGGGATCCATGGTGGTGGAAATTGGGAACTGGTGGAGGGATGGGTATTTGATCATTGTATAATCAAAACCTAAGCACAAAACTTTGTAAGTCTACAACTGTACCTCATGGTGTTTCACTAATAAAAAAAATAATTCAATAACATATATTCAACAACTTTTTGAAAACACTTAACCGTTATCAGAAGCCACTGTGCAATGTGGTAAAGTCATATGCAAATAAATAAAGTTAATACAAGAAGGATTGAAGAGGAGGAACATGCATGAAATACTACAAACTCACAGAATGAAGTAAACCTCTGTTTTGGGTGCAGGTAGAGAAGCGTCTTCCTGCAGAAGGGAGCTCCCAAACCAAGAGCAGGAGTTACCCACATGGAGAAAAGGCCAGAGAAGAACATGTAAACACATGCTCCCAAGGAAGGATTAAATGTTGTGTTTGGGGAAAGCAGAATATTCAAGTAAGAAAGCCAGTTATGGGGCATGTATGGAGTGATAGTACAGTGGGTAGGGCATTTGCCTTGCACGGGGCTGAGCTGAGTTTGACTCCCAGCATTCCATATGGTCCCCTGAGCACAGCCAGGAGTAATCCGTACTCCCTGTGCATCGCCAGGTGTACCCCCCCCCAAAAAAAGCAGTTATTCCAGACATCAGAGGAGTCGATATAACAGGTGAATATTCTGGAAGAGGGCCTGGGAAGACAGTTCAAGTGTGAACACACATAACCTAGCATGAGCAGGGCCTTGAGTTGAATTCCTGTCCACAGAACGCACTCCCCCGCCTCAGCACCACTGGATATAACTGTGTTTGCCCGCAAAGCACCACGGTGTATGGCCCTATTAAACAATAAAGTTTAGGGGGGAAATGTACTTTCTATACAAAAGCCTGCAGAAAAACAGTGTTGGACTTGGCAATCATTTTAGCGTTGTATTTATTTCTTTAATATTTGAAAATACTTTTAAAACTATAGAATGATGTCTTTGTTATGAAGAATTGCCAAAATTGTCACCAAAATTTTATTAGAAAATTAAAGCACTCCTTGAATGAAAATTTAATGATCCCACTATCCACATTTACAAATGAGGACTTCCAAATGAAACCAAGTTTTCACGTTCTGGGTTTCCTCTGGCCATTGTCTCCTGAAGTCTACTAGAAGGTAGAGCCTGCTGGGAAAAGTCTGTTGTGGAGACTTTTTCATTTTTCATAGCACAGTCTTGGTAGTTGAGTCTACCATCACTGTCACTGTCACTGTCCTCCCGTTGTTCATCGATTTGCTCGAGCGGGCCCAGTAACGTCTCCATTGGAGACTGTGTTGTTACTGTGTTTGGCATATCGAATACATCACGGGTAGCTTGCCAGGCTCTGCCGTGTGGGCAAGATACTCTCGGTAGCTTGCCGGGCTCTCCGAGAGGGGCGGAGGAATCGAACTCGGCTCAGCCATGTTGGCTGCGTGCAAGGCAAACGCCCTACCGCTAAGCTATCGCTCCAGCCCTGAGTCTACCATAATGAGAAAAAAGTGACCCTCAGTCTTGGGACTGGAGAGAAAGAACAAAGAGTAGGTAGCTTGTCTTGCACTCAGTTGACGGGGATTCAATTTCCAGCACCTCCTGGTCATTATGATTATTAAATGATAATCATTTATAAATTATACTTAATGATGATCCCTGAGCACCTCCAAGAGTAAGCCCTGAGCACACCCTGCTTCATGTGATCCCAAAACAAAACCAACAAACACCTCCCTGTCTTTTAAGAGAGGGTAGAAAGAAGTACAAAATTACTTACCAACAATCGTTTCTCATCCGTCACCCCCTTTTCCCACAGTATCTCTGTCGGCTCTAGGTAAAGGTAAAGGTAAAGGTCCTCCCGTTGTTCGTCGATTTGCTCGAGCGGGCCCAGTAACGTCTCCATTGGAGACTTTGTTGTTACTGTGTTTGGCATATCGAATACGTCACGGGGAGCTTGCCAGGCTCTGCCGTGTGGGCGAGATACTCTTGGCAGCTTGCCGGGCTCTCCGAGAGGGGCAGAGGAATCGAACTCGGGTCAGCCGTGTTGGCTGCGTGCAAGGCAAACGCCCTACCGCTGTGCTATCGCTCCAGCCCAAATTTTTTTTCGGTTATAGAAAAAAATTTTAAATCGTAGATGATGGCTACAATAAGGCATAGCCGCTTATGCTATAATCATATGATGAGAAGGGGGCTGGCATTGTAAAGCCGGATGGCCTTGAGTATATTTCTGGGGCATTACTTAGTGGCTGGGCCATCTCAGATGAACGGTGCAACTGTTCTGTGCATGGATTTTTAAAAAGCCAAGTGAAGCAGTCTTTCTTACACACCCAGTGATTGTGGCTGTCCTGGGGGTCTTCTATTTGCCCTGCTAGCTCCTACTTCAATCCCCCTTCACTCGGCTTTCACACCTGTACCTGGGTGACTGACCCAACAGCGGGCAATGACGAGTTGGTTGCCACCAGCCTTGTTGTTGTCTAGAGGCATTGATTAGAGGGCTGGAGGCAGGAGAATGAGGCGCCATATTAATTCCCCAGTTCTTTCTCATCAAGCTGCCATAGTTATCTGCAACCCATTGGCCCTCTGACGCCTCTGTCCACTCTCTCTCCCCTCCCCCATGGGTAGGCTTGGGTGGGGGTGGGCAGGTGAGGGGTTCCTGCAGCTCACCAGGGTGGTGCACCAGCCTATGTTCCTTTTTATGAAGCCCCTCACACCTTTGTAAATACTCCCCTTATCCAATTCTTCAGTTTGAATGCGCCATCTGGTTTCTGCCAGAATCCTGTCTAATAGGATGTTTCTTTTCTGTGATGTGCTAGGAAGAATAGCGTGCATATGGTAAGCACTCTATAGGTATTCGATTAAAATAAATGATTAGAAATGGGTTTTGTTGTCTATTGGAATTAACCTTTCCTAATCCTGCCATAAAAGTCAAAAATCTTCACAACACTTTGCCAAATTAAACTTGTATGTAAAATAACTATCATTCCATTTCTAATCATGTCTGCTGTGCTTTGGTTTAAGAAAAAAATGTGAGCCAAATGTTACTAAAGTTGTTTTGAATTTTATGTCAGCCTATGAAGAATTTTTACCACTATTTATTATATCATTACATATATCATTTTTCCCTGTTTGATACTCCACTGTGTTTTTATATATGTACAGTATCATTTCCTTTGATTCTTTAAAACAATTGCAATAAATATACCTATTTATTTTTACTTAAGTAGTTACATGGAAGTATTTCACATTTTTCCCTTCTTTCCTTCCTTCCTCCCTTTTTATCTCCCTCCCTCCCTCCCCCCCTCCCTCCCTCCCCCCTCCCTCCCTCCTCCCTCCTTCCCTCCCTCCCTCCTTCCCTCCCTCCCTCCCTCCCTCCCTCCCTCTCTCTATCTTTCCTTCTCTACCTCCCTCTCTTTTTCTCTTTCTTTCTCTTGCCAGAGTCAGCAATGCTCAGGGCTTACTTCTGGCTCTGTACTCAGGGATCATCCCTGGCAGTGCTCAAGGGACCATGTGTTGTGCTGGAGATTTGCCAGGGTCAACCGCCCTGCAAGGCAAGTGCCCTACCTGCTGTATTCACTATGGCTGTATTCCACAGTTTCTATTTTTTCCTTTTTGGGTCACACCCAGCGATGCACAGGGGTTACTCCTGGTTCATGCACTCAGGAATTACTCTTGGCCGTGCTCGGGGGACCATATGGGATGCTGGGAATCGAACCCAGGTCGGGCTGGGAATCGAACCCAGGTCAGGCTGCGTGCAAGGCAAATGCCCTACCTGCTGTGCTATCACTCCAGCCCCTCCACAGTTTCGTAATTTATAAATGTATCTGATTTTAAAAGGTTTGTTAGGTTTTGGTAAGAAAGATAAGATGTTTTACATTGAGTTCCACCTTCTTTATCTTTCCCATCTTTAAACTTGCCAATTTATTTATGATTTTATAGCATTTTATAGATTCCATAATGTTTTTTTATGTGACGTGTGAGGCCTTGGATTCAACTCTGGCTTGACAACAATAAAAATTTCTTATCTGAAAAAACAGATCTTCCACAACTGAAATAATTTTCTTTTTCCATTCTAAATGTTAAAGCTCTCGTTTGTTTTTTAAAAATCTTTTTTAAAAAAAAATTGGGGGGGGGGTGGAGCAATAGCACAACCGGTAGGGCGTTTGCCTTACATGCAGCCAACCCAAGTTCGATTCCCAGCATCCCATATGGCCCCCTGAGCACTGCCAGGAGTAACTCCTGAGTGCAAAGCCAGGAGTAACCCCTGTGCATTGCCAGGTGTGACCCCAAAAGCAAATAAATAAATAAATAAAAATAAAAATAAAAAAAATTGGGACCACCTCTGGTTGTGCTCTGGGCTAACTCCTGGTTCTGTGCTTAGAGATCACTTCTGGCACTGCTTGAGTGACCATATGTGGTTCCAGAGATGGAACACAATCAGCAGTGGGCCACTTTCTGCCTCCCTTTCTGGCCCCAACAGTCATATCTATTGACATAAACTTGTCCATAGTCATAATGTGCTTTATTATCCTTTTAATGACTAGTTCAATAAGGTGAAAGAACAGAAATACTGAATATCAGAAATTAAAGAGAAGTTAGCACAATACAGAAGTTAAAATGAAAATAAAGGATAATTGTTTGCACTTTTAAGGAACCAACTTTTGATTTTTAAATTTTTATGGTGTTCATACATTTTTAATTTAATTAATTTTTAGTTTAAAAATTTGAGTTTACTTTGTTCTTAGTTTTCTTTGCTCTTCTATAGATCGACATGATTTTTTGTAACTAAGAATGCTATCAATTTTATTTATTATGTTTTCTAATTAAAGCATTTTAAGCTGTAAGCTTCCACATGAGCACAACTTTAGCTGAATTCCATGCATTTTATATGCTTTTGCTAATATTCAGTTTAAAATATTTTCCAGTTCCTCAGTTTCTTCTTTAATCTGTGTGTCATCTAACTTTTAAATATAAAAATGGAGTGTAATAGGATGAATTTTTGCCATTGACTTATACATTTTGGGGGGAGGGGCCAGGTTAACCCAGTAGTGCTAAGGATTTACTTCTCGCCCTGCATTCAGGGTTCAGTCCTGGTAATACTCGGGGGAACCATCATTGACTTATAATTTTATTCTGATTTAGTCTATACACAACTTTCAATCCCTTTACACATATTTAAATGTTTTTACAATACAAATATGACCAGTGAATGTTCTATAAGCTTTTAAAAATCTATTCTATCAATGCTTATAGTGATGGTGTAGCATTAGCATTCTATCATTTACGTTAAGATATTTTTAGTGCTATTTAAATCATCTTTTTGGGGGGGATGGTTTGGGTCATACTAGTGATGCTTAGGATTTACTGACTCTTTACTCAGGGATCACTCCTGGTGGGGATTGGGGGACTATATGGGATGCCAGGAATTGAACCTGGGTTGGCCGTGTGCAAGGCAAGCCCCTACCTGTTGTATTATCACTCTGCCCCCCCACAGATTTTTTAAACTAATGTGGCATGGTCTTGTATTTAAAATTAATTATGAGGTGTCCAAGGGATATCTGAAAGGGTAAGTGCCTTGTATGCATGTGTGAGGCCCTGGGTTCAATCCCTGACACTGCCTGACCCTTAGAGAACTGCCGTGTATGAACTTCCTGGCCAAGGACCACAGTGCCAGGAAAAGAAGGAAAATGAATGAAAATCCTTGTTTGCTAACTCTGAGGATTTATCTCAGTGCCAGTGCCCAATAGTTGTCTTCGGCGTACATTTCATGCTTTTTCTTCATGTCATTCTGGACAGCATCTGGGAAACTGGGACTGATACTTGACTTCTGGATTCTGTTGTTTTCATCTGGAGAATATTGTTTGGTTTTGCTTTGTTTTGTTTTATTTTGTTTTAAGCAGGGAACTGACTTTACTAGCGCCAAATTCAAAACTGTCTCCCTTGAGTAAGCAGCACTGGAAATCTACATGCAATTTCTGTAACCTTGGCTGGGATTCTTGGAGCTGGCTAGGAGGTGGATGAATCCTCCTAGCAAAGGATTGTGCGGCATCTACCAGGCGCACAGATTTCCCCCGACTCTGTGGCTCTCTTTCCCCGAAGTCTCCTCTTACTTCCCAGCTTCTGTAATCACCTTGAACTCTTATCTTCTGGTTCTTCATATCACCAAAACTACAGGTTTCTGTCTAACTTTTTTTTCTTTTTAGGTCACAGCTGGCGATGCACAGGGGTTACTCCAAGCTTTGCACTCAGGAGTTACTCCTGGCCGTATTCAGGGGACCATATGGGGTGATGGGAATTAAACCAGGGTCAGCAGCATGCAAGGCAAACACCCTACCCACTTTACTATTGCTCCAGCCCCCTTCTGTCTAATTTTTTTTTTTTTTTGCTTTTTAGGTCACACCCAGCGATGCACAGGTGTTACTCCTGGCTCTGCACTCAGGAATTACTCCTGTCAGTGCTCAGGAGACCATATGGGATGCTGGGAATCAAACCCGGGTCGACCGCGTGCAAGGCAAATGTCCTACCCGCTGTGCTATCATTCTAGCCCCCACTCTGTCTAATTTTTAAGTGAGCCCTGTTGGTAAGAATTGGGTCCTACTTTTCAACAAAAAAAAATAATGAAAATTAAAGCCTTGTCTTCTGCCAAGTGGAGAAAGGAATTGCAACTTGTGGTCACCTGCCTTGCTGCTCTCTAGTACTGCTGGGGAGCTGCTTTTGATTTTTTTCCAGTTTATAGTTTCATATAGTTTGTCCAATTTATAGAGTTTTTTTTTTACATACAGGATTATCAGAAACCAGAAGGTCATTCCATTTTTCAGAATTTGTATGAGTTTTCTTCTTTATTATTGCTTTTATTTCTTCCAGGGCCCCAGGGAAGCCTTTCTGTTGCCCAGAATCTAAAAGCCTCCAAAACTATGTTCCTTTTAAAAAATAAATACAAGGCCTATTTATTTATTTGGTGGTTGGTGTGGGGGGGAGGCATACCTGCTGGTGCTCAGGGGTTATTCCTGGCTCTGTGCTCAGAGGTGACCCTTGGCAGTCCTAAGAGGACCATTTGGAGTATTAGGGATCAAAGCAGATTACAGCTTAACCTCCGGCGATATCTCCTGGGTAGCCTCCCATACTTATTTTTCTAATCGTTAGGGACTCAAATCAAGTCCAAGGGGCCAGAGAGAGATCCTTATCTTAGGCTCTACTTTGGCAGTTTCTTTGGAAACAGCCTTGTTCGGAGACAGGCAGTCATGTATTTCAGTACGGAATACATTTACCTTGGGCACTTCCGCAGTGATGGAGGTGCAATAATTTTGCACACCAAAAACATAAACATTAACACTAATTAGCACCACTGTAAATTGTGTCAGCTCAGCAACCACAACAACAATAATAATAAAATATCTCTTGACTAAGTGTCTTTGAGGTATGAAGCTCTGCTTTAGGCCTTAGGATACGTGAAAAAAACTAAACAGCCTAATCCTTCCTTCCCCTCTCACCTTTAGGTGAAGGACCCAGAAAATAAACAATAGAAGTAATAGTAATCATTTAAAAGGTAGCATTGTATGTTTGAAGGTGGTAATTAGTCCCCGGCAGCCTCATTTCTGATGTAATTTTTGCTCCTTGGAGCTCCAATCATTCCACTGTCTTCATTTCCCTGGCTTGTTGGGTTTGAGTGGGCTTCCCAGGGCAGACCAGGCTGCCAGCCAGGACAAACACTTGCTTGCAGTAACTCAGTCCCACCACTAGGGGGGAAAACAAACCACAGTCACTGCAAAGGGATCTGTCTGAAGGAAAAAGTAATGTTTGCTTATTGCTAAATTCAACCTGTTTTCCACTCCACGTGGCTGCTTCTCCCACCTGGAGTGAACACCAGCATCAGGTTATTTTATCCCAGGTGTGCGTTTCATGCCCAGAAACTAAGAAATGTGGGGCGTGGTGAGGAGAGCGTGAACACAATATTGTGTGTGTAGATTCATACCTATAATGCATTCATATCTATCTTTCATTTTGTCATTTTACTATATGTAAATGTATAGGTATACATGTGCATTCTAGTTTTACCATATATATTTATTTTTTATATGAAGATTTTTGGTGGGCACACCTGGCAGTGCTCAGGAGGACTCCCAGTTGCTGAGGGATCACACCCAGTACTCAGAGGACAATATGGTACCAGAGACTGAACCGGGACCTCTAGCATAAAAAGCATTTGCTCAGTCCCAATCTTTTTCATATTTATTATATACTTATGTCTGTGAGTATACACAGTTTATATATTTCATGTTCTTGTGGCTGTCAACATGCCACCTTCAAACTCTTTCTGAATGTGGAGTTCCCCGTGTAATAATTTTGTCTACATGCTTGCCACCTCCATCCTCATCATCCTGTATGTTGGATGAGCTTGCTGGGCACAGGTACTGTGCTAGGTGCTTTGGGATGTCCCATGCCCACCATAATACTGTGAAGTAGGTAGCATTATCTCTTCCATTTTATAGGTAAGGAAAATGACTGAAAGAGGTTAGTTCACCAACATTGCAATTACTACTTTAACTCAGCTTTGCCTATCAAAGCCATTATTTGATTCAACTAATAAATCAGTATTTTGTTTTTCCAGCCACACTTAGTGATATCTTGGGGGCTATCCTGGTTGTATGTTTGGTAGTCTTTCTCCGTAGATTGGAAGACCATGCAGTGAAAGGGATGAAACCAGGGCCAGTAGCATACAGACAAGCGCCTAAACCCTTGTGCTATCTTTCCAGAACATTAAGGCTATTTTTTATTTTCAGAGGGGGGTTGTTAGGGTCACACTCAGCTATGTTTAGGATTTATTCCTAGCGTTGGACTCAAATATCTCTCTTGGAGGTGTTCAGAGAACCATTTCTGGACGCTACAGTTCTCTGTAACACCCCCCCAATTCTGTTGTCATTGCGTGCCAGCACCCCAGACAACTTACAATGAACCGGGCACTTGCTCCTCTTCCAGTAACACGTAATAGAAATAGGCACTGGGTAGAATCTGGAGTAGGCGTGAGAGACGAACTATCTCTCCTCTAAACCACCAGGCTGCTCCTGTCTTTGTGAGGGCCCAGATTCAGATTAAGACTGCAAGTCCCTCCCCTCTCCTAGTCACAGTCGCATTCATCAAGGAACCTCATCTGAGGGCCTCAATCCCTAGTGAGACTAGAAAGTCTTACCAAGCACGGGTACTATGCTAGGTACTTTGGGTGCTAGGTGCTAGGTACATCAAAGCTTGAAAAATGGAAATTCTGGGTTTTTAGAATTGAGCTCAGCCCTGAGAGGTATAGTAACAGACAAGGGAGTCAGGAAAGAGGAGTCAGCGTCCACCAATGTATGTCAATTTCCATCTGTCTAAAGGACGGGCTGGAACGATAGCACAGCGGTAGGGCGTTTGCCTTGCATGCAGCCAACACGGCTGACCCGAGTTCGATTCCTCTGCCCCTCTCGGAGAGCCCGGCAAGCTACCGAGAGTATCTCGCCCGCATGGCAGAGCCTGGCAAGCCACCTGTGACGTATTCGATATGCCAAACACAGTAACAACAAGTCTCCAGTGGAGACGTTACTGGGCCCGCTCGAGAAAATCGACGAACAACGGGAGGGCCTTTACCTTTTTTAAAGGACTTGCAGATGCAAATCGGAAACCAGTATCTCTTTCCCCTCCGAAACAGTCTACAAAATAATACACCATATCAGAATCAATGGGAGGCTAAGTGGGGAATTCTGATGGTTAGGGAAACAGTATTAACATGTACCTACCAGGCATGGTGGAGGCACTTAACAGGCCTTAGTACATAACTTCCCTCTGACAGTAGGTGTGGAGATCTGGGGCAGAACCCCGACAGTTGTAGGCAAAGGCCTCTCATTTAGAAGCCAGAAGGTCCAAAATAAAGATATAGTTAGTATATAAACTCTGCTGTAAACAGCTCTTACGTTCTGATTCACATCAGTCTACTCCTTTCTCCGGGAATATTCACACTTACTAGGGAGACAAGCTGGGGCAACAAACATTCTTGAACATTCTACAAAGGTCAAGGCCTTGGAAAAGATAGGGGAAAGGACAGGACCTTTGTAGGAAGGAATCTTTGTACTGGTCTTTGCGTACCTCAGTGGGACAGAGGACTGCTGAGCAGTGGTGGATCAGGGGCCATCTGAGAGGGGATCACAACCCACTACAAGTTTATAAACTGGAATGACTCACCTAGAACCCACTAGTGCGTTGACAAGAAGGACACTAAATGGGCAATCCAGGACACCATTCACCTTTGCTCTACCCCCATCCCAACACCTTGGACAATACAACAAAAGCTTATACTGAGCATTTTCTAATTTGGTCCACCACAAATTCCTCCATCCTTCCTGGCCCACCTCATGTGCTCTCGGTAGGGATCTGTCTTCTGAACAGATATAAAAATTTGCACCTCCTTCCATAGCATTAAGGCTTTTAAAAGAAATCCATCTTAATGTCCTCAGTTTGGATCAGGAGAATAAAATATTGCTCATTGTAAATAACTCAAACAGTAATGGCAAGATTTTTGCAAATGCCTTGTACTCCTTTCATGATTTTAAATTGCTTAGGGACAATATGTTTTATCTTATCTGCATATCCCCCCCAAGTATGCCCACTGTAGTTTCAGAATGTTTGCCCCAGGTCTAGTTCACAGTAAGAATTAAGTAAATATTTATATAAGTGGATGAGTTATGTTTAGGACTTTTATACCTGAACTGATTTAGAGCTGATTTCTAAAACTTATGTGAGATTTATGGTTGGTGATGGTGATGTTATTTCCATGTCTTTATTCCTAATATAATATTGCTTTTTAAAATATTACTAATAAAATATTATTTTGTTGCTAAATTAATGAAATGCTAATGCTCTCTTGAAGTGTGAAACAAATCCACCTCTGTTCAAGTCATTGCTAGAAATTCGACAACCTCTATCGTCAAGCCTCTTTAGAGATGAATTATTTAATTCTTGCTGAGAACATTTCAGTATTTCAGGTTGCTCACCTTCCAAAGTTCCTCAGGTATCTGCAAGAATTTGTGAGTTAAAATATTCCTGGGTTATAGGTCTTAACTTCGTTGAAAATTGACTGCACATTTTTATCATTAAATCATGAGCATCTTAGATGACTACCCTATTTCTGCTGAAGGCATGTTTCTTATTAGGCTAAAGCTTTTCAGTCTGTACAATTAATGGTTCATAGCACACTAGGGAACATTTATTAATTTTCATTTTACTTGTTTTGGAAGGTTATGAGGGTTAAGGGCTCTAAGTTGGAGTTATTGAAATTTTAAAAGGTGTAAATAGGTAAATATTATGGTTCCAGGAAAAGTGAGACATTTTTCCTTTAAGTATGTGATTAATATTACTAATAAAAATGTCATCAGGCTTCCCTGCTGCAGTAAGAAAGACATTTTGCGTGTGTGTGTGTGTGTGTGTGTGTGTATGTGTGTGTGTTTCTCTCCAGATCTAAGAGGTATTTGCAGAGAAAGAGAAGTACCTTGAAAAATAGATTCTTAATGTCTTGTTAGGATTCTGTAACTCAAAATAAAAATAGTATCTTCCACAACACACTTGCTAAGAATTTTTCATGCAAACACATGCTATCTAAGATGCAAGTTTACATGTGATGTCTAAGATACAAGTTTATTTTCCCATGTCAGATCTGGTAAAAAGGAATGTTATACATGTTACTAATCTCTTATAGAAGGGCTTAATGTCTCCTGGGTGAAATACAGCAATCTTCATACACTTTCCTCTAAGAAACCTTTTTTGGTCTCATTTTGAGTGAATTATTCATAACAAACAATACAAAATAAATTATTTTGGTTTTGCTTTGGGGACAGGGTTTGGGGTTTGGGATGGAAATATGGTGATGGAAATGTATAATGGTGGTGGGATTAGTATTTGAATATTAAATGTAATCAAATATTGTGAACAACTTTATAAAACAAAATAAAAAAGAATGTTATTCTTGGTGAAGGCTGAATCCTTCTCAAGCTTCTGCAAAGAGTTTTCTTATTTTAACTTAGTTTCACAAATGAATTGATCTCCATGTAATTTCCTTAACACTAGCTAAAGAACATGGCAATGAGTAAAAGACCTTATTTGGGAATATATCACACACTGTAAAAAACTACGCACGCAGAAGGTTGTGTGTTCACGGGCTCTCTGGACGGCTCTATCTCACCGCCCACCGCATTCGGTGCCCTAGAGCCGCAGTGTGTGGCCTGCATCGGGACGGCTGTTGGCCAAGGGCAGATGAAGGAAGAGACGAGGGCCAGGCTGGTTGATCTTAGTGGCAGTTTATTACAAGGAAGTTTATCCCATAGAAGAACCTTATGTTATGGAGGGCCTAGGTTCTCTCAAGCACACGTTCCCCTAGCTAGTCTCCCGGTGGTCCATCTTTCAGCCCTGCTCTCTCCTTCTCCAGCTCCCTTCTAGTCTGGGCCAACACTCCACCCAGTCAGGTAGCCAAATCAACATAAGAAAGTCCTTCCTGACTGCCCAAGGGCAAGATACCTCTTAAGGTGTTTTTCTCTTTTCCTCAGTCCAATAAACTATCAACTATTCCTGAGGTTATGCAGGAAGGACAGAACAGTGTTATCCTACAACACACTACTTTTTTTTTTTAAAGTTAACCATACAATGCGTTTATTATTATTTTTTTAATTTTTATTAGTGAGACACCATGAGGTACAGTTGTAGACTTACAAATTTTTTGTCACACACTACTTTTTAACCAGTTTAATAAGTATATTATAATCAGATATAATTCACACACCACCCTCATTCCTTCTTTATTTTTTTTTCCCTTTTTGGGTCACACCCAGAGATGCACAGGGGTTACTCCTGGCTTTGCACTCAGGAATTACTCCTGGCAGTGCTCGAGGAACCGTATGGAATGCTAAAAATCGAACCCAGGTCAGCTGCGTGCCAAGCAAACGCCCTACCCGCTGTGCTATTGCTCCAGCCCCACATTGCTTCTTTAAAGCACCCATTCAATGGCTTATACTTTACAAAATTGGGTAATCACTACTACATTTTCACGTCACCCCCAAAAGGATTCTGTGACCATAAACTCTCCATTCTTTCTGCCTTCCCCCAGGCAACCACAAATCTACTTTCTGTCCCTGTGGATTAGCAGCACTTTTAAGAAACACATTTTAATAATCCAATACTGTGGGTTATTTTATGATATTACTAAGGCTGATATGTTCAATACAACACACAGGTAAAGGGAACTTTATGGTATTTCCTTGACATTTTAAAATGAAGCATCCAGGAGCTGGAGAGCTAACAGTGGGTAGGGCGTTTGCCTTGCACGTGGCCAACGCGGGTTCGATTCCCAGCATCCCATATGGTCCCCTGAGCACCGCCAGCAGTAACTCCTGAGTGCAGAGCCAGGAGTAACCCCTGTGCATCGCCAGGTGTGACCCCAAAAAAGCAAAAAATAAATAAAAATTAAAAATAAATTTAAAAAAATGAAGCATCCAGTTTGCAATCATTTCAAATTCATTGGTCAATTACAGTGGTGTTGCCTATGCGTCCGCTGCTCATCTGGTACTTTGGCCCTCTAAGAATCCTGGATACTCCCACACAAACGCTTATACATTAAGTTGGTGACTAACTGGTTAGCATGAAGCCCACTCAAAGTGCACTATCTTTAGCAACTACACTGCTCTTCCAACTCATTCACCAGTTCCTTCTACTCCCCCAGAATCACCCCCACACACAAGCACACAGAAAATTGTGATTAATGCAGGGGAAGACAGGGAAGGTGTAATGATAACCAGAAGTAGCAATACATGACCAGTGCTGATATTTTCTTATGCACACCAGAGAATATTTGGCAGCTTATTTTATTTTCAAATGACTAATTTCTAAATAAAAATAGAAGTCCAAACATTCTCTAGAGGTTGAAATTGCTAACCCACAAGGTAGAAACTGTATAAAATAGTGCTCCGGGGGCAGCTTGCTTCTACAGGCTTTACTCCTAGCCTTATCAGAAAAACTGAAGGTGATTCATTTCTTTACTCCTCCATATCTCATATATTTATTGAGTGAAGACAATGTAAAGGACACTTGCAAGTAATAATGACGCTTAAATCCAGTTTCCTTACAAAGTATTGTCCAAACTCAGAACATAGAAGTGTGGGCTGTTTGCTTCCAGGAAAAAAGCTCAACAAATCATGCAGATTTTCTTTTTTCTTCAATCTAGCAGCTTGGATTTTGCAGGAAAATTCAACATAATTGGCAAATACCCATCTTTGTAGGTGAATTAGGCCTTTGCTGACAGATAACCTATTTCTTCTAAAATTCAACAGACTCTTGGAAAATCTTATTCCATACCATCTTTTGAATATGTCATTTGCCATTTATATTTGATGGCCTTAAGCAAAAGAAAAAAGTTACAGAAAGGTATTAATGCAAGTAGAAAATAAAGCTTGCATTCTATAAATCTATAGCCGCTTACAGTAATCATTAAAGCATGCAAAAGTCTTTCATGTATTCAAAAATATGCAGGGCACAGAATGTCTGCTAAGGTGCATGACAAGTCAGAGTTAAATATATATTAATAAATGAATTAGCTTCATAAATAATAGCCATAATGACATTTTAGGAGACAATAAGTCTGAGGATTGTCAGAAAACGGTTGAGGTATGAGCTTCACGTCTCAGTGATTCTTCAAAATGAATAGGCTTTGCGAGATAGTTCAGACCCGCGACCAGCCTATTTCCTTGAATAATTTACTTGTTGTCAATTTGTACAGCCACATTACACATGCAAATTGTGCTGCCTGTGCAAACACCACTTGGAGATGATAAAAACAAATTTACGAAGGCTATAGAAGAAGGATTTATTTCACTTTCTCACCCAGGTCAAGCAATACATGTATCTGACGATTGTGTGTACCCAATTTTGTTGTAATTATATCAGCAAATTATTCCTTATAATCTTATTATTTTTAGCAGTCTCCTTGTGCTTGGGATAATTAGCTTTCTTCACTCAGTGTAAAAACAATTCAACTTGCCAGCCAGGCAGGGCATAGCTCCATTATCTGTTTGGGGTTTAAATTTATTCCCTATATTCTTGGACACTTTGTGTAAATTAAAAATTTCATAGTCCCTAATACTGTACACGCTGTTCATTCAGTGATGAATTAAGGCCCCTAAACCTCTCCGTTTGCTATTAGATATCTCACCCACTTTATATGTTAATCTGTGCTAATGAATTCCACAACCCCTAGCCACAGCGAGATGACTAAAATTATTACCACTTACAGAGATATGCCTTTTTCATTTAAAGTTCAATTCAAATTGCTCCCATAAACAGTCTGCCACACAAAGATACCTCCTATAAAGGAGAGTTACTTACCTATAAGTAGACTTCTCTGAAGGTAGAATTATCTGGGGATGCACATTCCTAGGTCATGTGCCCTGGGTCCCAGAGTGGGGGAGAGAATTCACAGATGATAGGTCCGACTTCCTTTCCTGGGGGCTCTTCATTAGCACGGAGGCCCCAATTCCTCTGGGTTATTGGGGCCACACCCCTTCACACCATCAATCCCCTCTTACAGCCGGGCCCCAGAGGAAGTTGTAAGACTGACACTGCCCAGGAGAGAGAAATCACTAGTGACCAAAACTACTGCCAGAGATTAAGAACGGCATTGCTTGTCTCAAAAGAGGGTACCTGGAAGATAATATGCCTAGTAACTGAAAAACAATCTAAGCATCTTTTCCTTTTTAACTCATGTAATTTCGAATTTGAAATCCGCATTTTCTTTTTATATAAATAGCATTTTGGTGGCAGAAGCAAGGCATCTTTTTAGAGAAGAAATTAAAGATGCAGTTAAAGCACAGAAGTCACACATAGGCCCACCCATGGTTCCACAGCGCCCAGAGCCATTGTCAGTGTCTTGTGTCTGTTTTTACAGACTGTTTTTCTACTTACCTCTGCTCTTAAGAAGGTTCCAGAATCGCTAATTGCTTTACGTCCTTCTTCTACCCATTCCAACCAGAGGTTCTAGGGCAGGGGGCCTGTCCCTTTGCCCTGATGTCTCTGATGTATTTTATTTTTGAGATAAATTTACTGACTGTCCAGAATCTGGGAACTCCCAGAGTTCCAGGCACTGAGTCCTTCGACCCTCTATCCTCCACAAACCATTTCTGCAAGTTCTAGACCTGCTGTGTTAGCCTTGACTTACTCTCGGTATATACTCCTTCCCAGTGGTTTTCAGTCACTGGTCCAGTTCTGCCAGTCTGCAGGTGCAGAAAGGCTGAAGCCCACGCTATCCTGCTTTGGTTATAAGTGCCGAACCATGGACAAGCACGCAGGACAAGTGATGGTCCTCAGGTGTAAACACGTTGAAGAGTTCTGCTCTCTACCACCTTCCAGAAAAGCCTTCCATAATTTCCCCAGGCCCCAGCATGCCCGAGGGCCGCCTTAGGTACACACATGCCTGCTTCACATTCGTGGCTGCCTCTGCCCTTGATCTTCACAATATCCTCAGACACAAACAGAGCACTTGATGTTATTCCTGTGTCATGCAAAGAATATTTAAGGCTTGGGAAGTTACGCGACCCTTCAGGGAGGAGAAGAATCGGACCCAAGTCTGACTGCGAAAGCGAAGGGTTCTCCGTGTTGTTTCCTGCCAATAACTGTCCTGGTGGACTTTAGAGCTAGGGCACTTGGTAGGGTTTCATTGTTTCTCCATGAAGACAGATCATTTCCCAGAGGAAACATTAGAAATTCAGAACCTTCAGGGCTGGAGAGATAGTAAAGTGGGTAGGGTGTTTGCCTTGCACTAGGCCCACCCAGTTTCTATCCCAGCACTTAATATGGTCTTCTAAGGCTCCCATGAGTGATTGCTGGTTGCAGAGCCAAAAGTAAGCCCTGACTATTTCCAAAGGTGGGCCGAAAACCAAAACAAGAGAGAGAGAAAGAAGGAAGGAAAGAAGGGAGAGGGAGGGAGGGAGGGAGGGAGGGAGGGAGGGAGGGAGGGAGGAAGGAAGGAAGAAAAGAAGGAAGGAAGGGAGGAAGGAAGGTGGGTGGGCAGGAGGGAAGGACGGAAGGAAGAAAGAAAAAGAAAAGAAATTCAGAGCTTCATATATTATTTTATTTTGACATTTTGATATTTTTAAATTATTTATTACCTTGAGAAGACTATTTATGTGAAGCAAATATTTTGCACAGGAGACTTTACAGCAATCTACCTTTTATAGTGTCCCATGTTTAAATGTCCAAACAAGTGTTCAGGAATAAGGGTTTTCAGGTCACAGTTCAGAAAATGTAGAGAGGACGGGAGAGATGATACAGCCAGTAAGGCGCTTGCCTTGCAAGCAGTGGACCCAGTTCAGTTCCCCAGCACTGCATGTCCCTGCTCCCCACCAGGAGTGATGCTGAGCACCACCAGGTACAGTTTGAAAACCAAAAGTGAAAAAGCGAATGCAAGAAGGCTGGGGAGGTACCGCAGTTAGGGCTTATGCCGAGCAGATGCTGGACCTGGTTCCATCCTGTGCCACTACATGTTTCACTGGGCATGGCTGGGCCTTACCCGCTAGCCCCCAGAGCGTGGCAGGTCCTGAGCAGCTCTATACCCCGGACTCTTGCTTTGAAGTGCAGGTGGTTGACTGAGAATCACTGGTGGGGCTCCCAGGCTTCTTGAGCACTGTATGGGAGACCTTCAGAGATGAACTGAATTTAATACCACCCCAGAGGCTGAGCACCCCACACTATGCCAATCACCCGCATCCATTTGCTCTTTGCTTTTGGTCTCCTCCTCCTCCTCCTCCTCCTCCTCCTCCTCCTCCTCCTCCTCCTCCTCCTCCTCTCTACCCTCACAAGGAACCTGTAAGATGGCAGAGCATATACAGGGCATTCAGTCCTTTTCTACTTGCAACCCGGGTATATAAAATAAATATACAAACCCAACATTTACTCATAACAAATCATTAAGAAAGTTTGTCGTTAAGAAACTGATTAAAACTCATCAAGATTTTTTTTTTTAAAGTTGTAGACTCCATAGAGGGTTGCAATGTAGCCCTTAAGCCATATAAATCATTTGAAAGGCTTGGTTTTCACATTTGAAGTGTCACAAAAGGGTGAGAGGGTGTGCAGCCTGCAAAGAACCTGCCTCAAGGGTTTTCAGAGCCACATGTGCAGTCTTTGGTGTTCTTTTATGAGAAACAAACTAACAAACAAAAACCACAACAACGGGAAGGGGAAGGGTCTTCCTTAGTTTCTTGGGGAACGCAGTCTGTACATGCAATTGCCTCAGTTCTGTTTATGAACCTCCAGGGGTAGTTTGTTTCCAGTAAGATCACACCCAGGAAGGGGGGCACAATCGTGTCTATTATAATAATCTCAGAGTGGGATTCTGAGCCATGCTTAGCTGTACCCTTTCCCTCCCTGCACCGGGGCTGGCCCTGCACTCTGCTTCCTCTGTGGCCTTGCCAGTCCTCCTTGCCCTTGCTAAAACCTGAAATCAGTTGGTCACTTCATCACAATGCAAAGCAGTTCATAATAAATTGACCTGTGTTTTCAAGGATATAGAGATCAGGTAGGCATATTCAGTAATGATTTGGTTATGTGACTGAGATAAAAGTTTTTGGTGGCTGAAGATCTGTTGAACGTGCTGCAGAAGACCTGGGGGTCTTTCCTGATTCATGTGACAATGCATGTGCGCGTGCATATGTGTGTGTGTGTGTGTGTGTGTGTGTGGTTTTCTTGCGTATGAAATGATAACATAGTAATCTCATTCATATGATCACTATGAGAGTTAAATTAGCTAATATGTTGAAGAGTGACTCAGAACTGACATGTAGGAAAAAAATAACTTCAGTTCTCTGGTGGTTTTCTGTCCTTCCTTCAAGAAGAAGGAATGCATCAGAGAAAAAGCACATGGAATTGGGATTAGGCAACAGGTGGTCCTGGGCTCAGACCCTGATCTGCCATGTTCATGCTGTAGGATGGGGCAGGGCGGTGGGGGCCCCCTGTCATTCTGAGCTTTCCCTTTCTTTAGAATAAAATTGTGATACTAAAGAAACAGTATGTCTGTGGCCAAGAATTCTTATCAGAACTCGATTGTACTATTATTTTGATTTTGGACTTCCAGCCTATAGAACTGTGGCCAAGAACTCTTATCAGAACTTGATTATACTAATATTTTGAATTTGGACTTCCAGACTGTAGAACTGTGTGCAATAAATTTTCTCTGTTTATTTGGGAAAAAAAAGGAATCCCATCTTTTCATGAAAAATGGAGGTAATGCAGGTATTAAGCTTAGCAAGGTGTTTTGCACCTACCAGACACACATTAATGAACTACTGTTAGTGAAAATAAAGGCAAAAGACGTACACGTTTGAAGCCAACAGTATGGTATTTTAAATGTTAAATTGCCTTGTACAGTCATCTAACTGAATATGATTGTCAGCTTGCTTATGTTGAAAGTGATTTCAGACTGGTGAAACTTAAGCGCCATTTTCTTTATGGGGTATTTTTCCACTATCCCAAACCAAACCAATGTAGACAGTGCCCTGATTTACAGAACTTTGTTATCACACTTTTTTTCACTTTATCACGATGTGAAAGCAATAGCTATTCAGTAGAATCCATACTTTGAATTTGGAATTAGAGCGTTCCATTTTTTTCACTTAGAGTGTTTAATAAGATACAGGAACCATTCAGTTCCAGTATAAAGCAGGCTTTGTGTTAGAGGATTTTGTCCTACTGTAGGCTAATGTAAGTATTTCAAGTATGTTTAAGATAGACTAGACTAAGCTATAATATTTGGAATGCTAGTTGTATTTTCACATTTTGATATTTCAATACAATGGGTTTCTCTATTCCATCACAAATTGAGAATGAGTTATACTATTATTTGATGAAAACATTCCAGTAAAGTAATAAAGAGGTGTTCAAGGCTTGGGGCTGAAGTGCAGGCCTTGCATGGAAATTATGAGGCTTGATTTTGATTCCCAGCAACAAATATCCTGCCTGTCCTCTGCCCTTAGCATTGGCATATATGACTCTGGTAACCTTGAGCACTTCTGGACTGAGCAGCAATGAATCCAGGCGTCTTCACAGGGCTAAGAATAGCAGAAATGGCCACCACACCTGCCCAGCTCTGTTTTGGGTAGCTACTGTAAAAAGTTTAAGACTATACTAAAATACAGTTAGTCAGATAATTTCCTTTATATTGGTGAAAAGAAATGTGAGGTATCAATGATAGCAAGGAAGGAAGGAAAGAAGGAAGGAAGGAAGGAAGGAAGGAAGGAAAGAAGGAAGGAAGGAAGGAAGGAAGGAAGGAAGGAAGGAAGGAAGGAAGGAAGAAAGAAAGAAAGAAAAGAAAATTATAGACCAGAGAGATAACAAAGGTTAAGGCATATCCTTGCATGCATGCAAACAGCTGTGTGTTTGAATCCTGTCATAGAATATTTTCTCTTGAGAACAGAGCCAGTTGTAGCTCTGACCATAGAGCCAGGAGTGGTCCCTGAGCACCACCAGGAGTACCCCTTCAAACAAAGTAGAAAGGTCCCCCCAATTGCACCTGAGACTACTACACCCTCTGAATTGTAGCAATACCCCCAGGCAGTGATATGACTCACTTTGGGAAACACTGATGGAATAAATGCAAGTTAAAATGAAAAACACTAACATCCATCACCACCAAAAGATTCCAGGAAAGACAAGAGATATTTCCGAATATCTTCACCTGTCTGGTGTAGATAGACTTACCCTTCCAATCAGAGCTGGGTAAGCTCCTTTATGATTAGCCTGTGTCTGATAACAACCTGTCCCCAGATCCTTGCTGGAAAAAGCAAAATCTCAACTTGAAGGCAGAGGAGAGTGAACCACAGTAGTTCGTACTGGAGTGGTGAGATAGTTGGAAGAAGAGGCCGCATGAGTGTTTGCCATTTATCCTGGTCAGTACTGTGTAGGGTGGTTATTAACCAGATAGAATCCGAACCTCACTTGGAAGAGTTTGAGTTATCAATGTTGCTGGAAAGTGAAGGAAATCTTGAAAAGAGAGATAGGGAGAATGAATGCATTGACCTCTAGATGATCTTTGAGCTTTGAAAGTTGGAGGCAGATGACAAGCAATCCAACTAAGGCTAAAATACTGAATTTGAGATGTACTACCTGCCTTCATCACAGGGAGCGACAAAGCTTGTTCTTCAGGCTTGGTCAAGTTAACTGCCTGCTTTTAAAAAAATTCTTTTGAGGACTATAAAAGAATTTAGGGGTTCTAAAACACACCAGTCAGAATTTCCTGTTAAAGCTTGTATGTGTTACATTTATCTGACAGGATAAATTTATGACAATGTAGCCCATTGTCAGATAATGAAGTAGGAAAACAGGAAGCATTTTCAAGAGAAAATAACATCAGTGGAGACACCAGATGACTTCAAGTTTGCAATTGAAAGGTAAGAATTTTAAAACAGCAACGCTTAAGGAACTGAAAGAAAAATATATATTAATTTATTTAAATGATAGAAAACCTCAGACAAGAGGGAAAAAACCAATGAAGTGGAAGTAGATAGGAATTGTAGATCTGAACAATAAACTATTTAAAAAGATACTTCCTAGCTTAGCAACACCACAGATAACAATTAGAATGTTGAAGATACACCGATACACCTTTGCAAATGAGATTATCTGATGAACAGAGGGAAATTTTGTAATAAATTATAAGAGCCTCAGCGTCTCATAACCAATATCAAAATATGGATATCCTATCCTTCAAGAAAATGAATGAAAGAACAGACTAGAAAAACATTTGATAAAATGTCTGAAAATTTCCCCTAATTTTGTTAAAAACATACATTTTCAAGTTTAAGATGGTCTGAGAACTTCAAGCAAAGCATACAAATATGAACTGCACACATAGAAACATATAAAGTTGCTAAAAATAAAAAAATGAGACAATCCGCAAGTACTGAGGGAAAAGATGACATGTTATGTTCCTATGGAACATCTTGAAGAACCTTCACCATTTTATGAGAAACAACAAATGTTAAAAGACAGTAGAATAGCTTTAAAATGATGGAAGAAAAAATCCATCAACCTAGAATTCTATGTCCTCCAAAAATATCCTTCGAGAATAAAAGAATTTCACTTATATATTATTTAGAAGGCCGGAAAGAACATATTTCACACTCAAAAAAAATTTCTGTGGAGGCTGCTTGCACGTGGCCAACCCAGGTTCGATTCCCAGCATCCCATATGGTCCCCCGAGCACTGCCAGGAGTAATACCTGAGTGCATGAACCAGGAGTAACCCCTGTGCATCGCCGGGTGTGACCCAAAAAAGCAAAAAAAAAATTCTGTGTATGTGAAAATATTAATATTTTTATTTAATTATCACAATGCTTTGTTTATAGAATAAGTGGCTGAAAATTCAGGGGATGAAACTCATGAGAGAGGGATGAGAGATTGGCTCCCATATAAAAGCACAGAATAAAGGAACAAAGAAGATACAGAACAAATAGAAATGAACTTGAAAGGTGGTAGATTTTAATCTGACGTGAATAATTTATTAAATGTAAATATTCTAGATGTAATAATTAAAAGATAGAAAATCACAGGATTAAAAGGCAAGGTCCAAGTATATATTAATTTACAAGAAACATGCTTCAAATGTAAATGCATAGCTCTTTTAAGAATACAAAATAATGAAAAAGATGCCATATAAGTACTAATTAAAAAGATAGAGTGGTTATATTAATATCAAGCAAAGTAGATTTCGGAATCAGGAATATGACCAAAGCCAACAATGGTTATCATATAATGCCATCAAAGGTAATTCATAAAGAAATCAAGAAACTCTATCTATGCACCAAAAAATACTGCAAAGATTTGAAGCAAAGTGAAGTAAAGGAAAGGAGAAGTTATCCACAATAATAATTGGAGATGTCAACATTTCTTGATCAATAACCGATTAGACAAGTAGACAGAAAATCATCAAGAAAATTGAAATTACAAACAATACTATCAACCACCTTGATCTGACATTTATATAGCAAACCACAGAATAGAAAAATCCACTTTTCAAAGTTTATGATTAAGAGTATCTCTCTTTCTCTCTCTCTCTCTCTCTCTCTCTCTCTCTCTGTCTGTGTGTGTGTGTGTACTTATGTACGTTTCTGGAAATCGAATTCAGGGTCTAACACATGCAAGACATGGGCTCTACCACTGAGTCACATCCCTGACAGATCAAAATTTAAGCAATTTTATATCTATTTAATAGCAATGAATAATTGGAAATTAAAATTAAATCCATTGTGACTTATAATGGGCTGAAGTGATAGCACAGTGGGTAGGGTGTTTGCTTTGCATGCGCCCGACCCGGGTTTGATTCCTCTGTCCCTCTTGGAGAGCCTGACAAGCTACCGAGAGTATCCCACCCACACAGCAGAGCCTGGCAAGCTCCCAGTGGCGAATTCCATATGCCAAAAACAGTAGCAACAAGTCTCACAATGGAGATGTTAATGGTGCCCACTCGAGCAAATCGATGAATGAGAGGACAGTGCTCCAGTGACTTATAATAAAGGGCAAAACTATAAGTAGGCAAAAATTTTTAAATTGTTTATAGCCTACATGTTGAAACACTGCAAAATGTTCATGAGAGAGCTAAAGAAAATCTAAATAAATCGGGAGAGAAACTGCTCATGGGATTGAAGTTTAATAATGTTGACACCAATTTTCTCCAGACTCATCTATAAATTCAGTGTATTCCCAGTCAAAATCTTGCAAAAGCATTTTATTATAGAATTCCATGGTAATCTAATTTTAAAATTATAAAGTAAAGGCCCTCCCGTTGATCATCGATTTGCTCGAGCAGGCCCAGTAACGTCTCCATTGGAGACTTTGTTGTTACTGTGTTTGGCATATCGAACACATCACGGGTAGCTTGCCAGGCTCTGCCATGTGGGCGAGATACTCTCCGTAGCTTGCCGGGCTCTCCGAGAGGGATGGAGGAATCGAACTCGGGTCAGCCATGTTGGCTGCGTGCAAGGCAAACGCCCTACCGCTGTGCTATCGCTCCAGCCATAGGAAAAAGTATTGGAAATGGAGTCTAATCGAGGCTTCCATCTAGCAAATCAGAAATGAGTGAAGAGGTTTCTCCTTGTGGGGTCTGATGACTGATCACGCAGAACAGGGGATGGAAAAAGAGACACATTTAATTCTTGGAACCACACATTCAGCTACCACTGAATGCATGTTCCCCTACTCACACACAGCAGTGATGACATATGTACTTGATTGCATTGTCTTAGTGTTATCAGGGTATTGATCTTAGTAGTGGTTGTGGATAACAGTGGAAGGCAGGTGAGCTCGGAGTCCAGGAAAACTTCCCTCCCCTGGTCCTGCTCCTTATTAGCTGAATGACCCTGGGCAAATTATTTTAACTTTTGAAAATGGATACAGAAGTAATTATGTCATCTTCTTATGAAAAATTCGATGCAAAAATGCCCAGCAAACAGAGTGGTCCAATAAAACTCCACTTCTTCCTCTTTTCCTATACACAGCCTCTTGGATTGGAAGAATTTAAAAGGATTAGATATGATCAACCTTTTAGAAATCATTTTTGTTGCAATGTGCTGTATTATAGAAACTTTTCTTTCAAAACTTTTCTTTCAAAATTATGTTAACTCTTGTTTCATAATTAGTTCATATAGGCTGGAGCGATAGTACAGCGGGTAGGGCGTTTGCCTTACAAGCGGCCAACATGGCCGACCCGAGTTCGATTCCTCCGCTCCTCTCAGAGAGCCCGGCAAGCTACTGAGAGTATTCGATATGCCAGACACAGTAACAACAAAGTCTCCAATGGAGACGTTACTGGGCCCGCTCGAGCAAATCGACGATCAACGGGAGGGCCTTTACCTTTACCTAGTCTGGGAAGACACATGTTCTATGAATGTTCAATTTGAAAATTAAAAAAATAAATTCAGATTGACTAATTGTGTTTGCATAGTTATGAAGAATAAAAAAAAGGGGGTGGAGAATGGGCACTGGTGAAGGTACAGGTGTTTCATTGTATGACTGAGACTTAAGCCCAAAAGCTTTGTAACTGCTCTCACGGTGATTCAATAAATAAAATTATAAAAAATAGAAAAGTAAAGTTGAGTTCATGCCCAATTCAATCAGCTAATCAGTGGCTGAATAGATAGCAGTCCTCCTACATAAAAATAAAATAAAATAATTAAAAAATACAGTTCCTCGGTCAGAATTCTCTTGTTTCTATTCCTTTTGCACTAAGTCACTAAACCATTTTTTTTTCGTTTTTTTATGTAGGAGTACTGCTATTTATTCAGCCACTGATTAGCTGATTAAATTGGGCATGCACTCCATCTTACTTTTTTTCATAATTTTATTTATATATTATTTTTCTTCTTATATTTATTTATTTAAGGGCTGGAGCGATAGCACAGCGGGTAGGGCATTCGCCTTACAAGCGGCCAACATGGCCGACCCGAGTTCGATTCCTCTGCCCCTCTCGGAGAGCCCGGCAAGCTACCGAGAGTATTCGATATGCCAGACACAGTAACAACAAAGTCTCCAATGGAGACGTTACTGGGCCCGCTCGAGCAAATCGACGATCAACGGGAGGGTCTTTTATATTTATTTATTGAATCACTGTGGGAAAAGTTACTAAGCTTTCAGGTTTAAGTCTCGGTCACACAATGATCAAACACCTCTCCCTTCACCAGTACTCATTTTTTCACCACCAAGAACCCCAATATATCCCCCTTCCCACCCCTCCCAATGCCTGTGAGGCAGATGATTTCCACTTAACTATTCTCTACATTGATTGCGTTCATTATTTTGACAAAAGATGCACCATTATTGTTTAGAATTTACCCCCCCCCCCCAACAATCAGAATTGCTGAAAGGTCATTGTGAAATACTTCATTTTCTATAGCTGGTTATGAGAATCATATAATCTCACATGGCCTCAATAGCAGCCTCGTGATTTTGGATTTCTGCAAAGAGCCAGATAATTACGAGATTGGTTTCTGTGCATCTGGTGTTATGGCTGTGCTGGAGAGCCACTCGTGGGGGGCAACTCGTGACCTTGGTAGGGCGCAAAGGACCAGCCGGTACCGCCCCCCTTCCCATGAGACTGCAGTTGCCCTGTCAACACCAGCTCATACCTGGCTTTCTTATAAGCTCTGAGGCGGTGGCCACCTTGCTGCTTGGGGTGGGGGTGGGGGTGGGGGAAGGCAGAAGGGAGCCACAGCCTTTCCCTCCTGGGGAGGCATGGCGCTGTGTAAACCATTTTTCCAATGCAAAGAAAATCTGGCATTTGGTAGAAACAAAAACTATTCTTTATTTTGAGCAAGAAGCATATTTATCATATGTTCAGCAGAGACTGGGGGGGGGGGTTACTAAGGGATTGAGCCATGTATGGTTGTGCTCAGTATGTATTCCCGGCAGAACTTTGAGTCCTATAGGTGGTGCCACGGTTCAACCTGGGTCAGCTGCATGCAAGGCAAGTTTCTTACCTGCTGTACTCTCTCTCTGGCAAGACAACAAAGACTTTTTTCCCCCCCAGCTGAAAAACACTAAAGGGTTTCATTGCATTTTAGGAAATTGTCATCAATCCGAGATTTAGCAACCATCAAAAAACCAACTCCATAATTCAAGCTTTTATAGCATGAGTGCGACTTGTAATCTCTACAATAAGAAAAAAAATTACTAAACAAAAGGGGAAAGTGTTTATAAACCATAGTATTCCTTTGCAAAGAAAGACTGCTTTATGCTTTTAAAAGCGTTTGATAATTTAAATGAAACTTATGTTTGAAATTAGAGCCAGGTGTGACATATTTCAGGCATAATTTACTAGCTGCATCAAGTATTTCATTATGATTTAGTAAAAGGCACCCAACAATTCCATATTTCATAGAAATATCACAAATACAAGGATCTCATTCAGAAATGCAAAGTTTGGCAGGTTTCCAGGACAGGAATTTGCAAGACGAAAGGTAAATTTATTTATTAAAATAAATCAAATGACTGACACTTTCCAGAAAACTGGCAAAACAGTAATATCCCAGTGTAAAGTTTACTTCCAAATTAAAAGAAAAAAATCCAAGATATTTATTATAGGAACCCCAATAATGTCATAGACCATTGGGTCTAGGAAATTTTTGGAAGTCCCCAAGTTATCATTGAGAAATTATTTAGAAAACCTCAAGTTAATATTGAGAAACTTAACTTTAAAATACATGGTTTCGGCGTAGGACTTTCTAAAAACTCTCTTTTGTAAAATCTAGTAATTATGATTTTTGGAGGGCTTATAATGACATTCTTTATCTTTTTCTAGCTTATATGTAGTCAATGATGAGTATTCTTTGACAGAATAACTGTAGAAGCAATCTAGATCGTTCTGAAATCGTTCTGAAACACACTGCTTCCTTCTTACCACATGTGGTTCTCACCCCTCAGTTCTACTTTCCCCAGTCTGGATCCCTCTTGCATCAGCAGCATTTGCCATGGCCTGAATGTTCACATACCTCTAAAATTCATGTGTTGAGCTAAAACCCAGGAAGTCGAGTTGCATTTGGAGGAGGGAGTCTAAGGACTAAGTAAGGGACAGACAACTCATAAGGATAGTGCCCCGATCAGAGAGGATTAGTGTCTTCATAAGATAGTAGACAGTTACTTGGCATTCTCACCCCCTCTGCCCCTAGGCAATCCCTCTGTCCTGTTCTTCCCAAACCTATGCACAAGAAGAGATCATGTCAGCACACGGCAGAATGGCTTTAAGAGATCTCAGAATGAAACCTGCCTATCCGACACCCAGAACTGTAATAAATTTCTGCGGCTTCAGTCATCTGATTTGTGTATTTTGTTATAGTCACCTAAGCATAATACAACCAATGCGACAGTTATTCAATACTTTTATATTCAACCTGTCTTTTACTGCTTAACTTTTCATAAGTTAAGTTTAAATATATTTATACTGAACTATAATGTATTTTTATTATATTGGGAGGGCGCACAGCAGCAGTGCTCAGGGGTTACTCTTGGCTCTGTACTCAGGAATAGCTCCAGGCGGGCTTGGATGCTGGGAATAGAACCCATGTCTGCTATGCAAAGCAAGCCCCCTACCTGCTGTACTATCTTTCTGGCCTCAAACTCTGAAGTATTATTGAGTGCAACGCAAAACTTTTACTTCTTTTTAGAAGACTTCAAAGAAAGTTGTTATTGATAATGTTAATTAACCACAGTTAAGACTGAAAATTATCATAAGCCTACTCACGTCCATGATGCATAAAATACGATGTATGTAATACATCTGCTGTATTATATAATGTATATAATATAAATGCACTGACGCACATTTTCTAATGCAATTGTCACAACGCTAGAAAGCAGGAAAGTCTTGTGTGGGGTTAGTGGGTGGGGAGAGGGGACCGTGAACGGTGGTTGAAGTCACACCCAGAGGTGCTCAGGGCTTGCTCCCGGCTCTGTGCTCAGGGATCAACTCCCGGCTCTGTGCTCAGGGCTCACTGCAGGCTCTGTTCTCTGGGCTCACTCCCGGCTCTGTACACTCCGGCTCTGTGCTCAGGGTTCATTCCCGGCTCTGTGCTCAGGGCTCACTCCCGGCTCTGTGCTCAGGGCTCGCTCCTGGCTCGGTGATCAGGGCTCACTGCAGGCTCAGTGCTCAGGGCTCGCTCCCGGCTCGGTGCTCAGGGCTCACTCCCGGCTCGGTGCTCAGGGCTCACTCCCCGGCTGCTCAGTGCTTGCTCCCGGCTCAGTGCTCAGGGATCACTCCCAGCTCTGTGCTCAGGACTCGCTCCAGGCTCTGTGCTCAGGGCTTACTCCTGCCTCTGTGCTCAGGGCTCACTCCTGGTTCTGTGCTCAGGACTCGCTCCAGGCTCTATGCTCAGGGCTTACTCCTGTCTCTGTGCTCAGGGCTCACTCCCGGCTCTGTGCTCAGGGCTCACTCCTGGTTCTGTGCTCAGGGCTCACTGCAGGCTCTGTGCTTAGGCCTCACTCCTGGAGGGGCTGAAGTGGCGGGGATGGGATCCGGATCCTCTGTGTGCAAGGCAAGTGCCTTGTCCGCTGCAGGATGACCACCACACCGTCCCCCAATCGCCCCCCCCCCCCCCCCCGCTTTCCAAAGAGGGATGTATTAATCTTCTTGCTAGGCACTTTCAGGAAACTTTTCAGGCATTTTCCTATGACAATCGCACTATTCTCTCTTCTGGCGTTTTCTCTGGTTTGCTTTGTCCTTGCCTGCCGCTGCGTCTGTTGGAGCCGGGCCGAGGCCGGCAGGTGCAGGGGGCTGACGAGCCCCCGGAGAGCAGGGTCGGGACCCGCGCGGGCCTGAGAGCGGCTGGGGGTGGGGGAGTAGGGGCTGGGTGGTCGAGAAGGAGAGGAGGCCAGACAGACGAGCGGACATTCCAGGATGGACCGGGGTGGGAGGTGGGTACCGGGTGGAGTGGTGGGGTGGGGAGGGGGTCTGCCGCGAGGCGCGTCTCCGTGCAAGGTCTACACCAGCGCTTTCCTGCTTCCCGGGCGCCGGCGAACGGCAGGGCACGGAGGGAGAACAAAGCCTTTAAGGGGCTGCAGGGCGCGCGGAGAGAAGGGCCCGAGAGAACGGAGGGAAACGCAGCATCCCTCTGGCTCCATCCCTGGAGGCGCCCGGAAGGCGGCCGGTTGCTATAGCGACGCGGCGGCCAGAACGGCGGCGCCCGATTGGCTGCGACGCGCGAGCCAATGAGGAGGCGCGATGTTGGCGGGGTCTTAAGATGGCTGCCGGGCGGCCGGCGACCGACGGGTGAGCGTCGGGGCGATCGCGGGGTCGCCTCTCGGGGCCGGGGAGTTCGGGGGCGCCGGCGCGGGGGCCACGGGAGCCGGGGCACGGCTGGCTCCGTCCAGGGCACGGGCGCGAGGCTACAGCGGAGGCCTGCGGGCCGGAAGGGGCGTCTCGGAGGAGGACGGGGCAGCGAGGGGAGTGTCCGGCGGCCGCAGCCCTGCCTTGCCCTGCCTTGCCCTGCCCTGCCCTGTCCGAGCCCTGGTGGGGACCCCCCGGGCTGGGCAGCGGGTGCAGGTGGGCGCGGCGCCCGCGAGGACCGGTGATCCCGGCCAGAGCCGCCCGCGTGCAACCCCGGTGAGTAGCCCTCCGCGTCCTCCCGGCGCCCTGGCCGGTCCGCCGGGGCCGGGGTCCCGCCCGCTGACCGCCGCGCTTGCAGCAGAACCCGCGTTTGCATGCAAAACAAAACAAAATAAAACAAAACCCAAAAAAGCAAAACCTTTATCCTTAGGAGTGAGCCAGGCTGCGGGTGCGGCTGGTCCCTGACATCCACAGGGGCGTGCGGGGGGTGGCAGTGGGGCGCTCAGCACCCCCTCCCCTTTTATTTTATTTTTTATTTTGTTTTATTTATTTATTTATTTATTTTGAGGAAAGGGAATGCATCATCCACGTCAGCGGGCCGTTTACGTTGCTGCCCAGGTGGCTTGCTCAGAAGTCTGTGCTCTTCCTAGTGGCATTAACCAGTTCCCCAGACCCAGAAACGGACGCGTGTTTCTAAAAAGTTGAGCAGGAGGGCGGTGGGTGAGTGTCCTCCGAGTTAGGGGTTGCATTCCCCTCGGACAAGGCTCCGATTTCTTTGTTGGGGGGAAAGTTTTCTAGCTGAAGACAGATTCTGGAGATTCCACAGCTCTGTTGATGAGACGGAAATTGAAAGTCCAGCGGGTTAGCAATGAGGGTACCTTTACCCAATCAGATGCTCTGATTAAGCACTCTTTGGCTTGTCCTATAAGCAGTTTTGGTTATAAAACAGCCCAGTCTTCCCAGGAAATGTGACATTATTGTCCAGCAGTGACGTTGATGGATGCGATTTCCCAAAGCATCTGACAGAGCTTCCTGCACTTAAGTATTTTTTTTTTTTTAGATTTTTTAAAGCAAATGTTTTTTAATTTTAACGAGTCTCGAATTCCTGGCAGAAATCAGTCATGTCTCCAAAAACATATCAATGAAACCTCTAAGAGTTTGTAGATGAAACCAAAGCGCTCTTATTTTTTTGTAAAATAAGCAGGTCAAGAGGCTAAGCGTTAGCTGTGGGATCTGTGAAAGGGTTTTCAGTAGTTACTCCTAGTGGAGGGGCTTTGAGGAATGGATGGAAAATCAGTGCCTATCCAGATGCTGTCTATAGCTGTGATATGTTGCATTTTGCTTTCTGGTTCTGTTGGCTGCCATCATAACGGGGCTTTTCTTTCCTTTGCTCTGGGCCTTCTTTTTAGGTCTCCTGCCGAACGCGCAAAGCGTTCCTTGAAAGCTATCGGTCTCGGTTGAGAAGAGAAGCCTCATCTCCTGGGCTTTGGGCTTTGCACAGTATTGTCTCTGACTAGGAGAGAATGGGGATGTTCTAGCAAAGATATTTGGACACATACACTTTTAAGATCTGCAAACGAACGTTTTGTAACTGTAGGTCATCGAATTAAGCTGTTCTGTTCTAGCTTCACAGTGCCCACCCAGACCAGTGGCTTGCCCACAGCTATGCGCTTCGGGACGAGAAACTCATCCCTTTGACTATGAAAATAGTTTTTCTTGTTACACCAGCGGTTCTCAATCCTTTCACACCCCAGGGTCCCTTTTATTATAATTTAATATCTCTGCGACTGCTGTATTTTTTTTTTTGGCAAGACTGTGTCCACTTTATTCTTTCCCTTAAAAATAAAGTGTATAAAAATAAGGTCTGTCATGCCCAGTCAGCCTCTGCCAAACAAATCATGTGGTGAGGTATAATGCTCCATTGAGTTTCAGCATCCCCCCCAGAGGGGTGGGGTATTGTTTGAGGAAAAATAAAAAAACATTGGGTTTCTGACTATTGAAATCAGCGTCTTTATTACTGGCTTTATAAAGCTGTAAAAAGCTTAGACCAGGAACTGCTGGACAAGAGCTGCTGGTTGGGATCTTGCTTTTCTGAGGAGCTGCCGTCTGCCCAAGTGTCTTCATAGTTTCTGAGTTTGATTTGCAGGGGCAGAGGAAGTCTAGCATTGCAGGCTAGAAGGATATGTTCATGATGTTTTCAGCTCATAGTAGATTGTTCGAGCTTAGGCCTGGAGATGTATACTGAGTACTATACATTGAGTTTTGTTTTTGTTTTTGTTTTTGGCAGCGAGTGGGGGGGGCAGGATAATTGTGGAAAGAAAGAAACCTTACCTCCACCGAACGGAGAGGCTGTCTGAAGGGAGGAAGAGATTCCGAATCATATACTTCGGGGCTAGAAATGATGACATTAAAAATTATTTACAGGCTGAACAGGGAAAGCTTATGAATTTAGCGCTTGGGTTACTGTATAGATCTGACTACAATAGATATGGAAGTGACAAAATTTCAGCATCTCCTGAGAATGACTGAGTAATTGTTAATATTAAAAGGTGACTCTGGTGTGACCAGGAAATAAAAAGAGCCTCATCCTTCCCAGCACACAAAATAGGACACCAGCAACCCTTAGGAATGTGGGGCTGACACGCCTGCTATGAACAGATCCCGGCGCAAACAAACCCCAAACCAGTCTGAACCAGCACCTCCATCTTAGCCTCTGAGGTGAGCCAGGGCTCTTGTGTGGCCACACTGCTTCCCAGGCTTCCCGGGCCACTGATGAATAGTTTATTGTTATTTTTTTGCTTGTTTTTCCTTCGTCACAGGAGAATGGCAGTCACCAGATTTGGGGATCCAGCTCAGGAATTGAGCTGAAAAACATACGTATCTGTATTATCCCTTTATGGGTTTGGTCCACTTTTTACAAGTTAATTTTTCTCTTTTTCTGTGGCACGCACCGAAAGTGATTGTATACCAGGCCAGAGCACAGGGATGAGAGTTTTATGTTGTGGTTTTTTTTTTATTATTTTAATGTTATTTTTGGTACCGTGATTATTATTATTATTATTATTGATAGTAGCAGGAGTTTCATGAAAACAAAGCAATAACATTCCAATACCACACAGCTATTAAGGGATAGCTGTTAATGCCACACAGTTCTTAATGCCACGTCAATCAGAGCGACAGATGGATGGTTTCAAGGAAGCCCCAGAAGCTAGTCGGAAATGGGAAACTGCTTGTGACTGAAGACCAGGCATGCCCTGGGCACAGCAGCGGCCGCGAGCCACTTTCTGCAGCCAGAGCTAGACCAGCCCTGCCTGGTGGCGGAGGCTGCAGTCAGCATGCCGTTGCATAGATCTTCTGCCTCTCCAATGCCGTGGCTGAAGGCCAGACTTGGCAGGTGCATGCAGCAGGACAGGGGAACTGAGTGCTCTAGAAGGGCCTGACGAAGTTGGGTGCTTCTGCCTGTTTTGTGTCCTGCAAACTTTGAGACATACTAGTACATGGTGGGCATGTGAGGGGTTCGGCGGCCGGGGAAAAGAACTTCGTTTATTTAACATGGAAGTTGAGGAGAGGAAAGAAAGCGATTTCAAGCATAGAACTGTGATTTTTGTAAAGAACATGATCCCCAGTGAAATCTGAAATTGGTTACTCTCCCGAAGTCCTGAAATGTATCCCATAGACCAGTGGCAAAGCTGCGTGGGAGCTAATTATCACCTCTTCCCCTGCTCCTCAGCACGCGAGGCATATTCTAATAATAGCATAGCAAATGTTTTTTCTTCAGTATTGGCATATTTTATATGATGTTCTGTGCACTAACAAAGCATCTCAAGATGCCTCCATTATTCCAACTTGCAGAATCCTCAGGCCAGGTTTTGGGGGCCCCCGGAGCTTAGATGATCTGCGGTCTCCTCTTGACAAGTGGAAATACACGTGGTGAATTGAAAAGACGGTTCAGTCCTTTGGATAAGCCCCTGAGGATGAAGAGCTTCAGGCCCTGTGCTCCTCCTGTTCAGATGCTTCTGATTTTATTCAAAATCAGAATTCAAAGCTCCATCCTGAAAATCAGACCCCAGCCCACAAGTAGGAACTCCATATTAGACTGTGGAGATTAGAAGGTAAATAACTTGTGTCAGTTGCTAAGTGATTATTCCTCAAACATTGGAAACTTCAAAACAAACTAACTTCGGGGACTGCTCCCTGTTGGTCACTCACTGCAGCCCATGGCCACAGAAGCAAGTTGCAAAAGGAACCCAGTGACTTTTATGGTTTTTTTTTTTGCCATTGTCTAAACGCCCAGTGTCAGGGAAGTTCAAAAGTGCATCCTTCACCTTGGTGAGTGAGGGTTGTGGCAAGAGCACTGAGGGATGGGAGTTCGCTCTCTTAATGAGTCTAGTTTTGGTGAGGCTGTTTCCAGGAGGTAGGAGTAAGCCTCTGAGGCTGGACCAGACCTGGGTAGTGGCCCCAGACAGATCTCAGGAGTCCATGATTCAGAGAAGGCAGAAGCTCCGGATCCCTTTGTCTTGGGGGAATGGTCGTGACCTTGGTATTGAACACAATTGGAACCGCAAAAAGTTCAGCCAAAAAGAATTCCACAGACGAATTTCCTCTGTATTGCTCCACATTACTCCAGATTTAATAGTAAATGATGAGTTGTGTAACAGATTCTGGCATGAGTCAAGTTTTGAATGAGCTGGTTCAGGCTCATTATATACACTGAAATAAGCATGTCATGTGGACCAGTGGGGAATGTACTGTTAGCATTTCAGCAAATGATTACAATTCAGATTTCTGAAAACAGTTTTTACTGAACTTAACAGGAGTACTAGTGCACTCTATCTCGGGGCCCTATTGGCTAATTTTTGTTTGTTGGGGGGCCATACCCATCTGTACCCCAAAATTACTCCTGGTTGTGGTTGGGTACCATGGGGGGTGCCAGGGATCGAACCAGGTTGACTGCATGCAAGGCAAGCACTTTACCTGCATACTATTTCTTCAGCCCCTAATACTAAATATTATCTTGAACTTTAATATTAGTTTCTCAGGTACTGTATTGTTATTCAAATAAGCTTTACGTTTTTGTTAAATTTTTGGATCACTCTCCATTTTTATTATTTTAACAAGAAGTATAAAATCTAAAACTGGAACATCCTGTGTTTTCACCAGTTTTCTTAGACTACTCATGCAGCTTATAAGTTTACCTGTGATTAATTACTTTTCTGCTACTTAGTCCTTTGAAAGTTTTATGCTTTCAATTACAAGTGAAAAATCTAACTTAATTTTCTTCTCTAATATTTGTAGCTGAAAATATCGAATTATATTTTGGTTCCTTTTGGGAGCCACACCTGGTGGTGCTTAGGGCTTATTCCTAGATCTTTACTCAAGGATTATTCTTGGAGGTGCTCGGGGGACTGTATGGGATGCTGACCTGGAGTCGACCTCATGCAAAGCAAGAGCCTGGACTGTTGTACTATCTCTCGGGCTCTTGTATTATGATTCGTAAATTGCCTGCATTGTACATTGTCAAGATTCTTAACATTATTGAACGATGAATGCTTCTACTGATTTTTTTAAAGCAATCAATGGCCCAACATTATTTTAACTATTTAATCTATAGGGGTGTCATAACAAACATTTAATCTACTTGAAAAAAATTTTAATTTACTATAAGTAAATATTTTTGTTATTTTAATATGAGTGTACCTCCTATTTTAGATTTAAAAAAAAAAGCTTAAGATGGGTTGTTCACTGTAGGATAACACTCTTTCGTCCTTCCTCAGGTAGCTTAGGTTTATCAGGTCACACCCATCTAAGGACACTGAACTTGTATTGTAAGCAATGTCCTTTCTGTGTGGACACAGGAAGACAGTTAGTATTATGCTTTGTAACTTGGGAGTTGGTTGACTCCGAATCATATTTACTCCTGGGCATCTGATTTCTTGACTCAGTTGCCCTTAGTCCCTAGCACCCCAAAAGCAGGGTCCCGACGAGGGACTGACTGGACCCAGGACAAGCTGTGAGCTACCCTGGCATCGAAATGGGCCAGGTCAAAGAGCCACGATACTCAACTATAAGTTGAGGGCATGATTATGGACAAATGCTGTCATGATCCAAAAGTAAGTAATGACAAGACTAGGACCCTGCTGGAGCTAGGAAGATTAACCTGGCCTGAGGACTGTGGAATGTATAGTGAGATGTTCTCAGGAAGAACCAAACTAAGTTTATATCTCTTACTGTGCTCATACAGAATGACATTGCTAGAAATATTAGAAGTAGATTTTATCTTTAATTTCCTGGAGGAGTGGTCTTACCTCTCTTTGTTGATTTGTCAATATTCAACCCACCTTTATGTCACCGCCTTACGTGATTGCTGTATAAACTAAGACTGTAAGCTTGGGTAGGAGAGAGTCAGAGCAAGAGGGGCTCAAGCTTGAGAGAAAGAACAGCTGTCCTGATCCAGGCACACGCAGGGGTCTAGAGCACCGAACGAACGCAGGCAGTGAGAAAGAGCCATCCAGTGAGCCCGTGAACACACAACCTTCGGTGTGTTAAGATTTTACAGTTCACAAACCATTGGAATAATGACTAGATTCCCAGGGGTCTCTTAATGGTTTTCGATTTTTTTTATATGTTTACTTCTTATATCTCGGCAGAGCCTGGCAAGCTCCCTGTGGCGTATTCAATATGCCAAAAACAGTAACAAGTCTCACAATGGAGACATCACTGGTGCCCGCTCGAGCAAATCGGTGAACAATTGCAGTGCTACTTCTTTAATGTCTCAATTTATCTTCTTCCCTGTAGGAGAAAAGATGTGGAGTGGGCTGCTCCCTCCTGGCCTAAATGAAAGTGATACCAATTTAGAATCTGAAGATGAAGCCACATCAGAGAGTTCTGGACCTAATTTACAGGGAGATAAGGTGGATGATGGGACCAAGGAAAACACTGAAACCACAGAGTGCCCTCCGGATGGACCCCGCACTGCGCCAGAGGCAAATGTAAATGCATACAAAGAGTGTCCTTCTGGGATCTCTCTAACTATGTGGGAGGTAAGTTTTCTCTGCTGAGGTTTTCTCGCTCTGTGTGTGTGTGTGTTTAAGACACATGCATGTACACTGCATTGACTCATGACTTCTTTTTGGGTCTGTGGCTAATCCATTGGATATTTGGACTTTCACTTTCATTTGATTTTCATTAAAAGAGGAAAAAAAATTGAAAGCAGGACTACTTACTTTGCCTGAAGTGATACACAAGTTTCTAGCTTAATTTTCTCTGCTATCTGTGTGGATGGGACATTAAATTTCACTCTTCAGAGATGGCTTATTTAGAAACAAATGAAAATAAAGACAGTTTCGAAAATATCTAAGAGGATAAATATTTCAAGAACTGAATTTTTATTTTTATATATGCTAGAATCTTATTTTTATTTCTTGTGGGTTTTAAATGCTTTCTTCCAAATATTTTGTTTCTGCTTTTATATAGAAATTTCAAGAATTGCATAAAAGAAATTCTGAACAGACAGCTGCGAATTCAAGATTCAGGAGGAAGAGAAGAAAACGTTCCAGAAAAGGTGTTATGTTTTAAATGCAGGTCAATTAAGAGTAGTGCTTAGTATTAAATTTTGACAGAGTTCAAGAATTTTGAATAGATTGAATTTTGAATTCACAACTACTTAGATATTGATACTTTGTGATTTTTTTCTTTTTTAGGCAAATTAAACAATGAAGAAGACGAATCTCAGAGGTGGGTGAGATTAAAAGTAATGCTTTCCTGTTCTAGACGAAGTAAGATATGTGAAAGTAGTTGGAACCACACACCTCTGATAACTGGTCGTTGCAATTGTAGTAGCCAATTAAAAAGTCAAAATAAAAAGGAGCACATCTGGTGTATGACACGTATGTCACTATCTTCCTGTAGTGGCCAGCCCTCCAAGGAAGATGAGTGGAAGGAGCTTACTCAGTATTTTGGAATCAATGAGAGGTTTGACCCCCCTGTTAAAAAGAAGAAGGTTGAGAAGGTGAGCACATTTTACGTTTGCTGTTAGGAAATATTTGTGATTAGCTTACTGTGAGGTCTTTGTACTCATTTTGACTTTTTTTTTTTTTTTTGGTTAAGTGAAAATGCCTGCCGTGTGCCAGACAGTATATGCTCAATGTATCAGGAAGTAGATGGGTACAAATGAACAGTGACAACTTGGTAGAAGGGACGTGAACGGCCGTTGTGAAAAAGTTAGGGTGGGAGTCCCACCTTAGGTCAGGTGTCCTCTTTCTCAGACGATGACTTTTTCCTGAGATCCCAAGGATGAGCAAGGAATCTGTATGAAGAGAGGCAGGCAGAGAGCAAGCACGTGGGACCTTGAGGGGCATGGGAAGGAACTGGGGTTAGACATATCGAGGGTTTGAATTTTCAGAGGAGTACCAGGATCCACGGTTTCCCTGGCTCTTATGTGGAGAGTGGGCAGGAGGGTGGCAGAGCTAGTGGGGGAAGAACAGTGAAGACACTTGTCAGCAGGAGATAGTGGTTTGACCAAGAGTGGGGTAACTGCAGATGGAGAGAAGTGGAGAGAATTGAGGAATTCTGTGGGAACTTTTGCCTTTGGATTGCTTGTACCTGGAGGGATGGGTGGTGACAGCCAGGGGAGAGAGACACTCAGGATTTAGCCTTGAGCTCCGGTAGAATAGCGATGCTTGTTAGGAAGGTGGGAAAGCTGGGGAAGGACAAAGATACTGAATGAGGCCTGACCAGGGTCCCTTGGGGCATCAGCTGGTGAAGGCCAATGAAATAAGGAAGGCCTTTGGTAGAGTGGCAGCAGCTCGGAGCCCATTCCAGCTTTAGAGTCACATCTGGAAGTGTCAGTCTGCTGGACATGCTAATTGTGGAGTCTTCAATGAAGGAGTAGCTTAGCCTACAGATTCATGTGGAGAATGTTGACTCCGGGAGCACAGAGTTGAGTACAGAGTGCTAGAGCCATAGGCCCTGGAGGCTCGGTGAAGACGGGTCGGCCATATTCCCGGTACTTTCTTTATGGATCACAGCTGTGGGCAGTCATGTGCTTTGACACCACTGCCATTTTCTGATTCATCCATTGCTCACGTGAAAAATGTGTGATTTTTCAACCTATCATTGGGGGTGGAGGTGGGTGGTTGCCATGGGGACTCAGGCACGAGGAACTGACAGCAGAATTGTCCATGTGGGACTCTTGATTCCAGCTACACCAGGAATTCATGTGACCTCATCCTTGAACACTGGGAAATTGAAACCAGGATCACCGCATACCACAACCAGGTGCTGGAATGAGAAGCCTCCTTTTCACGGTGTTTTAGCAGAAATGCTAAATTTCTTAGCTGATCCCCAGTAGAGTGGAAGCTAAACCCAGACTCAGTGATCCCCTCTCTCTGCACTCTCTGGACTTCACTGATGCAGGGACTGGTAGGCTCGTGTCCCTTGTGATTTTAGGGGCATTGAAAGGAGATGGTAGACCACGTGAGGTTGATGTTCTTCCTGGAGCGACCTAAGGCATCTAAGGCATCAGGCAGGAAGTCATGCAGACAGCAGTGGGCCACAGTCACCTCTGCCCTTTGTTAATTGGGCCCCAGATACTGTCTAGACTGTCCTTTTTCAAGAAGGTTTGGTTAAATATTGGTTTTCCCAAGAAATACTATTTAAAGTCTTACTTATGGGCTAGGTGGTCCATGTTATTCCGTAACTTATAGTGCTTATGCAGCCAACATGGCCGACCCGAGTTCGATTCCTCCGCCCCTCTTGGAGAGCCCGGCAAGCTACCGAGAGTATTCGATATGCCAGACACAGTAACAACAAAGTCTCCAATGGAGACGTTACTGGGCCCGCTCGAGCATCGAGCAAATAGTGCTTATAAAGGTCTTTTGGACCATTGACTTACTCCCGTGCTGCCCCCCTGGAGTGTGACCATGACTGAGGGGTGCAGTAGTAGCTTCAGGTACCGCTTTTTGTTTTCTGAAAGAAGGCAGATTTTCACGGAGGCACTGAGTCGTTGATCCCCCAGCCCCCGAAAAGGGGTTGGCCAAATAAGTCTGGGAGCTGCAGACTTAGGTTGTTTCTCAGTCTAACTAAAGTGATCCAATTGAACTTTTTTAACCATTCTAAAAAGTAGAAATTTTAAGTATTTTATGATCTACCTTTATTTGAATTTTATTGTCATTCTACTTATATGAAATTCTGTCATCTTGATGCTGGGCCAGATATAGCTCGGTCTTACTGCTTGTCTGGGATTTGGAATTTGTGCTATAACCTTTAACAAGGTTGCTAGGATTCCTGATGCAAAAGTCTTTTAGACTACTAGGTTGCAACAGGAGTTTCTGGCTCTCATTATGTAGTGGGTATATTCTAGAAAAAAGTAAGTTAAACTACTGTAAGTAAGATTTCTGACTAGGGAAGTTCACTTGAATTTCCTTGTGCTTATCCATGGATCTGTTTTATAAGTTACAGATTTTTTAATGGTAGACATTTTTCTACATGAATGTCGTCTAACTAAGAAAGTCCTGACAGTCTCCTGAGGAAGCTGATTTTGGCCAGGCTTGGCTTTGCCCAGTGTTTTGCCAGTACCCGTCACTCTGCCCATCACCCCAAGCAGGAAAGAGAGAAAGAATTCCCTATACTGGCTTCCCTTGAGCTCTCTTCTGGGGCGGTGTCTCTGCTTGCCTGCAGGCTCCTGGCTCCCTGGGGTGGGGTTGCTTTGCACCACCCTCTCCCTGCCGAAGTTTCTATGGGAACCCAGCAGAATAAATCGATGTTAAAAATGTCCACATCAGAGCACCAAGATCAAGTGAAGAATAAATCTAGGTCTAGCAGCTAGTAGCTGCTGCTCGAGAAATCTAGAGAGAGGCTCATGAAGAAACGCAGTTTGGGTAGGCTGGCCCCGATTTCCAGGCTTTGATTTTATTTCTCTGGAGCAGAGACTGATCTGTCTCCATTTCTTGGGAGTCTTTTCATTCGCTCTCCATTGAGCTCTACCCTCAGCAGGAAGACAGGACCAGCTTCTTGGTCTTGTGCCTCCCACACAGTCTTCTCCCCGCCTTCCCTTTGGGAGTGCTGCCAAGCAGACCCCGCTGCTCCACCAGGAATGTGTCTTTACAGCCCTGCTCTCACCTGCTTCCCGACAGACAGCGCAGAGAGGCTGGTGCCTCTTAAATGTGATCTTCCTGATAGCCAGAGCGGTTTGAAAGTGATCTTTGTATTGCATGCAGCGATAATTGTGTTTCTGGCGGCAGTTCTGGGACTTCCTAATAATTCGGTAATCACAGCATTAATTATTTTGAAATCTATAAGGGACTTTCTTTAGAATGAATTTCTTTATAAATGTCTAAGTCCTTAATTGAATCAGTTTGATTAGTCAGCAGTCATTATTGAAGTAGTTTTATGTATGTTTCATGGAGATTTTTGGCACCGAATCAGAGGCACTTTTGATCGTTTTTAGATTAGTTATTCAGTGTCTCTGGTAGTTTCTTTTTTTCCTTCTTTGGGTTTTGAGTGTAAACTACTGTTGTGTGATTTAGTATAAATACATAGATATGCGTTTTTTAGTAGAATGCTTTTCCCAAACTGGGGCATGGATGCAGAGCAAAGGCTTCCTGCCTACATGGGTGAACAGAGGGCAGAGCTGTGGAGGGTTGGGGGAATTTGGTGGGCTATGCAGTCCCCCCAAAGCATTCTCTCTTGATCCTTGTGTGCATCACGATCAGGTCAGACCAGAACTATTCTGATCACCTAGATGAAAACACAACTGAGATTTGTCTTAACAAAACCCCCGAGTGGGCCCAAAGTAAAACTCTGACCCAAGTCATTTTGTTTCTAACAGAGGCTCTTCTGAAGGACTAACCCAACACAGTTTTTCCTGTGTCTTAGGTAATTTTAACAGGTTCGATTTATAGGTAAAGTTTACGACACTAATTCTTAGCCCATCACCCATATCTTAATGGAGCCATGGCTTAATTTCTTTCCTAGCTATTTAGATATCATCATAGTACGGCAAAGTCTGGGGGTAATTCATCTGTATCAAGCTTTCAAAATTAATATATTAACAAACTAAACAAATAGCATATCTGCAGAACTGTGTCGTGATGCAGTTTCACCTAAAGAGCTTTGCCTGCATGTTTGAGGATACTCTGACCAAGTGCCCACGTGCCGGCTGCCCGTTGATCTCTCAGGGGCATGCGCTGCTGCCTTCCTGATGCTCCCCAAAGGGTGCTCAGGTCCTTCTGGGAATCTGTACCTGTGATCAGATCACCATCCCTAAATTGGCTGGTCTGCATTGAAATCTGCTTACACTAAATTCTGATTCTTGCCAGAAGGTTTCTCTGAAGCACACTAAGGCCGTGCTGAGCGTTGTGGGAGCATGTGCCTTGTACCTCACTTGTTGCTGGGAAGGTCTAAGATAATGCCAGAGAAGGTTCCCCTCAGGTTCAACTGTCGCCTTTGGGAAAGTTTCATACTCTGTGCTATTTCATGTAGTTTCTCACCACTCACATATGAGACCCTGGTCTGAGCCTGTGGAGAACTCTGATGAGGCCCGTAGCTGCACAGGACTAACCCTTCTCTTTGTTGATGGTGCCCTGATACTTATACGCAAGAGGTGCAACTTACTTATTGAATGCCTGCAATATGCTGAATATGTTGCTAGGTATTTTATTTATATGTATATGTATATATACATTTTTATATATATATTTTATCTTAACCTTGTTAAGGATGTGCTATTACTGTTTTCACTTTGCAAGTGAAAGTCCCAACCTGTAAGAGTTTCAGAGACTCACCCAGAGTGCCTGGCTAGCACAGGAATGAGAATCTGAACCCAGTTCTCATCAGCCTTCACTAATAAGATGTGGGCTTAGGTTGATGTAAGTGCTTTGCATAGTGATGTTTTTTTTACTAGCATTGGCATCTTGAATGTGTTTGAAATGTTAGTGTGATAGAGAAAGTTTGGAAGTGCTTGCAGGACCAGAAATTTTTCATAGTTCAAGGAACCTACTAAATTTTACTTAAACAACCCCCAGCTCCCCCAAGAAATGAATTGGAGAGATTGAAAACAGATAAAGCTAGTGAACTATGTGGAAAAGACTGGGGGAATTAAACTTTTCAACTAAAAATGAAGCTGAATGCATAAGTCACATTCTGGTTTTTTTTTAGGAAAGAATTTTGGCCATGTGTTAATTTTCTTTCTTTCTGTCTTTCTTTCTGTCTTTCTGTCTTTTTTTTTTTTTTTTTTTTGCTTTTTGGGTCACACCTGGTGATGCTCAGGATCACTCCTGGCTCTGCACTCAGGAATCATTCTCAGGAATCATTCCTGGCGGTGCTCAGGGGACCATTTGGGATGCTGGAAATTGAACTTGGGTTGGCAGCGTGCAAGGCAAACGCCCTACCCACTGTGCTATCGCTCCAGCCCCTCTTTTTTTTTTTTGTACTTGTTTTGGGGACTTACCTGGCAGTGCTCAGGGCTTTCTCCTGGCTCTGCACTCAGAAGTACTCAGGAATCACTCCTGGCGGTGCTCAGACAATCATATGGGATCCAGGCATTGAACCTGGGTCGGCCATGTGCAAGGCAGGAGCCCTACCCATTGTACTATTGCTCCGACCCTAATCTTTTTTTAAAGAAAGTTGAGCTTATGATTTAAGCACCTGAGAGCTGTGACCGCATTTCTTGACTTTGAGCCCATTACTCTGTTACCTGAATCCATCTCCACTCTTCTCGGAGTGGCTGAAGAGTGGGAGTTGGTTCACGGTAGGAGATAAATTATAATTGTGATTGATTTTTAAGTGAGAATTGTGCTTATCAGCTTAGCAGTTGAAGTTTCTCGAAGAAGGAAATATGACTGTTTTTCCTCCATCGTGACAGCTTAAAAGCGGGGGTTTTGTGGCAGCTAAGGGCAGTTACGTGTGCAAGCAGACGCAGCGCCGCATTCGCAGTCCACCGGGCACTGGAGCGAGACACAGGACAGCTTCCTGTTTGGGCTCGCCCGTTCTAGGTGCGGGAGTAAGGAATTCAGCACCAAGTCTTGTACAGTCCCAGGAGATCGAGCTAGTGGGAGGGGAAGAAGCTCCGTGGAATGAGCAGGGCAGGCTCACGGTCACTGAGATGCTGTCTCAGGTATTGTCCTGCCCCATTTTCAGGGCATAAGAAAAGCTGAAGTTCGATGTGGAAATGTTTTGTTTTCATAAATCTCAGTGGCATTTAAGGAGGCGCCCAATGGAAAGAGAGACCATTTAAAAGCATCTTCAAAACAAAGCATTGTATTTCTACTATAACATAAACACTCATCGAAAAGCTCCAAGGGCAGATACTGTGTTAAGCTCTGGAAGTCCAATATGGAGTGGAAATTTTTCATTCCCTCGGGGAATGTAAATTCCCAAAACTATGACCCTTCTTACTCCCTGGAGTCTCAGTACACTCATTATTGCTGTTAGGGGGTTGAATGTGTTTGAAATGTTAGTGTGACAGAGAGCTCTTGGGGAGCCTCTTACAGCCACACGTAAGGATCCAAGTTCCTGGTTGGCCTGGCATCCTCTTTGCACTGAAGCTGTGGTGAACGTCCGTGCTGAGTGTTCACTTAGCCTGGGCAAAACGAGGGGTACCTTTTGAGAGGAACGAGGTGCAGTAGGGAAATTCGCCAAGCTGGCACACAGTTGCCTGTTGTTAGTGTAGAACGTACTTTGGCACATGCTGTCTGCTTCAGAAGATAGACCAGTCTGGAGATGGATCTGTACTGTGCCCAGCGAGAGCTTGGGGCCCAGGAGAGCGAGATTCCATAAAAATACAGAGTTAACATAAGAACAAGGGGTTGAAGATAACTGGATTTTGGGGGTGAGGGGGCATGATGGATACCAAGTGTTGGCCAACTCTCCTGGAGAATCAGAGATAAGCTCTAGGCAGTGAAACATTGAAAACTCTACAAGATTTTACCAAGGGAAAAACGAGTCTGTGAAGATGTGTTCTCTGATCAGGTGTGAGGACAGGTATTTTGGTTTATTTATAAATACAAAGCAGATTTTCAGAAGTCATTGAAGCCTCCTTGACGGAGACTGTTCCTGGGGAGAGTGAAGGGTAAGAAGAAGAAGGCTGATGCTGGAACCTTAGAGGACTCCTCTATGGTAGGAGCAGCGGAGGGAGATTTCAGATGGATATCTGGGGAGATGGTTTTTAGAATGAGGAGGTAGTTGATATAATGGAAAATCAAGTAGTATAAGTGGTGTTTATGAGTCAAGAGAGAGCAATTTCAGAAGAATGACGAAGACAAAAGAGGATGGAGAGGAAGAAGACTGGGATGGCTCCCTATTAAGTGTGAGATGAAGTACCAACGTAAGAAATCATTTTGAGGAAGGTGCTGTGATAAGACATCTAAACACTGTGTTAAGACATCTAAACACATAAGCTTATTTGTTGGGTAAAGAGAAAAGGTAAAGGGAAGAGAGGAGAAAAAAATTAAAGAGCAGGGTTCTGGATCATGTGTAAGCTGATGGAATTAGGGGGTGGCACAGATGGAATTAGTCTTGGGAGAGAAATGATTCTTAGAGATAGTAAGGATGAAGAAGGAAAAATTATAGTATGCTTGTTAAGAGCTGTATGACAGGAAGATTGTGGAAAGGACTTGTATCATAGTGGTTCTTCTTTTTCCTTGCTCCCTCTGCCTTGGCCTGCTGTGAAATAGGGGGACAGGTTCTGTCTGCTGAAAAGGAAGGGGATAAGGTCGAGGTATTTTGAAAAATAGAAAAGACATAACCATATAGAGGAATATGCAAGCTAAACAACTTGAGGCATGTGAACTTTCAAGATCATATTTGAGGACCCGTCTGAGTTTGAAATCTGCTTTTAGTGAGCCAGAGAGATAGGACAAGGATAAGGCACTTTTCTTACATGTGGCCAACCCCAGTTTAATTCCTGCCACTGCATATGGTTCTCTGAGCACAAAGCCAGGAGTAAGCACTGAACACCAAAGGTGCAAACCCCGCCCCCTCCCCCCCCCCCATAACACACACACAACAAAAAGGAAACCAGAGGGAGAAAATGCATTCAGTGAAACCAGTGGCTTCAGTTTTCTTATGATACTACATGAACACCTCGATGGAAAAGTAGCACTGTTCTCTCATTATTCATCGATTTGCTCGAGCGGGCACCAGTAACATCCCTATTGTGAGACTTGTTGTTACTGTTTTTGGCATATCGAATACGCCCTGGGGAGCTTGCCAGGCTCTGCCGTGCAGGCAGGATACTCTCAGTAGCTTGCCGGGCTCTCTGAGAGGGACAGAGGAATTGAACCCGGGTCAGCCGCATGCCAGGCAAACACCTTACCTACCTTACTTGCTGTGCTATCAACGGTAAAGTAGTAGAACTAAATGGCTGAGAAGAACCAAAACAAAATGAGCCATTGGAGAGAACTGAGTGATTCAGTTGTGTTTCTTAACTCTAGCTTAGTTACCGTTAGGGGCTTGCTGGACCCATCTACAGACTTTCTGATTTAAGGAATTTGCGTTTAGAGGAAGTTCTTGGTAGTGCTGATGTTGTTGGTTGAGTTTCAGCCTTTTAGAACCTGGCTTGAGTCAGGTTTGGAAAGGTGAATGGTGAATTGTGGATTAGAGAGGGAGAGAATCCAGAAAGGGACTGAGAGTGGATAGGATAGTCCCGGGGTATCATCCTCCAAATGAAGACAGGACAGCTTGAAGACTTGGGATCAGTGGAAGATCACAGTGTTGTGTTCAGCAAGAATTCTAGATTACAAAACTTTGCTAGTGGAACTTTCAGGAAGTACTTGTGACTTTGAGCAAGCCAACTCAATATATTAGTCTTCCAAGAGAAAAGGAATCTGACTTGAAAATAATTTAGTGTGCAGTTTAATCCCTCCCTCCCTCCCTCCCTCCCTCCCTCCCTCCCTCCCTCCCTCCCTCCCTTCCTCCCTCCTTCCACATCTAATGTTGCTCAGGGCTTACTCTTGTCTTTGTGCTTAGGGATCACTCTGGACGGGACTTGGAGACCATATGGGGTGCTGGGGATTGAACCTGGATTGGCTGTGGGCAAGCCAAGCATCTTACCCACTCTGTTATCTCCAGCCTTCATTTTGTGGAGATTCTTTCCCTTAGCACACTTCTCTCTTTCCATGCCCCTTCCTCCCCCCGCCCCCACTCCCCTTTCAGGAAAATATAAAAATCACTAGTGCCCCTTGGAAGTCTGCATCTCTGAGGAAACTAACAGAAAGCACTCCACAATTGGCACCAAGGCTACTATCACCCCCTCCTGGATTTTTGGTGGGGAGAAATATTCCCCATCACTTGGGAATAACACTGGCCTAGAGTATAAATTACCAAGGTAGTGTGACGTCAATGCCAGGTAACGGTGAGGGATGTCGGAGAAGCGGCTTCAGGGTGTTACTTGACTGAACCATTAGGTGGAGTTCCATAGAAATGTATGAAGGGAAATTACTAGAATTTTGGCAGGACATGAAAGGGACAATAGACAGGTGGCTTTGGGTCAGAGACTGAAGTGCTGTTGAAAGAAGGTCTCAGACTTCTTTGGAGATAAGGAACAGTTTCTCCTCTCGGGTCCTGTGTTAGGGCGAGGGCTTGTGAAAGGAACCGTCTTCACTTGCATGGACCTCAGGGGCTGGAGTTTATTCCCAGCATTTCCGGGGCCAGTTGTGTGCGAGTATTTTGAAAGTCTCAATCTCACAACGACTGTAGACTTTTTTCTTTGTTGACTGTTTAATTAAGAAATACACTAGTGGAAGAGATATTTTTGGTCTGTATATTGGATAAGAAGAAGTCTGTTTATTGTGGTAACGGTAGTTAAGGGTACAGGATGGAAGCCATTGTAGGATGAAAGGTTCTTATAAGAGACACATGCTAGAGAAATTAAAAAAAAATCTGTAGTAACTATACTTTACTTTAAAAAAATCTTTAGTAACTATCTCTACAGACTAAAACTCAATCCCTTCTTTTCTTCGATGTATGATGATTCCAACTTAGTCTGGTAATCTTACAAAAATTTTCAATTAGCAGTTCTTGTATTTTTAACTAGTAACAAATACCATTTTATATAAAAATAAGATTCTTACAGTTATAACGTTCCTTTCATGGTCCAAATCTACTTTAATATCCAGGGTCAAAGACTTAGCCAGGTGTTTGTCCCTGGATATTAAAGTTGTGTGAGCCTCTCTTTACCTTTAAAATTTTTTAAACAGAAGGATGAAATGTACCTTAAAGTACTGTACACCCAGGGTCCAATTCATACCAAGAATGCCACAATTTCTGACTGTTACTCTCAGGACATTATTATGATTATCAGCGGAAAGCATAGGCCTTGGAGTCACAAAATTCTGACCTTACAGCTCCTTTGTCATAGTTCAAAAAGTTACATGACCTTGAAGAGATTTAATGTCTCTGAGCATCCTTCTCCTGTGTCAGTGGGAGTAGCACCAACTACCATACGGAACTTGTCTAACACATAATGTATTTCACGTGTTCCTGGGATGGTTCTTGACTAGCGGATGTGTTCTCTTTCTTGCTTTTAAGTTTCAGGTTTCTTTTCTTTCCAGTCAGGTCTTGAAAAGCGCATAGACCAGGCCGTGGACGACTGGGATATTGAGAAGGCCGAGGAACTCAGTAACCAGCTTGCTACTCGAGAGGTAAGTCCATCTGTGTTTCCAAGTTTTCTAAAACAAATGCACATTTTTTTCTTCTCATAATCACGAAGACGTGCAGTAGCCAGATATTTGCTCTTAAGATTTTCCGTCGTCTCTGTCTTTCCTTTGACTGTGCCATTTAGTCCAGACTGCTTGCCTCTGTGTTTGTCTTTGTTTTCAAATCATTCTAGTCTAAAACATGTGCTGTGAGGAAACTGGGATTGGTTTTCAGCCCTCGATTTTCCTAGTCTGGAGAACTTTCCCTCAGGTTTGAGTTCAGGGTAGCTCTGCGTTCCGAGCGCAGTTCTCCCTGGGCAGAGTTCAACATGGCGTCTCTTTCTGCTCTTAACTCTTATTACCACAAATGCGTCCTTCTGTGTATTGCACTTACTTCTCTCAACCTGAAGATTCTCCAGCTGTTTTCTTCAAAAACTTAGTATATATAGTCTGACCCTAACAAATGTTTTGGGTATTTTTTTCCCAAGTACACGGGCTTACGGAAAATTGTGGCTTATGTTCTCTGGAAGAAACGCTTCTCTGTTGGGAATCCCTGTTCGCTCTCACCAGCCCGTCTCACAGGAAGCAGAGAATTATTGGCATGTGTTTTTTGTTGTTTTGTAAATTTTTAAAAATCCTTTCAGGGAAAGCACTATACTAACCCTTGTATTGCTCCTCATTCAGGGAGGGGTGTTGGGCCATACCCAGCAATGCTCAGGGCTCTCTCCTGGACCTGTGCTCAGGGATCACTTCTGGTGAGCTCACAGTATGGCATGTGGCGCCAAAGGTCAAAGTCCTGTGGGCCGTGTGCGAAGCAAGTGCCCTACCCCTCTGCACTCTCTTTCCAGCCAGACTAAGCTTTTCATTCTTAAAAAAGAAATAAAATTAATTTTTATTAAAAACACCATGATTTACAAAGTTGTTCATTATACGGTTGGTTTAAGCACTTAGCGTTCCAATACCACCCGTGTGACCTTCCCTCCACCAATATCCCCAGTTTTCCTCCCAGTCCCAACCTGCCCCCTTTGGCACATAACAAATTCACTTTATATTGCTTATTCCAGCAGAACTTTTTAAGACCTGACAAAAAGGAATAATCAGAAAATAGTAAAAGACAGTTAGTGATTACTACGTGACTTTGCCCTATATACATAAAAAATTAAAAGCACTTCATACAGTATAATGCCTAGTCTCGTTTACACACATACTATATTAACACTGTGGTTTTCAAAGCTGTTCATGATGATTAGTTACAGGCAGTTCATCTTCCAACATCAATCGCAACACCGTTACATCTTCCCTCCACTATTGTCTCCAATTTTCCCAACCACCCCCCTAAGCCTGCCCCCAGAGAAGGCCCTCAATAATTATATAGTGCTTGTTACCAATAATTTTTATCAGTCTTGATCTTTCTTAAACTCTACCTACCCACTTGGTGTTCAGATTCATCAAGAGTATCACGTTATCTCTGATCTATTGGCTATACGCACTTTTCTTGCTCGTTGGATGGTTTTTCTGAACAGACTAGTGATGAAATTGAGATTTCAGTAAATTGTCTCCTATTCCCATTCATCGTAAGCCATCAGGAAATTTGCCATTGGTGGCTATTAGTTTATTTTCTGTTTTTGACTGCTGGTCGTAAGTATCTTGTGAGGTTTATATTTTTAAAGAGAGAAACAAGTCTAGAACTGAAGCTTAGGGACTAAAAAACTACCGTATTCTCTAACCCTTCCCTTCCCTCTTCCTCAACACACACAGATGTATCTCCTCCCCTCAGCCCATTTTCTTCAGGTAGCCTTAGTTCTCTTATAATCGTTCACTGGTATTCTTTTTTGTTTCAATCTTCAATTTTGTACCCTCATATTGCACACGTAAGTGTAATCAGCCTGCACTTTCTTTTTCCTTCTGACTTATTTTAGTTCGCAGAATTCTCTTGAGTTCCTTCCATCATTTTTGCAAATGGCAAAAGATCGTCTTCTTTTTCAACTGAGTAATATTCCAGTATGTATCTTTATCTAGTCATCTGTCAACAGACACTTCATTTGTGCCACGTTTTAGCTACTGTAAGTAATGGCTGGTGCTCAGGGCTTACTCCTGGTTTTGCACTCAGGGATCACTACTGACAGTGCTCAGGGGGCATACGGGTTGTCAGGGATGGAACTGCACACAAGGCAAGCATGAAAGGCAAGTGCTCTGCTTGCTATACTATTACTCTGGCCCTGATAATTTTAATTCTTTATAATTCATGTGTGATTTCTCTAGTCAAGACCTCTAATTCTAAATTAAATATAAGTAATGATAATGGACAACCTTGTCTTGTTTCTGATTTAAAAAAAAAAGCTTAAGATTTTTAAATGTGTTGTTGGGCTGGAGACAGTACCGGAAGTAAAACACTTGCCTTGTGTGTGGCTGTAGCCATCAGCTACAAATCCCAGCACCATGTCAGCTACAGATATTACATTTTACTAAAATAAATTTGATACTGTGTTGAGTGGTGCTACAAAGATAGTTGGATTTCACTATTAGTGTTGGTACCATGGTGATCTCATCAGTTATAGCTGTTTGTGCCCTGTCTCTGCAAATCAGCAATATACTAAAGATCATTTAAAAAATTCTGTCCAGCAAACATAGCACCTACTGTTTTGTTAGGAAGTTGTAGTATTGTTCCAGGTGTTTTAGGCATTTGGAACTTACTTTTCCACAGAAGTGCAGTTAGAAGTAGAGATTACATTTCTTGGCCAGCCTGCAAATACATACATATAATGAATTATCCCAGTAGTTTAGCACGACTTCAAATTTTGGAGAGTTGACCAAGAAAAGTCAGCAAATGACATGGAGGGCCATGTGTGGGATGAGAGTGGGCTGTTACTAAGGCCCAGGAAGGGCGGGATGATACAGTCGGGTGTTGTGATGGGGTCGGGGCGGGGGAGAGAGGCTCGCACTCTAGGTTGGCTCAGCAGACTCGGGCCATCTGACCAATCACTGGTCAGAACCACTCTTGAGTGGGAGGTGTGGAATCTTCTGGTTGCCTGCTTTGACTGTCTAGAACTTTCCAGAGAACAGGTGCTTGACTGTCTCACTGGTGTTCTGTGGCATGATACATTGCTTGTTTCTCTTGATTCTAGAACATCCCGAGTCTTTGTGACTGTTTCACTGCAGATCCTGGTCTCTTTTTTTTTTTTTTTTTTAGTTTTTATTAGTGAAACAAGGTACAGTTGTAGACTTAGAAATTTTTGTGCTTGAGTTTCAGTTATACAGTGATCGAGTACCCATCCCTTCTTGAGATTCCATTAGAAAAGGCCTCAGGGCCTCGGGACTTGCACTGCTGCTTCTTCACTACTCTCTCCGCACCTTGGGATTCAACAAACCCATGTCCCACTGTCATTTCTTCTCCAATTTTACTTGTCATTTTGACCTTTTCCAAGTGACAGGTGACTGTGACGCAGCCTCTAGGGACCCCATGTGAGTAGGTTTTCTCAGATCTTGGCCTTGCTGAAGGTGAAAAGGTAACACAAGTCCTATCTGCAGCATAGATTCTTGGGCTTTGAGTGACCCATTGACAGCCAGCTACTTGGTTTTCTGTCTTTTTCTGCATATTAGCACTCTGGACTGAGCAAGGGGATTCACAGAGAAGCAATAACTTCCTCACAGGCTCCAAATTCCTTGTAGGTCACGTTAGTCATTGTGAAATTTTCAGAGTTGAGCACATTTAAAAAGTGCTTTTGTCAGAAATTTCAGACTCCCAGAACAGTTGCAAAACATGTAAAAAGATTCCATTTGTATTTCTCCCTTCAGGTGCCTGAAGCGTCGACAGACATTGCTTTATCATTTCTTCTCATTTATATGTTGCCTTTAGACCTGTTGGATGCCGCGCTCGTTTTCTTCTGTTCAATTTTCTTTTTAACAGAAGAAAACTTCTTTCTCCTGGCCTGGGTTCGTGTGTTTTTTGGGTCGCGTCTCTTGTATTCTGTTATCAGGAGTGGCTCCTCAGGCTGTTGTGGCTCTTCTGTGGACCATAGTATGGGGGTGATTGTCTAATGTCGCTCTGAGCTACATTGGGCATTTCCGGAGGGAATTATGCTGTGACCATCACAGTGCCAGAGTCACATGATACGTATTTGTTTCTTTCACTGATGATGTTGCATCATTGGAGTCTTCAAGCTTTCTTTCTATATAATGGGACCTTTTCTTACATAATTCAGAAGCATGTCACGGAGAGCTAGGTGATAATTTCAGACTGTAAGTACTCTGTTTCTCTCTACTTTCTCCACTCCTGTTGGCATCTGTTTCCTGCTTGAGCCAATTTATTCTGGTGGTTGCCAAATGCCTTTAGAGCTCTAAAATATGGATTGCACTTTTCATCTTGAGCTGACAACCCAGATCTAAAATTTGGCCTAGATACTGGACTATAGACTCTATTCTGCATTCATGGCAAGTCTCTCCGTAAACCTGGCCTGTTAAGAATGGGATGTAATCTTCCTCAATTTTGAGCATCCCCAAACAAATGTAGAGAAGCCTTGTAGGGAGCACCTGAGTGGGCGGATGGTGGCGTCCTCAGTCCTCCGCCGTAACGGGAATTCAGCCGCCTTGCTGCTGCGCCCGTAGCTGCTCTCTCTGCCCCCGACGCAGCCTGTCAGAATGCGCAGCCACCGCCCTTGAAGGCTCTGGAAACGTTTCTGTTGGGGATCCTGGTCTCTGGTTTTGTGTGTGTTTTGGTCATCCTGCTATTTTAGAAGCAGCAGTTGCTCAATACTAAATATTTTCATTTTAAGGGTGGTGGCAAATAGGATTGCCTCAGGAATACACGATACTTTCAGCACTTGTAAGCACTTTTTTCAGATATTCTCGTGCTTCCTTGCGAATTGATGCTTTGTTCTTGAAATAAACCCATAATTTAATGTGGGGCTAAAAATTATGATTAAAAGACAAAAACACTAATTTGGTTTCAGCCTTTTCCTTGTTTAAGTGGAAAACATCTGGAAAGTGTTTTGTTTTTTTTTTGTTCAGACACAGACATTGGAAAGATACTGATGCCATGTTAATTAAGCACCCGTGAAGAATAGCTAAAGTAATCAAGATGGAATTCTTGAATAAACAGTTTAGTTTGAGATTTAATTTTTCCTATTTATCCCCGTGGTGCCAGTCACCATGGATATGAGAGGAGGGATTGTGAGCAGTGAGGAGTTGTGGGTGTGGAGAGAAACCCTTGATGAGTTGAATCTTGACGTACACGGTAGGTGTCCTTTTGGAAATCAGGTACATGGGGGTCTAATCAGTGCCGGGTTCTCTTTCAAGATGCAGAAACCTGGGGCCTGCTGATAAAGCCTTTGCTCAGAGCACAGATTCCTGAGCTCTGAGTAAGTGAGCTCATAATAAGTGAAACTAATTTTTGCTCTTTAACATTTGTAATTCTGAGAAACCAATAGGGCAGGATCAGTACTTTTGAAAAATAGAGCCCAAAGTAGGTCCATCTCTGAGAATGGGCCTTCCACACTTCCTGGGGCGGGAGGCGGGGGCACGCACCCTAAAGCTATAGGTGCCATTCACTGTGTCACAGAGAACACAGAGAGTCTGCATTGGGGTCCTTCAGGTCGACAATGGCATCTGGGGGAGTTGAACCCGGCAGGTTCAGGTTCACAGGTGGGAATCTTCCATCGGGGAGGACAGCCTTAGAGAAGGGGGAAGTGGAAAAATAGATTTAGGTCTCTGTCATACTGAAGCGACTGTTGGTGCTGAAGAAGAAGATGCCTCTAAGGAAATAGCGTCTCTTGGTGCCTCCACCCAGACAGTACTTGGAGCAGCCTCGTCGGTCCCACGCCAGGCTCGGGAGCAGGTTCTGTTCCTTAGAGTGCTGGTGTGCATTCGGGGCTTTCCTGGACCATTTTCTTATCTCTATTGCAGTTCCTGCCACACCTTTTGTAAAAGGCTCAGAGTTTAGTTGAAGAATATTTTCAAATGTAGGGCTGAAGCCGGTTTCACTGAGGAGCTTGCACCGTACCTCACATTGGAGAGGAACTGAGTCTTTGGTTCTAGGAGGGTTTCTTTTTCTCCCGAGGCATCTTCACGGGAGCCTGCTGTAAATCACAACCAACCTGGACAGCACACACAGTTTCTCTTCTCACATGAGTCATCTGCATAGCTAGGTACATCACACAGGTTGTTTTCAGTTATATTTGTATGGGGAAGAGAGAATTTTCTTTGTGCTTTGTATGACTTATATCTTTAAAGATTACATTGGAAAGGAAAGGGAATTCAAATAAAATGGTCTTTGGCAGCACCAACTAAACTTAATTCCTTGAAAACATCAGTATGTCATGGTGACTTTCTAACCGTTTTGTATAACCTAGAAAGAATAGTCATAATGTTTTTTTGTACAGTTGGGAAGATATTTTGATTGTGACAGTTTCAAAATTATAAAAGAGGGGCCGGAGCAAGAGTATAGCGGGTAGGGCGTTTGCCTTGCATGTGGCCGACCCTGGTTCAATCCTCGGCATCCTATATGGTCCCCCTTGCACCACCAAGAGTAATTCCTGAGTGCAGAGCCATGAGTAACCCCTGAGCATCACTTGGTGTGACCTGAAAAGCAGAAAAGAAATTGTAAAAGAACTTTATAGTTGAGATAATTGGTGATAAGCTGCTGCCATCTTTGCTAAGGCTAGAAATGTTCAATAATTATTAATAGTTTGGTAAACATTTTCTATTTTAAAATTCTTTGGAAGCTTAAAGTCAGTGACTTTAGCCTTTAATGCTGCTGAACAAGAGATATATTTAGAATATAACCAAGCTATCAGAAGTATTATAAAAATCGCACTTTAATATTGCTATTTTTAGATAAAAATACATTTTCAGTGTGATTAAAGTTTAATTTTCCTAAATATATTAAACTAAAGTATTGGATTCTAAAACCAAGTTGATTATGTTGAAATCTTAATAGTTTGTTAATACTTGAATAGTGACAGTAGGAACTTTTCTAAATTCCAAAGTTTAAGGTAAATCATTTGTTTTCTAGTTAAGCTCTCTAAATCCAAGTAGGTTATTTGTCACTGAAGCTATTTTTAGGGCAGTTTCCAAGAAAATAGGAAGGCAGTCTCACTGAAGAAGGAATCATAAACCTTCAAGGAGGGAGTCTGCATCTACCATCTATAAAGTGGCCTTTTTTTTTTTTTTTGCAAAAATGCGCCCCATTTTATATAGCTCTTAATTTACTGGACTTAGATTTTTTCCAGTTCAAGTTTAGGTTGTAATGTTCCCTGAATGGATTCTGACTATAATTCCCACTTCCTGTTTTATTTACTAGTTTTATGTTGTTGTACACATACGTGGGGTAGTCTTGATGGAATAAGAATTTGTACTACCTTTTCTCCTAAACACACTCCCTAAATAATACTGTTCTTGAAAGTGTCACCTATCAAGGTTCCTGGAGCATTATCATACCTAGAGTTCAAAGTGAAAGCATTAGCTAAAGTTTTGGAAATAACGATACTGCCAAACATCATGAGACTAAAGTTGTTTCTCATTAGTGTCAGATTCAGAACTCTGATTTTTTAGACATGTGATTGAATCACACTTGTGAAAACTGAATGAAAGATTTAGGACAGCGAAGCTGATCTTGTGCTTCATTCAATAACCCCAAGATCACACTTTCTTTCTGTCTTTATAAATACAGAAATATCTTGACAACCATATTTCCAAGGTAAAGAGTTGGTTCAGTTGTGAAGGTGAATGTGTGTTCCAACAAGCTCTTGTAAGAATGATCATTGGCACCTGTGACCCAACCCTAAAAGGATGGCAAATACTTTGTATTAGTTACTCATTTCCAGCCGCAGAAGACTTGGTAATCCATGTGAGAAGGCATAAAATAGTATGAGTCACTTTTATTAGGAATTTAAAATAGCTGCATTTTAAGATCCTATTTATTTCTGCTTTTAGGACCACACCTAGCTATGCTTAGGGCTTACTCCTGGCTGTGAGTCCAGGGATCACCCCTGGCTGGGCTTGGGGCACCAGATGAGGGGTGAGGGATGGAACTCAGATGGACCTTGTGCACGGCAAGCGCACTGCCTGTTCCACTGTCTCTCTGGCCCCACAAGGTTTTATTTTCATGGAAAGGAAGGAGATTGATTTTGTTGTTGTTATTCATACCAGGGAGGAATTATGAAGAATATATTATACCATGCAAAGTCACTGGATGTCAACGAATTCTTTGGCAAAGTTCTGTATCTGTTTGAAATTTTTCTACACTTCCTTCCATCCCTTTTTCATTTCTTTAATTTTTTTCTTTTTCCAATTGGACAGAAGAGTTTTGGGCCATTGCGTTTGTGGTATTTTCACTGATTAGCCCTGGGAAGAATCTCAAGAGAGGCCGAGGGGAGAACAGCCTTCCGTGAAGGAGTGTTGGCTGGTCAGCAGCTTGGTCAGCCACCCGGGAAGCTGGACAGCCTCTGCCTGGGGGGCGGGAGGGCATCTGGAGTGAACTTACTCTTTAACTTGGTCATTTCCCAGAGGTTATTTATTTAAATGTTCCTCTGTGAGTCCTTCTGAAGCGTGCCCATAGTCCAGGGGCCTTTTAAATTACCACTTAAAATCTTTAAAGCCTCCTTCTCAGAAGTAATTCAGTTATTTCATATAGATGAACAATTTGTATGGAAAATAGCTGGAACAGCCCAGGTAAGGGATGGCCTGGCCGGGTTCCTTTGTGTCTGATTGGAAGATGTGTTTGTTTCCATGGAGCCTAGGGAGAGCCTTGACTTTGGAGCGTCTGAGCCTGAGGAAAGTCACCGCGAGGCTGAGTGATGGTTTTGCTCCAGCGCGAAGGTGCGCTGGCTTCCATCATTCCAGGAGGGAGTTTTCTTTCACCCTTTGAGGCTTGATGGGATGATCACCTAGAATGGTGTTCTTCTGCTCTCCTTTAATTATGTTTATCTGTGCTTTTAACAAACCTTAAAAAACGATTTCAGATGTTACAAGTCTAATTAAAGAGACAGACAAAGCACAGTTTATACTGTAGATTTTTTTTCTGCAGTTCAATTAATCAGCATGTTTTCTCTTTTAATTAAAACCATTTTAGTAAATTAAAGCCCACAGCAAA